>NC_069386.1:44582500-45204166 GCF_027475565.1 Acinonyx jubatus
TATGGAGCAATAACTCAGTTCTAAAGTGTCCCTCCTCTGACATCTTGCTGACCTCTTAATTCCACATATCAGTGTGCTTTTTTTTTTTTTTTAGTTTATTTTATTTTTGAGAGAGAGACTGCGAGCAAGGGAGCAGCAGAGAGAGAGGGAGACGGAGAATCCCAAGCAGACTTGGCCCTGGCATCACAGAGCCCGTCATGGGCCTTGAACTCACGAAGCGTGAGATCACGACCTGAGCTGAAATCAAGAGTCCGATGCTTAACCGACTGAGCCACCAGGTGCCCGAAGGTTGTCCTTCTTTTCGTTGTTGATTGCAATCTAAAAGAAAAAGGGGTTGTGATTTAAAAGGAGTTGTCACCTCTCCAGATAGTTCAGTCTGTACACAGTGTTTCCACAATATAATGAGCACAACTGTGAACTGTGCAGGGCTGCTCTAATACCTTTAGTGATTTTCCTCAATTTGTTCTTCTGCATCAAGTCAGCAATTTATGTAAAGGGTCATCTGGTAAATATTTTAGTAGACCATATGGTCTCTGTTTAATTCCTTAATGGTGCCATTGTACGTGAATATAGTCACAGAGAATGTGTAAATGAATGGGCATGGCTGTGTTCCAATAAAACTTTACTTATAAAAACAAGCGGTGGGCCAGATTGGGCCCACAGGCCATAGTTTGCTGATGTCTATTCTACATCGTTTCCATAAAGACAGGACAGATGCACTTACAATGTTAAATGGAATACATTTAGTTAATTTAGGGATTAATTTGTAAATACCCTAAAGTTGAATCAAAGATCAATTTTTCAGTTTGCTTAGGAATTTACCTACAGAAGACCGTATGGTCACAATTTTCCGTTCTTCTTTACACTCTGTACCTATAGATTGGAAAAGGCTAAGGCCTGGCAACAACAGGCTTGGGGAATATTTCCTTTTCTCAAGTGTTTACTTTTTCTCAAATAGTTTCTCAAGTATTTACTTTTCTACATACTTAGTCTGCCATTTTTCATATTGCACTGTCATTTTAGATTAATGCCACTGACCTAATGCCAACTCTATACCACTCTTAGAGCTGGAAACTAAGAGAGAGAGCAAGGAAAGACCAGGAGAGGAAACTTACCTTAAATGATCCTTGAAGTCAACATCAGATACCTTGAGAAGCCATTGCTGCTTGATTTTTAAGATCTTCAATTACAGTACTTTGATTTTTAACCTTAAGAAAATTCTCCTTCAACCATTTCAAGCCATGTGGAATATCTATTACTGCTCAGGAATTTACTGTGGTTTTTCATTGATCGCGGCCCCAGACTCTGGAATATGTATTAATTTATTTGGGCAGAGAGTGCAGGAATCCACATGCAGAATAAAGTAAACTTTATGTTGAAGCAGAATATTGAAGCTGGGAATGATTAATTCTTAAAAAATGAACCATCAGCATTAATAAATATTGAATTCTAAGAAGGTTATTTTGCAGTTTGCTTTTTAAAGGACTGAGGTAATCTGACTGACTTCCCATTTAAAAGCGAAGGCTTTTTTCTCCCCCATGAACAATATTTGTTTAGAGTCATTGGTAAATTATTAATCTGCGTTCCAGTGTTTCATGTTTGAAATACCAGTCCTCCCTGTCCATGGGGGATTTGATCTCGCTGTAATCAGCAGAGGGTTCTGGGAAGTGGGAATGGCTGTGGTTTGCTCTTTGAAAGACTTTAAGAGAGAATCAAAAAGCCGAGGTTATTCAGGAAGCAGCCCTGCCCAGTGTTTGACAGCTGGCAGTTTCCATATGGAGTTATACGGTGCCGTGAACTTGGAAGGAACACTGAATTGTGGGAACGTTTGGGTGGGCTTCCCCCCCCCCCGCCCCCGACTTGCAGAGGTCCTAGAGTATCCTTTAAAGTATTCTTGCAGCTCCTTTGAACAGATGTCAAAATCTCTTTCGGTTTGGAGCTACTCCCAAATGTTTATATTCTGAGTCTCTGGTCCATTTTCCTCCCAACGCTGCACATTGAAGGTCACTATTGGGGTATTTAATGAACTGGACTGGTCATATGATTCTAGTGAGTTCTGGCCCTAGTTCCACCCCACTTGTTAGCTCTGGCACATTAGGTAAGTCACTTAACCCCTCTGATTTCTTTTCTGAATGGGGGTTATGTTAGTGTATCCAACATAGTGTTGCTTGAGGATTAGGAGGAATAACTCATGGGACCTAGCATGGGATCTCCTCCATGAAAATGCAAGCTCCATGGGGAAGCTGTATTTCCAGTGTCCATAGGAGTGCCTGGCACATAGTAGGAGCTCAATAAAATTTTAATTAACAAGTTAACTCCAAGCACTCAGTAGATATTAGTTATTATTGTCATTATTAATATTATTCCTATATTTATTATTGCTTATGTTACCCTCCCAATCAAGTTTCATTTTGAGTCCCTCTCCTTACCTTCTGCTGGTGACAGTCATCTTTATGAAGCTGTGGTGTCAACAGAGTGCTGGGTTCAAATCCTGATCTACCCTGGTTAGCCATGAATCTTTGAGCTAGTTTCCTCATCAGTAATTGGGATAATAGTGCCCGCTCGCAGAGTGTAAGTGGACACTGCATCTTTGCGTTAGTTTTCTCAAGAATATATGGATACAAACAACCCTGGTACCTAGTCCTTTCCCCATTTCTTGGTTTGTCACGTTCCCTAACGGCGTAACCCTGGAGGTGCTGTGTGCTCCCCACCAGAGTGCGTTGCAGATGGCTCCACGTCTGGAGGTCTGGTGAAACCTCTCCCCAGGGAACAACCACATTGCTCCAAACGTGTGTGTTTTGATCAGGCTCATTTGTGAACAGCCAGAATAGTCCCTGTCCTTTAAGTTTCCACGGTTTGTCTTTACAAAAGACGACTACTACCACCACCACCACCGCTACTGCTTTGTGTCATGTGAATTGGAAAGATACCACCACCACCACCACCACCACCATGTGTTGGGAGGGGTTCACAGAGGCTGTAAGATGAACGTTCTGACACCCTCCCTTCACCCCTTGGGTTCAGTGTCTAGTTTGAGTCTGAAAATGGATCAGGTTCTCTCTCTTCCCACAGAGTCTGCCTTGCAGTCCACTCTAGGAGGTAGCACAGGTCCAAGGAAGAGCCACTTCCCCGGTGCAAGAAAGCAGATGGGTCTGCTCCCACCTCCTATTTTTGGCTTGAGCAAGGACCGCACTCTCCCGGGGCTTCTGCTGCCAGTTAATCCCCAGGGGTGAACTTTCTCTTTCTCTGACTTTCTCTGCTTATACCTCTGACAGCTGGCCGTGTGCCCGCTGAGTATGGTGCAAAGGATTTGGGAACTGTCACCACCCCAGTTACAGCTGATCTTGCTGGTACGAGCCCCACCATCTCCATCCCATCGCCCAACGTCATCTCTTCGGAAGTGGGAACCTCTGTGAGGCTTTATATTCTCCTCCTCCGCCTCCTTTCAGCAAGGGGCAAGCCCCCACACCTCCTGCCTGGGCTCTTGGACCCATCGCCTTCTCTCTCAAGACAGCACCCACAGTGCTGGGAAGAGAGGGGTGTGACAGGGTCTGTGTGGCTAACGTTCCTTTGCCCACTGACGGGGAGACACAGCCTTGCCTGGGATATGTCTGGAAATGCCTCCCAACCTGGCCTTGACTTCATTCTTTCCCTCACCCCCCCCCCCCGCCCACATCCCAGCCAGAATGTCTTGTCATTTTTACTTACAAAGATAATGGAATCTGATAGCTTGACATCGCTCCACAGCTGCCACCCTAATTCAGCGACCACCACTTCTCACCTAGGAAGCTGTAGGATATTCCTCATGGTCTCTCTGTTTCCACACTCGCTCTCCTGCATTCTCCACAGAGTGGTGCTGTTTTTAAAGTAAATCAATGCATATATTTATATAATACTACATCTGCCAGCATATAAAGTGATACTTCAAGGACGAGATTTCCTGAAGATGTTCCCCAAATGGTATAGATATAGGAAAAGGTGAGCATGTATCGAGTCTAGGCAGTGCCCAGTGGTGATTTGGGAGAACACCTGTGATGGGTGCATGTGGATGAGAGGCAATGCCTTGTCCCCCACAAGGTGGAGGACCAGATTGGAGATTCCTGCATAGAGGTGTGTGATTGAAAAGTCAAATGGGAAAATACTTCCCCCATGAGTCATTTTCCAATGTCCCTTCTACTATATTGACCAAGGGAGGAATCTATGTAGCTATTACATCATCTTTAATTAAAGCATAGTTCTAAAATAAGCAAGTTACAATGTATATTTTAACACAAAAGGAAGATCCACAGACAAAAAAAAAAAAAAAAAGAATGATAAAATCATAAAAATCTAAATCCGTTGTATAGGAGCCATTTAGGCTGAAAGGATTATTTATTTATATATTTTTGAAAGCTTTATTTATTTAAGTAACTTCTACACCCCACATGGGGCTCAGACTCCATGACCCCGAGATCAAGAGTTGCATGCTCTTCTGACTGAGCCAGGCAGGATTTTAAATAAAGGATTATTTAAAAGCCAACAGACGTCACCAGCTGATAGGACCTTGAGAAACACCTTGTGATTTTAAATTGGGAGGTGGGTTCAGGCTGACCACCCACCTAATTCTAACTGCAGTTTTCTAGAGGAAGTGAGAATTATTCATGTATTGACAGAAATATATAGCTGTCTGGGGTTTTTTTTTTTAGCTTTTTATTTTTATTTTTTCCATGCAAGCACCTGATAATAAAAACCGTACCCAATAAAGAGGAACTGAACCTTTGAGTTTGTCTAGAGTTTGGTCTCTAAGGTATCCAAGGCCATGGGGAATGTGTGGTGACTTTCCCGTTCCCATTCTTTTGAAAGTTCCAGTTGCTGTCTTTTGTGCTAACACCTCCGCTTTGTGATTCACAGGTCACAGGTCACAGAGTTCAGAACCGGAAGGGGCTGTGGGGGTTAATCCTTGTCCCCCATCTGACAGGCGAGAAAATCAAGTCCAGATATCAAGAGTACAAAGACTTGCCTAAACTGTAACATAGGGTCGCTATAGGTGCGGTGGAAATAACACCTGCTTCTACGCCCATCAGCTTTCCCTAGTCTGGATCCATCAGTTTAAGAAGAAAATGCTGGTTTCATTTTAATGAATTTAATTAATTTTAAAAACATAAGGAGGAAATGCTAAGTTAGTGTTTAAAAATAGCTATTAATATGCCTTCATGGAAAAAAGCTAACAAAGCTATTGGACGTACATTTTAGTACTTGTGTTTTAAAGGATATATTCGAGGATTGCACTGTCAAACTCCAGAAAACCCGGAGCTGGAATATGTAAATCATCTCAAGCACCAGTTTATGGTGGAGCTGTATGTGGGTCAGCTGACCTCACACCCTGCTGCCTGGGACTCATACAGGAATTTAAAGCCTTCTGTCAAGCTGTGATCATTTCTACAAAATCCCTGGTTATGTAATTAGGCAATTTTTTTTTCCCTATTAGAAAAGGAAAATTGGATTCATTTACACTGTGAAATCCAGCTGAAGGGGAATATGGTTCCCCAGACTAAAGTCATTTCTTTCCAAAAAGCCTTAGAATGCTAAAAATAAAAACAAATCCAACTATTATTTTAACTTTGTAACTTGCAGTTGAGATAATCTGGATTCTTCTCTTTGCTTCATTACTCGGTTAGAAGTAAGGCCCTTAGAAGTCATTTAACATCTTTAGGCCATAAGACCCCATTTTACTACTGAAGTTCATTTAACTGTCAAGAGAAGTGGGTGCAACCTTTGGGCATTCTTTCAGCGAGAAATTGCGAGGGTCTGCTGTGTGCTGCTTTCTGGGCCTGGTGTTTGGATAGGGATAAACACAGGTTCTTTCCTACCTGGGCTTCGGGGACAGGAATGTTCAACTTGAACTGGGTGGCTCTGTCTGTCTGAGTCGCTTCTTCCCTACCTGTTCTCACCTTGAACAATCCAGACTCTCCGGCACCCTCATCACTCCCCCAAACCTGCCCAGTTCCCAAGACAGCCTGATTTGCTTGTGTTCTTTGTTTTAAAAAAAATTTAAAGTTTATTTATGTATTTATTTATTTTGAGAGAGAGAGAGAGCACATGCAAGCAGGGGAGGGGCAGAGAGAGAGAATCCCAAGCAGGCTCTGCACTGATCCACAGGGGGCTGGAATGCCGAACCCATTGGGCCACCCAGGTGCCCCTCTTTTTTTTTTTTTTTAATTTAAAAAACAAACTATTCTGTTTTATGTAATTCAGGATTTCACTGATTTGATCAACATTTGCACTTTTGTTGTTGTCCATATAGGTATATGTGCTTGTCTGACTTTATGCCATGCTCTTTGACCTCAGAAAATCTAGTTACCCTTCCTTCTTCTGGCTAAGCTTTCTTTCCCTATTTATGATTTGTGGCCAAAGTGGATCCTGCCCTTTAGGACTGAGGGCATGTAGAAAGATGCCACAGTTCATTCAGATATACAGCTGGAGCTACAAAAAACTAAGCACACACACACACACATACAACCCATAACCAAAACAAACAAATATACAGCCAGGGTGAAAGGAGGTTCTCTCCTCCACCCCACTTAGATCCTGAACCTCAGGTATCTCTAGGATTCTGTTTTCATCCCGCTTTTTGAGGCTTCCTCTGTCTCCAGGCAGCTTGGAAGTCACAGTGGGCATTTCAAGGGACTTTGTAGCTCTGAAATAAGGACACTAGAGCCCCAGAAGCTTTAGTAGTAATAGAAGGTGACAACTCCCAGGCACCTGGCTGGCTTAGTTAGTTAAGCATCCAACTTCAACTCAGGTCATGATCTCACGGTTCATGAGTTCAAGCCCCACGTCTGGCTCTGGGCGGACAGCTCAGAGCCTGGAGCCTGCTTCAGATTCAGTGTCTCCCTCTCTCTCTCTGCACCTCCCCTGCTTGTACTCTGTCTTTCTCTCTCTCAAAAATGAATAAACATTAAAAAAAAAAAAGAAGGTGACAGCTCTCCAGATGCTTTTATGGGCCAGTCAGACTCCAGCCTGCTGCTTTTCCTTAACCGTGAGTCCCCCTCTCCCTCCAGCATGGCAGGGCCCCGTAAGCACACATGGGTGCCCATACAATCATCAGACTAGTGCATGGAGCCATTCTCCATATCGTCCCTAATTCTTAAGTTTGAATTTTATTTTATTTTACTTTTCAAGATTTTATTTTAAGTAATCTCCACATCCAGCGTGGGGCTTGAATTCACAACCCTGAGATCAAGGGTCATAGGCTCTACTGCTTAAACCTGAATTTTAATTCTCACGTGGAAATTGTTTCTTTATGCATCATGTTTGGAAATTACCATATGTCGTTAAAACTAAGACTCCATTGGCTTATTTGTTTACGTTTCTAAGAAACTGATATTTACTATCTGCCTTATTTCCATTTTCTATTGCCATTGATTTTTAAGAAGCACCATTTTTTATGTACCTTTAAGATAAGAAAGCCATGGGGCACATGGGTGGCTCAGTTGGTTAAGCGTCCAACTTCAGCTCAGGTCATGATCTCGTGGTTCACACGTTTGAACCTCACGTGGGGCTCTGTGCTGACAGCTCAGAGCCTGGAGCCTGCTTCGATTCTGCGTCTCCCACCCTCTCTGCCCCTTCACCGCTCGTGCACTCTCTCTCTCAAAAATAAATAAACATTAAAAAAAATGATAAGAAAAATGCTGTTAATCAAATGGAAACATGTCATGGGTTATAACATAGAGTCTGATTTCAGATATGTTAAAATGTAAAAATAAAACAGTGTGTCCCCCCTCCCACCCCCACCCTGCATTTTCCTCTTAGAATCAATAAGGCCTGGGTCAGGACTTGATCAGATTTCACCTTTCCTCTGACAGAGTTACTGATGTTTTTAGAATAGCCAGGTAAGCAGGACAGTTTCCTTTCAGCCATTTGCTGTCGCTGGGCTTCATTCTCACCCATGCTCAAGGTAAGCAGTTGGAACCTGAAAAGTACTTGACTCTGTTCCCAAATGGTCTGGATTGCTTAACCACAAAGGGTTAGGGCTTTGATATCTAAAACTATGCCATAGACTTCTTTTTCCTTTTAATTTCACTTTTCAAAACTAAGAAATAGGTTATAAGGTGAAATTTGTCAAAGCAATTTGTAGGTATAGATACAGCTTCACTGTGACGGCTTCTTTAAACGTTCACAGGCGCACACGACACACCCTGTCTACCCGGTCAGCCTATCATAGCGAATGCATCCTGGTGAGAAGTGGTAACGTACTGAGTACGGGGACCCGGTGTAATGGAATAACGAGGCAGAGAGAGGATCCATCTCAGTTGCAGGAGAGGTTTAGGGATGGCAGTGTGGGTGCATTATGTGGACAGGGTACATTATGCCTTGTCCGGAGAGGAATGCTGTCGGTAGGCGACGGAGGTTGTACTGACACGCCGTTCTTGTTATGAGCAGGGTGTACCATGTTGGGTGAGGGGGTCGCGTGTCTCAGGTTGGTGAGCCTGATATATTGTTTCGAATGGCGTACACAACCTCGGGGTGTAAGAGAATGTGCGAGCAGAGGGGGGTATTCGTATTCATGGTGTCCTCTCTTTACAAAGGTTATGTGTTTATTTGATCCATTTGCTTTGAAATCAGAAGTGAAATACAGGTTCCAACCACAGAAACTGCATGTGTGTTAAAGAGCTAAAATTTATGTAAGGGGTTTCGTATGGCACTTCATCATTTAATGGAGTGGCAGTGCTATCTGTAGGAATGCCCCAGCCAGGCAAGTCTTGATTAACCCATTATCATGCTACTCCCCACACACCGTCACTGGCTGTTTCCGAGCATGGGACGGAGGGGGAAGAGATGCCCAGCCTGTGCTTATGATGACATGGAGTCATTACACACCTGTCCATCCGTATCAGGCGCTCGAATCGGGCAGGGACCTCTGCAGATTTACCGCGACTGAGAGAGATCTCAAGGGAACTTACGGCCGTTCAGCTGCGCGTTAGGTAAGATGTGGATAGATGCGCGGCCTCACTGGGGTGTGGGGATGTCAGCGGGGATGCCATGCTCGGCTGATGAATTCAGCTCAGGTCGATGAGCTCGACAGGGTGTTCTATCTCTCGCAGAAGTATCAAACTCTGCCGTAGGGCTCTCTCACGCATAACAGGGCGGAGAGCCAGCCGTGGGATTCACGCCGGCTCCCGCTCTAGCCCCACCCCGCGGCTCATGCTCTCTCCTCCCCCCCCCAGAGTACTCTCGCAAGAAGGATAAATAGATAAGGACAGATGTGAGAGGAGGACAGAGATGTACGCGCGTTGCACTGGGTTGGCCACTCAGTCATGGGTGGGGAAGCGGCCCGACTTCGGCTCATGCGGTCAGGAAGCTCGCAGCCATGTGATGGTCTGAGCCCCGTACGTCGGGCTGTGTGCGCTAGAGACAGTAGCAGAGCCTGAGAGCCCGCCGTCAGATTCTGTGTGATGTGTGTGACGTGCTCTCTCTCTCTGCCCCTCGTGTTCCTGTACTCCGCGGCGGCTCGGGGAGAGAAGAGGACAAGAGGGGAGGAGAGAGGGAGAGAATGGTAGGATGATGGAGAGATTTTTGATGAGAAACTGGGTCTTGTAGTGGGCCGCGGTGTAATAGCCCTTAGCTGCCGGGATATGCCATTGGAAGCGGTATGGGAAGGTGCTCGGTAGGGAGATTAGTACTCGTGGTCGAGGTCGCATACTGGGAGGTCTCGAAGCCGCAGTACTACATCCTACCTCCCAAACTCAAGTGAAATAATCTTGAAATCCTGATCTTGTTTCTTTGTTTCTTTTCTAGTCTTTTTTCTTTTCTTTTCCTTTCTTTTTTCTTTTTTTCTTTTCTTTTCTTTTCTTTTCTTTTCTTTTCTTTTCTTTTCTTTTCTTTTTTCTTTCCTTTCCTTTCCTTTCCTTTCCTTTCCTTTCCTTTCCTTTTCTTTTCTTTTCTTTTCTTTCTTTCTTCCTTCCTTCCTTCCTTCCTTCCTTCCTTCCTTCCTTCCTTCAATCTTTCCCTTGATTTCAGTGTCCAGTCAGTTATCAGGTCTCCCACCCAGCCCTTCCTCTAATTCTCCTGATGAGTCATTTTGACAGTTTAAAAAAATCTACTGCTTGGTTTCCTCGCCTCAAGCCTTTCTAGGACACTGTGGTAGGAATAGCAGGGACTTTAATGGTAGCCTCACTTGGGTTCAAAATCTGATTCCACCATTTACAGGAATGAATGTGCAAGTTACTGAACCATCTTGAGACTCAGTTCCGGTATCAAAATGGAAAGCTGCCTCTTCTGGAGTGATTGTTAGATAATGAGGTAGAATTATAAGGTAATGTCTGAAGAGGTCTGGGCATACCTGAGGCATTCATTAAATGCCAGTTGCCTTCCCCTTTCCCCTCCAGATCCTTCTCCGCTCAGTGACTACATGAATTCCAAAATCAATGTTTTAATTACGTGGTATCTTGCTTAAAAATCCTCTGTGACTTCTCATTTTTCACCAAGACATGTCTGAAATCTTTGACACGCATTTAATATGAAACAAAGGTTCTAGAGCCAGAGTAGGTATGCTTGAATCCTGGTGGCATGACTTAGTAACAATCTTGGGCAAGTTTTTTAACCTTTCCACCTCAGTTTCCTCATTTGTAGAATGGGAGTGATAATAGTAGCCCCTGCTTTATAGGGTTGTCCTTAGAGTTAGTTAGCCTGTGTCCAGGATTTGCAAAAGTCCTGACTGTAACTATCCTACACCTTCTCCTATGCCCCACGAGCTCTCTTTCCTGGCATAGCTGTCATTGCTTTTCTTAGGATTCCAGGCTCCTAGCAAGCCAGACAATTTGTTCTCCTAAGTGTCCATCACTTCTCCCTCCCCCTCTTGATGGTCTCTGTCGCTGCTCTCCTCCCAAATTATTTATTCTGTTGGTTTGCTTTGGTGATCGGGAGTTTAGAATTTGTCCCCAGAATCTTGACTGTTTCCATGACTTGACATCAGATTAAGTTCTTGTAGGCTGTTGTTCCATGCTTCTCTAGGGAGGAGAAAGAGGAGAAGGGCATGTCTTACCATACATGACTCTTATCAAACTGCTGGAATTGTGTGTTAACCTGACTCTTTGTCTTATCGGGCTGTAAGCTGTATGGAGGCAGGCAAAATACCTGTGTTCACCAACTCCTGGCAAAGTGCCTGGCACATAAGAAGCCCTAAGTAAATATTTATTGACTGGATGGTTGGATAGAGCAAGATTGGAAAGTATAATGCCCCCTTTGGATTACCACATTGTGAAAACATCAGATGCACTTTCTTTTCTGCCTAGGGAGGAAACCAGTTCTATCAAGAATGCAAGCTCCAAAATACTCTTGGGCCCTGGAGGTTATTTTGGGGCTCTGCTACTGATAGAGCTGTGGGAAGTTAGTTGTTAGCATTTATGAGTGATAGCTTAATAATATCAACTTTCACCAGTCCTTGGACTGAATCCAGATTTGTTTTTCCTAGCATAGTTTCAATTTTTAGTATGCATTATTTGCTTTGTATGACCTTCCTTATATAACACAGTGCTTTCACAGAAATAATAAAACAATTGCTAACGAACCCAGAAGAGTCACAGAAATCCTCTGTGAGGTTGGCTATTGAAAGCAACAGAACCAATATCCAGTCCATACACGATGAAATGATTTTGCCATTGAAAGACCCGTTTATATTGGCAAAAAGTGATCAGAAGTGAGGTAGGAAGGGCAAATGTGAAAAACCACGTGTGATCGTTTGATGTTAATATCAGAATTCTTTCTGGATTCTCTTCACTTCCATTCCATTTCTCTCTTTCTTTTCTTTCTATTATACTGCTAGAAGGAGAGAGTACTACCCGCAAATTTTTTTGGCAGACTTGGGTATTAGTGAATTAGCATTTTGGCCTCCAGTCTGGAGAGCAGACCCCATTCTCTTTGTAATGGGTGTTGTCAAGGAAGTTTTTCAAAGGCAGAGGGAAAAAATGGCACCCACTCCACTGTCAAGGATTTTTATGAGGGTCAAGTAGCCTTGGCAAGAGTTCAGGCCAGAATGACTTGGCTGCAGCAAAGAATGCCACAGCCCTTGTGACAGGTTGGATTTGCCATAAACCTGAATTCACTAAATTCTTAAGATGGTGAGAGATTGTTGCACTCTGGCCCAAGAATTTCTTGTATACTTTTTTTTTTCTCTTTTTGCAAGTGGTGGTTGGATGGTATGACCATTACCCTCTCCTTGCTCGCTCTCTCTCCTGCTGTTCATGCCCCTTCTCACAAGCCCCATAAGCCAAATCACCCTGGTGCTTGTTGGTCCACCATACATCAACACACAAAATATTCTTTGGCATCCGCAACGTGTTCCAAAAATGTGTCTAAGTAACTGATGAGACATGGCTTATTTGTCCTGGGAAAGTGATTTAATGTCAAGTTCCACCCTGTGTGAGTTTTTAGGCTCAGCCTCAAACAAATATTAGCATTCATCTTGATCTACGTGTGCTGGTCTCATTATTTATATTAACAGCGGCAGTAGCATTGGAGCATTATTTCCGAAGGCTAAGGATTCAAGAAGGAGGTTAAGGTGATAGATGAACTTACTCAATCTTCCTAACAGCCTGAAGATGTATTCTTATTATTACCCAAGTTTTACAAATGAGGAAACTGAGGCTCAGAGAGGTTAAGTAACATGTC
This sequence comes from Acinonyx jubatus, assembly GCF_027475565.1. Lineage (NCBI taxonomy): Eukaryota > Metazoa > Chordata > Mammalia > Carnivora > Felidae > Acinonyx > Acinonyx jubatus. The sequence goes on from NC_069386.1 coordinate 44,595,149, forward strand.
AAATATTTTCCCTGGCATGTCAGGAATAGCCCTTTTCCAGGGTCTCTTCCAACCCTAAGGGATTGAAATTCTTACTTAGGTGGAGGTGGCACATCAGGTCAAAGACGTAGCTGAAGAAGTGAGTGTGTGAGAGAGAGGGGCAGGGTTGTGCCCTAGAGAAGGCTTTTGGTGCGCACGGGACCTCCTGGGCTGCCTCAGAAATCCCAGAAAGTGGAGGGAAGAGCTAGTAAGCTTCCAGGGGTCCAAGTAAACGAGGATTTGGATCTTGTCTCCAGATCAGAGGTTGTAAACTCCCTGCCCCCACCCCCAGCCTCCACGAGGCCTGGAGATGTATTTATTTGGCCCATATGTTTCAAAAAGTCTGAGCCAGCATTTAAAAAGCAGATTTCAGGGGGCGCCTGGGTGGCTCAGTCGGTGAAGCATCCAGTTCCGGCTCAGGTCATGATCTCGTGGTCGGTGAGTTAGAGCCCCGAGTCAGGCTCTGTGCTGGCAGCTCAGAGCCTGGAGCCTGCTTCGTATTCTGTGCCTCCCTCTCTCTCTGCCCCTCCCCTGCTCTCACTCTGTCTCTCTCTCTTCCTCAAAAATAAACATTAAAAAATTTCAAAAGGAAACAAAGTTTTTAAAAGTCAGATTTCACATGATTCCAGCTTCTCTAGAAAACCAGGACTTGAGGTTTCCCCTTGATAACGACTATTGGTAACAACTGGCTGGAGCCCTCCAGAAGAATCAGACCCTCCATTCATTGCCTGTCAGCCCACTTCCCCACTGCCTGAATCATCCCTCCTTTTATCTGCCTGGCCCCTGAGGCCGTTTGCCTTGTGGCCACTTTGCCAGTGCAGGGCTACTCGGGCTTGATACTACTGACGTTTGGGGCCAGATAATTCTTTGTCATGAGGGGCTATCCTGTTCTTTGGAGGACATTTAGCAGCACCCCTGGTCTCTACCGTCTGGATGCTAATAGTACTCCCTCTTCATCGTGACAGCCAAGAATGAATCCAGACATCACCAAGTGCTCCCTGGGGAGTAAAAGTGCCCCTGGTAGCAACCACTAGTGTAGCCTCCCCCATAAATTCCCGGGAATGATAATCTCATTGGTCTGGCTTGGGTCAGAGGGGGGTCTTCTACTGGGGCCAGGTGGCGAGGTCTTGGCCATCATGGCTGCCACCTCCCACAGGAAGGGAAGCAGGGCGGGCAGCCCCGTACGCATCCACCGTAAGAAGAGGGGTGCAAAAAGATACTAGAAGAAAACCAGAGTCCAGGATAACTCCCAGTAGTATAACAATCTTAACTTCCCCGAGGATGTTCTTTGCACCTTTTTCCTTATTTGTTTTCTCCTATTCTGTGAAATAACCAAGGCACATATAGCATGCCTTTCTCTTTCAGGAGAGGAGGAAACAGAGAAAAGTTAAGATTGCTGCCGGAGTGCATATAGCCACTGGAGAGAAAAGGCTTTTCTAGAGAAAAGGCTAGAACCCAGGCTTTCTGGAGCCCACCCCCTGCCCCTCTAGTTACCCCTGAGCCAGGGAGCCCTGTGTAACATACCACCTTGTCTACTCTGGGGAGATCGAGGGGGAAAAGCCAAGCCGGTCATCACCAGACCCAGCCCGGCCCTGACAACACCAACGGGGCCGTCAGTCATGTTTGCAGGTTCCATTGGCAGGAGGCCGCCCCGTCTAACTCCTGCTCCAGTCGGTCTGGGTGTAACCCAGCCATTATGGTCTCTCTCGGGTTTCAGATGCACAGGAACAATGAAGTCATTCTCATAATTTCATGTGGTACAGAAAGTCCCAAGCCAAAAATACCATCCTTGCTTCCTACTTTTAGATTTCCAGGGAACTTCCCCCTCCTTCCCTCCCTACAATTCACTTTGATTCCCTTCTGTTTTTCTCTTCTCGAATGCATTGGCCAGACGCGGAGTCCTAGTTTACTTAACGAGGAGCTGCAGGCCCAACACAAATCAAAATAAACCCAACCTTCATCTGGCTGGAGTGGTGGATGTAGGGAATTGTCAACGGTCCTCAAATACAGAAGCTCAAAACCCAAAAGTGTGTGCGGGTCTTATCCCTGGTGTGTGCACATAGGAGAACTGGCCACCAGATGATCACAGAAAGATGACAGGGTGACAAGGAAGGTAGTTGTATCTATGCTCTCATTATTATTTCTGGGGCCTCGGGAAGCACAGTAAATCACTTTCTTCATCTTTAGTATATAAAATTTCTTGTCCCACAGGACTGTGACATCAGGCCTGTGCTGTTTCCTTAAATAATTAATTTTTCTAGATGTTTCTCAGATGTATATTAGTTCCTGGCGGTCAGAGGGCTGTCTTTGTGCACACACCTATTCCCGTGTGCACACTGGTGTCTCTGCCTTGTGCTTGGCACATGCCGCAGCTCTGCCATTTAGGTTCTGTCAAAACTCCATGGAATGAATTAAAAGCTAGGGGCCATTGAAAAGTTTCTTCTATAGGAATAGATATCATACATTTATTTATAGCAAGTCTTCTGCCGAGAGCAGTGGTTCTCAAAAACTTTAGCTTTCAGGGGCGCCTGGGTGGCTCAGACGGTTAAGCGTCCCACTTCGGCTCACTGGTCCTGATCTTGAGGCTCATGAGTTTGAGCCCTGTGTCGGGCTCTGTGCTGGTAGCGCGGAGCCTGCTTGGGATTCTCTGTCTCTCCCTTCCCCAGTTGCACTTTCTCAAAATAAATAAACTTGTTATGTAGCCTGAGTTGGAATCACCTGGAGAGTGCATTGGACTCGCACAGATTCTGGGGCCCCACCCCCACGCCCAGAGCCCCTCATTCAAATAGGTTGGGGGGCGGGGCCGAGACTTGGCATTTCTGATGAGTTTCCAAGTGTTGCTGAAATTGCTGATCTGGAGGCCCCTTTTGTGAACTAGACTAATCAAGAATGGTGCTTTGAAAACTAGGTTTCACCAGTAGTAGTGATGTCTGCTCCTTCTGCTTTTATACCTTCATTTGTGTTGTCCCTCTAAAGTCTCCCTCCTCTCATTGGCCAAGTAAGTCCTCAGCATCTGCTGGGCCCAGACTCGGTTCCCATTCTTCCACCTACTCTTTCCTGATTGCTCTAGTCCACTCAGGTCACTTCCCGTCTCAGAACTCTTCCAGTTTTGAAATTAAACCCCAGAATTGAATCTGCTACCTTGCGTCATATGCGCGTTGCATGTTAGTCCTTTCCCCAGTTAGACCCAACTGATTGGATTAATGAGCTTGACACACCTTATACACTCTTCTTTGTGTCCTTGCACTGAGCGCAGGGCTAAGTGCATTGTAGATAACTCAATAATTTATTGATTGATGAAGGTTCAAAGTGAATTCAGAGAGGAAATAGAATGTTGCATATACCATCAAGTGGTATTGCCTGATATATATGCACCAAATTATGCCTCTGATATGGCAAACCCCTCTGCCTTCTGTGCCCAAAGCCACAAATCTTTCTTCCTGATTCAGCATTGCTCTGCTTTTGGTCTTCTAGAGAAAGGGCATCATGGGCTTGCTCAGTATGGTGGACACCCAGGCCCACTTTCAGGGCCACCCTGGACAGTTGCCTTCACCATGCCTGTTGTCTACTGTACATGAGAATCAGTCACTGGACTCTGGGGCAGTGTGATGGCTGGTGGTCAACATGGAGGGAGGAAGTTGGGTGGAAGGATGCAGGTTGGGACCAGACTGTGAAGGCCCTACATGGCATAATAGGGGCTTAGACTTTGTCTTATAGAAAATGGGGGGCTTTTTAAAAAAGAGAATGACATAATCAAGTATGTTCTTTAGAATCATAATTCTGGAGGTCACTGGCTTCTGACGGAGTAGATAAGACACTAACAGAGGCACACATATGAAGGAGCTTTGACTTGGAAGGTTCTTTCTTGATGGTCAACTCTTCTCACCTTTTTAAAGATACTGTGTTAGTGTCCAATGGCTACATTAACAAATGACCACCAACTAGGGGTTTAAGACCAGAGAAATTTATTCGTTTACACTTTTAGAGGCTATCATCTAAACTCAATCTTTCAGTCGGACCATGCGCTATCTGAAGGCATGAGAATCTGTCCCATGTCTTTTTCTTGGCTTCCGCTGTTGTGCAATTCTTGGTTTCTAGATGTATCACTCCCATCTCTGCCTCTGTCATCACATGGCCTCTCTGCATGCCTGTCTTTTCTTATAAGGACATCAGTCATACTGGATTGAGGCCCACCCTAATGACCTCATCTTGGCTTTATTACATCGACATAGACCCTATTTCCAAATAAAGTCACATTCACAACTATTGGAGGTTGGTAATTCAGCATACCTTTTTTTGGAGGAGGACATAGTTCAACCCGTGACAGACATTCGCTTTGCTACATCTTATCGTTTTAGGGCTTAAGATAGCAATGGGCTTGCTGCTATATGCAGCTAGTCAACTCTTCTGTGAAATGTGCCCTTGAGGAGTTAAGAAGCTGCCTTCACCTTGAGTAATATAGCAGCTCACGTAAGTAATTATGAAGGAAGGGAACACAGGACCAAAGCAACAGGAGGCCGGCCACTGACCCAAAGACCAATTAGGATGCTATTGCAGGTGAGAAATAATGAGACCCTAAGTAAGGCAGTGGCCTGAAAATAGAGGAGGGGTAGAGTTGAGGATATAACCAATAGGTTTGGGTGTCGGGGGAGGAAGGGCTCAAGGGCAAGTCTTAGCCTGTGGAAAAATGTGCGTGTGTGTTTGTGTAAGTGTATAGGTATATAATAACTATCTAGATGTTATGTATATATTTGTTTCTTGAAGATAAACAAGTCTTTATGGACAAGCTTCTCCTTCTTTGTCCTTCCTAACTACCTCCAATTACGCTTTATTGTCCTGGAAAGGAGAGTAATAAAGAGGAAATCATATGGAAGAAAGTAAGGAGCCATCTTGGAAATCAATGGGAATAAAGATTATTGAACTAAAAGTGGACAAAAGACGCAAATTTTGGCCCACAATCTCCTAAGAAGATTCTTGTAAATGCAGTGTGACTGTCTAGGGAGGTGGCAGCCACGGACCTGCTAAGTGCAGCCCTGCAGCCCTTTGTTCAAGTCTGTTCCCAGCCATCCTCGAACCTGACTGGCTGACCTGCAGGGAGATTCAGACCTTCTTGGAGAACATAAGTTGCAGGGTCCTGGCATTGCCATCAGAATATGCTCTCACTCTCCAGTAGCTAGTTTTTGTATTCATTATCTCATTTGTTTTTCACAACTGTAGAACCATGGAAAATCCCTTGCAGGGCAGAAGGCTTGTTGTTGTTTTTCCTGTGTGGGGGTTAGCATTTGGACAAGTCTCTTAACTTCTCCAAGCTCCATTTTCTCATCAGTAATGGACCAACAGCACCATACTTACAAGATGATTGTGAGGACAGATATCAGTTAATGTGTGTTAAGTGATGGCTCAGAGCTGGCACAACACACTGTTCTTTCCCTTTCCATTCCTTTTCAATGTCCCTTCTCTGTTTTCTTCCAGGCCTTTCTGACTCTTAGGGCCAGAGCTCTTTCTGCCATTCTATCCCTCAGGAAATAAAACATAAATAAATAAAGAGAAATAAATTATAAACAGATTCCTATAGGGAATTTGCTTTAAACTCATTGGAATCATTACTGATTGCATACTCTCACCCAAAGGGCTGGATAGGGGACTTGCAGTATATGTAGCAAACCGTGGGAATGAAGGTAAGAAGGAAATGTCAGAATTCTCATTGGCATTAACGGAGATCCAGTTTGAGAAGCAGAATCTGGTGCTCATTCTGTCCCGTTCCTTCACTGCTGTTATCTAGCAGCTGGGACCCCTGCTTCCTCTTTGTCAATAGAGAACTCTGCAGGACCTCATCCTTCCGGGACCTCAGGTGTTGAGGCAGCTACTGGCACACCTGTTGGACTAACCCATCCTTAGGTGCTACCTGAGACGCTGGAGAGGGCCTGCTGCCCAGGTCATCCTGCAGCTCCTCTGGGTGACATGCACCTGGACTTAGTTTCACTCTGAAGTTAGAAAGCAGCGGCCCACACTTGCAGCTAAATAAAGCTGGGAATGATGATCTGCTCAGGCCTGCCTCCTTGACTTCATTTCCCCGCCAGGAATGTTTTCCCAGTGCTCTCTCTACCTACTCAACATCCCAACCTCAAATCCTAGACCAGAGGTTCCACATGAGACTTCATCCCACAGAAATGTTAGCCCAAGGGGCAAAAATACAGGTATGAGAAGGCTTCCTGCAACATTGCTCATAGTGGGGAAACCAGGAATATAACCCAACGGGCCATTTACACATTTTTTTTTTAGATGAATGGCACCGTGAGCAAGTGACTCACCATCTCAGAGCTTCTAGCTTCTTGTTTGTAACATATAAATTACTAATATCCAGCCCGACTACAAGGACCATGCGATGATAAGTATGAAAGCACTTTGTAAATTGCAAATGGTTTTACAAATGTAAGGGATAGGATGACTCAACGGTGAAAAAAGTCCTTTGAGGCCTTTTACAAATAAAGGCATTTTATACATTTAAACTCTTGGCACTCAAAGATTTCACATTTGAGGCTTTGCCAACCTGGGGAGCAATCCCATAGCAATTTGCAGTTTAGCTGGGGTAGATGTTTTCATCCATCCATGAACGTGAATATCTCACATGAGATGAGAAAGGGTGAATAGCTGAAGTAGTAGACGTTAAGATATAATTGCATTATGGAGTCTTTAAAGGCTCATTAAGATAGACGTTTGTTCAGTCCCTTTATGCCCCATCCGTGGGCTCTGTGTTATTGGGAAAGAGTGAGACAAAAAGGTAAAAATTAGAAATATATTATGTAATTAGATAAAACATAAATATATTCATTAAATGGTGAGTATGGCAATATACAGCAATGTCATACGCAGGTTTTACCCGTGTTGTGCAATACTGAGGAGAGATGGGAGATTTCTACTGTATGGTGCCTTACTGAGGACAGGACTAACACAAAGCAAAGGGATTCAAGCAGGGAAGATCTGTGGAAGCCTGGAGCTATAGAAGAACTTCTGAGATTACCTTTAATTTTCCCACATTCAAAGGGAAAAGATTTCCACCTGAGAATATGCAGCAGCAATTACAAGTGAATTTATTTTTTTTTACTTATTAATTTATTATTGAAGTATAGAGGACTTGAGTGAGGTTTTTGGTTTTTTTTTTATTTGTTACTGTGGCATGTGTGTTTATTTTTCTCCCACTTAACGTCCCGGACATAGGCAGTGCTGTGTTGGTAAGAAGCACTGCAGTTGGCTGGGGTGCAGGCTACTTCCTGTTTTCTGCTCTGCCACCCTAGGGTGTGGCACTGGTCCTTATGGGCCCACAGGGAACTTTGGCTACCACCTGCCAGTTTTGAGCAAGGGTGGAGTAAGGAGGTCATGCTCCCTCCCCGACTCTGTGAGATCCCCTAGAGCTTGCACACTCTTCTTCCACTTACATCACTGGCCACGCCTAGCTGCACAAGAATCCCGGAATGAATTCTTTTTTTTTTTTCTTTTTTTTTTCATTTATTTTTGAGAGACAGAGAGAACACAAGGGGGAGGGGTAGAGAGAGAAGGAGACAGAATCCAAACAGGCTCCAGGCTCTGAGCTGTCAGCACAGAGCCCGACGTGGGGCTCGAACTCACAAACTGTGAGATCATGACCTGAGCCGAAGTCGGATGCTTAACCGACTGAGCCACCCAGGCGCCCCACCAGAATGAATTCTTTATTCTGAGGAGCCATGTGCCCAACTAAAAGCCAGAGATCGTGTTACTGAAGGAAAGGAAGCATAGATGTTGGGGGACAACTTGGGGGTGCTACCACTGTTCAACCCCTCTCTGTGCCCATGAACCCGTTGTTCAGACAGGAGGGAATCTCAATGGAAGAGGAGACAAGACCATGCAAGAAGATTGTGACTCAAGGCTTATTGCATCTGTGGGGGAGTTCCCGGGGCAATTGAATGCTGGTTGTGTTTTTGGTTTCACAAAACAAAGGTTTCATTTAAATTAAATTATTAGTGAATGATCTTCCTTGACTTTTTGTTAGATATAAAGGTCGCTCAGAGGAAGTTGCACTCGCAGCTAGGCCATGTTCTCTGTTGGATACGCGCAAACACGCACCGCACTAGCCTCAGACAACTCCCTCTTAAACCATGGTCAAGTGAGACCAAATACTGTGTGATTTTGTCTAAGCACAGACTAAAACAAGGCTCCTTTACACCCCATAAAATACCTGCCAAACACTCCCCGGCCTGGCTAATAGGAGTGTTCACTCTTGCTTTTCCATTTCACTGCTCTCTGCCCTCCCTCCAGTCAGCTCCCTACAGATAACATTTATTGAGATACACAGTCACTGAGCGCCCATCTAGAGCAAACCCTTGCCTCCTTAGACCTCCCCACAATCTACCCCCCACCCCCACCCCCCAGCTCAAATTCTGTAACAGGTTGTAATACCCTCTTACTGAGGAGGTCCATGCAGCTCCATGGTCGTACTCTCTGGTACTTCGGTGAATAATGAGTGCAGCTGTGCAGCTACAAGTGAGTTCCTGGTGGTCTTTGGCTGGAAGACATTGGCATGTTGCATAGTGGAAGGAGAAATCCTGACCTATAAATTCAGAAAATCTTGGTTCGCTTAGAGGAGACCTCAGTGCAACATTGGGCCAGTTTCTTAACTTCTAAAAGCTTCGGTTTCCTGATCTATAAATCGTGGATAGTGATCTCAACTTCACAAGGTTGTGAAGATTAAATTATAGGGATGAAAGTGCTTTTGAGAATTACAGTGCACTCAGTTTTGACTCGGATGGGGAAAATAATGGCAAATTCTATGTTTCTAAGATTTTCTTTGAGCTGAGGTTAGTGAATAGCTCAATTTAGAGCTTCATTTACATCAGTAAGTAAGTTTGCATTAATAGTCCCCACTTTTTCTGTACTTGGAAAGGAAATTTGAACCAACCACCTGACCCCTGGGCATTTCTACCCAAACCAGAGCAGTTTCAACAGAGCCTTCTTGAAAGAAAAGTTCCATTTCATTTGAATGGAGAAAACAAAAAAAGGCAAAAAGTCACATTATGACTTCTGTATTGTCATACCTAAATAACACTTTTCCCCAAGAGCCTCTGTGAAGCCCATCTTTAACATGGGCTTCAGAGGTCTAAAGGAATACTCTAGAACCAAGACCTATTTCAGCTCTAGTTATTTCCCGTGGTCACAATCACCCACTCTTACCGTTTGTGAAGAAGCTACCTGAAGCAGCTGAGTAAGAATCCAGCTCTGCCTTTCGCTTAACGTGTGATCTTGGCCAAGTTCCTGACCACCACCTTCCTTGTTTTGAAAATACAGATAGGGATGGCTGCCTTAGAACTACATCAGGCATCACTGTCCAACTGTGAAGTGCCATATATTCAGGAAAGGAACCATTACATTCCTGGTGTTGTTATTTTATTAGGAGAGGGTCCTTCTTGGTTTAGGATGATAAGCAGCTTCTGAAGACCGATTTTGTTTCACTAACCACTCTTTCAAGCTATGTAGAGGGCCAAATTAGAGATGTTTATATCTCAGGGCTGCTGCTTGCAGACATGAACCTAGCTGTGGTATTACAATTCCCACTCCAAGGGGCAACCCAAAAGGCACCATTGCCTCTTGCTTTTGTGTTTCAGTCAATAGATTTTATCAAGTTGGAAGCTGCTTCTACCAATGAGATTTAGATTCTACCGGGGTCTGAAAGTGAAGGCTTTATTTGCGGCATGGAGCTTACCTGTCAAGCTGGATGGTGTCTAGAAAAACAATCCAGGGCATCATACTTTTATGTGGAAATCAGTTGAGATGGTAGGTAGTTTGGAGTGATGCTAAGGATATTCTCCACAGACAACACCTGAGATTCCTTTCTCCATTCTAGAGATGCCCTAGCCTAGCAGACCAATTTCATGGGTGCCCTGGTCACAATGTCACACTTTATCCTGGGCAGAAGAGAGACCCTCACCAGTCTTTACCTTCCAAATACCATTTTCATATTTTAAATTGGCAAGTGTCTTTTGGTTGCTTTCAAACCTTACCTTCATATGATTTACAGACCTTTATATTCAGTTTATAATGCACTTACACCTCGCTGTTTATAAATTTAATAAAGTTGATCAAGCCTGGAGGAGTGCCAAGCACTGAGCTGTGTAGACTGGGAATTCAGACAAAAAGGGACAGATGTCCCTGTTCACAGGGCACTCATGGTCTAGTCAGAGAACCAGTTGTATTCATGTCTAATTAATGGCAAGACAGCTTGTCAAACCTAACAATTGAGATGGGTCCCAAGTATAGCACATTTGTCTCAATGGCCCTGTGAGTTTGGTTGTGACAACCTTTTCAAGGATATAGAACATAAGACCAAGTTGGCCTTAAGTGGCTGCTGTGGTCACCCAACCAGGGCATCTGACTTGTAAGCACTGGCCTTCTCCACCCCAGCATGCCTCTCCATCTCTCTTGCTTTGTCAGTATTCCTTCACGGCATGTTTCCATCTCAAGATGACAGACTCATTCCTGAGAATTATATAGAAGCTATTTTTTTGGGTTGACTGTTCTCTGCAGCCATTTAGAAAGTGCCTTAGGTATCTGGACATGTCTGTCCCCAAATCTTCCTTTAGCAGCCAACTGATCTCCTCCTTGGCGTGCTGGTTTCTGTTAGCTACAAGATGTACCGTTTTAACCTTTTCTTGCCTCACCTTTTCCCACGTCTGATGCTCATCCCACCCAGGACATTACTGGAGTTTTAGCCAGATCCCCTCCTCTATTATTACCTGCAGGGGAGGCTCTACGTCTGGCAGGCAGAGCCCAAATTTACTTTCATTTAGGTGTTCTTGCATTTTTTTTTTTTTTTTTTTTTTTTTGGAAACAGGTTTGAGGACGGGGGAAGGTAAGTTCTGCAAAGTAGATCACAAATTAGTATAAGGGCATAAGTTAGGAGAAACTAACAAATTAAATTGTATCCTCATTCTATCTTGGTGTTATCAAAATAACACATTTATATGGCACCATAAGATTTACAAGGACTTTCCTGCCCTTGATCTGACTGGTCTCTCACCAACAACTCTGAGAGGTTAGAAACAAGAGAGTTCAAGTGAATCCCTCAGGCCACCCAGCCAGTACGGGGCAGAAGAGGAAATTGGAGTCTGTTCTTCAGGCTTCAGTCTTGGGCCTTTGCTCTCTGCCAGGTCAGGGCAGAATACGGACTTTGTGATAATAAAGTTGGCTCAAGTACTCAGAGTGGTTGTTACTTTATTCCTCCCAGCATCCAAGAGAAACTTCTCAATTATGAATTAGAGCCTTCAGGATTAGCCCTGGAGACACTAAGTGCTTTCACCATTGAGGCTCCTCCTGTTAGTAAAGAGGGGACGGAGCGCATCACAAAGGAAGGCTAGCTTTCAGGATTATAACATATGGGTAAGATTTCCTAGGAATGAGGCTAGTTCTGAGGGAAGAGAGGGTGAACCCTGGTGACAAGTTGTCATAATATAAATGGGGAATTTTTCTATTTTAAAGTACTTGGATGTAAATATACACTCTAATTTGGAGTCCAGATTTTCCTCCAGTGGATGCTTCCTGGGCTGTGGATACATTAACGAATGTAGGTCATTAACTAGGGAGACATTTTAAACAAATTCTGAGGAGTCGTGCGCTTTTACTGCTGAAATTTTAAAAAGGTACAAACAAACCCATTCAAAGAGTTTTTTTTTTCTTTTTCCTATTACTCTTGTTATTAGGATTTTATCATTTGGATATTCTCTTAGAGCTCATCTATAAGCCCTTGAAGAAAGCCTGACAAAATTCTTCAGAGCCATACCTCCAACCAAAGAGAGGTGTTTGGGAAATGTCTTTCTAAAATTTTTTGTTTGTTTGTTTACTTTTTTGAGACAGAGGGAGAGCAAACCGAGTAGGGGGAGGGGCAGAGAGAGAGAAGAGAGAGAATCCCAAGTAGGCTCTGTGCTGAGCATGACATGGACCTGATCTTGACCTCACGAACTGTGAGATCATGACCTGCGCCAAAACCGAGAGTCGGACGCTCAACCGACTAAGCCACCCAGGCGCCCCGGGAAATGTCTTTCTAAATTAGAACCCTGGAAGATTTATAACTGGAAGACAATCACAGGTTTCTAGACCAGTGTAGCGACTCATTGCCTTCCACCAACGTTTAACTTCCTTCTACATCATGGGACTCACTTCCAGATTTCAAAAATTATGATAGCATCAAGGGTAGATTCACTTCCTCTCTTGATGAAATTGACAGTGAGGGGGCGGGTGGGAAGGATGGGTGGCTGAGAATGGTGGTAGATTTTGTTAAATGGGTCTAAGTGCTTGGTAGTATCTTTTGCCATTAAAGGTGTTGGAAAGGGAAGAGGCCTCAGCGTGGGCCGGCAGGCAGAGCCCTGGGAACAGGAAATCCCAGTCCACCCTCAGCCTTGCTCCGAGGACTGGTCCTGCCCGACCTACTGGCTGGGAGGAGCTGCCCTAGATTCGCCTCTAGAAGAGATTCAAGAGAATCCAAAACCTGGCATTTAACACTTAGTGCTTTACCTGGTGATAAATTATGGAGTAGCTAACGGGTCTGTAGTAAACAGTTGCTCAAATGCCTTTTCAGCTTCTTTTTCAGCTTCTTTTCAGTGGCGACAAAGTATATCTGACAGAGATCTAACATTGCATTAAAGATTTAGGGACTCCAGTTAGGATATTTAAAATCTCCTGCCAGAGGGGAGATAGTATAGCATACCTCACACCAAATTTCTGAGTCTCGTGGTTGGGCATTGAAATTTAAAAAAAAAACAATGTTTGAGGTGGAAAAAAAACAACTTTTTTTTTTAAGTTTATTTTTATTTATCTTGAGAGAGAGCGAGATGGAGAGCAAGCGGGGGAGTGGCAGAGAGAGAGGGAGATACAATCCCAAGCAGATTCTGTGCTGTCAGTGCAGGGCCCGATGTAGGGCTCAAACTCACGAACTGCGAGGTCATGACCTGAGCCAAAAACAAGAGTCAGACGCTGAACCGAACTGACTGAGCCATCCAGGCATTCCCCCCACCCCGCAAAAAAACCCCACCAATTTTTAGGGAAAATCTAACCAACTTAATTGAAATGAAGTAAATGATGTCTCACTAATCATTGTCTGACAGAACTTGGGCTGGTGTTTCTAAAGTGAAATTAACTACAGCGTTCTTAAAATGGGGTCATTCAGGTTGGAATTCACTTGTCAACGAAGATCAAGATCAATGCTTTGTGTGAACTCATGTCTTCTCAGCTTACCTGGCAGCCAGGGTAATATGTTGCAATTAGGTGTGAACTGCATGGACATTCTTCCTAGGAGTCATCAGCTCATTCAGTATCTTTATGTGAAGAAAGAACGGAATCTTATGTCAACACAAGTCATTCTTCATGCTAGGACTACAACTGCAGACTTAAGTAATTAAGTTGTAAGCCTCTGTATCTCTTATATCCCCAGGGGCTGGCACAGTCCCCAGCACAGATGTTGTTGCCTGGGTTAAATGACTGAATCAGTAAAATCATAGGATATGGTTGAAGAAAAAGACCACAGAGTAGAGTTGTTATTAAAAGAATGCCATCCCTGGGGCGCCTGGGTGGCTCAGTCGCTTAAGCGCCCAACTTCAGCTCAGGTCATGATCTCGCAGTCTGTGAGTTTGAGCCCCACATCGGGCTCTGTGCTGACAGTTCAGAAGCTGGAGCCTGCTTCGGATCCTGTGTCTCCCTCTCTCTGCTCCTCTCTTGCTCTCTGTCTCTCTCTCTCTCTCTCTCTCTCGAAAATAAACGTTAACAAAATAATAATAAAATGAAATTACTATCATTGTTGCCAATTCTTCTTTATGTTTATGAACCTTCAGAATTCCAGAGTACGCTAGCAATACTTTATATCTCATTATTCTAGCTAGGAGAGGAGAAATGAATCTTAGATATGAACTTTTTACCTGGAAAGCATAAGGCTCATTTTTCTAGTGTTGGTTCAGCAGCAGCTATTAAAATCACTAACTTACACATACCTTTCAGGAATGGGCACCAGGCTATAATAGTGACAGGGCAAGGAGAATCTTTGGTCTCCAGATAAGCTCACTGGTCTGTATGTCTGTGATAATTTGCCATACAGAGTGTTCAGGGCTTCTTTCCGAGGCTCTGTCTCAGCTCTGGTTGTGGAAGTGGCCATCTACTGGTTGCTCTTATATAACAAAGTCCTCTGAGGTAATAGTTCCACACAGTAGTTATTAGCAAAAAGAAAATGTTTGAGGACTATCCCAGGTGGTAGCAGATTCCCTTGTGGGAACAAGAATGTCTGGAATCTAGGGTGGGTCATAAAGGTCTTCCTTCTTTGTGGCTGAGGAACAATTGTTGGCAGCCTCTTTGAACTGACTGGTTGGACTTCATCCTTTTTACTCACGTTGTTCTTTACCCCCAACCCACTTGTCTCTCCCTGGCTTCAAGCTTTCTGGTCCAAAAGAACTTCCTCCAAGTCCACCATCCAAGTAGACAGATACTCATTCAACAGCATTGGAGCTAAAGAGAGGAGGGTTGGGATTGGGGGTGGGGTGGGTGTGGAGGGGGGAGCAGGCTCATAGGCACACTGATAAAGGAAACCAGAGATAAACATCCCTCATGTAATAACATTGCATATGGGCAGACCTGATTTCCTTGTACACCTCTTTCCATGGTGCTGTCTGGGCCATTAACAATCAGCTTGACTCATACTTCTGGTTTTCAGTTCAGCTTCTAGGGATGCATTATTTCATGTCCTGTGGAGGTGTAACATGTCACAGAGGAGGAGCACAGCCACCCAGCAACCTCAGCCTACCTGGAATCCAGCAGGTGTGAGGAAACCAGCTACCGTGTCTCTGAGAAGCCCACATAGATGTTCCATACACCTTGTCTGTCTCTGAAATACTCAGTATGTGAGAGTAATGCATTCTCCCTGAATGCCAAGTAACTGGGTTTAAAATTTGAATTCCATTGGGGGTGCTTGGGTGGCTTAGTCCATTGGGCATCCGACTGGCTCAGATCGTGATCTCATGGTTCGTGATCTCATGATTCCAGCCCCCACATCGGGCTTGCTGATGTCAGCACAAAGCCCTCTTCATATCCTCTGTCCCCCTCTCTGTGTCTGCCCTTGCTCCCCACGCACGTGTGCGCGCACTCTCTCTCAAAAATAAATAAACATAATAAATTGTTTTAATTCCCTCGAAGTTGGTTGTCGAAGTTTGATAAGGAACAGGATATTTATATCGTCTCAAAGTATCTTCCCACATGTTGCTTGGCACTCACAACAGGAAAAATAGCAGTTATGCAGTGGGGAAATGGGACAGTGCTTAACCAAGTGATAAACACGAATATCACCAACAAACATCAACAAACATCATGTACCTTCAGACGTGATACCCTGAGAAGGACGCAGAATCACTTGACCAGAATTCTAGCAAAAAAAAGCAAAAGCTGAATCTAATTATGAGGAAACATCAGACAAACCCAAACTGAGGGAAATTCTATAAAATATCTGGCCGGATTTCTTTTTTTGTTTGTTTTTATTGAATTTATTTTTTTAAATTTACATCCAAGTTAGTTAGCATATAGTGCAGCAATGATTTCAGGAATAGATTCCTTAATGCCCCTTACCCATTTAGCCCACCCCCTTCCCACAACCCCTGCAGTAACCCTTGTTTGTTCCCCATTTTGAAGAGTCTCTTTTGTTTTGTCCCCTCCCTGTTTTTATATTATTTTTGCTTCCCTTATGTTCATCTGTTTTGTATCTTAAATTCCTCATATGAGTGAAGTCATATGATATTTGTCTTTCTCTATTTTCGCTTAGCATAATACCCTCTAGTTCCATTCACGTAGTTGCAAAGGGCAAGATTTCATTCTTTTTGATTGCTGAGTAAAACTCCATTTTGTGTGTGTGTGTGTGTGTGTGTGTGTGTGTGTGTGTGTGTGTATACACCACACCACATCTTATTTATATACACGACACCACATCTTCTTTATCCATTCTCTGTCGATGGACATTTGGGCTCTTTCCATACTTCGGCTGTTGTTGATAGTGCTGCTAAAAACATTGGGGTGCATGTGCCCCTGCGAAACAGCACACCTGTATCCCTTGGATAAATACATAGTAGTGCTATTGCTGGGTCATAGGGTAGTTCTATTTTTAATTTTTTGAAGAACCTCCATACTATTTTCCAGAGTGGCTGCCCCAGTGGCTGCTGGTGGGTTTGCATTCCCACCAGCATGCAAAAGAGATCCTCTTTCTCTGCATCCTCACCAACATCTGTTGTTGTTAGCCATTCTGAAAGGATTGAGGTGGTATCTCATTGTGGTTTTGATTTGTATTTCCCTGATGATGAGTGATGTGGAGCATTTTTTCATGTGTCGGTTGGCCATCTGGATGTCTTCTTTGGAGGAAGTGTCTATTCATGTCTTTTGCCCATTTCTTCCCTGGATTATTTGTTTTTTGGGTGTTGAGTTTGAGAAGTTCTTTATAGATTTTGGATGCTAACCCTTTATCTGATATGTCATTTGCAAATATCTTCTCCCATTCTGTCGGTTGCCTTTTAGTTTTGCTGATTGTTTCGCTGATTGTTTCCTTTGCTGTGCAGAAGCTTTTTATTTTGATGAAGTGCCAATTGTTCATTTTTGCTTTTGTTTCTCTTGCTCTGGAGGCGTGTTGAGTAAGAAGTCGCTGCTATCTGGCCTGATTTCTTAAATATGTCAGTATTATAAAGGATGAAGGAAAGCTGGAAAGCTGTTAGAAATTAAAGGAGACTAGAGAAATATTAAAACTAAATGCAATACATGATTATCTGGCACCAAACACACAAAAAAATCTTGTCATGGGACATTATTGGAATCATTGATGAAACTGGAATATTGACTTGGATAAAAAGTATGGTATCAATGTTACATTTCCTGAGGTTGTTTACTTTGGTTATATAAGAAAATTCCTTTCTTAGGAAATACAGATTGAAGTATTAAGGAACAATAGGACATGATGTATACAAGCTATTTTCAGTGGTTTATATTTTTAAAAAATCCACATATATAGAGAGAGGGAGAGAGAGAGAAAGGAAGCAAGGGAGGCAAAATGTTACAAATTGGTAACAAGTAGAAGAATCCTTTGTGTGTGTTTTTTGGTAACTTTTCTGAAATGGCAAAATTATTTTTAAAAAAGTTTTTCGAAAAACCATACTTCTGTGTGGTGCCTGGGTGGCTCAGGCCAGTTAAACATCTAAGTCATGAACTCGCAGTTGGTGAGTTCAATGCCTGCATCCAGCTCTGTGCTGACAGCTCAGAAACTGGAGCCTGCTTCGGATTTTGTGTCTCCCTCTCTCCCTATTCCTCCCCTCTTTGCACTCTGTCTCTCTCTCTCTCCCCATGATAAATAAAGATTTAAAAAAAAACATACTTTTGTTATTCTATGATCATAAACAAAATGAACAGAAAATCCAGTGGTCTGTCTATGCTGGGATGGGTCAGCAATCTGCCGAAAGGGCAGGAAAGATATTTTTGTCCCCTTTCTGCCCCCCATCCTGACTCCTGAATCAAATCCTCCCAACCAGATGTGGATGATTCCTGTGGAGACTGCATCCAGCAGGTCCCAACTCTATTTCAAGGGCCATCAGCCTGGGGAGCTGCTAGGCAAGGTGGCTCTTCTAGAAACCCCATCTTGCCCCCACAGAGCTGTGTGTTCTCTCAGCACCAGTAATGGTGGTCGCAAATTGGTCAGTAAGAAACCAGATCGGTTTTGGGTTGTAATGTTGCACATAATGCAATGAGTGAACAGAAAAGAATGTAGCCCAGTGAAAGGGCGGCCTGTGAACTCTGGGTCTGGTTCTGAATATCCTTATGATGCCCAGCATAGAAAACAGGAAACATCGGTTAAAACGGGAAATCACTGTGGGCTGAATTACTGTAATTCCTCATTTCACTTAGAAGTTGGCATGGAGCAGGGCCTTCATCCACAGCCTGAAGTCTCCTTCTTCTCCGTGCCTTGATAATTTTGCCCTTTCTCTAGGGGGGTGTATTACCAAGCTCAGAGGCTTTTCGGCTGGAATTGCTACCTTTAAGTAAGCTTAGAAATTGTGTTTTTAAAGAGCTGCTTGTTTTCTCCCTGTCTCTAGGTTTAAAAGCAGTCTAGCTCTGCTGCTGGTTCTGGTTCCCTCCTCCTGCTCCCTCTTTATTTCTAAGTAGGCGAGACACAGCACACGGAGACACTCACAGCCCAGCTTAATAATATCCCACAATGGGTGACATAGCCATTATCATGCTAGACGGAGAACACAGAGGCTGTTCCCCAAGGCTGATGAGCCCAACTGGAAATTTGCTCTTCTGCCCTCCCTGCATCTTTACCACTCCCCCTAAAGTATCAGGAAAGGTTTACCAGTCTGTCCAGGCTGAGATCCTTATGCCTGCTCCCTGCCTGCCTCCTAGAGTTACTTTAGGACTCACCTGGGATGATAAACAGCTAAGGAACAAGACTGGAAGCAATAGACACAGTAGAGGGGGCGTTATTTCTCTTATCGGATGGGGACCCGACTACAGTCGTTGGGCCTGTTTCCTTTGGAAGGCGGATGGTTTTTCTGTGTGACCCGGGCTGCACCCTCTGATGGGGATTCCATCTTGGCCGCCTGTTTCCTGTCTCTAGTGCCAAGTACTCAGCCTTGCCCCTCTGGCCTTCCTTGGCAGCTTCTATTTTTCCTTCCTATCTATCCTCATGATTTTCTGCCTCACCAATGAAAGTATGCTTGATGAAAATAGGAGCCTCGTCTGTGTAAGTCTGCAGGTGTTATCCCTGCACCTAGAACAGTGCTTGGCTCCTAGTAGGCACAGAACTGTTGGAATGAATGAATGAATCGGTGGACAAACACACAAACAAATGGATGAAATGCTTCCTATCCTTGGTTTTCTTATCTCCTGCTTGCTTCCTGTTTTGCGCAATCTCACGCATGCCTTATGGCAACAGCTTTTATAGCCAATGAAGGACTCTTAAATTGATGTTCCTGGCCCATTTCTTGCTCCCAAGCTCCAGAGTTCCAGATTTGAACACCCAATGCCTGATGTGGACAAGTTCAATAAAAAAGAGATTATGAGTATAGGTTCTGGCAGGAGAATACTCACTGGTATTGATATAACTTCTTTGTTCTTGGGGTTTCTCATCCTTAAAATGGGGGTTTGGGGCACCTGGGTGGCTCAGTTGGTTAAGCATCTGACTTCAGCTCAGGTCATGATCTCATGGTTTGTGGGTTCAAGCCCCATGTCGGGCTCTGTGCTGACAGCTAGAGCCTGGAGCCTGCTTTGGATTCTGTCTCTCTCTCTCTCTGTCTCTCTGCTCCTCTCTTGTTCACTGTCTCTCTCTCTCAAAAATAAATAAAAATTTTTAAAAAATGGGGGTTAATAATAATGCTGACTTTACAGGCTTGTTGGGTCAATTAGGTAAGTTAATATATGTAAATAGCTTAGAATGTTGCTTGCTACATAGTGAGCCATCCATAGAGTTTACTGGACAGGGGTTTCACTCCAGCTTAGTATGTCTGGTAAATTGGGGTGATTGCTTTCTGCCTTTTTTCCCTGAAGGAATAAAAGGGGCACTGCTGAATCCTGAGTTGGTTTTCCAAACAAAGTGTAGACTTATTCTTTGCTTGTAGCATTTGGACCATGGATACCCATGCCTCCCTGCTCAGCACCAGAAAAGTGGCTCTCCTAACCCAGCAACCCCGTGGTTGAAGTCGTTCATGCACTGTGAGGCCCCTGCCTTGGTCTGCACACTCCTGGTTTCCCACCGCTTGCACACCAATGGGAGGGATCCGCTGTTATGGTTTACAGGTTCACTTCTCCCACTTCTAGAAATTCAGTCCCTTCTTTGGCTCTGTGGATGACTCAGGCAGCAGATAGTGGGTTATGTTCAGATAAGAGAAGACCCTCTAAATGGGTAGACCCATGCTCATTTTGCAGTCTTGTTTGTAACTATAGTAATGTCACAATTCAGTTGAGATTTTCATCCCACTGGTGAGGAAATTCATAGTGAAGGTTACTACAGCAACCTTAACTCTGCTGGGGGAAAGCATATCCCTTACAATGGGGCCTTTCAGAGGCTGGGCCCCAAAGCTGGGCAGTGATTCAGTCTATTCAAAACACAATGGGGCAAAACAGAATAGAGAGGAACGACACATTGTTTTAGACCTCACATCGCCATCTCTAACACTGTGCATGCTTGTCCATCCTGGTGCCTAGCTTCAGTTTTATTCCTCCTGAATACACTTTTAATTTCACACCTCACATGCCTGCCAGTTGAAGTGCATTTTATGGAAGTTTAAATAATAATGACAGTTCTACAGACAGAAAGTGTACAAACTCATAGCCAGAAAGTGCTGCAGAAATACCTTTAAGAAAAGGTGATACAGACTTTTATTTGCAGATCGGGGAAACGCCAATTGAATACGTTTGAAACTATTCAAACCGCTCTTCAAAACTGAGTCCTGGGGGCGCCTGGGTGACTCAGTCGGTTAAGCGTCTGACTCTTGGTTTCAGCTCAGGTCACGATCTCATGGTTTCGTGAGTTCGAGCCCGATATCCAGCTCTGTGCTGATAGCACAGAGCCTGCTTGGGATTCTCTGTTTCCTCTCTCTCTGCCACTCCCCCACTAGCACTGTCTCTGTCTCTCTCAAAATAAATAAATAAACTTAAAAAAAAAACTGAATCCTGTAAAACCACCACGGGTTTTTTTTGTTTTTTGTTTTTTAAGGATAAAAATTTTAAATTTTTAAAATTTTTTTAAATTAAATTTATTTTATTTTTTGTTTATTTATTTTTTGAGAGTGAATGCAAGTGGTGAAGGGGCAGAGAGAGACAGAGAGACAGAGGATCCGAAGCAGTCTCCACTCTTTCAGCAGAGAGCCCGATATAGGGCTCAAACCCACAAACCTTGAGATCATGACCTGAGCCGAAGTCGGACATTTAACTGACTGAGCCTTCCAAAATTTTTAAATAAAATCACCCTTGCCTTTATTCATACCCACTCAAAACAAAGTCACCCACCAAACAAAATTTACCCACCGACAGCAATGATTGGTTCACTTACTGTTTTTTTAACTAGAGAATGTTACATAGGCTTTTCAAAGCTGAATATAGCCGTCTGGCATGTGAACTGTAGTTGTATCAAACAAAAAAACTGTGGTTTTCCTAGAATGGAAGTCGGAAGGAAACTTTTTCTTGATTTTTTTTCCTTTAGAGCGTTTGTAGTATTTTATTTATTCACACACTTGCCCGATGATCAAACAACTATTCTTAAGTTGTATATTTAGATCTCTAGGGTTGTCTTATGTCTTTCTCTTCTTTAATGTTTCCGCATGTTTAATTTAAATCATTTTCCTTTTATCTTTCCCAGGATTTCAAGCTATTTCTCTTGCCTAACCTTGTGCTCTTGCTCCGCTGAATTGAAAAAAAATTCAAAATGAGCTTTTCTTGTATATGCAAAACCAGCAGCTATTTCTGAACCTTAAAGCCAAATTTCATCAAACAAACCATGAAACGTTTTGCTTTTGGTTCCAGTGAACCCTAACTGATAGTGTGGTCACTTCCAGGTATCTTAGGGTATCAGCTATTTGATCAGTAAGTAATACTGTGCTTTTGGCCCCACTCCCAGGAAGTGAAGGGGTCACAGCCAGGGAGAGCATATTGGGACCACTGGTGCTACTTGTCCTCATATTTTGGGTCTGGGACTCAGGTAGAAAGGGATTTTTGTGCCCTTGGGAGCAGAGTGTAGACAAATCTTCTCAGCATTTTTGCAACCAGAAACCATGCAAATGTGTTTGCAAATCCACTTGGGGTCTGGCTGGCAGTTTTTGAGCACAACCCTCTTTGTGAGGTGGTAATGTTGATCTCCATTGTCTATTCACTGCCCTGCCCAAAACTGAGTGCACTGTTTTCTCCATAACTGGGTGGGCACTCTCTACCTAACACAGAGAGCAGGTCTCACTTGGTCTCAATTCCTTGTCTAAAGTGATTTCTTAGTAATACTGCTTTGGGATCATTTGGGTGTTAGTCCCAGCCCCCTTGACTCCCATTCCTGTCCACACTATAAACAAGATCAGAGTTTGCTGTCCGCTCTTGACTTTGCAGGGCTGAAGGTGACATGCCATTAGACCTGGGAAGCTCTCTAGTATGTTCCTCCCGTGGCTCCCTACTGGTGACTGTTTTGGCAATTAACATTTGTCTTGCCTGTTTTGTCTCAGAAAGAATTTCTGTGGGGTTATTTTTAACATATTTGAGTGTCTTCATTGTGGTAAAAAGCACCTTTGCCATAGAAGGAGACCAGCATCTATTCCCCAAAGAACAGTGAGTGAGAAGCCTGCCCTTACTGAAGACCCAGGTGTGGGGCTCTGTGTTTGAAGCAGGCTATGAAGAGTACTTTGAAGGAGAGGGGGCAGAGGCAGAGGCCCAGTGTCACAAGGTAGCTCCAACCCTCTGGCCTCCCAGCTCCACTGAGGCTTCTCACAGCACCCGTTATCCTTCTACACGTCAGTCCTATCATTGTGCCTAAAATGCCCCTAAAATGTGTAGAGTGGCGATCTCTGTTCCACAGCCAAGGCGATCCTTCAGCCAACTTGCCGTGTGAGATCTAAGGGCAGTGTTCGGTGCTGCACCTGAAACCTTGCCGTTGGGTGATGGGTCTCCCTGGAGGGATTTTCACAGTGTGGAAATCTTCTTTTGTCTTCCACCATAGCCTCGATGGAAGCTCCTGTGGGTTCCTAAACCCACCAAACCTGAGAACGGATCTGGACTCCATGACTCTCTCTCTGGCCAAGTCTTTCATCTGTTACCTGGGGATCAGAGTACCTCACTGGTTCTACAGTTCTTTGGAGTCCAAGTGAAAGAAAGCACCTAACATAGTATTTAACACATAGTAGGTGCTCAAGAAAAGCAATGCCCGTTCCCTGTTCCCGAAGCTTTGTGGATCACACCTTTTGATGGCATGGGTTGCCTTTTG
This sequence comes from Acinonyx jubatus, assembly GCF_027475565.1. NCBI lineage: Eukaryota > Metazoa > Chordata > Mammalia > Carnivora > Felidae > Acinonyx > Acinonyx jubatus. The sequence continues at coordinate 44,618,154 of NC_069386.1, forward strand.
GATGCTATATTACATTTTGCAGAATACAGTAAGCAATGGGATTTCTTGGATTTTCTATGGTGTTGTGAACAGTGAACTGCTGTGACCCACCCATGCCCCACAATCACATCAGACATGGTTAGGTTGTGTTTTGTTTTCAATTTTAGTGATTCCGGCAGCAAAAATTCCTACTGGAAGGGGCACCATAGAATTCTACAGCCAGAGATCGCTAGTTAGATTATAGCTTTCCAATTGCTGCTGACATTTCCCTCCCATATTCTGGAGAGTGCCTTTCTCCTTTACCTACCTGCCTCTGAGTTTTAAGCCAATGCCAGGACTTCCCCTCCCCACTCCCAGCCCTCCCCACTGCCCATAAACAGAGGCCTGTGGAAGGCAAGGGGTCCCAGGAAAGTGGTCCTCAAACTGTGCGATCTCTGTACTTTTGCATGCATGATAAACCCCCTGGAAGGCAAATTTAAAACTTCTATTTATGTTTATCTTAATTTTTCAAATATTTAATATCTGGATGGACACAAGTGACCCTCATACAGTCTGTTTGCCAGAGGGTCAAGGTTCACAAATGCTAATGTTTATTATTTGGGAAATTTCAAATATTTACATGCCTAGACTTATTTGTTCTTTCCAGAACCTCTGTGGGTGATAAAAACCTTTGCTACAGGTTTGCTCAAGAGTGGTTGGCAGCAGAGGGCTGCAAAGTGCTGCACGGAGGCTGGAGGACCCAAGTTCTAGCCCCGGTTCTACAACTAAGTAGCTGGAACCACGGGCACGAATCACCTCCCCGGGCCTCAGATTCCTCATCGGTACAGGAGAAGCTTGGACTGGTTGACAGATAGGCGAGGCCCCTTCTAGCTCTAAAATTGTAGGATTTGGAATGTGAATATAGAAGCATTCTGCCTGTTCCTGACCTTTTTTTCCTTTGTAGTTGGTTTAAACACCTTTACTTTTTTCCCATAAGGTACCAATCTGTTACTCAAGTGGTCCTTACTGTACTTCTTCATTATAGGCTTCCTTTTTAGTTAGCCTGTTAAATCCCCTATGTGCCTTCTCTGGCACCAGCTGTCTTTCTTCTCCTTTTTTTAAATTAAAAAAAAAAATTTTTTTTTAATGTTTATTTGTTTATGAGAGAGAGAGAGCGCACCAGACAGAGTGTGAGCGGGGGAGGGGCAGAGAGAGAGGGAGACACAGAATCTGAAGCAGGCTCCAGGAACCGTCAGCACAGAGCCCGACGCGGGGCTCAAACTCACAGACCATGAGATCATGCTCTGAGCCACACGCCCCAGGGCAACAACTGTCTTCTGTTCTGCTGCAGTAGATTCCTATTCTCAGAATCTGGGTTCAGACCATTCACATATCGTGCAATTACACTTCACTTGAGTATCACGAAACTTTAAAAATTCTGTATTTCATTATTGAATCCTGTCTCTGCTATTATCTTATCAGCCCAATGAGACGACAGTTTTCCAGTTTTCTTGGAACATCAGATATCCAGTCAGAGCACCATTCCTGGCTCCCAGTGTTCACTTGCTACTGGTGACAACTTACTATTATTAACAACTTAGCACTTGTGTTGGGCCAGACAGTGTAATATGAATTCTCCATGCATTATCTTACTTAATGCCCTCAAAAGCCCCCAGTAGTAGCTACTGTTATTATCCCCATTTTATAGAAAAAGAAACTGAGGCTTAAAGATTGGTAGGCTTACAGTGCTGCTTTTACTAAATATCCTTGAAACACTTAACTTCTTTAAAAGTCCTCTTAGGCCTAAATGTCCATCAACTGATGAATGGATAAAAAAATTGTGGTTTGTATACACAATGGAGTACTACGTGGCAATGAGAAAGAATGAAATATGGCCCTTTGTAGCAATGTGGATGGAACTGGAGAGTGTGATGCTAAGTGAGATAAGCCATACAGAGAAAGACAGATACCATATGTTTTCACTCTTATGTGGATCCTGAGAAACTTGACAGAAACCCATGGGGGAGGGGAAGGGAAAAAAATGAGGTTAGAGTGGGAGAGAGCCAAAGCATAAGAGACTCTTAAAAACTGAGAACAAACTGAGGGTTGATGGGGGGTGGGAGGGAGGGGAGGGTGGGTGATGGGCATTGAGGAGGGCACCTTTTGGGATGAGCACTGGGTGTTGTATGGAAACCAATTTGACAATAAACTTCATATATTGAAAAATAAAATAAAATAAAATAAAATAAAATAAAATAAAATAAAATAAAATAAATAAAAGTCCTCTTAGTAGTAGGGGGTACTAAGACCTCTATTCTGTTAGAATGTCTTCCCCTCAGAAAGTCGGTTTTCTCTTTCTCTCTGCCTTTCTTTACCTCCCTTCTCAATTTCTGTAGTTTTAAAAATCTGAAGAAGGGGTCTGGGTGGCTCAGTCAGTTAAGTGTCAGACTCTTGATCTCAGCGCAGGTCTTGGTCTCAGGGTCATGAGTTCAAATCCCACATTGGGCTCCACGCTGGGCATGAAGCCTACTCAAAAAACCATAAATAAAGATCTGAAGAAAAAGAAATTTGTATTTGCTTGCAGTCAAGCCTTTAGTAAGGATTTTAGGGGATCAGAGGAGGACAAAGTCTACCTGCGGGTGGCCTCCCCCAAACCTGGAAGGACACCATAACCAGGGTCCGGATGAGCTCAGAGTGAAGCTGGATTGATCTCCCAGATTGGTTTTATTGCAAATTCATCCCCATGACTTGCTTACCGAACTGACAGTGAGGGTGCACAGCAGGTAGGTGGTAAGCCCCTTGGAAATTCTGGGGGCAAGGGACACATAAATACAAGATGAAATCTGTCTCTGCTCCTCCTTGCTGCACAGACACCCACACCCTTGTGCTGGCCTTGGACAGTCCCGGGTGTGGCTTCTGAGAGGTAGGCTGATAACAGAGCTTCAGGAGACCACAGCCTGCTTTGCTGTTTACCCTGGGGCTTTTAATTCTCCTCACCCCCTCCTAAATTCCATCAGCCCAGCTCCATTGATCCTTTCCTGAAGTCCAAGGTGTGGGTCTTGAAAAGAAATGGCAGGGTGAGTTATATGTCCTCTGCCAAGTGATGAAATGGAGCGAGACACGGGACTGAGTATTTTACCTTCACACCTGGAGCTGTTCCGAGCCTTCAGCACCCTTGATGATGCTGATCCTCGATGTTGATCGTGTCTGCTCAGGAGGCCCACAGAACCCTCCTCTCCTATCAGCCTGCTTCTCTGTGGCCCGAGATCTCTCTGGATCTAGTAAACATGCCTTGTTTATACCCGAAAAGCTGCTAGAGCAATGCCTTTTGGCTGCATTTTGCCCTAGAGCAACATGGCATCAGTGTGCCATAGATCAGGCAAGCAGAGGGTCCAGTTGTGCCCATGCCAAAAACAGAAGATTCTTGGAAGGCACTTCTCACTTCTGTACTTTGTTGTTCAGTGTTGGCTTGTGACTGTGGTGCTCAGGGGGTGCCCATCACCCCTGACCTCAACTTCTGGACTTAGTAGTCCCATGGCTAATCCATGACAAAGGCTGCCCGTGTCCCTGAGACACCCCTGATCACATTCCAGATCCTTCTCTTAGCACATCCTGAAATAGCACCCCTAAGTAGGAGATGACATATTAACACCTTACCTTTGTGCCTCCACTTAAAATCCTACTCATTATACCCTTTTGGTGTTTCCACACGGACTTTAAAAACATATAGGTAGGGACACCTGGATGGCTCAGTCGGTTCACTGTCTGACTCTTGATTTGGGCTCAGGTCATGATCCCAGGGTCAGGGGCTTGAGCCCTGCATCTAGCTCTGTGCTGAGCATGGAGCCTGCTTAGGATTTTCTCTCTCTCTCTGTCTCTCTCTCTCTCTCTCTCTGTCTCTCTCTCTCTGCCCCTCTCCCTCATTCACACACTCTCTCTCTCCAAAATAAAAAAAATATGTATACATATATGTAAGAAAAGAATTCCCTCAACCTTTTTGTAAATTGAATTCTCCCATTCAGATATGCCCAAACAGTTCATTTTCCAGAAAATTAAATAATATTGAAACATAAAGTCAGTTATCTTAGGTTGTCGTGCCACCACCATTTTGTGTGAAATAAATAATGCATCTTTTGCAATCAGTATAGAAAGATGCTGTAAACGATAGTGAGTTCTGGGAGACTATTTTTAATCTGAATGATATCAACTCTGCTATAGTCTGCTGGTAAGTCTCTGCATATTTATTTTTCCTCAGAACAACACTTAAATTAGGATTTCTTTCTTTCATGGTACAGAGCAATAGTTCATTTTATGTGTCAAGAAATTGTTCAGTTGCCCCCCCCCCTTTTATTTCCATAATTTTCAGACCCAAAATCGGGACACCTAGTCTGATAAGATTTTTTCTTGGTTTATTAATGAAAACCCTGTCTGTAGAGGTACAAACCCTAGATCATGTTTAGGTATTGAATAGATGGCCTTAATTGTGGAGAATAAAATTCCAAGAAACTGACCTTGCCCAAGGTCACAGAGGTAGAGCTTGTCCTTAAGCTCAAGTCCGTTGATTCTAATCAACGGCTGAATTACTGAGAGGAATTGCATTCCCAACCTTTGTACTCGAAAACGGAGTGTTGACACCAAGGTCCCAGAAATGACTGGTAAGTGCTTGAGGATGTTGTCACGCTGGCAGACCCACAGCTGCAAAGAAAGACTGACATCAGTGTGAATCTTTATCGTTTGTTTGATTGAAGTATAGTGACAGAAGTCATACCAGCATTTGTCTTATGAAGGGATTTCAACCTTTTGATTCATTTTATTCTGTAGCATGAAATGTACTCATCCTGTGGTCAAGATTAGCCTTTTTTCCCTTGCTGGATGACAACGGACAATTAAGGAGAGCTGTCTTTAGGGGCAACTTCTCTTCCCTTTGATCACCAAGGTGGGGGCAATAGGAAAGCTTTGGAAACTTCTTTCTTCCTTGGGGCAGACTCTGGTCTCAGAACCCCTATGTCCCCCACTGATAGTCGCCACAGTGACATACACCTAGTCCTGAGATGAGCCACCAGGCACTGCCCTACATGCTGGGGACGTGGCAGGGAACAGATGGGCTCCCAACGCTGATTCCATGGCACTGAGCTTTCTCTGACTTGTGCAGGGCCCTGTTAGAGCCAGGCTGCTTGCTCTGCGGGCTCCCAGATGCTGGGCTTTGCACAAGGTGTCCTCCATACCAGTTATAGGTGTCTGTTTCACGTGCAGCTGAAAGCTGTTGCAGCATGGACAGTAATAAAGCAATTACTGTTTCCAACAGCCGCTTACCTTATTATAAGAAGCAGTAGGTATGATGGTTAAACGCAAAGAATCGAGAGCCTGATGGCCTGGGATTGAAGCCCAGCTGTTGCAGCTGGGCAAGATACTTAACCTCTCTGTGCTTCAGTTTCCCTGCCTGGTAAGGTGGTGGGGATCAAATAAATGATCATGTATAAAATATTCAAAACAATGCTGGTAGGTAATGAGAAGTAACGGTTGTGTGAGAAGAAAAATGTTCTCCCAAAGCAGAGAGAGCCACCATTCTAGATTTCCTAGAGGCTGAGAGGCAAAAAGAGCAGTGCTGGTAATACTAGGAAGTGCTTCCCTAAAGAGAAAGGATAAATTGCAGGTGCCCAAGAGAGAATTACCTCCTCCACCTCACGATGAGCCCTCACCCTGGGGGACCACTAAAATGTCCCACGTGTGGTTTGGAGGGTTTTCTGAGGAAAGGAGACTGGAGGAGGGGTCTTAGGACCCCTGATGAAAAGTGCAGGACATTCGGTAGAGTAGTTTCTACTTGTGAAAACAAAACCTAAGCTCTCACCTACTATCCAAAAGGGAATCTGGTCTTGCCATTGGAGATTTTCCACAACAGAGAACAATACATCTGGGAAATAGAAGGGCAGCCGTTTAAATTCTGTTTGGCTAGACTTAAAATTAGTGGGAGAGGATCCAGAGAGAATGGCAGCCAGTTCCCCATGTATGGAACATGGCACCATGATAAACGATGAGATGGGTATGGACAACCCCACAGTGTGAATTTTATTTTATTTTTAAGTTTATTTGTTTATTTTGGAAGAGAGAGAGAGAGAGACAGAGAGAGAGAGACAGGGAGAGAGAGAGGTAGTGAGTGCAAGGGAGGGGCAGAGAGGGGGAGGGAGGGAGAGAATCCCTAGCAGTCTCTGCACTGTTAGGGCAGAGCCCAACGTGGGGCTTGAACTCACAAACCGGGAGATCATGACCTGAAACTTAACCTTGAGAGTCTTAACCCACTGAGCCACCCAGGTGCGCCCCAAAGTGTGTATTTTAAATTGAACGTCTTCATCATTATTTTAACACATACAGAAGAAATAAAGCTAGCACCCCAAACTAGTGATTTTATGGAGATGATTGTTTAGGATTTAGTCAAATTAAAAAGGGTAGTTCATAGAAAAATTTGAAGCATGGTTCTGGTGGAACTTGGGTAATGAAAAGTTGTGAAAGTAGCTAAGGGTTTAGGAAGCCCTGGAGTATAGCATCTGTGAATAAAGGTCACAACTCATTGTAATCCCTCCAAGGTCGATGTATGGGGGTGGGGCGGGAGAGGGGCAGGGACCTTCCTGCTTCAAATGGTCTTAACACTGAAGGAACGTTTAGGTTGAAAGAGATACAAATCAGAACATGCCTTTATAAATCGAAGAGGAAATTACCTTGCTGTTGCAAACATTTTCATAACAAAGCCTCTAGGACTGGGCAGTCATCAACCCACTAGTAAAACTACCATGTAGTTCCTGGAATGACATTGATACATGGTATGATGCTTCCAGAATGATCTAAATCTTTATAATATTTTATATCTTTGACGGTAATAAACAGTGACTTTATATTTGTAAAGGGCATAGGATGGTGACTGGCCCCTTATAAGTGTTATGTGCCATAAGTCATCAAGCCAAAAGATGCTGCTGGTTGAAACAGAGTCATCATTATTTTATTTTTCCACTTTAAAAGAACCCAGAAAACAATGGAACACCTGGGTGGCTCAGATAGTTAAGTTTTGGACTCTTGATTTCAGCTCAGGTTATGATCTTGTCGTTCGTGGGACTGAGCCCTGCGTTGGGCTCCAAGCTGACAGAGCAGGGCCTGCTTGGGATTCTCTCTCTCTCTCTCTCTCTCTCTCTCTTTCTCTGCCCCTCCCCAACTCTTGTGCACGTATCACGTGCACCCGCACCCTGTCTCTTTCAAAATAACCATTTAAAAAAATAAATAAAAATTAAAAAAAATTTAAAACCCAGAAGATAAAACCCACAGCCAGTTAAGCTGTGACACGATGCTGATTATAAAGACACATCCTGGGGCACCTAGCTGGCTCAGCTGGTCAAGCGCGAGACTGTTGATCTTGGGGTCGTGTGTTAGAACCCCAGGTTGAGGATAAAGACTACCTAAAAATAAAGAGACACATCCTAATTTCAGAATATTAGACTATGAAAAAATGCATCTTGGAATTGATGAACTGTATTAACTATTCATTTAAAACATCTTCGATTGTTCCTTAATAAGAAAATAGTCCTTTGGAAGCAACATTTCAGGCCGACTAAATAAAAGAAAGGCCATTTCTTTTCCTGCTGGCGGCCTATTGCTGTTTAATGAAGAGTTGGGGTGTTGGCAGCTCAGTCAGAGAAGCGTGCGCCTCTTGATCTCAAGCCCCAAACTGGGTGTAGAGATTACTAATAAACAAACAAACAAACAAACTTTAATAAAAATAAAGAAGAGTTTACTATGGCTGCAACATGGAGTAGATGGCAAGAATTGGAGGTCTGAGCTGGCATGGAATAACAAAATATGGAACACAGTGTCTGTGTGTGTGTGTGTGTGTGTGTGTATTTCATTTCACTTCACAAAGTGCTTTCATATCCCTTATTTGATATTTTTTCACTAAAAACAGATGTGTGTGTGTGTGTGTGTGTGTGTGTACATTTTATAAATATATGCTCAGTGGAAAAATAAAGCCATACAGAAAGGACACTTAGAAATATAACACCTGCAGCATTTTAACAACCATATTTCTGTACAGAGATATTTTATATAAAAATATCACATATACATTTAAAACCGAATTGGGCACTTTACCAACTCTTATTTTTTTACAAACCTTTTTCCCCTCCCCCACTCAATGTTGTCTGCCTGGTGTGCACCATCCACAATTTGCCCCCTGATCACGTCATCATGTAAAACCAACTCTACCTAGAGGCATTGGGGGTTGGTGTCATTGTCAGTCTTATTTGATCTTCGAGATCTTCATGGCAACCCCTGCGGGCAGTGTAATGTCAGGAACCTCCTTCTATTGAGCAGTCAGCTCGGAGGCCCAAGAGGCTTAGCGATTCATGAGAGATATGTGGGTAAGTAGCACAGGATACTGGCTGGGAGGGCTTGTCTTTGAAGGCTGCCCATGACTTTTCTGAGATCAAGGTGGTCACAGATACAGCCATGCAACCCGAGATAGACCCAGTTCATGCCTCATGTTCCAGCTTTATTATTAACAACACTCCCTTCTGCACTCAGAGTGGCCCTGTTTGGATGATAAATTATGTCTGCTCTAGTCACTTCCAGAAGGTTGACTCAGGCCAACCCTGGCTAGAGACCGCTGGACCTAGTGATCCTGGAGCCAGCATCTATCGACATTTGACCTTGACGACGGTATTGGAAGTGAATTGTGGTGTAGCAGAAAGAACAAAGAAAAGGAAGTCAGCCCTGGCGCTTTGTCACAGAGATTAACCGATACCATGTATGTGGAAATGTTATACAAATTCTGAACTCTTGGTTAGGTCACATATACTTAATATGAATGAAACCAATGAGCATATCTTCTGTACTCTTTGAGGGCTGCCCATACTTTATGTCCCAAACCCCCAGTGTACCGTCCTTTCACCCCTCCAAGCAACTTGGTACATTATAATCCTAGGACTCACTTTACCACTTGTAAAATACTGACAAGGGATTATAGTGTTCATAACAGCAGGGCTGTGAGAATTAAATGAGATCATGTGAGAATATCACGTCTTTATGTGTTCAGTAAATGTAAGTTCCACTTACCCCAAGCGTTGAGGGAATGAGAGTATTTGTTGGCTATAGACTGCCTCAGCCCCACCCCACCCCCCACTCTTCCAGAAACACTTCTTTGCACTCTGTTTACTGCAGTTCAACATACCCACACATGCTTGCTTCAAACATACATGTTCACATTACTAAAATAGTGGTGGTGGGGGGGGGGGTCTAAATTCCATGAAGTTGAAACCAATTGCAAGCCCAGTGTGGGTTTACAGTGCCCAGCTCAGAGGAAAAAATATTTCGGGTCGATGTTTTTTCCATCATTTGCAATAGAAGTGTTTCATTCCAGTCAAATAGCAGAACTGCAAAAGGTAGAAATCCTAGACAGTCAATTAAAAGATTAAAGTACAACAGAGAGCTCTGTTCCTTTCCTGTTATGACTCACTAGGACAGAAAAATCCCATTAAAAAAACAAGTCCCGTTGAACAACAGGCCGGAGCATTACCCATTGTCCATTGTGCACAATAAGAATATGGTTTATCTGCTGGTTAGGGTAACACACTTGAAACATTGAGGGTATTCGAGTCCCAATTTTTTTTTGGAAATCAGATCTGCTGTCCTGTTGTGCTCATGGACCAGCTAACCATCACAGATGTGACAATATCTTGTCATCCAGGCAACATCTCTCAACCTACTTTTCAAATCTGGAAGCAGCACAGAACCCAGGCTTACAATGATGATCCCAGTTTGGGGAGAGCCCCATCAACACCCAACCCCACCTCCAGAAAATTCTCGAATATAGTGGCATCATTTTCCACATTTCTAATCATTTTGTTATTTTACCAACACATGCATAATAGGGTTAACAAACAAAACAAAACTGAACTGCAGAAAAGTTTAAAATGGAAAGTAGAAGTCACCCTTGTCCCAAAAACCAGAGGCTTTCTTCCCAATGGAAACTTGTGTATTTTTCAAGAAAAGAAACACAAGTCTTTTAAAAAATTTAGGCAAATGCAGTCATTCTGTACTTCAATCCACATATAGGTTGCTATTTACATGAAAGTGGGTATTTGAAGATCTATGTCACCATGAGCAGATTCCTTTTGTTTTATTTTATTTTATTAAAAAGATTTTAATGTTTATTTATTTTTGAGAGAGAGAGAGAGAGAGAGAGAGAGAGAGAGAGAGAGGCAGAGTGTGAGCAGGGGAGGGGCAGAGAGAGGAGACACAGAATCTGAAGCAGGCTCCAGGCTCTGAGCTGTCAGCATAGAGCCTGACGTGGGGCTCGAACCCATGAACCATGAGATCATGACCTGAGCCAAAGTTAGATGCTTAGCCGACTGAGCCACTCAGGCACCCCAGCAGATTCCTTTTAATGACTGCCAGAACTCCTTTGTAGGGGCTGCCATATTCTCTTCCGGCCCCGAATCATGTGCCCACTTTCTCCATCACGAACTTTGCGACCTTGTGACAGCAAGCAGGCCTGTACGTACATCATAGCATACATACTTGGTATATCTTGAGGTAAATTCCTAAAAATAATTGCTGGAACGAACAGAGTGTGAGTTTTATTTTTATTTAAGTCACTGTTTATATATTGGTCTGTGTGACTAGAATTTTGATACCTGTTCCCACATTGCTCTCTAAAAATACTGTGCAGGATACTCTTCCTGGAAGAGTAGAAGGTATTTATGATCACCCCCTCCCAGCCAGGCCCTGCCCAACACTAGGCCTATTGTATTTACACAGCACATTTAATGGCCTCCCTTTTCTGGGTGTCTGAAGGGAGTTGCAGACTGTAGTTACCCAGTATATGGTCTCCTCCTCTCTCCTGGATGAACCAAAGAAGAAAAATGCTCACTGACACACTGGTGAGAATGTCTGCAGCACCATGGCTGTGGCAGGCAAGGGCTACCCCGGGGCTGACTGAAGGTAGGGTTTCAGGCTAGAATAATCCCTGCCTTTGTGACCTGCCTTACCTTTGCTCTTCCTGGTCTCCACCCTGGTAAACACACACCACTTAGTGACACTCCACATTTTACAGAGAGAGAGTCAGCGAGCAGGCTTCTTCCTCTGGGTGAGGGACTCCTATGTCTTGGTGCCGCGTCCTAAATGTGAGGAACAAACCAGGCCATTATGTGAACGTGGATATACTCCACTTCCTAGAACTTGTGTGTGAATCCACTGCTTTTTTTTTTTTTTAATTATTTTGAGAGAGAGAGAGAGAGAGAGCGCGCGCGCGCATGCGTGAATGTGAGCAGGGGGAGGGGCACAGGAAAAGGGAAAGAGAATCCCAAGCAGGCTCCATGTTGTCAGCGCGGAATCTTGAGATCATGTCATGAACTGTGAGATCGTGACCTGAGCCGAAATCAGAAGTTGGGTGTTTAAACAACTGAGCCACCCAGGCTCCCCTCCATTGCTTTTTAATAAACTGAACCATCATTAGAAACCAAATATGGGCCCAAGAAAGTCTGCGCTCAATCCTTATCTAATGGGAAATATCTCACTCATAATTTATAATAATTGTCAGGGCAAACAGTAACTTTTATCATCATCATCATCATTATTTTTGTTTTTATTTCCTAGCTGGCATATCAGCAGCTACATTCCTTCCTTTGTACAATGACACCACACTCTGCAAGGACTGTTGCAAGTGTAATTGCTAGGTACCCCTACTTGTTTAAAATATTCCTGTTTTTAGTACGGGAACAAAAAGAAGTTGCCCACCCAAAAAGAAGCCAACAGAAGAGAAGGAAGTTGACTCCTGTTGAGGGCATATCCTGACAAGCCAGGAGTTTGCCATCTGAGGAAAATGGCCCTCCTCAAACAGATCGGGAAGCCCCCATCGCTGTGCTTCCTCCTCCCAGCACGCATGGCGGCCAGTCCTGCCCATTCCCTCCCAGTCAGGAGTGGGAGGAAGAAGCAAAGGGGTCAAGGTTATTTGCGCCAGAAACACAATTCATGGTCTTGCAATCGTAGCACCGTAGTTTGTGGTCTGAAGGTCACTTTCAGCCTCTGCTTCTGGGAACATTGTCTAGGATTGTAAAATGATAATCATTTCCCACTGTGTTCCCCGCTTGTTCCCTGTCCACAGCTATGTTCCAAGAAAGACATCTAGAAAAGTCATGCTATGATTAAACTCTGATGTCCCTGTAGATAAACAGAAAACAGTTTTCTGTTCCACTGTGGGGAACTTTCAATCTTCCCTGGGGTAGGGTGAGAGCCCATGCATCCATGTTTGCTTTCCAGTTTCCCTGATAAAGTTCTCACCCTGTGTTAGAACTGCCCAGACCGGCCCTACCCCAGCCCTAGCCCAACCCTAGCACAGCTTTCATTTACCTATCAGGTGCGTTCTGGTCTTGTCCTTGACAATCCAAGCAGGTCAGTTGTCCCCCCAAGGTTCTGATTGCTCCCACCCTTTCCAGCTACCATTCCTCCCTCCCTCTACCTCCTCTGAATTTTTTTTGGGGGGGGGGTAGGGCAGGGAGGCAGTTATGGGGGAAGAGGAAGGAGAAAGGCATAGTAAGGTGGGGGGGTGTTAAAGACAGAAAAGTTACAGTTAGAGACCTTGGGCAATTTACAGTTTTTTCATCAGTAAAATAGAGATGATAATATACAGTATGGGAGATGATTGTGAAAGTTAAATGGGTTCACATATCATTGCCTGGGGGAAGAAGGGACACAGAGGTGAAGGGGGGGGGGAAAGGTATTTGTGACCAAATGGATATAGGAAATACATCAAATAAAAAATAACTTGAGTGTTTTAGTCTTTGATACTAAGAGAAAGTCGTCATTAACAAAGATTATAGGTCTTTTTAATGATGAAATCAGTTTTGGAGACAGTCTATCCTTCTGTGGCCATCTTAAACTTAACAGGTGGAAATATCCAGTCAAGTCACTGGGGAGGCCATGTGGAGAAACCGTGATGTCTGAATGAGTTCATAATCATAGAGAGTTGGGTTCACTCATTGCCTTTACTGTAAACTAATTGGGAAGTCAGTTTGTGTCTACATAGCATGGGAATGTCAACCCCTCTCTCGTAGAGTTGATTGCAGTAGTAAGAGGAGCGGCCACCACAAATCAGATGGCTGATTGCTTTGCTTCTGGTAACTGCCCAGTCTCATTGTTGGTTCCTTACCCTTTTATAGGTAGAGGTCTGGAGACCCAGACATGGGACTCTTCAGTGTCAAGGGATGTTTGAGACTATGAGAGTCAATGAACTCCACAAGGAGCCCTGTTTTACTGAGGAATAACTGCCATCAGAAGGAGGACACTGCCTCTGAAATGGGACAGACCTAGCCATCTGTCTCTCTGCAGTGAGACAGAAAAGACAGTTGGATTAGATACAAAGGCCAACTTGGGTTACCTTGAGAAGGCAGTTTCTGTGGAACAGTACCAACACATACACTATGACACAGAACCCGTCCACTTCTTGTCCTTTGCAGAAGTTAAATAACAGCTTGTTACTACCCCTTCTGTATTATTAAACTGTGCTTACATTTTTCAAAAAGAAAATAAAATTTTTGGCCTCTTTTAAGTAGGTGAATATTTATTGGGGTTAAAAGGAAACAAACATACCTAACAGTTAGTTACTCTGAGGCCTTAGTTTTCTATGCAGAATAATTTTTGTGAGTGCCCAGAAGAATGATCAAGAAAAGAAGGGAGGGCAGAGGCAGGGCAGGAGTGGCCGGGAATCTTCATGTGGTTGGAAGTAGACTGTGGCCATTTGATTGAGATCTAGTGAGTCATGCTGCAGCCAGTGCCTTTTCTCTCTTTCTGCTTTGCCACAAGGGGAAGAAGGTGTGGTGAGGTCTGTGGTAGTTTTGTAGAACTGATGCTGCATGTGGTTCTGCAAAAGCCAAATATATCCTATAAACAGTCCCTCTGTAAGGCAACATGGATGCTAAGGCTTCCAGAGGTCTTTTCTGGAGCTTGAGCCCATGGCACTGGTACACCTTTCCTATGGTAGGTCTTTCCTGGCTGGTTTTCAAACCTGCTTTTGCCGGAGCCTCTTAGAATTGCTCTTATGAAGGACCCATGACTCCTACAGAGAAAACGTTTCACAATTTTTATTTATTTTTTAATGTTTATTTATTTTTGAGGGAGAGAGAGAGAGCACAAGCGAGGAGGAGCAGAGAGAGGGAAATGGAGAATCCCAGGCAGGCTCAGCACTGCCAGCACAGAGACTGATGTGGGGCTCACGCTCATGAGTTGTGAGGTCCTGAACTGAACAGAAATCAAGAGTCAGACGTTTAACTGACTGAGCCACCCAGGTGCCCCAAATTATACAATTTTTAAAAGTGAAATTTAAAATGGTATTTATCTGGTTTCCTTCCACCTCCCTTCTCTTGAAGAACCTTTTCTCATTCCAGTTTTGACATCTGAACATGTGGCCTTTCTAGATAACCCTTATTCAGAATTTTTCTCTCCTTTATCTAAACTCCCCAAAAAGCGAACTCCCAGGAAGGGGGCAGGAACTGTCTCACTCAGGTCAATGCTCACCACACTTATGCAGCACATGACATCTTCAGTAGGATGCATGAAGGTTGTGAAGGGAAGGAAGGATCTTCTAGTATCTTGTCATGTCTCATTTGCCATTATCTCATATGTATTAGATTCTTGCCCTAGTGAATGTAGATTATAATGGATAGCCCTCCTTGTCTTGTCTTCTCTGGCAATTCAACATATTTTAGATCCACTACCAATGGCACCTTCTCCAGGAAATTATTTCTGTCTTTCCTCGGACCAAAAAGTCTTCCACCTTCCTGACACACCCATTTGACATGTGTTTACATATTGACTGTTGCGTGAATTACTTCCGTCAATTGCTAGGTGTCCTTCAATGGACATGAGGTTCCCAAGTGCAATCACCGTGGTGCTCCCATCTGCAGGACTTGGCACATAGCTAAACATATGGGGGATCCCACTACAGAAGTGCCGAGTGAAAGAAGTCCTGCAGGCCACAGGGTGTTCAGAGGCCACCCCTGGTGTTATGTTGTAAACCCAGTAAACCTACAAGGGCTATAGCTTCATCTCTCCAAGGAGGCCACGGGGCTGGATGAGGTCCTCCTGTCCACAGCACGTTCTATAATCACGTTCAGGCTGTCTTATCCATTTCCTTGTTTATATAGCAGTGATCAGCCATCAAAACGTAGCTTATCTAGGGGGGCCCGAGTGACTCAGTTAGTTGAGTGTTCAGCTCAGGTCATGATCTCACAGTTCATAGGTTCGAGCCCCGCATCTAGCTCTGTGCTGAAGCTTGGAGCCTGGAGCCTGGAGCCTGCTTCAGATTCTGTGTCTCCCTCTCTCTCTGCCCCTCCCCCGCTGGTGCGCTTGCTCTCCCTCTCTCACTCAAAAATAAATGAACATTAAAAAAAAATTTTTTTTTTAATGTAGCTTATCTTCTGAATCTTGGAGGCCAATATTACAATGACAGTGATAAGTTTTTGGAGGGAGAATGATTTAGATGATTTGAGAAATTACGACAATATGACCTAGCCATTGTGTGATACATATTGCTTCTGCTTCTGAGCTCTGTCATATAATTTGCAAAACAAATCCAGAAAGTTTCTCTTCCATTGCTTATTTTATTGTTACTTCTACAAAACGATAAGGTTGAGGAATTATTGGAGACTATTGAATCACTTATTGTGTTATACTCTAGATACTCTTTGGCACTTGATGTGTGTTTTTTTTATTCAATCCTTACAGCGACTCTATGGAGTGGGTCTTAATTTCTCCCATTTTACAAATGAGAAAAGAGAAGCTTCCATGATACAGTGAGCCTAGATGACTTTTCCCCACTTCTCTTAGTTTGTAGGTGGCCAGCCTGCAATGTGAATCCAGAGCTATTGCTAAAAAATCTTTGTTCTGCTCGTTCTGCTTCATTTGATATGAAGAAGATATGGGAACTTAGTGATTTTTTTTTTTTTTACACTGGGAGAAAATAAACCATCCTAAGAACTGTGTCTTTTATGTTCACAGGGAAGCAAAGGTGCCTACCGGTACCACTGGCAGAGCCACAATGTTAAGCACAGTGGTGTGGATGACATGGTCCTGCTCTCCAAGATCACAGAGAATGCCATCGTGGAGAATCTAAAGAAGAGATACATGGATGACTACATTTTTGTATCCTTTATGAGCTTCTTTGGGCTTTTCTGAGTAAGATGACCATATCCCCAGGAAAAGGTGGCTGGTTCCTAGGGTGAGAAGATCCGTCTGAAATTCTGAATGGACACGAGGTCCTCGAGTCATTTTCACCATTTCAGAACGCGGTTTTGTTCTTTTCTGCCCCTTCGTTGAGGTTGTGGGAAGGGCACAGGTGACGCTAAATCATCTTCCTGGCATTTCACAAAATAAAGATGCAGCCAGTATTCGTCTGTTTCAATCGATGGCACTGTACCTTTGACGTGCTTTAGCCAGGCGCGTGGCATCTAAAACCTCTGCCGTTCCTAGGGAAAGTCCAGGTCTGCAGAGAATTCTGTCCATAGATCTCCTTAATTACAAAGCAGACAGTTCAGTCCGGACCTAAAAGGTTTTAAAAAGATTGCCTCATGCAAAAAATATGCAATTTTGCCAGTTTTTCTGCATTCTTATGTTTACTAATGGAAACATGAGATGGGAAGATCAACTATTGAAAATGCCTGACATTCTTGCGTTGTTCTTTATGTTTCAATTTTAGCTTGCCAGATGCCATTTTTTATAGGGCTTTAAAAAATTCAGAATGGAAATTTGATTTAAATGTGTGTTGGCTTCATTATACACAGAGAACTGTGATATTTGCCTAAGTTCCTACAGGATTCGATGTTGTTTGGTGCAACTGTACAAACATCTCTTCATGAAACGTTTGGAGAGTTGGTTGTATATGTGTAAAGATCGGTGGAAATCTATATGACAGCACCAGAAGGTTCAACTGTGGTGCACTTGGTGACTTCTGAAGCCATGGTGTTACGGAGGACCAGTGATGGGGGAGTGTTTACGCCTGCTGTTGCATACATTTTAGATTTTAACCCCCAAAGCTTGAGGAGGTATAGATTTCTGTAGCTTCTGTTTGTTATTTATACCACTCGTGTGACTATTAGTTAAAAACATCCATACATATGCAACAATACTTTTGCAGGGATTGCTTGTCTCCTCATCGGTGAGTGGGGAGTTCAACGCACCAGGTCTTTAACCAGCAGTACTAATGAACAAAACTATTCCGAGACACTTGGATGGCTCTGACGATACTGGGCCATTTCTTATTTACCATAGGAAATCTTACCAAATGTCTGGATCGTTAAAACCCTAAACCCCTGCTCTTTAAGGATTAGCAGATATATTTGGATTCGTTAGCTACGTTAATAATAGCATCTTGATGGGAGAGGCAGCCTACCGCCTGCAAATGAAATCTGCCCACTGCCCATTTTGTAACAGAGGTCTTCTTGGAATGTAGCCGCGCTCATGCTTTTACTTATTGTCTGTGCCTGCTTTCGTGCTACAAAGGCAGAGGCGAGCGGTTGCACCAGGACCATATGACCTAAAATAATTACTTTCTGGCCCTTTAGAGAAAACAGTTTGCTGACTGCTAGACATGTCTGCAGAGTTTGCTTTAATTGTATGGAAGCAGTTGTATTCAGTGGGAAGTTTTCATTTTATTTGGTCAAAAAATTGACATATGCTGACTTTAATCTGGGCTTATCATCATGATAACACTTCTGTGTGCAAGTCCCGTGCCCCCTGAGAACTGGCAGGTGATTAAGAGTTGGGTGCAGGACGTGGTTCTGGACTGCCTGGCTTCGAACCTTACTCCGCATGGGCCTGGTGACCTGATGCGAGTTTTGGGATCTGTGTGCCTTGATTTCCTCACCTGTGAAATGGGGGTGGTAATGAAATCTCCCACCTGAGCATAATGAAATCTCCCAGATGAGCCTATTGTAGGGCTAAATGAAATAATGAACGCAGTAAGTAACAGAAAGCCTTAGTTATTACCATATACTAAGGCAAGTGTGTATGTTCCTTCCGTATTTCTGAGTTATGTTCCAAAAATTCAACTTTAAAGTTGCTTATTGAAAATTCAAATGCATTTTACCATAGAAAGTGTTTTAAATGGGAGATTGGTTTATCGACAAGCCCATTAAAGGAGAATTTCCACTGAATATAGTTCAGCAAATTATTTTCCATGTTCTTAGTACATGAGCTTAGCTTATTATGTTATTTACATAGAAACATGGTTGTTTGAAAAGCTGAGTAAGAAAAAAAATGATGTTAGTGGTTATCAGCAGTCAGTCCATTGTCAAACTGGACAGACTCACCCTTCTCCGTATAAAGATCATTTACCCCTAAAACACCAGAAACTCTTTGAGGATGGGAATTTTGTTTCATATATCTTCTAAAAATAAAAACAAAAACTCTTTAAAGCAATACGTTCATTTAACATGACTTATAAAATGCAGTCAACCAGAAAGGAGATTGTCATCTATAATCCCACCATAACCTCTTGGTGTATAATTTTCAACTTAACATATATATTAACATATATCTGCATGTCTAACATATAAATGTGTGTGTGTGTGTATGCATGCTTTCTTGTTAATTTTAACAGAAATACCATCATCTTGCCTCATATATTTCTTAGTTTCCTGCATAATTCTTGGCATGGTGCATTGTATTAAGTATTCATTGAAAATCTGTTAACTATCAAGACTTGCTTTTTATATTCAGACAGCAGAATTTTTAAATGACTCACACAGAGGGGGCTGATTACAAGCCTTTGAATTGATGTCTTTGAATCAATGGCTGACTAATCGTGTGTTCTACCAAGGAAATGAGTTAGTTGACCATTAATGGCTTCGTGTTTTAGAAATCTCTACCCACTCAATACACGAGAAACTCAGCATCCGTGTGCTTTCCATCAAGAGCACAGAGCAGCTTTCGACTTTGAGGAAGCTTGAGGATTCTTTTGGATGTTTATGACGTCATAGCAAGTGTCTAACTGCAGATCTTTTCCTCTGTTAAGTGATAAAAGCATCGTTTATCAGTTCAGTGCTATGGGAATATTATTATGATAGAGTAACATTATTTTAAATAAGAGGATTTCTTCCCTCTCTCTCCTAAGCTTAATAGTTAAGGCAAGAAGAGATTCAATTTCATGTTAAGTTATAAAATTGCTTCTTTTGCCTCCTCTACATCTAATACCAGCACATTGTTTTGTATTGAAGGTCAGCGTTTGGAACAATCAATCGTTAATGCATTCAGGCTGAATGCACATTTCTTTGTTCTACATTAGGAAAAAAAAATCTACTTAGAAAATGCAAACACTGTTTACCAATAAAACCCCATAATTTTCAGCTATTTATCCTAAGACAAGGAAGGTTTAATTTACCATCCGTTTTTTTCCTGAATGTTGCCACACTTCTTAAAATTACATTCTAAAATATATGAGGAAAACACCGCAATATTCGCTCTTGTGCTTGGCGAGACATCATTTATAGCCACTTCGCTGATGAAAATAGTTCCTGTGCAAAGCGCTCCCCGCTCATTTGCTCCAACTTTCTCCCAACTTGTTTTTACTCAAAGACCACACTCAAGTGTGTTTGGCATTTTCAGCCCTTGAATTGGTTGAGACTTTTATGTCAGAGCAACTGGAGCCCAAGGCAGTGCAGTAGTTCCGAGGTTTGGCCCTTGGCAGTCAGCTCACACGGAGGGGGCTGTGTGCTGCGGTGACAGCCTGCTGCGGTGACAGCATGCTGCGGTGACATGGATGTTGGTCTGGTGGCCGGAGCCAGAGGCTCAAGTTCCACGTATGTGGCTTCAGGAAGTCACCTCACCTCCCTGTTCTCTTCAGTGATATATCCAGGGAAGTCAACTAGATCAGTGTGGGTGGTTTTGCAAATTCACTTGCTATTAAAAAAAATTTTTTTTAAGTTAAAACTCAACTTTGTCTGTAAGACCCTTAAAAAAAAACTTACAGAACCTGTGCTATCATCACATTTCATAAAAAAAAAGAATATTTTAGGGGGCACCTGGCTGTCTCAGCCAGTAAGACATGTGACCCTTGATCCCAAGGTCATGAATTTGAATCCCATGTTGGGTATAGAGATTACTTAAAAATAAAGTTAATAAAAAAAAAAAGAATGTTTTAACACCCCAGAAGTAGAAAGGAAATTATCTACAAGTAAAAAACAATCCTATATAGTCAATGTATTGAGCTTCATAAAAGATTCAAGGCATGTTTGTCTTTCTGTCATCCTTGCTGCAGAACAGTGAAAACTCATGGATCCACAAGTGTTTGGAAACCAATCAATTAAAGATCTATTGGGTCTCATCTGTCTTGTACATTCTGTTGGATAAGAGGATGTTTATTTTATTTTTGTCTGGTTAGTATGTGTGTGTATATAGTATCATAGCCTCATGTCTCCATACATTTTAAAAATTAACCTTGGGCCACACCTTCACAACCATAAATTATGTGGGTGGAGACAGGTTACATTCTGATTCTGCTGAGCAGCTTTTTCCAAAGGCACACCTGAATTATGTAGTAGAGAGTGGGAGTGAGTATTTGAGTTGTCTGGGAAAGGGCCCCACCTAGTAGGAGACCTGTGATCTCAGAGAAGCAGCTGGGGTCTCTGCAGACCAGGTGAAAAGCAGGGCAGGCCATCAGATAAACAAATTAGGCCAAATTCACACCTGGAATAACTAAATTATGTTTGTTTTCTTCAAATACTAAATTCATTCTCTTCTCTTAATTCTTTTGATTTAGTTAAGTTTGTGGCTACTTAGCCAGGCCTGACCTGCATTATTCATCTCAAACCAAACTTTATTTTTCAGGAATCCTCCCAAATAATATTGACCTTGAGAGCCCTACTGGAAGAGTGAGGGAATAGCTATAGTTTTCCCTCTTCTACTGCGTCACTGATTCAGGATTGGCCTAGAATGATCCGAAAGAGGGTTTTTTTGTGTGTCTTCTTCTTTTTTTATGTTTTATCTATTTTTGAGAGAGAGAGACAGAGTGCGAGCAGGGGAGAGACAGAGAGACAAGGAGACACAGACTCTGAATTAGGCTCCAGGCTCTGAGCTGTCAGCACAGAGCCCGACATGGGGCTCAAACCCACAAACTGTGAGATCATGACCTGAGCTGAAGTTGGTCACTTAACCAACTGAGCCATCCTGGCACCCCTTTCTGTGTCTTCGTACCAGAATTTATGTACACTACTTAGTGAAAATCAAGACATTCTAGGATGTCTTTTCACATAGCTTATTATTGAGAGTAAAAAAAGTATTGGTTCCTATAGGAGCTCTCATGCAGCCCAATACATGTTTATCAGATGGCCAAGGGCTTGGGTAGGAAGGGGTTGGTGGGGAGCTGATATTTTTAGCTTATGTCCTCAGGCTGCTCTTTCTTCTTTGTGTGTAGTGCCGATCCGTCCAGGACAGGTTGCATTCACAGCATTCCTTTTACAACTAAGGGAAGGCTCACCTTCCGCCATGCACAGATCGTACATACTTGGTCAAGTTTGTTTTCACCTTGAGTTAAATGTAGATCTAGACATCTCCTCTTCTGAAATGAGGATGGTGGTAGCAGTGCTGTATTTCTTGAAAATTGGGTTTACCATAAGGATTACTATATTTTGGGGGCACCTGGGTGGCTCAGTCGGTTAGTCCTCTGACTCCTGATTTCAGCTCAGGTTGTGGTCTCACAGTTCATGGGTTTGTGAGTTTGAGCTCTGTGTGGGGCTCCACACTGGTGGTGCAGAGCCTGCTTGGGTTTCTCTCTGTCTCTCTGTCTCTCTGTCTCTCTGTCTCTCTCTCTCCTTCTCTCCCCCCCTCCCCCTCCCACCCCAGATAAATAAATAAACTTAAAAAAAAAAAAAAGAATTACTATATTTGTTTAGCATGAGACTCAGAATGAAGGCCAAACCACATTCACTGAGTTTTGATTTAGTTCCTACCATGTGGAAAGGATACTTAAAAAAAAAAAAAAAATCAACTAAGGGTTATATAATTTCGAGTCCCCAAAGAATCACAGAATCTAAAGTTATAAGAGATCATAGAGCGCTCTAACTGAACCCCCATCCATCCTGCATGAAATTCTTGTGCTACCAACTTAGGATTGCCAGATAAAATACAGGATGTATGGTTAAACTTGAGTTTGAGATAAGTAACAAATTACTTTTTAGTATAAATGTGTCTGAAGAATTGCTTGGGGCATGCCTATTGAGGAGGAAATATATATACATATGTAAAACAAATTATTCGTTGTTTATCTGAACTTCAAATTTAACTGGGTGTTTGTATTTTATTTATTGTATCTGGCAATGCTACCAGTAGTAATAACAATATTAACAATAGCAACAATACTTGCTAACTTAGAAAAACATTATAGCTTATTGATTAAGATTGTGTACTCTAGAACCAGACTGCCTGGGTTTGAATCATAGCTCTGCCACTTACTAGCTTGTGACTTTGAGCAAGTTTTTAAATTTCTCTATGCCTCAGTTTCCTCATTGTAAAATAGGAGTGAAAGAGTGATAGGGTTGTTGTTAGGAGTTTAATTAGTACTGTGTAAGTGTAAATGTGTTTGTGTTCGATCAGTGTTCATATTACCAACGCTTACTGGCTCTTCGTTACAACATCATGGGCATTTCTTATCTGCTTAATAATTTTAATAATAAATCAATCTGTTCTCAGTTTTGCCTCAAAAACAAGTAGACAGCTAGTAATCTGTCATTGGCCTCACCTGGCTTTGGCACTTGGAACCACATTTGCTCTCGGCCATTCTTCCATGATTCTTTAGTGATTTTCAGTTAGGATTTCACCATTTCATTCCCTTTTGCTCTTAGTGCCAAGAATTGCCCTCTGAGTAGTACTGGTTGCATCTGGGTGTGCTCTTAAAACAGCCCTGTCTTCTCTCCTACTCTTTCATGGTCAGCCCTTTCAAGCCTGAAGATCTTTCTGGTCAGTGAAAAGGGGAGCAGAATGGCAATGGAATCTTTCCATATGTTCACCTTCACATGTAAATACTAATTTTCAAATATTATCTGATCTTTCCCACACTTGGCTCATTTGTGTTCAATAATAACACCAAAGCTGTGTCTCAAATACATTAATATGTGACAGAAGAAGCATCTCAAGGTATACAAATTAAGGAAAGTGCTGAACTTTCTATACTGTTTGTTTTAATGTTTTATTTATTTTTGAGAGAGAGAGCTCATGAGCAAGGGAAGGGTAGAGAAAGAGGGAGAGAGACGATCCAAAGTGGGCAACACAGAGCCGATTGAGAGGCTCGAACTCCCAAACTGCGAGATCATGACCTGAGCCGAAGTCGGACTTTCAACCAACTGAGCTACCCAGATGCCCCTATTCTGTTTATTTAATTGTCATAATAAGCCTATCAGGTAGGTGCTATTGTATGCCATCACCCATTAGCCACAGCTTAGAGATGTGACCTGCCCAAGGTCAGAGTAGAACCGGGTTATCTGACTGGATTCCCTGTGCTACTCTGTTTGACACCCAGGTCCTATCATATAAATATATAAATGCCCCCTTGGGGGAGGAAATGTCATCGCTTTACACCTTTAACTGCGAAATTTCCGAACATTTTGAAATCCTTGATTAAAATAAATAATTTTGAATATGTGTATTTTTTTTAATGTTTATTTTTGAGGAGGGGGGGAAGGGCAGACAGAGAGGGAGAGGATCCGAAGCAGGTGGACAGCACAGAGCCCAATGCAGGGCTCGAACCCACGAACGATGACCGACTGAGCCACCCAGGCACTTCAAGAATGTGTATTTTGTCATGTTTGTTGTTGTTTTCTTTTTTTTTTAAATAATTTTTATTTTCCTCTAAGAGGGCAGAGAGTTTGATCTCTTTTATTTTGTTCATTGCTGTATCCCCAGTATCCGGAACAGTGCCTGGCATATTGTAGATGCCCAATTCAAACTAGTCAATTATTGAATAAATAAAGGAAATATTTTTATGTTATAATAATACTTCATGTATTTGGGCACATTATAATGTGTTGTGTAAAACAGTTAAGAGTCAGTATGAACACTTTCTCTTCTGAAAGGCCTTCCTAGATTCCCCATGTAGAAATAATACCTTTTTTCCCTAAACCTAATCTGTGTGGGCTTGTAATTTTCTGCTCCAAATAATGTCTTATAGCTATAACTCAGTTCGCCATAGCTTCTAAGGAGTAGGACTGTTCAGTCCATCGTGTATCTATTTGTTAAATGAGTAAGTAAATACATTTTTAGTATACCTAAGAGATATGAAAGTTCCAGGAAAAAATGCTATTCGAGAAAAGTAATGATACTTGCTTTCACTTCTAGGTCACTTCTGTTTTGTTTGTTTTGTTTTGTTTTGTTTTGCTTCCTAGCCATACCTGTCCCCTGTCTTAAAAGGATGTGCTTCAATTCATTTAAAATAATGGTTTCTTTTAGTAGCACCTTGGTAATTTATCTCATTACCCTTCCTGGAGAGGATCAGCACCCGAGCTAGTTGGTAATTGCTTTTGTCTTTATTTGTAATCTTTTAGAAAACAGGTATTTGAGCTTTTTGTTTGTACAGTCATTATGAATTCCTGATAACATCTGGTTACTTAATTTGAAAAGTGTGTAGCTGTGAAGATTAATGCTGGACCTTAACTGGATATAAATTCAGACATATATAGGATCCGTATTAATCTCAGTCAACCCTTTCAAGCAGATGCCATATTTTGGGGAAAAGGAAATTGAAATGTACCAAGGAGCGGTAAGTAACATGCCACATAAATTACTGTAGTGTTTGGGGCTTTTATGACGCATGGGTAGTTTTTCTTGAAGTTGGTAATACATTTGCATTTTCTTATTATGAATTATTTATTGGGGAAGCTCAAGTAGGTGACATTGTTTGATTTTTAATGTGCTGCTGGTTAGAATGCAGCTCAAAAAAGCATAGGGCTATCTAATATAGTACTATTATTTACAAAACTAGTCAAATAGAATGTAGGACCTACAGCGTGTGTCGGGGGCAGCAGAGGGGAATTCCTCTTTCCACACAGGCCACAAAATTCTAAGGACTAAAAAATCAGTAATGGGTAAAAAATAAATAGGGCGCTGAGAACCAGTCTCTCCAAATCAGAACCTTAGTTAAGCTGTGGCTATGAATGGAACATGAAAAATGAATCTTTTCATTATTTCTTTATTAATGTGACTCTGGTCCCTATTCAGATCCAGCTCCATAGCCATTTTCGTTGTGTGTGATGAAAATAGAAACTGTAATTCTAATTAATATATTTCCTTACGGGATTCAGTATTTCCCCAGGCCTCTCCTTCTCTGCATCTTTTTCCTTCCTTCTTTCCTCCGCAGCAGAAGCACGAGAGCGTTCATTAATCCTGACCCCTGGAAAACAAACAAAAGAGAGCCCACACAAATTCATCAGTTGAAGTGGAAGGCAATTTACCCAGAGCAAGAGCCCACCCCATTGTTGCCAGATGAATGGTACTGGTAGCTGGAGCCCAAGGAGGCTGCCACGCGAAAGACCTTTGATAATGCTGCCTTTATGGGAGCCCAGCACAAGGGAAACACTGTCAACAGAGGCTAGCTCTGCCCTGGCGCCCTGATCAGCGGGGCCCCGGGGGCAGCAGGCACGGAGCTGGCTTGGCATTCTCAATCCTGGCCAAGGCCAAGGCGGGGTGGGTGCAAGTGCTGTGCATTCACGTTGTTTCTTTCCAGTTCTCGGAAAAGCATTGCTACATGAGTCCCTCTTAGACCATTTATCTTTTAAAGAGTTCTCTTTAAAGAAATGCCCTAGAATTGTAAAAAGTGTATTTATTTTTAACTGCGAATGGTCAGAGTGTTGTAAAATTGGTATTTGCTGAATGCCGGGTACTGTGGTAGCTGCAGCAATAATAAAACACCCCCCGGGTGCTGACTGTGTATCACTGTCCAACCCCATTTCACAGATGAGCAATCCTCTTTCACAGATGAAGAAACTAAGGCTCAGAGAAGTTAACTACTCAGATCTGTTGAGTATTGGACAATATTATCCCTACTTTAGAGATGGGACCAGTGAGGGGTAAGACAGAGTCTAAATGTCTTCTCACTGGATCTGCCATGCTCACTGTTTGATGTTAGGTGGTCTTAAATGCAAGGAAAATTCTTCAGCTTTGTACCACATGAAGTATTTTCCTTTTTAGTAATATTTGAGGTAGTGGTGTTAAACTCCAAGAAACTGAAGAAAGTGGGGCTGAAGTTGTCCTGACACCATGAATTTCTTGGTGAATTTGTATTTCTTTTTTTTTTTTTTTTTAATTTTTTTTTTCAACGTTTATTTATTTTTGGGACAGAGAGAGACAGAGCATGAACGGGGGAGGGGCAGAGAGAGAGGGAGACACCGAATCGGAAACAGGCTCCAGGCTCTGAGCCATCAGCCCAGAGCCTGACGCGGGGCTCGAACTCACGGACCGCGAGATCACAACCTGGCTGAAGTCGGACGCTCAACCGACTGCGCCACCCAGGCGCCCCGGTGAATTTGTATTTCTGCATAGCTAAGCTAGCCCATGAGAGGAAAGCAGAGTATCCCGGGGAGGAAATATGGAGATGTGGTAGGATTTTTTTCATCCATTGAGATGAAATAGACTGGTCCAACCGGTTCATCCCTTTAAAGGACTATACCTCTTGCCCTCTCATGGGAAATGTTAGGTTCTCTCCTCATTCAGAGATAGTTTCCCTTAATTTCGTCTAGGGTTCCAGAGTCTCTGCCTTACCTCTTAGAAAAAAAATTATGTAGGGATTTAGAATTCTAGTAAAAGTCAGATCCAGGTTTTTAGTAGGCCTCTCTTGAGACCTGTGGCCCAGGTGTCTTCAGAAACATTTAGAAATGGAAGGTCGTCTGCAGAGGCGTGTCAGGTGGAAGGGTGTGGTGCTGGAGCATCTGAAGACGTGGTTCACTTCTGAAGGCTGAGTCACACACTTTGGAGACAGAAGAGTCCTTCCCAAGCCCATCTCCATTTTGTTAGGTGTAACTCCTGATGACCTAGGCAAGCTTAGGAATTCTTGTGTTATGCAACCCTTAAGACTGGAACTTTACAGTGGCGAATTCATTTCTGAGACCGGGAAAAGAAACGCTAATTTGTTGCTCTATCTGACCATGGTTTTGTTTCCGTTTTGTTTTTGCTTCTCTAGGCTCAGTATGAAAACCCACCACATATCTATGCTCTCGCAGATAATATGTACAGAAACATGATCATTGACAGAGAGAACCAGTGTGTCATCATCAGGTATGGGAAAGAACCTTATGAGGGCGTGAGACCATGCCGAAGTTAGCATTCTGTCAAGGAACAGTGCTTTTTCAATAGCTGCTGGGGTCAGAGGCTGGTTTAGGTACCTGGGTAACCAGCAGGTGATCTGCTTTGTCTTGGGTTATTTTATAACTCCACATCATAAAAGCTTTGTGTTTTCAGGGGATTGTGGTTCATACTTCGGTTGCTTAAGGCGTTAAGGCTTTAGGGCACGTGGTTCTAGCCTGACCTCTCTCTGATTGTCACTGGGCTCTGAGCTAACATCATAAAATATCTCCCCTCCCATTTGACTGCCTTCCCCCTGTATTGGAGACCCTTTATGTTGTAGGTACAATAAGCGTGTTTCACTATTTTGTCAACTGGAGTCCCTACGTCCCTCTTTTTCTTTTCCTTAATAACTGAGTAGTTCACATTTGAACTTGTTTTAGTATACTTTGTCATCGACTTTTAATCTTCTGAGGGCATCACTGGCAAACACCAGCCTTAAGTGTCTGTGGCTCCATTTCAAAATCCTTTCAACCTTTTAGCCAATTCTGTGTCTTTGCTGGGTTGAAGTGCTTTTACCATTTTGTTTATTTACTATTATGAACATTTTCAAACATATGGAGAACGTAAGCATCCATGTTCCCATCACTTAGAACTTGACAGTTGTTAACATTTTGTCATATTTGCCTTCATCTCTTTAGAATTTTATGTATATTTTTTTAATTAAAAAAATTTTTTTAACGTTTATTTAGTTTTGAGAGGCAGAGAGATTCAGAGGATGAGCAGGGGAGGGGCAGAGAGAGAGGGAGACACAGAATCTGAAGCAGGCTCCAAGCTCTGAGCTGACAGCACAGAGCCCGATGTGGGGCATGAACTCACCAACCATGAGATCATGGCCTGAGCCAAAGTTGACGCTTAACTGACTGAGCCACCCAGGCGCCCCCTATATATATTCATTTTTGAGAGACAGAGAGAGATAGAGAGAGGGACAGAGAGAGAATATGAACAGGGGAGGGACAGAGAGAGAGGGAGACCCAGAGTCTAAAACAGGCTCCAGGGCTCTGAACTGTCAGCACCAGAGTCCAACGCAGGGCTCAAACTCATAAGCTGTGAGATCATAATCTGAGCCCAAGTCAGACACTTAACCAACTGAGCCACCCAGGTGCCCCAGTTCTTCTATTTTTTTAACCGAAGCACTTTTAAAAATTTTTGAGTTCTGAATATTTACAAACATAAACAAAATGAGAAAGAGTATTATAATATAATAATTTCCTGTGGATCTATCACCCAGCCTATACAGATATTCCTATATGGCTAATCCTCTTTTACCTTGTCCTTCATCCTGCCCCCACTTGGTTATTGAAAGCATATCCTAGGTAGCAAATTATTTCACTTGTCACTGATTTAAGATGTGCCTCTAAACTATCGTTCTTATCATACTTGATAAATGAATAATTCTTTTAATATATCTAATATTACCAGTATTCCAATTCCATGTCTGTCTTACAAATTCTCTTTTTTAGTTGGTGTATTTTTACTCAGGTTCCAAACAAGGCTCACACATGGCACTGGGTTATATGTGTCTCAAGTCTCCTAATCATTAACGGTTTTCTCTTATTCTTTTTGTTTTCTTGGCATTTACTTGTTAAAGAAAACATTGCTCCCCTGCAGAATTTTCCACAGTCTGGGATTAGCTGGTTGTATACCATGACGTTCCTCTGTCCCCAATATTTCATGTAAATCTCTATTTAGATCTAAAAGCTTGATCAGGTTCAGATTTAATGTTTTGGCAAAAATGTTTCATCCATGATGCCATGCCCTTAATGCTTGTTGGTCTATCTTCATGTGATGTTCAGATTACCAGTGGGTCCATCCATTATAAATTCTCATTTCACATCATGGTTTCATTTGTGGTTGAAAAGCAGTTATTTTCTAATTCTGTTATTCCTTCCACATTTATTGCTGGAATTATTTAGTTACCCTAAAATACAATTTATGTGGGGAAACTAGATACAAAGCTTGATTTGTTGTCTTTATTTACCGATTTTCAAAGCAATGAGTTGATGCCCTAGCAACCTCCCAGGATAAAGTGTTATTTTCAGTATCATTCCAAACTAGTAGATTTTAAATATCTTGTCTGTTTACTTACATTGCAGTTTTTCTTTGGGGCTCAAATGGTCCTGTTTTTGGCCATTGGGAGCCCTTTGTATTGGCTCCTGTGTCCTTTGACGTGACCCCAGTTGTCTTTGATAGTTTTCTTATCCAAGACATCAGGCTCTCAGGGCTCCTGGCTGGCTTAGTTGGTGGAATGTGCGACTCTTGATCTCAGGGTTGTAAGTTCAAGCCCCATGTTGGCTGCAGAGATTACTAAAAATAAAATCTTAAAAAAAAAAAAAAATGATGTCAGGCTCTCTTGTACGTTTTCTCCTGATCCCTAGAGTCAACCATTTCACCAAAAAGTCCTGGTTCATTTTACTGGAAGATGGTACTTAGAGATCATCAATCTAGTCATTAAGAGTGCTAACAGGCAAAGAAAAACAACTTTTTTTAAGAAAAACAATGAAACATGAGTTCATACTGATAATTTCCAGTTCATTTTTAAGATTATAGGATTTTTACTTCTCTGGTTTTTATATTTGTACCCCATTTTTTCTTATGCTGAAAATCTTTGTTCCTGGTGACATTATCACAATTATTTGCTTTATACTGTGTATGTAAAAAGTATAAATATAAATGAGTAAACATATATAATGGATGAAACACATAAGTAGTTTTGTTAATGCTTTAAAATAACTACCAATATTATTAATAGCAAAACTGAGTTCACTTTAAAATTTGTTTGTTATTCTTTTTGTCCTTTAGATGTACAGGCAAAATATTGAGTTTTAAAAGTCAATTAAAAGAATCTATTTCTGTGTCTTTTGTGCCAGTCTAACCTAACAGTTAGGTTCATTTATTTTATTTTGGATTTTAGTGGTTTAAAAATTTTAATTTTAATTTTGTTTTATAATTACATAAAACATTTACATGATTCTGAAGTGAAAACTATAAAGCAAAAACACTGAAGCCTTTCAAGGGTAAATACAGACTTCAAGTATTTCAAGGTAAATACAGACTTCATGACATTTTGCCTCTAAATATTTCCATATATATCTCTGGAAAATAAAAAACGCTTTCTTTTTTTGTACCAGGATCATTATCACAACTAAATAATTAATAATAATTTCATATCATCTAAAATTAAACAGGTCCACATTCAAATTTCTCTGTTACAAACATGTCCTTACCCACAGATTTATGTAAATCAAGGAACACTGGTTGCATTTTGTCATGACTATTCTTTTTTTTTTTTTCTTATTCTACCATAGTTTTCCTCCTGCCCCCATTATTTTTTCATGCCATTGACTTGGTGAAAAGAGCAACCTCATTTCCTGATAGACACCTTGTAGATTTGTCTAATTGCTCCCTCATGGTCTAATTACACTGAGTCCTTCAACTGGACTTTCTGTAAATCGGAAGTTAGGTCTAAATACTTAATTAGATGCAGTTAAGCTCCTTTGGAAGGGGATACTTGGATGATGATGAGTTGTTGCTTAGCAGAAAATGCTTCTGTTTGACCCCAAGTGGAGCTCACTGGCCAATAGATAATAGATAGGAGGCGTTTCCTTGACTGGCATTACGTTAGAGAGTATTGGGTGAGTTTTCAGACACACTCCCCTGCCCTTTGTCCTTCCTCCCGGGACTCTAGTGAGATGAGAAAGAAGGGACTGGTCTTGTTGCCTGAGCTTCACAAGTCTGGAAACTGCTTCAGTGACCCAGCCTTCCTGTCTCCCACTCTCACTTCCCCCTCATCCATCCCTGCAGGTGCACGGGCACTGGAGCAGGACCTGTGTTCTTTAGGATCCTTCTCCCAGCTGTTCAGGTGGCAAAGACTTGAACACCCTGCTCTAAGGATTTCTGTTGCAGTGGCTATGCTATAATTCAGGTGATGGTAGAGCAAGGATCTGCTTTGGCTTCTGACAATACCCAGAGTTAGGGCACACTTCACAGGCTAAGGGACAGTGCTTCATAAGACTGCTTGCCCTTTGGACGCCAGCCGCAAGTTTGGGGGTTTCAGGTCACCCTCACTCTGCCCAGCTAGATAAAAATTCAGGGGTTCCCAGCACCGTTGGGTCCAATAATTTACCAGAATAGCTTACAGAACTCATAGAAGTGCTGTGCTTACAATTATAGTTGTATTATAGCAAAAGGATACAAATCAGAACCACACAAAAGAAGGTCTGGAAGGGGTCCAAATGTGAAGCTTCTGCTCATCCACTCCCCCTGGAGTCATGGATGGTGTTACCTCCTTCCATTCATCTGTGAGTTGGTGGTAGCGTGGCCAACTGGGAAAGTTTACGCAGAATTTGTTGTCCAGAGTTTTAATTTGGGCTCAATCACACACGGCCTGCATGGCTGACTTTAGTGTCCAGCCCCCCATGAGGCTTCGGGCTAACACCTATAGTCTCTAGTTCCTCCAGGGGTCAGTACTTATGTGATGCTTCCCAAAGCCCTTATCATAAATCATTGTCCAGTTCCAAAGCCCCCAGGCAAACAGAGACACTCTGTGAGGCAGGATATTCCAGGGCCCTAGGGATTACCTCCTGAGACAGAAGGCAAAAGCCTGACCTCTCTTTACTACCTAAGAGCCATTGTTCATCTGCTTTGAGAAAGTAGATTTGCTATCTGCGTGATGCTGTGGCTCACTCTCACCAGCTCTGTGATCCTGGGTAGCAAACCTAACACTTGTCTGGGCCTCAGTTTCTTCATCTGTGGGTGGACGGATCTCCCAGTTTGGGAACTGTCTTCCAAATAACACTAGAGGAAAGCAAAGGCAGGGAAATGCCGTTTGGAGTAGAGAGGCCCAAGTTTGCAGCCACTGACACTGGGAGAGCTGTGTGCTTGTTCACTTGGGGCTGAGTCAGATGCTGTTGGCCTGAATGCATTTGGGAAGAGAAAACAACCTAATTTTCCTGGGGGCTGGAAGGGAGGCCTTGTCCTTGTGCTAAGGGCTTCTGCCATAGCTGGTCAGACTAGGAATTTTTAGTATCATTTAATTAGGAAGTACAGAATTAATGACCTAATCTCTCCCATGTTCTTTTAAGAGACCTCACCGCCCAATTTCCCACCAGGTGTCACTTTGTCTACAGGATGAAATGCACACTTCACATGGGATGGATGATGGCAGCACACAGAGGCAGTATTATCAGTTTCCTCCCAGATTTACTCACGTTTTCATAAGACATGGATATGGTGACAGGATGGACAGATGGGTGACCATTGCAGGACAAGAAATCAGTGTAACAAATTGAATTTAAAAAGAAAGAACTCAAGGAAGAAGACAGGCTGCTTTCTCAAGTATAGGCCTCCATCAGAGTCTTGGTCCTGAGTTTTGCAACTGTCTACAGACTTGATTTGTGAAAATAGCTGGGGTTGAGCAGGCTCAGGTAGACTGACACTGGCCAACCACACTCATGAATGAGTATGGATTAGACTTTAATTCATGATTTTATAAGGAGAATTCTGCCCTGGATGGTCAGTTAATTGT
This sequence comes from Acinonyx jubatus, assembly GCF_027475565.1. NCBI lineage: Eukaryota > Metazoa > Chordata > Mammalia > Carnivora > Felidae > Acinonyx > Acinonyx jubatus. The sequence continues at coordinate 44,650,993 of NC_069386.1, forward strand.
TTCCCTCATGAACACAGTCCACGAGGAGAGCCAGATTCCCGTTTCCAGTTTGACTTCAGAGCAGATGGATGAGCATCTTGGTGAATGTCCTCAGATCATGGCCCCCATAACTATGTGGAGACAGGGAAGGATGTTGCTATACTCCTGAGAAGTCTACTTACCTGGGGAAAACCCATAATTTCTGGTGTTTATTTTCCTGTCCCGACTCCCTGGTAGGTTAGACCCCTTTCAGTAACCTACATTGTCCTGCCAACCCCTGCCACCCTTTAGGTTAATTAAGTCTTAGGAATAAACACCCAGGATTTGCCTTAGGTGTTCCCCCAAGTCTTCCTCAATAGCTCACTGGCAGAAAGGCTGGAAAAGTGGCTGCTGTAGATGCTAATTTCATCCACCGTGCCTTGCATTCTCCAATTTAACTTTCCAGGGATAAAGATTTCCAATTCCCGAACTGCCTTTATTAGTTCAGCGCCTATAAAGAAATCTAGACTCCGCATCTAGAGATCCTGTTTCAACTGATTTATGGTGGGCCCAGAACATCAATATCGTTTTTTTTTCAAGCTCCCCAATTTTTCTAGTTGAGAACCAAGACTAAGGCAACTGGAATCCTAATTCCCAGTCCTCTTGTCCACTAGTGCAGGTGGATGCACTTCCTGAATGCCTGCCCTCTGCTGGGCGCTCTCCGCAACAGGATGTTTCCCCATCAGCCTCACAGCCACTCTGGGTGTCGGCATTATTGTTTCCCAAGGTTTCATCCAGGAACGGAGGCTTAAGAGAATTCTAAGATCCTCAAATTAGTAAATGGCAGAGTCTCTATTTGAACTTAGCCCTAGCCTGACATTAAACCTCATGCACTTTCAATACACGCTACCGTATTTGAGCTAAGTGCTCAAATGTCCCACGTTTCAGTGGAGGTGTTAAAGCTACCATCTACTATGAGGTGAGGTTTGTTATCCAGGACTTGAGCTCCTAGGGTAAAAGTCTCCCCGCCCCCCACCCAAGCACAGATGTTTGTTTTAACCTAATCCTTTACAGGTTGTTGGCCATGCAACCCAGGCAGCTGATGATTATGCTTTGTCATCAGTAGAGGACAGACAGATGGACTTAATGAAAGATCATGACCTTACTAATATGTTAATCTCAGTTTCTTAACAAGAATGCATATATAAGTAGGTGACCATATCTGGGTCATTTCTTTATCTTGATTGACTTGTTATCCCGGGGCATGTGTGAGGGGATTATGGATGTATATTGATGCATGCATTTGGTGTGTTCTGTTAAAGAAGCCCTTCATCAGTGGAGGAAGCCAGCAGGCCAGCTTTACAGATAACCCTGCTTTTCACCCCGCATTATGTTCCATTCGAGCCATGTAGTTTTAAGTGTGTACGTGTATCATTTGTATTGTTTTTTTTTTTTATTTTTTTTAACGTTTATTTATTTTTGAGACAGAGAGAGACACAGCATGAATGGGGGAGGGGCAGAGAGAAGGAGACACAGAATCTGAAACAGGCTCCAGGCTCTGAGCTGTCAGCACAGAGCCCGACGCGGGGCTTGAACTCATGGACCGTGAGATCATGACCTGAGCCGAAGTTGGCCGCTTAACCGACTGAGCCACCCAGGCCACCCCTCATTTGTATTGTTTTTAATGTTTATTTTTTGAGAGAGCAAGAGAGACAGAGTGTGAGCAGGGGCTGGGGGGCAGAGAGAGAGGGAGACACAGAATCCCAAGCAGGCTCCAGGCTCTGAGCTGTCAGCACAGAGCCCAACACGGGGCTCAAACTCATGGACCACAAGTCATAAGACCTGAGCCAAAGTCAGACACTTAACTGACCGAGCCACCCAGTCACCCCTAAATGTATGCACTTATCAAAGATACCCTGATGTGCTACTGAAAACTATGCCTATTTGGCACATAAAAATAAAACAACTGTGTATTATAAAGTGGACCTTTTTGAAATAATAGAATTCTGATATTAAGTAAGCATTGAATAAATATTCATTTTGTTCACACTTTCAGACTTTAGGAAATCTTGATGATGTACACGGTTAATATCTGTTTAAGAAGCTATCTTAAGTTTCAATGGATACGTTCATTTGATAAATTTATAAGGAGATGTATTTAAGTTATTTGAGTTCTTCTCAGCTAAAAGTTGGGATCATTCTTTATCACATGGGCATTAACACTGTCATATTACATGAAGACGTGAGAAGGTACTCCAACTGTGAGAAGTAAGAGAGCCTGTATCCCCAGTGCTGGGCTTTCTCCTAAACGGTGGGTTCAAAAACTGTGGCCCATTGTTGTCAAAGTTTGATCGGAACAAAGCTACGTCCGTTTGTTTCACATTATCTCTGATTGTTTCTGTGCTTCAGTGGCACAGTTGAGTAGTGACAGAGAACATATCTGGGCCTGTACAGGAAAAGTTTACCAACTCCTGCCTGAAGCACAAATGTATCATCGTAATAGTCTCCTTTATGTGACATACCAGTGTCTCAAATTGCACAAGTTCATAATGGTTCTTTTTTCATTTTACCCCAAAACTTACACCTCCACAACTCTCTCTTCCAAACATGGTTGCCAGATAAATGCTCCTATTTTATCATTTATTTAATTTTTTTAATGTTTATTTATTTTTGAGAGAGAGAGAGAGCACAAGTAGGGAAGGGGCAGAGAGAAAGAGGAGACACAGAATCCGAAGCAGGCTCCAGACGCCCCCGAAATTATTATATCATTTAAACTATGTTGCACTTCTGCTAAAACATCTCAGTGGCTCTCCATTGCCTAGCAGAGTCCAAAGTCCCTAGCTTGAGACACCTCTCACTCTATTTTCTGCTACTCTAACCAAATTGCTCTACTCTTTTCCCTCCAGTGGGTCAGGTTCACTTCCATCTCCAAAGCCTTGCCTGGGTTGTTCTCGCCGCCCCCCACCCAAACCTTTCTCATCAACCTCAACCCAGTGATCTCTCTACTTTCTGAATTTCAGTAGCAACTCATATAGTCCTCACTTTCACCACCTATTTAATAATATTATTATTTGATTTGCATGTGCTCATTTTAAGTCGTTTTTCAATCTTTGATGACTAGAAACTGTTGTTAGGCTTCTGGGTTTCTCTGGTACACACAATAAATGTTTATTTACTGATACTTTTGAAGCTGAAACACTTGAAGTGAGCTCTAAGTACAATTTGCATTTAGATAAGGGGGAGATCACTTTGGACTACAACAGTCAGCAAAGGGGTCACAGAGATGTTGGGTCTTGATTTGAGTCTCCCCCCACCACACCCCACCGCCAACTGAATGTGTAGAACGAAGAAAACATGAATGGCCTGGGATCTTCTGGAACCATACTGTGTGATGGGGAGAGAGTGAGGAGGATGTCATTGTGGTTGTTAAAAGTTTCTGCTGACAAACTGTCCTTATAAATTACCTGTGGGCCAGAACTGGGCCTTCCTCTTCTGTTTCTATATTATAGCCACATTGCTTTAGTGCCGGACTGGTCGATTTGGGGAGGTAAGTGTGGTTGGGTGACAGGTCCCTCTTTGAATGACAGGCCGGGTGATCTGAGACAAACCTGCAGACCTTGGCAATGTCTTGCAGGTCTCTGAGCAGACACACGATGCACAAAAGTCTGGTTTGCAAAATCGAGTCTGCTGGTAGAAAAGACATGGGACCTTGAGAGGATACAGATAGCGAGTGAGGTTATGAGGGCCTGACCTGAGCTGGACAGGCAAAGGGGAGACTGATGTGTGACATTCAGTAAGCCTGTGAAGCACTATGAGAATAGGAGGTAAACATGGACTCTGGAGAGTGCCAACAGAAAAAAACACAACAGCTCTGGCTGCATTAGTATCATTGACATCGATGAGCTCCTGAAGACACGAGCAGACACCTGCGATTCCAGTGAATGAGCAACCCATAGCTGCTTAGCTCATTCATCTTCTGTGCTACAAAATCCAGAATTCAAATTTGTGTTTTAGAATTACATAGTGTTTCCTTTGGCTCTCTGAGAGGCATCATTGCCAATCTATGTAACAAAATAATCATGGTGTGATAAAAGAGAAAGGAAGACCAGCAAGTTTTTCACGTATTCGTTATCATCTCTATATTACCTTCTTGGCAGTATGGCCAGAGGCATTGCTAGAGCCTTTGCTAACTGACCTCTGTGGGGACTTACGGGGCCATGGAGAACATTGATGTGGCAGTTTTATTGCTGCCATCAAAGGTGAATTCCTATCACTTTTGGCCCACATCAGCTCTTGCCATCCTAGCTTGTTTTAAAGATGTGTTGTCAGTTGGAAAGCATCACGTTGGGTGCAAGTTCCTAATTTTATTTTTTGCTGCAACTATTCGGATGCAATTGTTTTCTACAGAAGAGGGCATTCCGTCCTTGATGGATCCAGCACTAGTTTGCAAAGTCTTCATAGGTGGCATCCTGAGTATGTGCCGAATAAATATTGTTTCAGGATTAAATAAAGGGATGAGAGGGATTTTGAAGGTACATCAATAGCATTTGGTGACTGAATATGAAAATTTTCATAGAGGAAAAGGAGATGGGTGTCACTATTGGGTCTAAGATTTCTGAATCATCTGCTTCAAAAGACATCTTGGATTTGAACCCCTAAGGTTTGCAGTAGTAAAGGTTAAAGATTAAAAGATTTGGGGGCACCTGGGTGGCTCAGTCGGTTGAGCCTCCTACGTGAGCTCCATTGCATAAACTCCATTGCTCCGACTTTGGCTCAAGTCATGATCTCGCGGTCTGTGAGTTCGAGCCCCTCGTCGGGCTCTGTGCTGACAGCTCAGAGCCTGGAGTCTGCTTCTGATTTTGTGTCTCCTCCTCTCTCTGCCCCTCCCCCACCTGTGCTCTGTCTCTCTTTCTGTCAAAATAAATAATCATTAAAAAAAATTTTTTTTAAAGATTAAAAGATTTAAAAAAATCAGAGCACCTCTAATATTTGGCCTATATCCCGTCTCTGCTCTCTGCTTGTGCACCTTCAAATGTCTCAGGGATTCTCAAGCTGCCTTCCTGTCTTTGATGTATTTCAGGAACCTTTTATTATTAGCATTGGAACTCTTCTGTGTCTGTTGGTCCACTCCACTTCTTGTTTATCCCAGCGGCGTTGGCCTTCGAAGCTCCCTGTCCCTCCAGCCTGGCTTTGGGAGGCCCTGTCAACCCACACCCCTGGCTGGGGTCTGCATGAGGACTGCCCTCTGGCTGTGGGCTTGAAGAGCAGGGCCTCAAATCTCCCCTCTCCCCCCCAAGCTTGCTGCAACTCTTACCTTCCAGCTTGTGTGATTGTTGAAATTCCTTTATCACCAAAGAATGTTGTTCAGGAAGGCTGACTCACTAGCTAATTAATATATTATCCCAAATCATAAGAGTAGCTTTTTTTTTTTTTTTGAGGATGTGCTTTGAGTCTCAACATCTTTCACTGTCCCCCTTTACGCGTTTCAAGAAATTGAGTCTCAGACGTGAGGAGCCGTGTTAAACACCTCACATTTGAAATGTGGCAAAGCCGCACTCCAAGCCCGGGCTACCTGGCTCCATTATTATAGTCTTTCCACTTCTCCCTGATGCTGTGAGCCAGCAGGTGTCAGATTGTCTGGGCGATAATCCGTTAGCATCCACTGTCTTGTGGTGTAGTGGAAAGAAAGACCTGAGGGCTCGAGGCACAGGGTGGACTCTATTCTGTTCTGTATAAACTGTGTGGAGTGTGCCAGCTTCAGTCACTTCACCTACAAAATAAGGATCAGTGCCTTAAAGGGAAAGCTGAATAGGAAATACCCATAAAAATGTTTTTAAACTGTTAAGAAGTGATGTAAAATATTTGCTAATAACATTGAAAAGACTTTCAAAGCTAGTAAGTAGCTGAGCTGGGGTTCAAACTTGGGTTTCAGACTAAACATTGGGTTCTTGCTATTACATCAGTCTGGGCCAACAAGAGCATGGCTGTGAGGCCGTTTTCTTGGCAGACTAGAGGTGAAATTTTGGTCTGCTTGACAATAAAAATTGATTGGGAAGAAATAAGAGCTCTTTGTCTTGTTCACACTTTCCTCATTATGTGAAAGAATGAATTTTTATCATTTACTCAGTAGCTTTGACAAGTCTGTTTAATTTTGTATTTTACATTCTTAGCCATTGCATGTACTTGAGGATTTATTTTTCGATGTCTTGACGGTACCTGACAGGTGACCCCTTTCTCCTCAGCCCTGGAATCCCCCAGGTGGGCAACAGAGATGCTTCACCTCAGACTTCCTTCTTTCCCAGATCCAGGAGGGCTGCCAGGAAGGGAACGTGTGAATTCAATCTTTGAAGACAGCTGTCCAGAACCTTCTTTGATGTGTTTCTCGTTTTTTTTTTTTTTAATTTTTTTTTTTTTTTTAAGACAGAGAGAGTGACAGGCATGAACAGAGGAGGGGCAGAGAGAGAGGGAGACACAGAATTTGAAGCAGGCTCCAGTCTCTGAGCTGTCAGCACATAGCACGACGTGGGGCTCAAACTCGTGAATTGCGAGATCGTGACCTGAGCCAAAGTCAGACGCTTAACCAACTGAGTCACCTGGGCTCCTCTGTTTCTTGTTCTTGATCACATCTTGTCATGTGATCACAGGGATGCAGGCTATTATTTGTTAGTTCCCTCTGTGTGTGAGAGATAATGAATGTTTTTGGCAGAAGCCTTCAAGAAGTGTCTATCAGCAAAGACTCAGGTGTAGGTAAAAATTTGACTATGCTATGAACTGTGCTATTCACAGAGTTACTTTGTGGAACACTGTTGATTTTAATTGATGGGGAAACCCATATGAGGATTTAAAATATATGCCCTCATTTGAAAGCAGTAGAGCTCAGGCATTGCCAGCAATGCCACTCACTAGCTATGTGTCCTGAGCAAGTTGCTTAGCCTGTCTCATCAAAGAATGGGGATAAGAATAGTACCTACCTCACTGGGCTATATCACTCAGATCAAATGACTGATATATGTGAAGCCCATACAACAGTCTCTGACGTGCCTTAGCTGCCCACTGGACAGTGCTGTAATTATCACCTCCACTAGTTTGCTCCTTTCAAATCTCCTTTGGAATTGATGTTATTTCTCACCTTCTGGATTATTCTTCAAACCCAAATATGTTCATCCTTTGAACTCTAGAATTAGAGAAAAATATATTTTTTTTAACTATCCCTGTATTTGTTATCCTTAGGTTATACCTTTTGAAATAAGAGTCAAGTTCAATACTAATAAGCCCCTCTATCAAAGAAGTAGGGTTTGAGAGAATCGGTCCCAGTGGGAATTTTTCAGAACTTCATTCTCTTATGAATCTCCCTGCCCTGTTGACACCATTAACCTCCAGCTCCCTTGGCTTCCGTGATGATTCGTCCCCCTGCTTCCCCTCGTGCCTCTTCATCCTTTCCATCTTGAGCAGTCTTGAAATATCAGTGTCATTTAACATGCTTTCAGCTGCAAACAACAGAAAATCTAACTCAAACTGGCTTAGAAATTAAGGAAATTTATTATCCCACATAACAAAACATGCAGAGGTTGTACAGACCTCAGGGCTGGTTGCTCAGTGGTCCATTGATGTCATCAAGGACTTAGGTCCTTTCCACCTCTCTGCTTCACAGTCTAGACATCCTAAGATTGGTTCTGGTTCCCCTTGGTGGTTCCAGGTGACAGCCAGTGGCAATTAGAGTGATATATTTCCTTCTTTACCTCCTAGAAGAGAGAGAAGCCTCTCCCATTAGTCCTTCCCTTCAGTCTAATTAGGTGACTTTGTTGATATGGACTCTTGAGTTGCTGGGGGTGGGGGGCAGGTCAGGTGCAGATGGGTTTCGCTGAGCATGGGACCAGCTTCTCTAATGCCCTATGCCTGGTGTGCCAGGCAAGATACCTGAACCAAGTCAGGAAATTGTCAGGGAAGGGGGGGGATGGAGGAAAGAGCTTGAGTGGGACCCAACAGTGGCCACTATGGTCCCAGTGTGGCCGGTGCTCAGTCAGGCTTCTCCTTGGTAGTCTGACTTACTCTCACTCATATCATAGTATTTTCATCCAGAACATTTCCCTATGCTTCAGACTCACATTTTTAACTATCTGCTAGCCATCTCTATCAGCCACTGATCCAGACAACTTAAAAGGGATATATATATATATATATATATATATACACATATATACATACATATATACATATATATATGTATATATATATTCACATGTACACAAGTGAACAGATATTCTGTTTACTTTCTCCCCCCATCCTCAGACTTGCAACTTTGCCTGTTAACACTCTTTTAAATGATTTATTTTGAAGTAATTCTAGTTGTACAGAAAAATGGCCAGAATAGTTCAGATAACTCTTGTATCTTCTTTACCTAGCTTCCCCTAACATTTTACCACATTTAGGCTCTCTCCCACCACTTCCCCCTCCATACACACACGTACCATTATTGTTGATATTACCAATGATATTACTTATTTTTCTCAGTCTTTTAAGATCAAGCTTCAGATGTGGTAACTCATCACCCCTAAACTCTCCAGTGTATATTTCTTAAAAACAAGAAGCTTTCGTACATAACCAGTTATAATACTCCAAATCAGGACATTGATAATGGTACAGTGCTACCTAACCCGTAGGCCCCATTTACATGTTACCAGTTCTGCAGGTAGCTCACCTTCCCCTTTCCTCCAGGCGTCTTTCCAGGAATACAGTATCTCTTCAGACTGTCATTTTGGAACATTTCCTCAGATTGCAGGTGACCCATTGTGGGGTTTACTCAATACCTGTCAATGTTTCTGCTCTTTGTAGTTTTAAATAAGAGTCCAGGCATTTAATTTGGTAGGGTGGCCTCAGCTGGGATCTGTCTGGTGATTCCTGCTGAGCAGGACTTCAACACTGTGCTCTTGATCAGCTGGTTGGGCCTATACATGTCTACAACGTGTCTTCTGATTAAGTTTACCGTATTTTCTTTTATAAGACATGTTAGCGTTTTGTGGGCATATTCTGAGATTATGGCAGCACCCTGCTCCTCATCAAACCATGTATGGACTGTACATCATCCAATATTAGCAATATCTCGATCTGTGCAAACCCTTTCATAGTGGCCCTTGTGTGCTTGACGTGTCCACATCAGTCTCTGTACTTTTTTACTCATTGACACAGTGACGTGTTCCAGGCTCAGCTTGCGTTTTCCCTGGGCCAGCCCTGGAACTGGCCATTTCTTCCCTTTAATTCGTTTATTATAATATATATATTTATAATTATATATATAATTAATATATATACCACACACACCACTCACATACTTATGACTATTTCTGTGTGTGTATGTACTGATACTTTTCATTCCAACAGTTAAAATGGATGCCTTTCTTTTTTATTTATTTATTTATTTATTTTTTTTAACGTTTATTTATTTTTGAGACAGAGAGAGACAGAGCGTGAACGGGGGAGGGTCACAGAGAGAGGGAGACACAGAATCTGAAACAGGCTCCAGGCTCTGAGCTGTCAGCACAGAGCCCGATGCGGGGCTTGAACCCACGGACCATGAGATCATGACCTGAGCCGAAGTCGGACGCTTAACTGACCAAGCCACCCAGGCGCCCCTGGATGCCTTTCTTTTTATGTTTATTTATTTTGAGAGAGAGAGAGAATGAGAAGAAGGCAGAGAGAAAGGGAGAGAGAGAGAGAGAGAGAGAGAGAGAGAGAGAGAGAGAATCCCAACGCAGGGCTCAAACTCACGAACCATGAGATCATGACCTGAGCTAAAATCTAGAGTCAGACGCTTAACCCACTGAGCCACCCAGGCGTGCCAAAATGGATGCCTTTAATACCAATCCAACCCCTCGGGGTCTTTACTCTTTTCAAATCTATTAATTCTTTCTCTGACAATCAGAGTCCTGTTTTGCCTTATTTTCAATGTATTCATCAATTGCTCGATCTAATTTGTTTGCTCAATCTGATTAGTCCCCTGATCACCGGCCATCTCTTCCATTCATTATCTCTATGCTCCCCTCACCACCACCCCCACGGCTCTGAGTCCCGGCCCACCAAGCCCACTGGCCCTCACCTCTAGGTGGCCCCTCAAATGCCCTTCACTACTCTGCATCCTTAGTCTCTGGGCTCCTACGACCACATGATTTCGCATCGCTGGCCTGGGGGTTATTTAAACTCTTATCTTAGTGATATGGCATCCACCAGCTCCCGAGGCCCCAAACTGAGATGTCACTCTTGATTCCTTCTTATCCATCTTCTGCCGTACTCCATCCCTTGCTAAATTCTACCAGTTGTACTTCTAATAGGGCAGGAGTTTACTCCCTTCCATCTCTTGACACCCCTTCATCTCCTTCGCCTGGCCGCTGCACACCCTTTGAACCTGGCTGTCTCCTTCCAGTTCAGCCTCCATGTTCCACGCGTGCTTCCCATTAATGACTGCAGCACTTCCCAACTGTGCTGAGCACCGCTGGGGTGTGCGAGCTGGCTGCCGGTGGCCCACTGCTGGGCATACATAATATTAAAGAATGTACGGAGGATGATCCCATGTTTAGTTTTATTTCAGTGTTCCTGCTTCAATCAGAGAGTAAGTCTGTTCTGTGCTCGTATGTTTTAAAGCCTCTTGCTGATCTCTTTTTTTTTTAAGTTTATTGATTTATTGGGGGGGAGGGGCAGAGAGAGAGACAGAGAGACAGAGAATCGCAAGAAGGCTCCATTCTGTCAGTGCAGAGCCTGACTTGGGACTCGATCCCATGACCCTGGGATCATGACCTGAGCCAAAATCAAGAGTTGGACACTCAACTGACTGAGCCACCTAGGCACCCTGAGATGTTTTGAGACTAGGAAGGGAGAGATAGGAATAGATGGGCGAATCTTCCAAATGATTGACTCTCCTTATGCTATGGGATATCTGCTCAAAAAATATGACTGAAATGTTTTCACATTTGCTGGAGTAAGTTGAAGTGAATTGAAAACACTATTGATCTTTTTAATTTTTTTTAATGTTTATTTTTGAGAGATAGACAGACAGAATGCAAACGGGGGAGGGGCAGAGAGAGAGGGAGACACAGAATCCAAAGCAGGCTCCAGGCTTCAGGTTGTCAGCACAGAGCTCAATGTGGGGCCCGAACCCATGAACCGTGAGATCATGACTTGAGTCAAAGTTGGACTCTTAACTGACTGAGCCACCTAGATGCCCCAAAAACACTATTGATTTTTAAGTGAGGAATAACTTTTAGACTTCGAAACGCAATTATGGTCCTTGAATCCAATTATTAATATACCATTGTAAATAGCTTTTTTTATCCCCAGAACATTCTTTCCATTTCTTTGAAATTTTAGCATATGTTTCTATTTCTATAGCTAATGCACACAACATTATTTCCTATTTAAATTGATATTTCCTACGAAGTCTGTCTTGACCTTGTTCTAAATTTGTTTGGTTCACAGCCAGCTATATAAGAACTAGGGAGTTAGTTAAAAATCTTATTTCTAGGCACTGTCCTTGGAGACTGGGATGCAGTGGGTCAGAAGTGGAGCCTAAACATAAGCATTTTAAAAGCTCTGTGAGGGGTGCCTGGGTGGCTCAGTCAGTTGAGTGTCCAACTCTTAATTTTGGCTCAGGTATGATCCCAGGGTTGTGGGATCAAGCTCCGCATCAGCGTGGAACCCACTTGAGACTCTCTTTCTCTCTCTCTCTCTCTCTCTCTGCCCCTCTTCCCCACTTGCTCCCTCTCTCTAAATAAAATTTTAACAAAATTTTAAAAAAGAAATGAAAGTACTTTAAGGATTCTCATTGGCTGCTGGATTTAGGGACCAATGGGACATTTTTCTAATTTAAAGCACATACAGTTCTAGAGTATTTTTTTTTTGTCCACTTTAGAAGTCAAGTGAAAGCAATTAAATTAAGAAAGACTGCCTATAACTGTAAGCAGAGCAAATTTCCCAACTGCTGTGAGATGCAAAGCAAATAATTTTGGATATGCTGTATAGTGTCTGATACTTTCTTTTCACTTGGGTTTTAGTCCAGGGGAAGAAATGATATTTTCCCATCCCAAAGGGCCAGTATAATTATGGTTGTATATATTTTAAGCTTCAAATAATTATGTAACATTCCATTATTGTACCATATTCTGAGCAAGTTACCAGCCTCTGATCAATAAAACGTTTTTTAAGTGTTTATAAATGGAAACCAAGAGATGAAAATTCCAGTCATTATTAAGCCAGAACTAATTATTAAAAATTTTTTTTTAACGTTTATTTATTTTTGAGACAGAGAGAGACAGAGCATGAACGGGGGAGGGTCAGAGAGAGGGAGACACAGAATCTGAAACAGGCTCCAGGCTCTGAACTGTCAGCACAGAGCCCGACGCGGGGCTCTAACTCACAGACCACGAGATCACGACCTGAGCCAAAGTCAGACGCCCAACCGACTGAGCCACCCAGGCGCCCCCAGAACTAATTATTTTAAAGCTTCTGAAAAATATCACAATTTTTAGAAAGTAGAAGTTCTATTATTGGACCTGGTTTATTTATCTTAATATGTGAAATGAATTACGTTCCAGTATTATTCTGTTCTTTTGCTTCCAACAAAAGAGATAAAATAGTTCATGTCTGATTTCACTAATAATCAAAGACACAATGGGTGAATCACTATACTTTGATTTCATAATTCTGCTCAGATTTGTCATTTTTCCTTTTCTTTCTTACACACACACACACACACACACACACACACACACACACACAACTTTCTTCAAGGAATTCTAAACATGAAAATATGTTTACTCATCCTGATAAGGGAACTTGAAGAATAATCTGAAGAAATTGATCAATGTTGATTATCACTGTGGTGTGTGGTTCCACTTTTTCTAGAAATGCTGTTTTTAAATATCTGGAATATATAGGTAATTACCTGTCTCGAAACTTTTAAGAATTGAGAGAAATCACATCAAAAGAAAAAAGAGTCATCTACACACCAGCTCTTCAATAAGTCAGAAATGTTTCTTTTTCTTTTTTTAAATTTTTTATGTTTATTTTTTATTTTTGAGAGAGGGAGGGAGAGAAAGAAAGAAAGAAAGAAAGAAAGAGAAAGAAAGAAAGAAAGAAAGAAAGAAAGAGAAACAGAGACAGAGCATGAATGGTGGAGGGGCAGAATGAGAGTGAGACACAGAATCTGAAGCTGTCAGCACAGGGCCTGACCTGGGGCTCGAACTCATGACCTGTGAGATCATGACTCAAGCCGAAGTTGAAGTCAGATGCTTAACTGACTGAGCCACCCAGGAGCCCCTCTAATTATTTTAAGTGTCTGTGTGATATTAGATTGGGTGGTTGTACCTTTGCTCTCTTGGGCTTTACAATATCCTTGAATGTTCACATTATTTGCAACATTATAAAATGGAGTTTCGTTTGTTGACAAAATGTATGCTTCAGATGAGCAAGAGTGCATGATTTGACCCTGGATCTAGCATGTAAATCATGTGATTACGTGGATCATTGAAACAGATCATTTTCTTGTTGAAACTGAAATATTTACTACCCCTCCTTGTGCCTTTGAGTAAGCATGTCCTCTGCAAACAGCGTGACGTTTCATCCCAGACTTTCTGGTTTTCTACCTGCCGCCACACCTTAGGGAATTTCAGTTTGGTTTCCCTCATCATGTGACCTGCAAGCCGGGAACTGAGTACTGGGATGGTGAATGGTGGGAGTTGTATTGGTGGGTTCAGACCTTTAGAGACCCTCGAAGAGTTCCCGCATTCTTCCCTATAATCTCTCTAATTAAACATGTATGAGGTCAAAGAAATTCAACTAACTTCTGAATTTTCCTCTGATGGCTACCTTAATCCTCTTTGTGTTTGTTTTGTTTCAAAATATCCAAATTATTCCAAATTTCACTTTCTTTTTGAAGGTAAGGGGTCACCTAGCTTGGATGGACCCTAAGCGGACATGGCCCCTTTTCTTGAGTAAACGGGCAATTGATAATAGTTCTTGAGGTTGGGTGTTCATAGACAAACATTTGCTCTGTACCCCGAAATTCTTGATCACCAAGAACAAACAAAAATAGTGTCTCATGAACTCTTAGCAGCCTGAAGTTCTCATACTAGCCTTCACCATTATTTTACATGATCTGCCCTCCGTTAATTAATTCTATCATGGTAACACAGAGGCAACCAATAGAGAGAGGAGAAATCTGACTGACTTCAGCGGGTTTTGAGTTGAGGTCATCATCAATTCGAGGGGATTTTGAAGGAAGAACGGGTATTTTCAAGAGCAGACTATACACTGTTAACAAAAGGGTTTCCCCATGCAGTAAGGCCACCAAAACGGAAGGTAGTCTTTGTTATGCAGGATGTGATTAATATTGCCTCATTGTTTAATTTTAGAACTTCTAAAATAAAGTTGCTTGCATCAGTTCAAGGCACATCGTTTGAAACCTGAGAGTGCTTACGTTTTCCTTTTTTTTTTTTTTTTTTAATTACAGAAGTAATAATATGCATTACTAAAAGTTTGGAAAATAATGAAAGAAAGGAGTCTTCCACAGTATCTTTTCCTTTACCAAAACCTCTGCTAATATTTTGTGGTAGTTCTAGTCTTTTCTTTTCTAATGTATTTTTTCCTTTACGTGTTTTCATGTGTTTATATATCATTTGTATATCTGATTTATTTCACTTAACATTACTTTATATGCTTTTTTCCATACGTTTATAATCTTTATGTCAGTTGTAATTTCTGTAGAATATTCCATCCTTCTGATATCCCAAAGTGTTCCTAAGCATGTTCTCTGTTCACAGGCACTTAGAAGGCCTGATCGTCTATTCTGGACATGGCCATTATCAAGACCTGGGTCCTCAAACCATGTTAATATCACTCAGACAAGTCAGGGAGCAACCTGCTGGGATTTGCCTTTCTCAACCAATATTGTGCATTTATTACTGAATTCCTTCATGTTTGCTTTCTTTTTTGTTTTTGATTTGTTGGGGGAGGGAACTGGTTGTGATCCCCTTCATGGGTGGTATTTTTGTCTTTCTTTGCTCAGTGGTGAAAGTGGTGCTGGGAAGACAGTGGCTGCCAAATACATCATGAGTTACATCTCCAGGGTATCTGGAGGAGGTCCCAAAGTTCAGGTGAGTTAGTGATGGGGGCTGTTTTGAAGCCCTGTATTATGTGAAATATGAAAGTCTCCACTGGCTTGTTTAAAAAAACAAGAATTTTTTTTTTCCACAGAAAAGACATAGGTTCTATAACCGAGAACCTTGAAATCAGCAAAGAAATAACATGGGATGGAGATAGCTAATATATAATGAGCTCTTGCAAATCAATAAAAAGGGTCAAAAATCCAAAAAGGAGATAAAGGGTGTGAAAGACAACTCATAAAACATGAAAATATGCTCACCCTCAGGATAATAAGGGCAGTGCAAATTGAAACTTCACAGAAACTATTTGACTGTCAGAATGGCAAAAATCTTGTAGTGTTTTGAACACTCTTGGTAAAAATACAGGAACACAGTCTCTCTCATACATTGTGGTAGGATCATGAGCTCATATACTCTTAGTGGAGGGCGTTTCAGCAAAATCTATCAGCTATATGTGTATGGGCCCTTTGACTCATCAATTCTTCTTAAGAGAATGTATCCTTTAGATGTGCTGAAATACATGCAAAATGATAGCAGTTATTTGGTATGGCATTTTTTAGTAATGTCAAAGACTGCAAACCATTTGAATGTTCATCAGTCAGAGACTGGTGAAATAATTCATGGCTCATAATAGAGTAGAATTATGAGACAGCCTTAAAAATGAAGCTTCATAGACTGATAGGGAATGATCTCTAAGATAATGATATATTGCAAAAAGGAAGATTTAGAACATTGTGTGTCATGTGTTGCCATCTGAGAAGAAAAAGAGAACATATTTCCCTATTTGTTTGGATATGTGTAACATACTTCTGGAAGGATATATAAGAAGCTGATAATGAGTTCTTCAGGGAGGGAAACCGGGAGACTAGGGGAAGGGCACACTCTCCCCAATATCCTTTTGAAACTTTTATGGTTTGAACTAGGCGACTACATCTTCAATTCAAGAAATTTACAAAAATCTTAAAATAGAGAAGGGGGAGGGAAAGACTAAGGAAGAAGGAAAGATCAGAGAGGAACATTAGGAAAGCAGGGAGATCCAGAAAATGAGGACACAGGAGAAATGAAAAAAAAAAAAAAACCACAAAAGGAGGGGAACGGGATATGGGCAGAGAAGCAGCACACTTGAGAGTACAGTATGAAGAAGGTAGATGCAGCTTCATCTGTCTTTAGTTTCACTCATCATGGGAGCAGAATCAGCATCAGCAGGAATGGGCAATGGATGATGGAGAAGGTAGGCAAGGGTCCACAGGGACTGCCCAAACTCATAGCGCTCATCACTGGCACGGACCGCTGGAAACATTTTTTTTTTTTATTGGAACTCATGCTCCCAGGTAGATTTCACCATAAAGATTCATTTTTTGATCAGAATCATTATTATATGTAAGTGATGAATCACTGGAACCTACTTCTGAAGCCAAGACTGCACTGTATGTTAGCTAACTTAATAAATTTAAAAAATCAGCATCATTTAATAAGTGATATTATTGCTGCAATCATCTGTAGATTTTAAAAAGATACACCAAAATTCTCTTTACCATGGTTCTGTCTGCTAATTCAGTGAAGCTCTGTTATGTCCCAGTGGATCAGAAAGCTTATGGCAGCATCCAAAATTCCTTTCACAGAGAGAAAGGGTCTTAGAGTGGTCTTTTTCACTGAAGGAAAGCAGATGTAGAGTAGCCCTGTCCAGTGGCAAGATGGCACAAATCACATATGTAATTTAAAATTTGCATTGTAAATGCAGCACTTTTACATTTTTAAAAAGGTAAAAAGAAGCCTATGAAAGTAATTTAAAAATATATTGTGTTTAACATATCCCAAACATTACCATTGCAGCATATAATCTGTATCAAAAACCTAATGAGATAGTTTACATTCTTTCTGATATTAAATCTTTGAAATCCAGTGTGTAATCTACACTGAATATCTCCGTTGGGACTAGCCTTCTTGCAACTTAATGCAACATGTGGCTCATGGCTTCCATATTGGACAGTCAATGCGATTCAAGGACCTGGGATGGTGTGTTGCCATTTGATTATCTCCATTCATGTGACCATACCCTAGCCCCAGAAGGTTGACATGAAGACAGAAACTCGGGATGCTGTTTTGTGGGTGGTCTGCACCTTTATATTAATTGGTCCTTTGTCTTTTCCCCAATATGCTGACCCCAGGCCACAAAATTCTGTGGGACATCTTAATGGATGGATGTGTCGATACATGCCTAAGGACGTTTAACTGAGGTTAAAAGTCAGTAATTAAAGAAGGGAAGAGACAAGGAAGAGCCTTTGTTTTGTTCTACCTCTTTGAGAAGCTGAGTGTTGATAAATGGTGTCAAACAACAGATATAAAAGATTAATGAAGAGCCACAAAGTCCAAATTAATTTTACAAAGAAAGCACTGTTTGTGTAAATCCATGAGTTGTTAAAGGAGAGTAGGAAGCTTGGAAGATGTTTCTAAGCTTTGAACTTGACCCCATGGAGGAACCAGTCAGAATTTGCCTTTGGCGCCATTGCTCATGACATGTCCCAGTTAGTGAAATTCCTGTTCTCGATCTTCCTCTGAATGTTAAGGTGGGGGGGCCAAAGGAACACTTCAGCTGTTACATAGTTAATTAGTAGTTTGTACCTTCATCTAGTCCTATCTGCTGCAGACCACGACCTAGCGACCAGACTGCAGACTTTTAATGTTGACTTTTCTCTTCCTGTTTTCCTATGAGGACAATGATACAGAGCTCTTGGCTTGAAATTAGTCAGTAGCTAAAGAGCGCGGACCAAAGACTTGTTATTTCTGGAACATGTTTAACCGTAGCATGTGAATTATTAGAAGTACAAGGAATGACTCACTTGTTGAAAGACCTCTCCAACATCAACTCCTATCTGTTGAGCTGTCTTGCCCATGGAGTGTTTTGCACACTTTTCAGTCTGGCACGGAAGTGGGATGTTTGAAAACCAAATTCTCCCCCTCTAGTAGGCCAGGAATTGTTCCATACAATCCAGCGTTGGCCCTTGCTGCTCGAAATGTGGCTTCCTGCTGGCCAAACCAGAAGCACCAGGTAGCTGGTTAAGAATGCAGATTCTCAGGCTGTGCCTCAGACCTACTGAATCTGCATCTGCCTTTCAACAAGATCCCTTGGTGATTCACACATGGGAGTTTGGGAAGCACAAGACTATGTTCCCACAACCTTGCCTGGGGAGCAGAAACTATTTCATTTCCCTTAAGCCACCTCTCCCTTGCCACGAAGAGGGTGGAGATGGGCATGCAATAGGCATGTGGAGAAGTTGGGTGGGAGAGAGGGAAGGACAGTAAAGGCTGATCAGCGTGGCAAGGAGATGCCCCTTCCTACTTCCCTCTCCTTCCTGCTGTGACTGCCACCATGCCTGTGAGTGTAGGGTCAAGCTACAGCGTCCAGTTTGGACACCCAGTCCCGGGACATCTGTAGATCCTGTTTTACTGGTGGCTTCCTGGCTCCAGAGAATCATGCATCAAAGGAGTTGGAAGACAAGAGCACACAAGCTGGTTGAGGTCTGTTGAGAAGAAAGCATAAATCCTCAAGAAACCCCAGGAACATGTAGATTCGAGGCCTCACCTCATTGCATTCAGAAACCACGCCCTCAGGGAGTTTGGCTACACGTTGTGTGGCTGGTGCTTGCACCTTCCTAACCTCTGGCCTGTTTGCTGTGACAGCACGTCAAGGACATTATCCTGCAGTCCAACCCGCTGCTGGAGGCCTTTGGGAACGCCAAGACCGTCCGGAACAACAACTCCAGCCGATTTGTAAGTCTCTTCCCTTTTTCAGAAACTGTCACCTGATTGATGATGTTGATATTCCCGATTTAAGTCTGGCATCCCCGAGGAAATGGGAGCTTTTCACATATCGTCAGGAGGCTGCCTTTTCAATCCTTTCTTCCTTTTCTATCAGCCTGTGCTGTCAGGCTTCCATTTGCCCTTTAACTGAGGTTATTTTTGAGCCTCGGGATATAAGATAATTTTTGAAAACAGTTCTCAACTTGAGTTCCCTTACTAGGGAAAATAAAAATTGATGAAAGTGTCAGTTTGGGTCCTGGAGGAGTTTTCTTTGTGCCTTGGAGAAAAGACCTTCTTTCTCAGGCAAATAAGTGAGTCGACTAGATTTGCAGGTCTTATTGCCTTGCTTTTGCTTCACGGAACTTGGGCTGTGAACATGGAAAAGCGCAGACACTTCGATCTTGCACCTTGGAGAGAACCCTTCTCCTCTCTGTCAGCCAGAGTGAGCCAGCTGTCTCCCCACCCCTTGAAGCTTGGTGATTTGTTTTAGATATATTCATGTAACATGATAACATCTAAAAGCAACTGGATTGACCTGTCAGACAGCCTCCTAACTGGTCCACTTACCCAAGAGAATGAAAATGCCAGCCAAATGCATTGTCACAAATGCCCATGTAGACATTTTTCTGCCTGAGTGTCTCCTGAAGGGGTGAATTGGAAAGCTGGCAAGGATGAATATGAATATATTCTCCTTGACAAAAAGCCACACTTACAAAGAAATGAGTATTTGGCCAGCATCTTTGATTTATGTAGATCTTATATCTTATCTCAACCATAGATTATGTCTGGCAGTAAAGCATTTAAGGAGCCATCTGTGAGGCCGATTCAGGACCATTTTAAAATAAATAGTGGGAATTTTGGACAAAAACAATTTCTTTTTCACCCTTCTATTTTGGAAGGAAGCTTCTATTTCCAAGAGAATTCTTCCTAAGTTCTCATGCAGTGATTGTTAAATTCCCTGCTGAGTTATATCTGCCGGAACTGCCCTCACTTTCGTTGCCGTTCAATATTATTCAGACTATTTACTCATTTGCTCACCCCTCAAATTTTTCTGCTCAATGCCTAGGTTGTGTTATCTTGAAGAAGTTTCTAGATAATGAAATGTGAAGAAAAATGTGAATGAATTTTCCACATGACCTTTTTTTCCTAATTGTCAGTCTCTGTCTGCCTTGGAAAAATGCACTTGACCAACTTTAACTCTCTAGCTACCCATCCCCTACTCTTTGCCTTCCTTTGAGAGGAAAAGAATAATTGCATCAATATTTTTATTTTTTTCCCCAATATAAACTATACTTTATCCTTGGACAAAAGGATATATCAGTCATTTTTTTGTAAAACAAAACAAAGCAAAAATATCCAGGCTTTATTAGTTTTCTGATTATAAAATTTTGTAGAACCGTGATGGAAAGATGAGAAAGAGTATGGATGGGCAATTACTGCCAGACATAATCTATGGTTGAGATAAGATATAAAATCTACATAAATCAAAGATGCTGGCCAAATACTCATTTCTTTGTAAGTGTGGCTTTTTGTCACAAGTACACACACACACACACACACAGATTAATGTCTGATGGGGCATCAAAAGATGCTTCCATGAATAATGAAAGGAATGTAAATTAAAACCATATATCATTTTCTGTCTCTCAGATGGGCACACATTAAGGAGATTGATAATCCTAGTGAAAAGACACTATTGGTTGAAGCCTTAATATTCTCCCCTGAGAGAAGTTTGGCAATTTTTATCAAAATTTAAAATGCTTGTTTTCTGTGACCTAAGAATACTTTAAAGATAATAATATCTAAGTTTCTTGTTAAGAATGATTTATTTAAATATTTTTTTATGTTTATTCATTTTTGAAACACAGAGACAGAGCACAAACAAGGTTGGGGCAGAGAGAGATGGGGACATAGAATCAGAAGCAGGCTCCAGGCTCTGAGCTGTCAGCACAGAGCCCAACGCAGGTCTCAAACTCATGAACCATGAGATCATGACCTGAGCTGAAGTCGGACACTCAACCAACTGAGCCACCCAGGTGCCCCAAGAATGATTTATTTAAAAAGATATCTAAAATATATTGTTAACTTTTAAAAACAGGTTATAGAACAAAATTTATAATACAGTCCCATTTTTATTTCATTTTATTTATTTTATTATTTTTAAAAAATATTTACTTTTGAGAGAGAGAGAGAGAGAGAGAGAGCATGAGCAGGGAGGTGCAGAGAGAGAGGGAGACACAGAATCTGAAGCAGGCTCCAGGCTCTGAGCTGTCAGCACAGAGCCTGATGTGGGGCTTGAACCCATGAACCGTGAGATCATAACCTGAGCCAAAGTCGGATGCTCAACCAGCTGAGCCACCCACGCGCCCTTCCTTCAGCTTCCTTTAAATACCTCCTTAGTTTTGTTTTTTGTGTTTTTTGTGACTCCTAAGGGAACTTTTAAAAAATGGTACCAAACTCCTTTGCCTTTCTCTTACATGGATGGTATCCTGCCCTGCTTTCCAGTGTCTCCCACAAAGTCGGGAGGCTTTTGTTTCTTAAGTTAGGCCTGAATTGGGGATGTTGATCAACTCTAATCAAGGACATCGGCCAACCTGCCAGAACCGAAAATACAACAAACAAAACTAATTCATCTAGCATCTTGCACTTTTTTAAAATGTTTATTTTTGAGAGAGACAGAGACAGAGACAGAGCATGAGTGGGGTTGGGGGGCAGAGACAGAGGGAGACACAGAATCTGGAGCAGGCTCCAGGCTCCGGACTGTCAGCACAGAGCCCGATGCAGGTGTGCACCAACAAACACTGATGTAATCCCTCTAAAACATGCCCAAAGGAAAAGACGGTGAAGGATAGCCCTCATAATAGGAAGAACGGGGAACCTTGTTCAGCAAGCGTTTCTCAGGAACCACTGTGATTCGGGATCACAGTGGCTTGTGGCCTTGTCTCTTTCCGGTGTTTCTGAGTGTTTGTTTTTGTGTTTCTTTGGGGGAGAGGCTGGGGGAGGAGTCATCAGAGTAAGACAAATAGATAGTTAGAGGGCCTTGTTTTGTAGTCTCTCTGATACCTGGAATTGTCAAGTGACTTCACAGGACACAGCAGGTAGTGGATGCTGGAGGCAACAGGAAACAGGGCGCTTTTCTGGTTTTTAATGCATTTACGGTTCTGGTCCCAGACTTGTGACCTGGCAGGAGCCAGCCCTGAAATGGGTGGATTCAACCAGCATACACATTTAAAACATATTCAGTGTTTTAAAATAATAACATTTAAAAATATTAAATGCAGTTAGGCGGGGCATGCTCTCCGGTTTGATTCTAGGCTGAACTTTTGGTCTCTTGTTAGGGACTCCTAACACCACACTCCCTCACACCCACCTTCTCATCTTTTGTTTCGTTTGCATTTACCCTCCTGGCCCTTTCTGAGGTTGGGAGAGAAACCAGATTCTAGTGAGAAAAATAATGCCATTTACTTAACAATCTAGACACCTTACCCAGCTAAATTCCAGGGCTTTCTTCTCCTTTGTTCCCTACCAGCAGTAATTTAAAAGGAAATAATTAACAACAACAGTAACAAAAATCTCCACACCTGCAACTAGCTGCAAAGAACTTGATTTATAATCAAGTGTTTTTATTTTATACAAGAATTGTTAGATGATCCAAAAGTAGAAGTGATGACTTTTGCCCAAAGCCATGAAAATAAGTCTGGCAGAGGGAAAATTTGCCTCCCCTGAAAGAGGCTGATAGAGTTCGCTCTCGTTAGATCAAGGGAACCTTGAGATTTTCTGTCCCATTCTTTACCACTTCCGGCCTCACAGGCAAGCACCCACTGGGGAAAATGGGCAAGGAATTCAGCATATCCTTATTTAGTCGGGCTGGAACGATAGGTTCTCTCTCTCAAAACAGAATCGTGTGACTGGACGAAAGCCCTGGTTATTGTCTGATAGGAAGAAGTGAGGAAGTCTAGACCAGAACTGGGAATCATTCAGAACGTATCTTTCATTAATGAATTTCCTTGAATTATATACTGTATTGAAAGCCTATTTGGAACATCATGTTTCTGTTCACCAACCATTGAAGGAAATCCCCAACTTTCTTACAGGGAAAATACTTTGAAATCCAGTTCAGTCCAGGTGGGGAACCAGATGGTGGAAAGATCTCCAACTTCCTTCTGGAAAAATCCAGGGTGGTGATGAGGAACCCCGGAGAGAGGAGTTTTCACATATTTTACCAGGTTTTCCTTTATATTTTTTCTTTCCTATTTCCTTATTCCTTCTGCACATTAAAAAGATTTTTTTTTTCTCTCAGATCTCAGGTTTAGACAATCTAGTCTGTCAAGCCAAGGAGTATTTATTACTATAGTATGTATAAGTCAATGTGCAAAAAATTATGAGAATGTCCCTACCCGCAAAGAGAGTAAGTTCTTGAGGAGAGATGACAAAAATTTCCCAAAAGTTAAATATTCAAGACAGTGTTAATATCACTTCAAAACAAAAGTAGGAGTGCTGGGTTCTTTGCCAGACAGGAATTCACGCAGGGAGCTATGGCTGAGATGCTAAGGAGAGTTATTGAGGGCACATAGGGGAACGTGGTGGGGAGGCTGCTTGGGCAAGTCAGGTGGCCTGAACAAAACTGTGGAGGTGATGGCCGGGCCTCAACCAGGTAGGTGGCAAGGGTGGAAGTCTCCCGGAGGGGAGCTATCAGAGGAAAGACTAAGGATCTTTAACCCCAGGTCATGAAGTGTTGACTTGGGTGCCCAGAACAGCCACAGAGTCTGGTGCTAAAGCAGTGTGCAGGGTGCTTTTAGATTGTGTTCCAAGGTTTCAGGAATCCTCAGATTCAACTACTTTAAAAAAAAATGTTTTTAAGTATTTAAGAAATATAATGATACCCAAAACAATTTCTTTATGTATGGGCTTATATATTAGCATATACATTGGGGGCCCAGCTCAGAATTTCTTCGAAGAAAGACCTGCGGCTCTTTTTTGTGTTAGTTTTACTTTGTTATCGTTTGAAGATCGCTGGTTTAGAAGGAAGTTAAACTGTGTTGGGAGCTCAGACACCGTCTTTTCAATTCGACAGCTGTCTCAGATGATGGCACTTCATTCTTCCAGGTGGCTGGCGCGTGATGAGGAAGTAGATTCTGCGACTTGCAGAAGTTCAGAGGCAAGGAAAGGCTTACGGCAAAGAGCAGCACGTGTCTGTAGATGGGAGAGACTTGAGAAGGGGGGTGAAGATGCAAATGAAGGGCAGTGTGGTGTGAATGGGGGGGAGAAACAGAAGGGGAAAACTAGGAAGGGGGTGACACAAAGCTCTTTTGAGGAGACGGAGGAAAGCTAAGGGACCCTGATGTTATGGGTGACCTAGAACTTATCTGTAATGGACGTGAGGTTCCATCCTCTCGGGTTGTGGAGCTGAGAGGACATGTTGAGGAACCTGACCAAGATGCAGAAGTGTGGCTGGGCTATCTCTGTTTTCCTAAATCCTGCAGGGTTGGAGCTGGCAGTTGCTGGAGTCAGCTTGCACGGGCCGTGTGCCTCTCCCCCCACTTCCTCCTTCAGTGGTATTTTCTTGGGAGTTTGAAATCAGTCGTGGTAGTATTCACACCATGACATTCGGCAAACACTACACATCCATTTTTCTCCCCTAGAGTTGATTATTGAATATTTTTCTAGCACACCACGGATGGGAGCCCTTTAAGAGGGTCTTGCTCAGACCTAAGGCAAGGGTCAGAGATGGAACAGAAAGCTGTGGGACAGCGCACTGGTTAGGAGGTTTCAGAATGGCAGGGAGCGGGACCCGGGGCTGCTGTTTTCTCTGCATCCTGCAGAGAGAAGCATAGAGGGGCCGCCGCACTTTATAAAGCCATAAGCAAGTTGAGTAGGAATGAAATAATTACAATCTGGCTTCTCTTCCACTCTTCTGAGGGTCTTGCGAGCGCCGCACTGTGGTTCTCTTTATTGGACAAGGGGAAATTCTCAGCTCTTGCGGGTCTTACCAGAGTTGAGAATTAGAACTTGCAGAGATGATCTGGGGCTACTGCAAGGGGAGCAGCTATCCTGAAACCCATCATTTTAGAAGGCGGGGTCAGAAAGTGCACACTACCTGGACTCGGGAGTGCTGCCTCTGGTGCCTCTGGGTGGTGGGCCACACTACAGCCCTACAGCGCCCCCCCCCCCCCCCCGCCCCGCTTCCTCTTGCTCCAGCTCATCGAGGGTGCCTCTGAAGAGCAGAAACACAGCCTCGGCATCACCAGCATGGACTACTACTGCTACCTGAACCTCTCTGGGTCCTACCAGGTGGATGACATTGACGACAGGCGGGAATTTCAGGAAACGCTGGTAAGTGCTGGCACGGGGCCAGGCAGGATGGACTCTCCGGACCCAGTGTTGCCTGTGCTAGAAAGGGCAGGGAGGGTGAACCAAGCAGAGAGCAGCATGGAATTTCCACCTCATTCTGCCGTAAGCATTGCATTTCCTTAAACGCGCTTAAGCACCATTTGATAGCCATGTGCCCAGGTGCCAGAGGACCACTTAATAAGTTGAAATGGATAAAAAACGTGAATTCCTCATTCCCCTCCCCCGGCAGGTGCTCTGATGAATTGGTAAGCACTGTTGCAGGTAATAGATTTACCATCCCTGTTTGCCTAGAGCTTATGCAGTTGCTGAGCTGTTTCCTCAGACAGGTGAAGCAAAGACCACCCTTCTGATCTTTTCCAACACCTTCAGGGGCTGGTCCAGTGCTCTCCCTTCACCCCTGCACTGAACGGTCAGAGGGCGACCCTCTAACTCCATGTCCTTCACTCTGCGTGCATGTTGTGATACGAAGTATGAAATTAGCTACCTCATCGAGGGGTCACGTCTTCAGGGAAACAAGTTAATAAGTCAATCTAGAACTTTCTGGAGCTGGGGTGTTCACCCAAAAGAACCTCAAAGAACCACACCACCTCTGCCTTTTGAGTCAGCTTTCTGCCAGGCCCATCCCTCAGCCCAGACCCAGGCGCAAGAAGGGGACCCCAACAGGGCAAGTCGGGGTGCAGTTGGAGGGGAGCTGTTTGGAGGGGGCAGGCTGCTCAGGCAGGTGCAGGAATGAAGACAGCATCAAGGGGCCAGATGACCTCAAAGGAGCTGGGAGAAGAAATGCAGATGAGAGGCCTGCATTGGTCCTAGCGTATTGTTCTCTTAGGACTCCGATAAATAAGTCTTGGCATTTTGGCTGTTTTTACTTAATTTAACAAACCTGAGAAGCAAAACTTTTCTAACAACGCTTTTATTTGATTTGCTGGAGATTCATAATCAAGATCCTTTCGCAAGTACAGTCTATGCTCAGCCCTCCTGGTGAGGCGAAAGGTCTCCAAGGTCTCCTTGGAGTAGCTGGAAAGGGGACATTGGTGCCCTTGGAGAGAGGCGGGTGGCATCAAGGGCTCCACAGGAGACAAGGACAGGTTGGTGACTGTGGGGTATAGCTGCTGCTCCCTGTATCTTTGCTCCTGGAGCTCTCCTGCCCTTACCCCCGGGGGATCATGTACTGGATCTAAAGACAGAACTGCCTTTCCAACGCGACTCAGACTTCTCACGTGAGTGTGTCGGTCAGTGACGGTGACCTACAAGGCCTTCCAGCTGCCACTGCCAGCCAAGCCCCGTTTGACTCTACACAGCTCAATCTCAGCTCTGGCTTCTTTATCACATGCTTACAAAGCTGGCGACCAGCTCATCTGGATCATTTCTCTTTTCTCTCCCAGCACGCGATGAACGTGATCGGGATCTTCGCCGAGGAGCAGACGCTGGTCCTACAGATAGTGGCAGGGGTCCTCCACCTGGGGAACATCAGCTTCAAGGAAGTTGGCAATTATGCGGCTGTGGAGAGTGAGGAGTGTGAGTAGCTCCGGCATTGGACGGCGGTTGAATGTGGGTGAACAATCAGTTAGCTTCCGTCAGAAGCTGCCTGCCGTTTTCCTTTTGCTAAGGTGTCAGCCGAGGATTTAGGGAAAAGATGAGGAGTCTTGTGTCCTGCTGAGACAGAGCAAATGGGCTTAAGAGAGTCTGGGCCTCTCCTGTGCACCTGCCCTCCTCACCATGTCCCACACCAGTAGACCATTCATGAGATTATTTCCGTTTCAGTTTACCATCACCCTTGGGGGAGTCTGGCAGAATTTTACATCTAGGTTTAAAACCAAAGTGAGATTTTAATGAAGATTAGAGTTAATAGCTAAATAACCCAAAAGATTTGTCTCCTAATAACTGGCTTTGAGGGTCTACCTCCACCTAAAGGTCCCAAAGAGCAAATGATCAGGTATATGTCAATAAGGAAAGCTCACAGATTGAGCTCACCTGTGGGTTGGCTTAGATTGGATTCTGAAAACAGGGGGGAAAAAAGCAGGGGGCAGGGGCATTGGCTGTTGTGTCGATATTCCTGAGATCATCTTTCACGGTCACCTCTGTGGTAGTCAGAAGCCTGAAGACCTGAATGATCGTGTGTACTCTTTGAGAAGTCGGTCCCTCCCACAGGGATACGTTATTGGTTGTGCATGCCACAGTTGGCCACAAGCACCGTGTTGGGTGACTTCAGCCTCTGAGGCATCAGCTGGCTCTCCAGGCAGCTCTCAGAACCCACACAGCCGTCAGCCACCCAGGAGGACATTTCTTCCTTTCTCAGCATTCTTCCAGGGAGATAAATTTAGATGCTTAGCAATAAATAGTATCCCACTCATTGCTGACAACGCAGGGAGGCTATTTCCATTCCAAATAAGGTCCTTGTTTTATATCTTTGTTTTCTTTTGTGATAAAAGAGGGAAGTTCTGCTGACTTCTGATGTCTATCCGATAAAGAGAAAGATGAATCATGTTGACCAGGAAAGGGAGCGGGGTAGAAAACAGTAAATATATGGGTGTGCATAAAGTCTAGAAACAGGACCTAATAACAATATTTCTAGACTTACGTATGTTTTCCATCACATTTAACAAATGTGCATATGTATCCAGGAGGGTCATTAACACTTGTCCTTTTAACATTGACAGTGTGGTTGCTGGGGAAGTAGACTGAATTTCTCTTTCTTGGATAGTACACTCTTTTATCACTTCTTTATGCTGGAGAACAAAACCACTCTGTCACAGCAAGCATGCCCCCGTATGCTTGAGCCAAGAAATGGTTCATTGCACATTGATGTCCGGAGGAAGTAGCCTCCTCAGCCAACTGGGCAAGGCCCAGGATTGGCAACCAACTGCCTTGACATGTGCCCTGATTGGAGGCGGTGGAGTGACAGAGATCAGGAAAGGCTGTGCTTGAGACCGAAGAGATCTAACAAAGAATTGGGCCCTCCTTCTGATAATTTGTTTCCTGCTCAGTTGGTATACCTTTCTTCACAGGAGTCATTACCTCAGTACAGTGCTCTCACCTACCCTTCTGCTCATCCACTTGTTCCCTTCTCTTGAGGGGACCGTGGTTTCCAGTCTCTTGTATTCCTTTCAGAGCAACTGCACTTGGCCATTCTTCTTCTCACTTTTGTGCATTAATGGGAGCATTAAACGTAATGTTCTACAGTTGCTTGTTCACTTATTATATCCTGAAGATTATTCTGTCCATTAAGGAGCTTCATCCTTTTTAGCTGCATAGTATTCGGTTGTTTGGCTACGTATACTTTTATTGAATCAGGCATCTGTTGGTGGGTGTGAAGGTGGTTTTAGAACTGATGCTATTACAGTACTGAAGGAACACATTAAAGTGAATAACTCATGTTTGAGTCTATCTCATGGAATAAATTTTTAGAGGGAAGTGTTAGCCCGTGTTCTTATAGCAGAAGAAAGCAGACATTCTCCAGCTATTATAGTAAAAAATGGTAAGATTCCTTACCTAATAAAGCAAAACAGCCATCAGGGATGACAGATTTTGCTGTTAACCTGACCTTAGACCAATGGAGCTATAGAATTTCCTGAGTCAGACCTTTACACTGCTGAGAAGTCAAACAAACCTCACGTTAGGCACATGTGTGTCTGTCATAACCTCTATAGTAAGATGACATACTTTTGGAAACAAGTCTTCCTTCAAAGACAATCACCTTTGAATTTTGTTGAAAGAAAAAAATTACTATGTAAAAACTACCTGAAGTACTAAGGGACAGCCCCGCTCCTTTTACCAATGGATTAGAAAGCACAGTAATCACTAAATTCTACACCTGAAACTAATATTACACTGTATATTAACTAACTGGAATTTAAATAAAAACTTGGGATAGAAAAAAAGAGAGAGCAGAGAACTTCACCACCAAAGACAGACCACATGTACCTTGCCATTTCTTTTGTATTTGTAAAACAGAATTTTGTTTTGCTACATCTTTTTAGTTCATCTTCTCTGTACTTTAGATGTAAACAGAAAAATTAAATCGAACTTTGGTTTACACTTGAATGCAATAAGAGAACTCTATTTTCATTATCAAAATGCGTTGAAACATTGCTTCCTAGCAGGTTCTTTTATGTTCTACATAACTCTGATGAACATTACCGGGGTTATTATCAGCTTTTTGAAATTAATCGATGCCTCCGCCCTCCTTCCCTCCCCACAGCCTCCAAGCTTCTGCACTGGGGCTCTTCTCCAGCCACACCTGCACACACCCTCATGGAAATTCACAGCCCAAAGGCAGTCAATATGAGCAGCCCTGTGATTTCAGCACCAGGGCAGGCCTCTGAAGAAAATACAAGGCCATAAAAGCTTGTATTTGAAAAACATGGCATGGATTCTTTTCAAAGCAAGTACTAGATTTCCTCTCCCTAAGCTTGTGGCTCTGATTCTTGGCCAGATTCCATGCCTTGTTTTTCAAGTGCCTGTGGTCCGTCACTCCTGTCTTCTTCTAATAGAAGCAGTGGAAGACACAGAAGTTAGCATGTCTCTTTTTCAGTCTCAGATAAGGACCCGAGGACTTAGCCCCTAGTGTTGTATTTGTTTAGTTGAGATCATAGAGATAAGGGCGTAAACATTTTTACCAAGCATTTGAATTGTGTCCCTATTTTAGCATGGTTAGGGGCTTGGGAAAAGCCCATATTTACAGGATATACAAATAGAAGCTAATTATTCATTGTATCAAGGTATTCACTGCATAGTTACCATAAACAGTGAGGGGCCATTGCTAATAATATCCACTTTATTAAGTGATGCGTGTATGTGCCTAACTGCCTGGCAATGGTGATAATAACCCACATTGTAGCTTCGCCTTAGTAAAGTCCTCTTCTATGTCACTTCGGTAAATGTCTCTTGGTTCTCACACCAACACTGCACATGTCCAGTCTGAGTTATTATGGACATCTTATGTTCTTGCTCTGTGCAAAGGTAAGTTTCACTTTAGTGGAAGACACATCCAGGTTCTTTTTTTTTTTATTTCTTTTTTTTTTAATTTTATTTTATATTTTTTAAAATTTATACCCAAATTAGTTAGCATATAGTACAACAATGATTTCAGGAGTAGATTCCTTAGTGCCCCTTACCCATTTAGCCCATCCCCCCTCCCACAACCCCTCCAGTAGCCCTCAGTTTGTTTTCCATATTTAAGAGTATTTTCTGTTTTGTCCCCCTCCCTGTTTTTATATTATTTTTGTTTCCCTTCCCTTATGTTCATCTGTTTTGTCTCTTAAAGTCATCATATGAGTGAAGTCATATGATTTTTGTCTTTCCCTGACTAATTTCACTTAGCATAATGCCCTCCAGTTCCATCCACGTAGTTGGAAATGGCAAGATTTCATTCTTTTTGATTGCCAAGTAATACTCCATTGTATATATATACCATATCTCCTTTATCTATTCATCCGTCGATGGACATCTGGGCTCTTTCCATACTTTGGCTATTGCTGATAGTGCTGCTATAAACATGGGGGTGCATGTGTCCCTTTGAAACAGCACACCTGTATCCCATGAATAAATGCCTATTCGTGCAATTGCTGGGTCGTAGGGTAGTTCTATTTTTAGTTTTTTGAGGAACCTCCATACTATTTTCCAGAGTGGCTGCACCAGCTTGCATTCCCAAGACACATCCAGATTCTTAAACATATGTGCTAACATTAAAACCAAACTAAAGGAAATGGCCATTGGCAAATGAGTGCACTTGATCTTGTTCACGTGCCCTTTGTAAAAGGAAGCCCTTCTACTAGTCAGAGCACTTCTGTGGAACGCTAGCATAGATAATAAATACCTTGTTCTGGCATTACACTTCTTCAAAATGCATTCACTGACTTAATATCATTGGAAGGTATATACTGAAAATGTCAGCCCGTTCATTCTAACACCATCTGTGAAATTCAGATTATCCTTTATTGGGAGGCTTGTGATTTTTGAGCATTATCATGAAGTCTTTGACAAAAATCCTTTTATCAGAAACTTTTGATACAGTTTTATGCAGAAAAAGAAGACTGCTACCCAGGTTTAGAGTTTGGATTTGTGTCCATGTAAATCTTTCATTCATACTGCAAAAAATCTGAGCATTCTTTCAT
The DNA here is from genome assembly GCF_027475565.1 of Acinonyx jubatus. Classification (NCBI taxonomy): domain Eukaryota; kingdom Metazoa; phylum Chordata; class Mammalia; order Carnivora; family Felidae; genus Acinonyx; species Acinonyx jubatus. The sequence continues at coordinate 44,682,365 of NC_069386.1, forward strand.
GACCCAGCATGGTGTCACTTATTCACATTACCGTGTTTTGAGCAGAAATCAAGAAAATCCATTTATATCATGAGCCCTCCTCTTGGCAAGTTCCATGGCTTAAAATAAGTTACTAAGCCATCCATTCAGCTCTTCTATTCGAAGACCAAAACTGTGTTACTACATGTCCTTAGGATGGGATGGGTGTGCTGTGACATGAATAACACCGATGCTCTCCATTTCGCTCCAGACACGTCTCTCAGAGAAATCTTACAAACCACCCCCTCCCACACACAAGAAGCCATCCAGGCCCCCTTTGACTCCAGGCCAAATTTCATACACCATTCAAGGACCTCCCCTGTGGGAATTCACCCCGACCTTGTAATCACCTACCTTAACTTTCAGCTGTAGCCAATGTTGGGCCCTTTGCTGTACCTTGACCCGTGTGTCCTAACTCACTGCTTCCACACCTGTGCATGTCCCATTGCCCTCCCCTCGCCTCTCTCTTCCTCTGCTTCTGTGCAAATCCTGTTCATCCTTTTTTAAAAAAAATTATTTTGAGAGAGAGAGTTTGTGACCCAGGGGGTGGGGTGGGGGGGAAGGGGAGATGGGAGTGGGTAGAGAGAGGAAGACAGAATCCTAAGGAGGCTCTGTGTTGTCAGCGCAAAGCCCGATGCAGGGATCGATCCCATGAACCATGAGGTCATGACCTGAACTGAAATCAAGAGTCAGGTGCTTAACTGACTGAGCCACCCAGATGCCCCAATCCTGTTCATCCTTTAAGGCCCCACCCAAATCCCACATCTTCCTTGACTACCCCAGCAAGTTGTAACAGCTTCCTGTTCTCAATTCCTCTAGGACTTTATTGTCTGCCTGTATTACATATTCAGCTTTTAGTAAGCTTCTGAATTTGGTACAGTGTCCAGGCCTCAACTAGATGGGTCTTCAAGATTTTTTAATATTTTGTGTTCTGTCCTCTCTAGTAACACTACATGTGGTAAGCATTCAGTAAATATCTGATTGCTTGTAATTGTTAGTTCCATGATACCAGGTGCTTCAACATTTTTGGGAATGATGCTATGAAAACACCATACCAGAAAGGAAGAAAACAATTTTTGGAGCCAAAGAAATGTCTCTTGATTTAGTTCCTTCCGGGCTGCCTTGCTGCAAGCTTGGAAAGATGTCCATTTTAGGCATTTAACTGGGATCTCAGTAGGGGAGATTGGTTCGCCATCCTTCTTGGATCACTGATTTGTATCATTGGAAGTTTCAGTCATCATAGGAATTGACTCATGTAATAGAACAATTGAGAAAAACAAAGTGGATGGATGTGTGTGGGACTGCTGATAAGCAGTCTTCAGTAGAGTGAAAGTTTTGGGGGGCCAATGATGGTGTCTTGTATGTGCACATGTGTACCCATGCACACACACACACACACACACACACACACAAATGCCTGCACATGTTTGTGAAGTGAATTGTTAAAATTCTGAAAGAAATCATGCTTTATTTTGTTTTCTATAGTTTTGGCTTTTCCTGCATATCTCCTGGGGATAAACCAGGACCGGTTGAAAGAGAAGCTCACAAGCCGGCAGATGGATAGTAAGTGGGGAGGCAAGTCGGAGTCCATCCACGTGACCCTCAACGTGGAGCAGGCCTGTTACACCAGGGATGCACTTGCGAAGGCCCTGCACGCCCGGGTCTTTGATTTCTTGGTAGATGTAAGTAATCACAAGTTCACATTTTAGCTATAAAAATCACTAAGGGCTTTGTTTTCATGTTTTAGCTTATTCCTTATAACCATTATAATGCTTACTCCTCTGTTATCCTTTTACCATGGGATCATTGAATCCCAGTTTTACTTCTAGAATTGCCCAGCAAGATGCTAATATGGTAACAGCTTCTTCTGGACAAAATACTCAGTAAAGCCAGAACTATAGAACAGAAAAAGGGGAGACCCGTGGTCATGAAACTTTGTTGACTTTCGAGCCTAAAACTTTAGAATACTGTATTTGTTAAATATTGCTATGTTACACATCAGCCCAAAATTAGTGGCTTAAAACAATAAGCATTTATTCTGTCACAGTTGCTGCAGGAAGTGACTTAGCTTGGTGATTCTGATTCAGGGACGAGGCTAAAGTCAAGATCTTGACCGGAGCTACTAGTCTTCCATCTAGAGTTGGAAGATCTACTTCCAAGATGGTACATTCCTATGGCTGTTGGCAAGATGACTCACATCCCTGCTACATGAGCCTTCTTTGGGGATGTTTGAAGATTGTCACAACATGGCAGTTGGTTCCCCCCAGAATGAGTGATCTAAGAGAGAGAATAAGGAAGAAGCCAGAAATCTTTTAATTTGTAACCTTGGACTGAAATATTGACACCCTGCCGTACTCTATTCATTAGAAGCAAGTCACTAAGTACAGCCCACAGTTAAGGGGAGGAGAATTAGGTTCTACCTTTTGAAGGGAAACATGTCAAAGACTTTAGATATATTTTAGAACTATCACAGGCTGTTTTTATAATGGCATAATCACATATACTTCTATCTATCTATCTATCTATCTATCTATCTATCTATCTATCTATCACAGATTCTGAAAATTAGTCTTTCAGAAGTATAGAACTGCCAGTGACAGTCTCTTAATCACCATAGCCTCTAAATGGTAGAATAGTAATAGCAAACACTTACATAGCCCTTACTATGTGCCAGATGCCATTCTAAGTATTTTAGAAAAAATAACTCACGTCATTCTTACAGCAACCATGTGACTGGGGTATTATTATCCTATTTTACAGATAACTTGGGCACAGAGACGCTAAGGAACTTCCCCAAAGTCACGCTACTATTAAGTGACAAATCCAGGAACTATACCCAAGTGATTTGACAGTGTTCTAGCTATATTCTGCTTCTCTGTCTTTTATATATTAAAGCTAGAAAGAACCCTAGGGGGACCCTAGTCAAAGAACAACAATATGCCCATTAGATCCAAACAGTTTGTGTTTGAATCCAGCCACCACCTATATGGCTTAAAGTGTGGTTAGGTGTGGTTAGGGTTGAGTAGGGCAGGGCAGGATAGGGTAATTATTCTGTGTACTTCTTGTGGAAGGTCAGGGTCATACTAAACATTAGTCATGCTTTTTACTTGTCCAGACTCCTCATTTTATTGACAAGGGAATCTTAAGCCTAAGTACTAGTGCATCTGCCCAAGGCCATTCAGCAAGAGAGTGGTGCAGAATTGACCATAGAACCCACATCTCTTGTCTCTTTATTCAGTGTGCCTTCCAGTGCTAGACTTACCACCTTATTTCCTTTTTGCCTGCCCTTTATGTTTTGTGTGGTGAAAGCAGACGGATGCCCCATGTAATTCGAGCGGACATTTACTGGGCATTGACCATGTGCCAGGCACTGGGCTAAGTGTTGTGTGTCATTACCCATTAGCTCACAGAAGATTCCACATCATTTTTTTGGCCTGGAAAACACATCTGTTGCTTCCATATTCATCCAGGTGTTCACCACCTCCAGGAACCTTTCTCCTGTGCTCCTCCCTGCCCTGCAGCCCTCCCCACGCCCCTAGAACCTGCACCCACCCTCTCTTGTTAAGTCTAGCCATTGGCTTGCGCATCCCTTCTCACAGTGATCCAGAACACTAGGCCTAGATCCCTAGACCCTGCCTTTAGCCCATGGCAGGCTTAGGGATTCTAATGTTACCGCCATTGTTGGGAAAATTGTAGCAAGAATTAATGGAAACACATGGAAAGCACTGAGCAAAGCCTGCCACGGGTGAATGGTAAATACACAGAGGCTCCTTTTATTATTATCACTTTAATAATAATCACTGGCATTATTATCTGTAGCTGGCTCACCCTCTCTATAAGCTCCTGGGAACAGAGATTGTCTCTGCCTTGATATCCCCCCTCCCCCCTCACTCCATGCTGTGTTACGGAAGCATTAAATGGCTCCTGAACAGGATCAACAGAAATAATATTTATGGATATTGTCTTATTGGTTTTTTATATGAAATAGGTTTGACTTTAATCATCCAAGAAGACATTTTCTTCCAGTTCTCTAGACTTCCTGAGAAAAACTAAGTGCCAGAAGTTAATGGCTTTCATCATTAAGCAACAGTAGCTTTTTTGCATCCTGGTGGTTTCCCAGAGTACTTGACCTTGCACCAAGACTCTTTTTTTAAGCTGCAAATCACCTCTCGTCTTGCCATCCTGTTTCCAGCAGGCAGTAGAATTTGCTGTGTACAGTCTTGCTTTCCTTTCCCGCATGCATGTCCCTTTCTAATAGGAAAGAAAAGTTAATTGCCATGCTGGTTACTTTCTCGTAGTCCATCAACAAAGCAATGGAGAAGGACCATGAAGAATACAACATTGGTGTCCTGGACATCTATGGCTTTGAAATATTCCAGGTAAGACCATTTTGAATATCTGGGGCCCCGGGAGGGTGATGCATTTCATCTGGCTTGAAATAAAGAATTCTAGGTAATGGGGGGGGAAAAAAAACCCACTGCAGTTCATTTTTGCCTCTGTACGTTCTTCATGTACCTTTACTGAATTAGTTTCCCCTAAATATAAACTATGTTGCTGTCTACTGATGCCTCCAACATTTCTGTTAAGAGTTTTCACCCTGAAACATTTCACTAAATCGCTTAAGAAATGACTTCATAATGATTTTGCAGTAACAATTACATGCAAGTAACCTTTTTTTTTTCTAGAAAAATGGCTTTGAGCAGTTTTGTATCAATTTTGTTAATGAAAAATTACAGCAGATTTTTATTGAACTGACATTAAAGGCAGAACAGGTAAGCAGTCGCTCTTGTTTCATCTGATTTCTAACTTGTTTCGTTTAAAAGGCATAAATGTCTCTCTTTTCTTACTAGATTCAACTTTTAGCCTTGTATTAGGAAACGTACTTAATAAAGTCAGACAGAAAAACCATATGCCATTGTGACATTTTAGTCTATGAATTGTAAACACCATCTGCTACAGTTTCTTTCTCCTTTAAGCAAATGATGTTGTGAAATTGGACTTCTTACTGGCTGCTTTTACTACTCTGACTCATTGACCGAGTGGAAAATGGAAACCCAGTTCCAACCCCAATTGTCTATGGCATGGACTGTGTTCCAAAGGAAAAACTTGATTTTCTCAGATCCGCTCGACTCCCAATCTTCCTTAAATACAGACAAAGCTGGTGTTTTTCATTCTAATGTGAAGTAACATGTCTTACTTATAGTTTCTCCTCAAAGTTCCATGCAGGTTCGCTTTTAATCTGGATACCATGTTGTTCTGGATTTCGAGGATAGCTGTAACCAAGTACCGTCAACAGAGTGGCTTAAAACAACAGACGTCACTTCTCTCATAGTTCAGAAAGCTTGAGTCTGAAACCCGAGGGTCACTAGGACCAGACTCCTTCCTTGCCTCTTCCAGCTTCTGTGGCTCCTGGTGTCTCTGTCCTATGTCAGCAACTCCAGTCTCTGCCTCTCCCTTCACATGCTCTTTCCCTCTCTGTGTCCCTCTTCGCCCAAATCTCCCTCTCCTTTCTCTTGTAAAGACACCCGTCACTGGAGTAAGGGACCACCCTAACTCCAGAATGATTTCATTTTCAAGATCCTTAGCTAATTATATCACAAAGATCCTATTTCCAAACCTCGTATTTTGAAGTTTTAGGCGGACATGAAATCTCGGGGGACACATGCAACCTGCTGCACATATGAATGGTTGTTTGGGGGGACATTAAGTCATGGAAGCGACCAGTGGTTTCCACATAAACCCCTGCCCTGGTGTTGTAGCCTTCCACCACGCCAGAGCAGCTAGAGCAGAACAGCCAGGGGAAGGCGTGGTAGGGCTGAGACCGGATGAAGTAGGCAGAGGCTAGATCATACAGGAATGTTGTAGGGCGCGGTGGAAGCTTCAGATTTTATAGTAAGTATGACGGGAAACCCTGGGGGAGTTTTGAGCAGAGAGTGACCTGGTCTGCTTTGTGATTTTGAAAAGATTACTTAGGCTCTATAGACTTCTAGAGTGAGATGAGGGGAAGGCAAACAGGAGTGGAAGTTGAGGGGCGCCTGGGTGACTCAGTTGGTTAAGTGTTCAACTATGATCTCATGGTTTGTGAGTTCGAGCCCCTCATCGGGCTCTGCGCTGACAGCTCAGAAGCTGGATCCTGCTTTGGATTCTGTGTCTCCCTCTGTCTCTGCCCCACCCCTGCTCAGGCTCTGTCTCTCTCTTTCTCTCTCTCTCAAAAGTAAACATTGGGGGGAAAAAAAGGAGTGCAAGTTTAAAAACCAGTTAAGAGACTGGGAAAGAAATGATGGGGGTGTAGATGATGATAGCAGTAGAGGTGGTAGAACAGTGAGAGGTGGTCCAATTCGATATGTATTTTAGAAAGAGAGTCAATGTCACGTGCTCAAAATAATTAGCAATGAGCTAAGAAGGAAAGAGGAATGAAGGATGATTTCTTGATTTCTACCCTTGTTGCTTGAATCATAGGGCCAATGGTGAGGCTATATACTGAAGAGTAAGACTAGGAGAACAGTTGGTTGGCAATGGTGGGGAAATGCAGAATCAGAACTCCACTGAACAAGTTACATTTGTAAGGCTTGTGACACATCTGAACACAGACTCTAATATAAATGTCATGACCCTGGAACTCGGTGGGGAGGTCTAGACCAGAGAAATAAATTTGGGGGTCATTAGCCTCCAGGTGCTATTTAAAACTGTGGGATTGATTAAAATCCTCTGGAGAAGCAGGGCTGAGAATAGAGGAAGGGCTGAAAGATGGAGCCCAGGGTCTCCCCATCATATGAAGATCTGGAAAGAAGCTAACAAAGCAAGACTGGTGAAGAAGGAGGGAAACCAGGAGAATGGGGTGGTGCTCATCAAGTTAAGTGAGCAGCAGGCTTAAGTGAGGGACGAGCCCTTGAGTATCTAAAGACTAATCTGTACTGCTGTTCGTAGGTTAAATTCAAAGAGATAATTTTGTAACTTGACCTATGGGTTAAGCCATATTAAATTGCTATTGTTTGTATATCAAAAATGATAGTGTGGTAATAAATTTCATATGGTTCAAACTAAATATAAAAATTACTAGCATAGGGCACCTGCCTGGCTCAGTCAGTAGAGCATGTGACTCTTGATCTCTGGGTCGTGAGGTAGACCCCTGTGTTAGGCATGGAGTTTACTTACAAAAAAAAAAAAAAAAAATTACCAAGCAATGAAATGTCCCTTTTCTATCCCTCTTAGAAAAATAAAGAAAATTCCCATTGTATGTTGAAGGGCATTCAAATTTCTCTTTCATGGTGACCTGTGTGCCTTTGATAGTCATCTGGGTTGACCTCCAACTAGCCTTCACCGGGTAGTAATGTAAATTCTCGCTTTCTGTCCCTCAGGAAGAGTATGTTCAGGAGGGAATAAGATGGACACCCATTGAGTACTTTAATAACAAAATCGTGTGTGACCTCATAGAGAACAAAGTTGTAAGTATCAGTCTGCTGTGTCCCTTCACTGCACACAGGTTTACGTCGAGTAGGTTTCTGTTCTCTGTGTCATTGTTTTAGGATGGGGGAAGTGACAACTCTGATTTGCAGAGAATGTTTACAATTACATCAATTTTGTGTATAGACTTATGTGTAGTAATACCAACATGTATATATGAATAGAATGTCAATATACAATTGGAAGTTTTTACTGACTTCTGAGAGGAGACAGTGAGAACTAACGTGGATGGCATAGGGTATGAAGAGACATAAAATTGGCCCTGCCTTCTGACCATTTATACATCTTCACCAAGAGAAAACAACAAAGATGTAGGCAGAGATCTCCACAGTACTGTTTTGTTTTGGTTTGGTTTTTATAAAAGTCCAAAACGGGAAACCGTAAAAACATCCGAAGACAATTCAGTCGTTGAATAAACTATAGCATAGCAGAGCAGCAAAATATAGCCATTAAAATATTAAGTATGAAGACTGTGTAAAACATGAAGACTGTTTATAAACCAGTGCTGTGTGAAAAAAAAAGTCACACATAGAATGTGTACAGTCTGTAACTGTGTCAACCATGCCTCTGTGGGTAACAGGCTGAAAGTGAATATTAAGAAATGAATTAAGGTCAAAGGAAAATGTTTTCATTTTTCTTTTGGGTTTTGAAAATCAACTTAGTACAAATAGGAGTCAGCAGATAGTGATCTGTGTATGACTCTGAATAGAACTTTGGGAAGTTAAGCAATTTTTTTTTTTTTTTTTACATGGACTTTCCTCCATCTTTAGACCTAAGTGGCAACTCCCATTTGGGATTATTAATGGCATTTTTGCTCAGAGGGAAAGACTGATTTTCAAGATGGTATCTTGAGTCTAGGGAACTATTTCCTTGCTCAAGAAAAGACCCCATAAGCCACGGAACTGGGGCTTTAAACAGTCACTGAATTGGGACTTTGTCTTCTTGGTACCACCAGAACCCTCCTGGGATCATGAGCATCCTGGACGACGTGTGTGCCACGATGCATGCAGTGGGGGAGGGGGCGGACCAGACCCTGCTGCAGAAACTTCAGATGCAGATTGGGAATCACGAGCACTTCAACAGCTGGAACCAAGGCTTCATTATTCACCATTATGCTGGGAAGGTATGTCCAGAGAGCAAGGGTCCCATGGGAAAGGAGAAGTTACCCTTCCCAACACCTACCTTAATGTTTTAAGCCTTTGGGTCTGTGATCTGTTTTCTCATGAGCCAACTGATAACAATATCCCTAGAGTTTCACCTGCTTCACTGTATTTTATTCACTCAGCATTCATTCATTCATTCATTCATTCAACAGCATGGGACATATGAAGTATGTGCAAAGGCAGTACAAAGGATTGTATACACTACTGCATGTTTTTAAATCGTGAATCACCCTGCTGAAGGAATGGATTTGTGTCTTGCCTCTTGCTGCAGTCACAAGCCTGTATCCCTGATCTGTAAATAAGGCTTGCTTTTGATGTTGGTTCTCATAAGACGCATGGTCATCAGGTGCCTGCTGGTTACCAGGCTTTGTCTAGGTGCCAGTGATACAAAGTAAGTTGAGGTCATGATATTTAGAGTCTTCTAGTCCTATGGAAAATCCACTGGTCTCACCTTTCACCCATCTAATTTCTTGTTCACCAGGGTCCCTGAGCATGATTTTTTGGCTGAATTGATCTAATTGTGACACCATTTGTAGAAAAAAATTGCACTCAGATGACGTGCTCCATTGCAATGGATTAATGAGCAAAAGGAGTTTTATTTTATTCTGTTGTAGTGAAAATTTAGGGAAAGAATTCAGTTTATTACTTAGATACTCCCATGGCTTCACTGAAGAAGGGCTATGTGATCGTGGTAGCTGACGTCCTGGTCATAGATCATCTGAGCCATGTAGGCAGCGGATTACATCCATCAGCATCCACAGACCATCACCACCTAAGTCAGCTAACAAGTTAAATAAAACATGCACAGCCTTAATGTGACAGTTCATGATGAAATCCCAATTGTACATCTGGAAATATTCACACTCTGGTAAGAATAGCCGTGCCAACTTGGATTTTTTTGTTCAATGAAATACTTACAGGATAAAATTAGATTTCTTTCTGTTCTTGGCCAGGTATCTTATGACATGGATGGCTTTTGTGAAAGGAACCGTGACGTGCTGTTTATGGATCTGATCGAGCTTATGCAGAGCAGTGAGCTGTAAGTGTGTTTTACCTTACCTGACATGGGATGTAGGTTTGATAAAATTTTCAATATTTAAGAAAAAGCTTGTGGCAGTTAGTGGTCAGCACTTTGTTCCTTTCAGCTCATTGGACAATTTGGTTTTTCAAAATAACTTTTCCTCTCCAATCCCATGTACCCCTAACACTTTCTGCCTCCCAATTCCATGTGTTGTGTGCATGCCTTCAGGGCCCCTAGCTTCGTCATTTTCAGTAGTATTATCAGGGAGAGGTGGCTATCCTGGGGTTGGGTTGGGATGGCCATTTCTGACTGTCTAAGAAGGGAACATTCTGCTTCTCTGATACTTTGCCCTTAGAATATCATCCCAAGAATTTTCCATGGTCACTCAATTTTTTTAATGGCTAATGGCTTTGCAGGATGTGAGATAACGTGTCCCTGAAGCACTTGGGAAATGGTTCAAGAAACTAGGGAGGGGCAGCTCAAAAGGGATTGCCTCAGAGATTTAACTCCAGAGACCCTGTCTAAGCTATAGGAGTAGGAGCAGTAGGGGCCTCCATTTCCCTTATGACGTTCAGGAGCTCCCAGGACCAGCCCTGCTATGTCCTTCCCTCCCCTCTTCCCTGCAAAGTTTCCCAAGACCTTAGGTAATGGATATAAAGAATAATTTACACGGTCAGGCCCATATAAGCCAGGCAAGCACAATATTGCGCAGTCTTCCAGCTTTTCCAACTTTTAGAGTGACCTCCAAATAATAGCTGCCCTTTTAGTTCCTGTTACTTGAACTGTTGTAATATCAAGGTTAACTTCCTTAGTTAACAGCCCCAAGTCTGCTCATTTTCTAAGAAAACCAAGCATGCTTTTCAGGCTTTGGCCAGAAGTTGTTCTTCTCCAGTTAGTTCTCTTCCCCCCACGCCCATACCCTGGCCCTCATCTCCCCATGATCTCTCCATGCTGAAGTTCCCTGAAGCCCCCAACTTTGGAGATTCTGAATTTGTTTTCATTTGAAAACACATAAAATCGATTTGCTCCTGTTAAAAAGTCAGGTAAACCACAAGTTCTGCCTTGTGGGTTTTATGACAGTCAGGTGCAGACATGCTTTCAGATTTTTTTTTTTTCATTATTAAAATTCATGACAACTTGGAGAGCTATTGACGCTTCCATGTAAAACTCCTGTCCTATAGACACAGTCTATTGTTTATTAAACACACTGGCTTCAAAAATCTATAATCATGTCTGATCAAGTTAAAAGTAGATTGTTGGGAGACTTCCTAGAAAATTCGAGACAGCCCAAAAGCCATTTAGGAGGAATTGAACTTGGTGTCAGATTGCTGGTTTACATGGGTGACTTTATTCGGTCCTTCACCACATACTGATTGAGCACCTGCTGTGTACCAGGCTGTGTTCTAGACACCAGGGGCAATGAGGTGACACTGTCCCTGCCCTGTGTCCTGGTGAGGCAGGTATTTGAACAAAGGCAGCTCGATTAGACGGACTAATGAAAATATACTCAACTGGCAAAGAATTGGTGAGTTCCTATCACTCCACATAAAATTACTCCTACTTAAAATAAGTTTTTCAAGGTTTTTTGCAGGGGCAAGGGGGAGGTGCGGTGTACTAATGGCATCGAGTAGGCAAAGGTCACTGATGCTGCAAAACGTCCTACATTGCGTAGGGCAGCATAACCCTCCCCGCCCCAAGAAAGAATTATCCAGCCCTGAATCCTGGTATCAATAGCGCCGAGGTGGAGAAACCCTGCTTTCAATCAAAGCAGAATCTGTGGGGCCCCTGGGTGGCTCAGTTAGTTAAGCGTCTGACTTCGGCTCAGGTCATGATCTTGTGGTGCGTGAGTTCAAGGCCCGTGTCGGGCTCTGTGTTGACAGCTCAGAGCCTGTAGCCTGCTTCGGATTCTGTGTCTCCCTCTCTCTCTCTCTCTCTCTCTGCCCCTGCCCTGCTCATGCTCTGTCGCTCTCGCTTGCAAAAATAAATAAAAATTAAAAAAAAAAAAAAGCAGAATCTGCACTGGAACCCAAAAATTCGTACACTTTCCTGAGCCCTGGTCTATCTTGGTAAATCGGTACCAGTCCTCTCTGTGTGTCCTCTTGCCAAGGTGTACCTCTGTTCTAGTTAGCAGGCAAACTCAAAATGCAGAGTTTTTAATTTAATTTTTCAGGCTTAGACACTAAGATGCTTCTATCTTAGAATTCTTTCTCCGTTTCTTCTGTTCACTGCCTATTTCCCGGGTCACACCTTGATGGCTCGTGCTTTGAGTCAGATGGTCTTTCTGGATCCAAGGTTATGTGCTTCCGGACAGCCCTCTTCCCCATCCTCTACAGAAGCAGGCTTTTGTCCCCCCGAGGTACCCAGTGATTGCTAACCCCTTCTCTTTCTCCTTTTTCAGACCTTTTATAAAGTCTTTATTTCCGGAAAATCTGCAAGCTGACAAGAAAGGGCGCCCAACTACTGCCGGAAGCAAAATAAAGGTTTGTTCTATTTGGGGAAGTTTATAGATTCCTATAAGAGGCAGGGATTTCTAGGAGTCAGAAACTGCACCCTTGGGCCAGGATGAGGTCAGTGAGATATAACAGAATGGTCACAGAAGATGCGCAGAAGTAATGTTGCTGCTTGAAAAAAAGTGATGGATATTAAGTACCCCATAGCTTCATAGTCAGCAGATGCTAATCAGCTACTTTCTAAGAGGAAGTGGCTTTAAACAGAATCTGGAAGAATACACATTAAACTATCAGAGAAGATTTTATGATTGAGAGCCACATTCTGGATTTAAAAAAAAAATTTTTTTTAATGTTTATTTATTCTTGAGAGAGAGACAGAGCCTGAGCAGGAGAGGGGCAGAGAGACAGGAAGCATAGAATCCGAATCAGGTTCCAGGTTCTGAGCTTTCAGCACAGAGCCCAGAGTGGGGCTCAAACTCACGGGCCGGGCTGCAAGGTCATGACCTGAGCAAAGTCGGACACTTAACTGACTGAGCCACCCAGGCGCCCCCCAAATTCTGTATTTCGATGACTGTTTTCCAGACTGGACCCCAATACTTGCCAATTATGGAACTTCACGTACCTGAAATTCTGCTGGGTGTTATGGGGGCAACTTATGCCCTCAGTGGATCTTGCAGGCCCCTCCTTCTGCAAATTACAGGCACATCTGACCCCGTGGTGTCTTAACATCAGGAGTTCTTAAGGTGTTTTGGGGGAGCCCCTGTGGAGAGTGCACTGTATCATCTGAGCCTTTGTATGATGAAATTCATTGTCCCTAATTACACTCTGAATTTAAAGGTTGTGTCAAACACACTTAATCATGTCATTCTTTGAGAAAGTCACTAAACTATTTTTTTAAAAATCAGTTAGCGGCGCCCGGGTGGCTCAGTCGGTTAAGTGTCGGTTCAGCTCAGGTCATGATCTCGCGGTTTGTGGGTTCGAGCCCCATATCGGGCTCTGTGCTGACAGCTCAGAGCCTGGAGCCTGCTTCGGATTCTGTGTCTCCTCCTCTCTCTGCCCCTCCCATACTCATGCTCTGTCTCTCCCTGTCTGTCAATAATAAATAAACATTAAAAAAAAATTTTTTTTAAGTATCAGTTAAATACCACCACAGTTTTATAATCAATAGGATCATCAAATGATGAACAGCAGGGCTCTGGGGGGGGGTCCATTGCCTGTGTTGAAATCCCAGCTCTGGCTTTTACTAGCTTGTGTTTGCCAGCAAATTACCTAAACTCTCAGTGCATCATTTGCTTTATCTGTAAGATGGGGATCTTTGTACCTATGTCAAGGCGGGGTTGTGATATTAAATTCAGTAATCTGTCTAAGGCATTTAGTACACTACCTGAAACATCATAAGCACAAAATGTATCTGATCGGCTACACTGCTCCTTCAGTGCCCTCCTTAGGCCCCGTGCTTATTCATCTCTGCTTCATTCTTAGTGAACTCCTAGATGTGCCTGTTTATGCCTCCTCCCTGGCTCTGTGTATCCAAATCCTGCTCATCCTTCTCACAGTGCCCTCAACAACCCCAGCCTGATGGAAACGATGGTTGTTGTCAGTTCTGGTCGTTGGCTTTCTTTCCTGAGTGTTTCTTGTATGGAAGCCTGCCTCCCCAGCCCCTGAGGGCAAGAACACTGCCTGGAATAAAGGAAATGATTTTTAAAACCTCACAGCTTAATGAGAAGATTCTAGTCAAGAGAAGACTTCCGGTTTAGAGAAGGATGTCAGGTGCAAGCTGGGTTTTGAACTAAAGGATAGAGTCCTCTCAGACTAGGGACAGTCATGTTCAAAGTACCAGAGACATTTAGTAGCCCTGGACGATCTCTGCATTGAGTTCACTGGAGCAGAGAATGGAAGGCAGAGAGCAGATGCCATTCTTATGAGGCCCCAGCTAGCAATGTCTGTGTGAAGCTTCTGACTCATGCCTTCACTTCAAGGTCCTGGATAAGGATTAGCTCTGGGCTGGAAAATCTAGTCACAAGACTGTCACATTCAGATCCAAGGGGCCCAGATCATCAAGGTTACAATGACTCACTTCCAAGTGGTCTGGATTCTCAGTTGAGCTTATTCCCTAAAACACAGAGGGTGGAGGTAGGGGCATTTTTCTCCTCCTTGGAGGACTTGGCTTCATATTCTGGTCTCGTTGAATGCTCAAAATTGCCACCTTCTGGGTATACTCAAAGTATTCAGGATTGCAAGGACTGCAAAGATTGCTATTGTCTGGGGAGGTCCATCTCAAGTCAGCCAGCTTAAGTAAGATGATAACACTGTCCATGTCCTCACCCCAAGTGGTACTCTGCTTTGTGGATTATGTTGTCCATGTCTCTGTCTGATGTTCCTGTCCTACCTCCACGTAGGAGTAAAATTCTCCCTGCTTTGTAATCCCCTCTAAAACACCTCTTCGAACTGCATAGCCATGGCCAATCTCTTACACCTTCCATATCCACAGCATTTTGTAGACATTCAGTATCATCTTCATGATATCCCTAAAGTGCACACATTTAAAGAGATCTATGGATGCCTGGGTGGCTCAGTCGGTTAAGCGTCCGACTTCAGCTCAGGTCATGATCTCGCAGTCTGTGAGTTCAAGCCCCGTGTCGGGCTCTGTGCTGACCGCTCAGAGCCTGGAGCTTGCTTCGGGTTCTGTGTGTGTGTGTCTCTCTCTCGCTCCTCCCCTGCTTGCTCTCTGTCTCTCGCTCTCTCTCAAAAATAATAAACATTAAAAAAAAGAGATCTAAAATTCCTTGGAAGCAAAATTAAGTTTATGTTCAAGGTAGTTTTTGTGTTGGGTATTTTATTATTTTCTAATACTTTAAAATTTCAAACCAATCTGTAGGATCTAACTAATGAATATTCATTTGGTGAGAACTGTTCTCTTGTTTATAAGTAATAGTATTCTATATTTAATAGTGCTTTTTGATTTTGAGGCTTCACTAAATTCTGCATTGTTGTGGCTGGAAGGGACCAGTTTTGAAATTAGAGCCAAAGATCAGTGCTGTTGGCAAATGGCACCGAGCTCACCGCTGGCAAAGTGGACGGGATTGCGGCTTCATCCAAGTGAAAGCGGAGACTCTGAGGAGTGGATACGGCAGGAGATGAAAGCACCGTGCAGGGACTGGACTGCTTGACTTTTAACATTTTCTCCAACCTTTAGGTTAAGATGTTAGAGGTCTTCTAGTTCAGTCCTCTTCATTTACAGATGGAGAAACTGAGGCCCAGAGAAACGTAGTGATTTGTCATAAAGCTTGCAAATAGTAGAGGCAAGACCCCACCTGGAGCTTGCTAGTAATCTGTGTTGAGGATAAAAGGAGGAGCCTCACCCTGAGCCTTTCCTCACTGCCCCGTCTGCGTGTTTTCATTTATGCTTCTGTTGGGCAAGTAAGTGCCTTTGGTCGCCTTCTGTCCTAACTCATGGACTGTTCTTGTCCAGAGTCAGGGTGAATCTGGTTGCTGCTTCCCAACCAGCTCAGGAGACATCTAAAGTTGACTCCATAACTAAATTCAGGATAATTTTGATGGGTAAGGTGTAGTCCTATTTGCCGAAATGAATTATCCCACAACCTAAAGACTTTATCTACTCTCAGCTCATTCTGTTCATTCCTTCTACATCACACCAAAAGATCTCCTATCTTGCTTAGGAAGGCAGGAGAGCATTGTGGTTAAGGAACAGACTTGGTGGTATGCACATTTGGGTTCAAGCCTCAACTCTGTTATAATTTGTGCCATCTGGAGCAATACTTTCTTTATGGTCTGGTTTTCTTGTCTTAAAAATGGGAAGAATAATAATAATAGTAGCTATCTCTTAGAATCCTGAGGCACAAATGAGAGGATCCATATGTCTAGCCCCTGGTGCATATTCAGTAAATGTTAACCCCGCTACTACTTTGAGCTAGAGAGAACTAAGTCAAGGGGCAGGTAACATAAATCGCACTTGCCCCTGTATGTTCTCACGCTAAGGTGAAAAGAAGGTATGTTGTGAAATGCTTAGGACGAAAGGTCTGCCAAGTTATTCTTGGAAATTAAAACGTTTTAATAAAATTAAAATAGAAAAAACAAAAATTACAAGTTTGGAGACTTAAAGCTTTGTTATAAGCATGCCCTGCCCAGCTGCACCTCATGTGTTGCAAAGATCATCAGGTTTGTTCTGAAATACAATCTCCATCGAAAAGGGAGATACGAGTCAATTTACTTTTTCATTGTCGGGCTTTGCTTTGGCCATACAACCTCTGCAGCTTTGTTCTTCTAAGCATTGCAAAAAAATGCTATATTCGGCACGTCTAAACAGAGCACATAATTCACTAGTGCACATCTTGCTTTGAATATACTCAAGCATCTTTCTCAAGGGTTTCAGATTTCCCAAACCCATGAAAACAGAAAAGCCCTAATTGAGAGAGAGTTGCCTACTGGAGGCAGATCTCTTCTGCTGACTTTGTAATGGTTTTCTGGCTTTAGAGTTCCCTTCTCTCTATTTTCCTTTAGAGGTTTTCTCTCTTCACACTGATTTGCTTAGAAGGAGGGTTTGCGTGGACCCCATCCTGGGCCCCACAAGTGCACAGCGGTGTGGTGTTGGGAATGCTGATGTGGGCCCTGCTCCTGTTTCCTCCAAGTTTGAGATACTCATAATTTTAAACACATCATAAGCAATTGCAGCTTTATTTGTGTGGCTTTCTCTGCTTGAGCCCAGTTTCCTTTTGCGTACCCAGTGCACAGGTAGTGAGAGAAGATTTCATATTGGATATTTTGTGAAGGAGTAGGTTATATGGCACACCAATATGGCTCAGATGCTGCAGGTTTATAAAAGGACATGCTGAGGAAGCAGGTGAGCGAAGTGGCATATGGAAAGATGTATAAGGGACACCTGGGTGGCTCAGCCGGTTAAGCTACTGACTCTTGGTTTCTGCTCAGGTCATGATCTCACTGTTCGTGGCTTCAAGCCCCGCGTCAGGCTCCATGGTCACAGCATAGAGCCTGCTTGGGATTCTCTCTCTCCCTATCTCTCTGTCTCTTCCCCGCTCATGCTGTCTCTCTCTCAAAATAAATAAATAATTTTTTTTTAAAAAGAAACAATTTATAAATTCTGAGCTTATCTATCTCTCACTCTTTATTCATTTCCATCATTTTAATAAGGTGACTCCACATTGGTTGAATTGCCTGGAAAGAGAGTACAGGGGCCTCTAATGCTTTAATCTTGCAAATAATTTCTCCTCCCCACCCCACTTGAGCACCAAAAAAGGCTAGGAGAACAATGTGTTTGCGAAGGCCCTCTATCAGCTTAATTTGCTAATAACTGGCATGCTTCCTTGTTCCTCATGAAAAGAATTGCATGCGAAGATGTATTGGTTTTGGTTTTTTTGTTTTATTTTATTAACTATACTGAGAAGACCTGATTGTTTTCAAAAATCTAACTTCCAACCCATTTGCGTATGTTAGAATCATCATAAAAGTCAGTAGAGCCTTAAGAGAGTATAGTCGAGCAGAGGGAAGCCTAACGAGCAAGTCCTGAAGATTAATTTCTAGCTATAAATGTCTGCGCTAGAGTTTCACAGATCTCTTTGGAAAGTTGGTCTGCTTGAGAAAAAGTTCTGTGTTTCCACCTGATGTGATTCTTCCTTTCTAGAAACAAGCCAATGACCTCGTGAGCACCCTGATGAAGTGCACACCTCACTACATCCGCTGCATAAAACCGAACGAAACCAAGAAGCCCAGAGACTGGGAGGAAAGCAGGTTTGTCAAGATGGCAGACGGGGAAGTTGAGGCCGGCGGGGGTGGGCCCTGGTACATGTTCCCGCTGCTCAAAAGGCCACCCTACACCAAGGGCAGAAGCAGTTTAAATTGTTCTCGGGTGTGTTTCATGTCTTTGTGTCTTAACTTTTTCATGAGGAATGAAGCTTCCCTCCCCCCTCCCCTCTTGTCTTCTCCTAAAATGTTAGCTGTGCCATTCAGTCCAGAGTTAGCATTTTACAATGTTGAACTTGGCTAGTCTGGAGACAGATGGAAAGAAAACAAAAAAAACCTTAAGACCGCAGAGTCAGGATGGTTTTAAAATTAGTGTGAGGCCCCGTGTAGACATTCTTAGTGCACTCAGCTCCTCATCAGTACCCACAGGATGTGGCCTGGAATGCTCACTCAGGGTTACGAGTGAAGGTCTGAAGAGCTGGTGGAAAGCAATCTGTCATTTTCTGGGGTCTTGGGGGGCATGCTCTAGGTTCAGTACCTGCCTCTGAGGACTGTGTTCGTGAGCAGAGTGACTGCGTCTGGGAGGGAACAAGCCACAGGGAGACACGTGGTGTATAGCAGGCAGTGAGCCCTCCCCTCTCTGACTCCTGAGGAATCCTGGGTCACCGTTCCTCCCGCAGCTGGAATTTAGGGATGTGGCCTGTGCAGGATGAAATGGGAGTGTTGAGTAGGCAAATGTTAAGGATGACTAGAAAATATCCAGCTGGAGGATCCAGATGCATGTTCCTGAGAGGCACCGTCCATGGGCACACGGGGAGCAGGGCCCCAGGCAAGGCATTAGGATGACTGGACCGGAGGGAGGAGCCCACAATTGTCACCAGTCTGGTCCCTAGACAGGAGCGTGCAGAATTACTATCTTTTGTCTTTTCTCTCTTGGTGAAAACTAGATAAACTTAGGTATCAAGTGACTTATCGAGGTTAAACTCCACAATGGCAAGACCAGGAGGGAAAGTCATGGCCGCTAGCCACCTCCCCTGAGAGATATGTGTAGGTCCATTCCTGTCCTGCTAGCAGAATCCTTTCTGAGCATTCAGGCAGCTGAGACTTGATCCATTACAAGAGGGGAAAAAAATGAGTGATGAGGAAAATGCCCAGGCTCCAGCAATCAGTGTCTTCTGGTCCTTTTGTATTTTCCCACTGCATGTGCAGCTTGAGTCTGTTTTCTCACCTCTTGATGCTGCAGGACATAGCAGTCTACCATCTTGTCAGTCTACAATATTCTGAGTCCTCTCGTCAATAGATGCATGTTCCTGGGCACCTGGGTGGCTCAGTCGGTTGAGTGACCGACTCTTGATTTCAGCTCAGGTCATGATCTCACGGTCATGGGATTGAGCCCCACACTGAGCTTTGTGCTGAGCATGGAGTCTGCTTAAGACTCTGTCTCTCAGGGTGCCTCGGTGGCTCAGTAGGTTAAGCGTCCAGCTCTTGATTTCGGCTCAGGTCATGATCTCATGGTTCATGGGTTCAAGCCCCACATTGGGCTCTGTGCTGACAGCGTGGACCCTGCTTGGAATTCTCTCTCCCTCTCTGTCTGCCCCTACCCTGCTCATAGTCTCTCTCTCTCTCTCTCTCAGAATAAATAAATAAACTTTAAAAAAATTAAAAAAAAAAAGATTCTCTTTGCTCCTCTCCTCTGCTCACACATACTCTCTCTCTCTCTGTCTCTCTCTCTCTCAAAATAAAATTGAAAAAAAATAGGCGAAACAGGTGCACATTCCTAAAGTGTCAATTCTATTGAATTGCCAGCAGAGATTCCTCTTAAACACTATCAGGTAGCTATTCCAAGGCTCCAATGAGGGCTCACTCCCCCTGGGTGATGAGTCTGGCCTCGGGTGACTCTTGTATTAGTAAGTCCTACAGTCTTTCTCCAGATCAGTTGGACCCTGATCCAGCGTCTCTAATCTGCCCTGGGAATTATTCTTGTGACTTACCCATTTGGTGGCTGTGTGGTCGTTCCCGGCAGTTACCAGGTTTCCCAGGGATCTTCTCTTCCACTGCAGTGAGCTCCTTTGAAAGGGTGGACCTGACCATCCCCTTCCCCTTGAAGTACTTAATTTGCCTTCTGCTTTTCTGAAACACATCACTCAGTTTCTCCATTGAGGCTAAGAGAGCAGGAGCAGCATCACCCCTTCCCCCCTGAAGATAGAAAATGTCTTTTCTTGTTTTTTTCGTTTTTGTTTTTGTTTTTGTTTTTTTTGTTTTGTTTTGTTTTGTTTTTGCCTTCCTACGCTAGTTCTCAAGCTTATGGATGCACCAAAGTATCCCTTAGGGGGCTTGTTAAAACTCACATTGCTGGGCCCTGCTTCCAGAGATTCAGTGGGTCTGGGTGGGGTCCAAGAATGTGCATTTTTAAGAAGCTCCCAGGTGATGCCAGTGCTGATGGTCTGGACCTCATACTTTGAGAACAGCTGATCTAGGGCAACGGGCTGGACTGGATCTGGAAGAACTGTCTTGTGGTGCTGGCCTGCCACTAAGTAGTTTCAGTAAGACACTTCATCTCCTCAGTCCTCCTTTTCTTCCTCATTAAACTAAGAGGGTCCCAGCAGTAGCACTGCTAGGAATTTACCCAAGGGATACCGGAGTGCTGATGCATAGGGGCACTTGTACCCCAATGTTTATAGCAGCACTTTGAGCAACAGCCAAATTATGGAAAGAGCTAAATGTCCATCAGCTGAGGAATGGATAAAGAAATTGTGGTTTATATACACAATGGAGTACTACGTGGCAAAGAGAAAGGATGAAATCTGGCCCTTTGTAGCAACGTGGATGGAACTGGAGAGTGTGATGCTAAGTGAAATAAGCCATACAGAGAAAGACAGATACCATATGTTTTCACTCTTATGTGGTTCCTGAGAAACTTAACAGAAACCCATGGGGGAGGGGGAGGAGAAAAAAAAAAAAAAAGAGGTTAGAGTGGGAGAGAGCCAAAGCATAAGAGACTCTTAAAAGCTGAGAACAAACTAAGGGTTGATGGGGGGTGGGAAGGAGGGGAGGGTGGGTGATGGGCATTGAGGAGGGCACCTTTTGGGATGAGCACTGGGTGTTGTATGGAAACCAATTTGACAATAAATTTCATATACTGGAAAAATAAATAAATAAATAAAAATAAGAAATAAATAAACTAAGAGGGTCCATTCAGAGCGGGATCTCCTTCAGTCCCACCGAATGAACTCTCCCAGACCTGGCCCCACTTCTGTCAGCCTGCGTCTGCCTGTCTCCACATCACTCCCACACTCCCCCCTCATGCGTTCACACAAGTACACACTGCATCACATCTTGCACGTGTATGCACACACACTAGAAGGGTGATGACATAGGCTACCTCAGAAATAGATTACAGGAGTCTTGGAAGCAGAGGTGAGGCTGAGGGGAGCTTTAGCCCACCCTTCCCCCTACTCCGTATCCCATCCAGCTTCCCTTCCCCAGCCCTTTCCAATAAACATTATCTTAAATGAAAACATCTTGCTCCCCCTACAAATACAGCCCCTCCCAGCCCACTCTCCTTTACCCCGTGGAGATCTCTCTGCTCAAAGTGCCTCTACCGTAGAGATTTTGCAGTAGCTACTGGTTGGAAGTTTCACGTCCCTGATGCTTCTTTCTCATAAAATCCAAACTGAGTGATAGAAATATCAGAAAATGGAGAAGTTGAGACTAGCAATACATTTATTCGGTAAATCCTCGTAGAATCCCCCACAGTGATGTTTTCGGGTTTTCTTTTTTTAATTTTTCTTAATCCCGTCATTTATTTGTATTGAAGTAAGGAACTTCAGAACATACATCCGTGTAAACAGGCGTCAAGAAGCCTAAGGTATGTGTTGGTCCGGTGTTGATTCGTATTTCCAGTAGGATAGCTTCCTGAGCTGCGTCCCTGTGCCCCCGATCCTGTTTCAGGTTTATTGTGTGACAGATGGTTTCGCTTCTGAGTGTGGAGAGTCAAGGGCCAGGAAAGGCAGTGAGCTTCGTTGGCAGGATTACACGGTCAATTGAAGTTCTCGGTGGACAGGGTTACTCATTCCACAAGTTTATGGGGTGTGGTTTATTTTTCTTTTCCTGTTGAAAATGTGTTTTTGTTTGGCTCTGGCGAAGTTGCCTGCCCTGGGTTCGGAATGGCTGCTCCAGCAGGGCTCTCAGGCCTTGACCTACTTGCGTTAATGGCCAAGGAAACTTGTGAAGAACTTACCCCAAGGGGCGGAATGGCGTGACCCAGGGAAATGGCATGACTGGGCATTGGCAGCCTGGCTGGTGTTCACTGAGGAGGTCACAGCGCTGCAGGGACACGAAAAAAATCACCTTGGGTCCTTTGATTACAGAAATCAGTACAGAATTTGCTAACCAGATCGTCCTATTGGAGAAAATTCCCATAAGGAAATTTCCTGGTGATGGAAGTTACAGTAAATGAAACCAGTTTTTTAACATGAGGCATATTTTTTCAGTTGTGGAAACTGAACATTTCTACTTGAATCAATGGGTGATACATTCCCTTGCCCCAAAAGCTTGGGAGGAAGCCAATATATATGAAAAACACTTAAAATGAGCACGTACCTCTAACTGACACCCTCATGTGTATTGTTCTCAATAGAGAAAAGGCTAATGGTGAGTTTTGGATTCGGAGGATATGAGAAAGGAACATTCATTATTTCTACTCCCTTGGTTAACCAGATATGTGTCACAAATCAAATGTGGGTATTGAATATTACTTCTTTCTATAAAGGTTGTTTAATTGTTTTTTAATTTTATTTATTTGGGGGCAGGAGGGACACAGAGAGAGAGAGACAGAGAGAGAGAGAGAATCCCAAGCAGGCTCCATGCTGTCAGCATAGAGCTGACATGAGGCTCGAACCCACGATCTATGAGATGATGACCTGATCTGAAACCAAGAGTTGGACTCTTAACCCACTGAGCCACCCAGGTGCCCCTATAAAGGTTGTTTTAAAAAGTATTAATCTTGGGGTGCCAGCGTGCGTCATTTGGTTAAGCATTTGACTTTGGCTTAGGTCATGATCTCATGGTTGGTGGGTTTGAGCCCCCGCATCGGGCTCTGTGCTGACAGCTCAGAGCCTGGAGTCTGCTTCAGATTCTGTGTCTCCCTCTCTTTCTGCCCCTCCACCACTTGGGCTCTGTCTCTTTGTGTCTCTCAAAAATAAACATTAAAAAAGTTTTTTTTTTAAAAAGTAGTTATCTTGAAGGAGTTGACATTTCTGGATTCTGGTTCAAGTAGGAACACTGGGACTTGAGGCTTTTCTCATACATCCCTCCCAGGGCAGTCAAGACTGTATCCCCACTTCCAGCTTAGTTTTCCACCTGCTCCTCACCCACCCATGCCACAGACTTTCCCATCGTTGTGCCTTCACTTCCACTGTGCCCCCTGCCTTTCCCTCCTCTGCACCTGGTGAGTTCAACTCATCCTTCCAGACCCAGGGACACGTCACCTTCTGAGAATCTCCTCACTGTGAAAAATCCACCTCTTTGTCTAGTCTGCTGCCCTGGTTTACTTATTGCACCTGTGTGTATATTAGAATAATAGTAGCTTTATGTCACGCATGCCAGGAGCCAGCTGAGTGCTGTACGTGGAATATACCCAACTAGGAAGAAAGAACTCACATCAGCATCCTCACTTAATAGGAGTGGAGAGTGAGGCATAGAGAGGTGAGGTAGTGGCAGAGCCAGGGGCATACCAGGAACCCAGCTCCGGAAGCCGGCTGTGAACCACTGTGCTGCCTGCAAGGTCTTCTGCAGGAACCATGGCAATGGCCTTTTCCTGTTCGCTAGCACCTTGCAGTGCACCGTGCAGACTGACACATGACAGTATCCGCAAGCATGCATCCTGGTTGGAAATGTGGCTTTCGTGAGAGCCCTGCTGGAGAGACAGCTGTCGGGCACCTACGTGAAGTGGTAGGGAGGCTGCTGCTAATTGTCTTCCCAGGGCAGCAGTTGACCAGGGGCCGTTCTCCGGGAGCAGGAGCCATCATTAGGGCAGATGACCCCAAATGTGCTCAGTGGGGAGAACGGGAGCTGCCTCCCTGCCACAGCACAATGCTGACACCATGTCCTCAACAGAGAGAGGAAGCGTCCTTTTGATTCCTTGTTTCCCTCAAATATCATGTTTCCAAGTGTCTGTGTTCAACCAGCCCACATAACATCTGCATCGAAGGCCCCGTTTACCTCCACGAGGGGCGGTCAGAAGCTAGTGTCCAGGATCTGCCACTCGGCTTCCGGGACACCGTGCTTCTCAGGAACGGGCGAGTTCTCACAGTTGACAGGTCTGTGCACCACCCCAGACCTCCCAGGCTACTAAACTGGAATCCCCAAGGTGTGGGGTATGGGGCGTTTTCTCTGATAAGAAAATCCCATGTGGGAACATTAATCTAGTAGTGCCTGCATCCATTGTCCAAAACATGCTGACAGTTATAAACAACTAAAACTGTAATTTCAATGGTTATTAGAACGTTTTTAATTTGGGCATTTCAAATTCATCATTTTGCATGCCCTTTCTTACACTGTATCTGAAAAGCTTTAGAAGTGTAATCTCACTAGGTGTAGAGTTACTATTAAATTAAGGTTGAAAACAAAAATAGCTCTACCGTCATTTAATTACAAAGTTAAAAGTTGTATCCTTGAGAGGCACCTGGGTGGCTCAGGTGGTTGAGTGTCCGACTCTTGATTGTGGCTGAGGTCATTATCCTGTGGTTGTGAGATCAAACCCCATGTTGGGCTCTATGCTGAGTGTGGAGAAGTTTATTTATTTTGAGAGAGAGAGAGAGAGACCACACATATGTGGGAGAGGGGCAGAGAGAGAGAGAGAGAGAGAGAGAGAGAGAGAGAGAGAGTGGGGGGGGGGGGGGAATGAGAGAATCCCATGCTGGCTCCAAGCAGCACAGAGCCCAATGTGGAGCTTGATCTCACCACTGCGAGCTCATGACCTGAGCTGAAATCGTGAGTCAGAGGCTGAACCAATTGAGCCAATCAGGTGCCCCTAAAATATTTTTTAAGTTAATATTACATAACCTGATGATCAGCTCAGACTCTGAACCCTATAAATTACCGTCTTTTTTTTTTTTTGTAACAAAATTCAACTGAGTAAATGTGAAGATCAAATTGACTTTATTCAATTATTCATGAATTGGGCAGCATCCCATCTGGTCTGTTTTCATTAAAAGCAGCTCTTAAATTCTAATCTTTTCAGTGTTTCCCTGTTGCTTGTGATTGGGGGTTTGAGGGGATAGTGGCTAGGAGAGTGAAGTGAAAGAATTATCCAGTAATGTCTCAACTCCTTTTTCTTCTTTACAGAGTGAAGCATCAAGTAGAATACCTGGGTCTGAAAGAAAACATCCGAGTGAGAAGAGCTGGTTATGCCTATCGGCGCATCTTCCAAAAATTCCTACAGAGGTAAGAAACTGGTGACTGGAATTTTTTTTTTTTTTTTTTTTTTGCTTTAAACAGGTTTATTGAGATACAATTCACTTACGTATAATTTACTCATTTAAAGTATACAATTCAGTGGCTTTTAATGGTTTTCTAGAGTTGTGAAGCCATCACTGCAATTCATTTGAGAACACTTTCATCATCCCAAAAAGTAACCCGAGTTCCCTAGCCACCCCCACCCCCCCCCGAGTTCTTCCCTCACCTCCTGCCCCGGGCCCACGCTTCTTTCAGATAAAAAGACTTCCAAAATATTGCCTATTCTGGGCATTGTGTAGATGTAGAATCACACAACATGTGTCCTTTATGTCTGGCTTCTTTCAGTTAGCATAACGTTTGTATGGGTCATCCATGCTGCAGTATCGGCCCTTGTCACCACCCAGTAATATTCCCTTGCCCCAATATCGCAGTGTATTACATTTAACCTGTTCATCCGTCAGCTAATAGGCATCAGTTGTCTTCACTGTTTGGCTATTGTGAATGACAAATAATGCTACTGTTAATGTTCATGTACACATGTTTGCATAGACGTATGGTTTTATTTCTCTTGCATGTTTACCTAAAAACAGAATTACTGGTCGGGTGCGGGGGGCATGCCTGGGTGCCTCAGTTAGTTGGGCATCGGACTTCGGCTCAGGTCACGATCTTGAGGTTCGTGAGTTCAAGCCCCGCGTCAGGCTCCGTGCTGACAGCTCAGAGCCTGGAGCCTGCTTGGGATTCTGTGTCTCCCTCCCTCTCTGTCGCTCCCCCACTCACACTCTGCCTCTCTCTTTCAAAAATAAATAAACATTAAAAAAAATTTTTGAATTACTGGGTTCCATGGCAACTCTGTAACTTTTTTGATGAATTGTGAGATTGGCTTCCAAAGTGGCTGTACCATTTTGCATCCCCACCAGCAGTGTTTAAGGATTCCACTCCACCTGTATCCCTGCCAGCATTTGTTAGTATCTGACTTTGATTATAGCCATCCTAGGGAGTATGAAGTGGCATCTTGTGGTTTGGATTTTCATTTCCCTAATGGGAAATGACGTTAAGCATATTTCTTGTGCTTTTTGGTCACTAGATAAATGTCTTTTGAGCTCCTTTGCCCTTTTTTAAACTAAGCTATTTGTCCTTTTTTATTAAGTTGTAACAGAATTCTTTTTACCATTGTTTATTGTAGAATAAGTCAGCAGCCACAAGTATTTGGTCTGTTGAGTGTAACACAGAAGTGCAAGAATTCATGATAATTTTGACACGGAAGGGCTGAGGTTTAACTTGACTGACCAAATTAATAGTATGAAGATGATTTCAGGAAAACATTTAACCTATTTAAGAAAATAAGCTTAAAGGGGCACCTGGGTGGCTCAGTCAGTTGAATGTCCAACTCTTGATTTTGGCTCAGGTCATGATCCCCGGGTCATGGGATCCAGCCCCATACTGGGCTCTGTACTGATAGCTCAGAGCCTGCTTGGGATTCTCTCTCTCCATCTCTCTCTGTGCCTCCCCTGCTCGTTCGTTCTCTCTCTCTCTCTCTCTCAAAATAAATAAACATTTAACAGAAAGAAAATAAGCTCGAAGTACTTAACCTCAAAATTTTTGTATAGCCCATGTATAAAAAACTGATTTTCACATTTCCAATAAAGTGTATTTGGCAGGACCTGTACTTAAATTGCTCTTATTTTGTGTTATTTGTTTTTGAAAAAGGTAGAATTTAGTGTCTTTAAAATATTACGTGATTTTAACTTCTCTAACGATTCTACATTAATGGGGCCCCGCTGTATTTTCTACATCTATTTACTTTCCTTGAAGAAAGAAGGAAGACTCGGGACGCCTGGGCGGCTCAGTCCGTAAAGCGTCAGACTTTCGCTCAGGTCATGATCTCACGGTTTGTGAGTTCGAGCCCCGTGTCGGGCTCTCTGCTGACAGCTCAGAGCCTGGAGCCTGCTTCAGATTCTGTGTCTCCCTCTCTCTCTCTGCCCCTCTACTGCTCATGCTCTGTCTCTCTCTGCCTCTCAAAAATAAAGAAACATAATAAAATTAAGAAAGAAAGAAAGAAAGAAAGAAAGAAAGAAAGAAAGAAAGAAAAGAAAGAAGGAAGCCATATTTAGTTTTTAATCAGAAAATAACTATGTCTTCCTGGTATAGATACAGGAAAAGGATTTAAGAATTTTTTTTTTTAATTCAAATTTTGTGTAGCAAAGAAGGAGCAGGCTGAGTAAGAGCTTCATTACGGTCTTGGAAACACAGTACTTGTAATAAAGGAGTGTTTTCCATGGGACTGTTCTTGTTTCTTGTGTCCTGAGATTGGAATGGCTAGCCTACTGGTCACCAGCATGGGTCCTCATCTGTGAAAGGTCACTGATGGGGAAGGTCAAGAGAGGCTTAACAAAAGGGTGGATCATCCCATGTAATAAAGTCCCGTTGACTCTGTCTCCACACAGTTGAGATTCCTGATAATTTTGAAGGCAGACTGGACTAGGACTAAACTTCACCCTTGCTGCTCTCTGAATTGATTAAAGGGGCCACTACACCTATAGCGAAAGCAGAACTGTATGAAAAGAAGTATTCAGGAAGTGGAGAAGATACATCTGTCAAGTTCTTGCATGATTAGAGCAGCAACTTGTGCTGACGAACAGCTGAGATATTAATTATGAACGACTTCTCTCTCCTTTAAACAAATCAATAGCACTAGCTAGAGTGGGGTTTCTCAACCTCAGCTATTGACATTTTGGGCTGGATGAGTCTTCGTTGTGGGATGCTTAGCAATTCCTTGGCCTCCACCCACTACCCTCTATTCCCCCAAGTTGTGACAACCAAAAGTGTATCCAGACATTGTTAATGTCCCCAGGGAGGCACAAAGCCAGATGAGAACCATGGCTTAACTAATCATTAAATTTTTTTTGCCAAACTGTATATCTTTGAAAATGTCCTTTTTCTTAATGAGAAAAATTAAATACAGAAGATAGTGAATGAAAAGTATTTCCTCCATCTTTCCCTAATTCAGAGAGACTTGCCCTCGACAATGCCAAAACATTCATATTTTTATCCTCCTTCAATATTTTTTCCTGTATTTAAAAACCCTTGATTTGATACCTGTAAATTCTCCCCAATTGATATCACTATTGAAAACTAATCAGCTATTTTTAAAAAGTTAACCATGGTTTTTTGTGGGGTTTTGTTGTTACTGGTGTTTTTTGTTTTTGTTTTTAAGAAACCAATTCTAAAAAACCTCTTTCCTTCCATATTATTTAAAAAAACAGGGGTGCCTGTATAGCTCAGTCAGTTAGGCATCCGACTTCAGCTCAGGTCATGGGTTCCAGCCCTGTGTTGGGCTCTGTGCTGACAGCTCAGAGCCTGAAGCCTGCTTTGGGTACTGTGTTTCTCTCTGCCTCTCCCCTGCTTGTGCCCTGTCTCTCTCAAAAAAATAAGTAAACATTAAAAATAATAACAATAATAAAAAAAAGCAGACAGGGGTGCCTAGGTGGCTCAGTCGGTTTAGCGTCTGACTTCAGCTCAGGTCATGATCTCACAGTTCATGAGTTCAAGCCCCATGTCGGGCCCTGTGCTGACAGCTCAGAGCCTAGAACCTGCTTCGGATTCTGTGTCTCCCTCTCTCTCTGCCCCTCCCCTGCACTCACTCTCTCTCAAAAATAAGTAAACATTAAAAACAGACAAGCCATCAAACTTCACTTCCATAAGCAATGCTGTGAGCACCCACACTGGGGAGAGCAGGAGTCCATGCCCCCTGACAGGAACGTCTAAGCCACCCTGGACAGGCTGTGTTACATGTTTCCAGCAGCTCCTTCAATGAGCTGTGAAATAACCTTGTTGGTAACAATTTCTGGACCTGTGTCAAGTGCCATGCTAGCTTCTTGACCCCGTGCCTGGTCCTTTCTTCTGTGCCTGACACAGAGTGAACATTTAGTGACTCTCTGTTACGCCCTTTGCGTTGAGGGACTTTGACTGAAGGGATTCTATCCTTGGAGGCCTCTCCTCTAGCTCTCCTGCTGTGTCTTTTCCTTTCAGAAGAGACAAATGGGCAGCCCTGTCTTACACAAAGCAGGCTCTTTTGATGTCCTGTGTCTTTTGATTTGAGAATGCTAGGGGAGGAATAAAAATAAAGTTTGGAAGGAAATTTGTTTTTCAAGAAAAAATACTCAAAAAGGGCTAGAAGGCCATCTATGTCCTTGGCAGGGAATATTTTTCCAGAGACAATGCTGTTTTCCATCAGGTGTGTGTCTGAGATCCTGTTCATGCAGAATATGTCCACAGTCTGCCACTGTCTGTCTTGTCCTGTGATCCTCCGTGAGTAATTCAACCATGTCCGACCTTTCTTCTCCTTTAAAAAAAAAAAAATTATTATTATTTTTTTTTAACGTTTATTTATTTTTGAGACAGAGAGAGACAGAGCATGAACGGGGGAGGGGCAGAGAGAGAGGGAGACACAGAATCTGAAACAGGCTCCAGGCTCTGAGCTGTCAGCACATAGCCCGACGCGGGGCTCGAACTCACGGACTGTGAGATCATGACCTGAGCCGAAGTCAGACGCTTAACCGACCAAGCCACCCAGGCGCCCCAAAAATTATTTTTTGATGCTTATTTCTGAGAGAGAAAGAGAGAGAGAGAGAGAGATTGGGAGACATAGAATCTGAAGCAGGCTCCAGGCTCTGAGCTGTCAGCATAGACCCTGATACAGGGCTCAAACCTATGAACCACGAGATCATGACCTGAGCCAAAGTCAGACGCTTAACCGACCGAGCCACCAAGGCACCCCAGACCTTTATTCTCCTCGTGGCTGAGAGGAGTTTGTAACCTCGTGGTTTACAAAGCTGCTTTCTACATATCCACAGAAAGCCCACCAAGTGAGTAAGTAACAACCTGAAGGAAAAGGATGTATTAATGCACAGCATGATGCCTGTGTGCACACCTCCTACAGCCCTCCCTGGGAAGGAAGCCTACAGGTCTAAACAGAGAGTGGTTCAGACACAACCTAGAGCTTAGAAAATAGGCTTAGCAAGTGGGAAATGGGCCTTTGTGTGTATTCATTTCCTCTCGGAAAAATGCTTTGTATTTATCAAAACCATCCCTCTTGACGGAGAATTAGAGACTAAAAACCAGAAGATGCCTTAGTAGCCTCACCGGTGGTTCGTGTGCTCTTGAACTAAATCCTGCACTGCCTTCAGAAGGAATACCCTACTCACCACTCCCGATAAAACTGTTATATCTTCAGAAAGTGTTAAAAAGCTCTTAGAAAACAACTTTTAGAGCTAAGCAGCATGTGCCCCTTACTGTGGCTGGAGGAATAAGACCAAATGTGGATCCTGATTCTTAGGAAGAAAAATCTGATAGGAATAGAAGAGCTTTCTAAAATGTATCTTTTTTTAAGTTTATTTATAATCTCTACACCCAACGTGGGGCTCAGACTCAAAACCCTGAGATCAATAGTTACATGCTCCACCTGCTGAGCCAGCCAGGCGCCCCCTAAAGTTTATTTTATGGCACCATTTACACTTCCTCACTAGCATACTTCCCTTGACCTTGACCTAGACTCTCAGAATGTAGGGGTGGAAAAGGGACACTTGTGAGAAAAGTCAGTCCATATCCTGGGCAAGAGAGAAGAAAGAATAGAAGGCTCAGGAATACATGAGGTGGCGAGAGTGTCCTACTTACTAGCTACCAAGACCTTTGTGTCCTTGGATGTCAGGAACATCCTCAGCTCCAGTGCCAGCAGCCAGAGGTCAGTGGGGTCTGGGCTGCATTTCCTTTGAGGAGGAAACATCAGTTGGTCATCTGAGAGGTAATAAGGAGCCCACCAGTCAGAGGTGAAGAGAACAACCAGTGCACAGGCTTGAGATGAAATACTGGCATAGTTGGGTCTTAAACTAAAAATACGTGATGAAAGGAATGTAAGCCATGATCCTCACGTCTCCAAAATTCTCACAGGCACCAGTTAGGCATTGCCCTGTGCACCCTGTTCCCAGCAACATATCATGGAGGAAGACAGTGACCTGGGAGTGGGAGAGCCTTATACTAGAATTAGGCCCTGGTCCACAGACTTCAGCTTAAGTCATGATGTCATGGTCTGTGGATTCAAGCCCCACATTAGGATCTGTGCTGATGGCTCAGATCCTGGAGCCTGCTTCGTGTCTCCCTCTCTGTTTGCCCCTCCCACCCCCCTTGTGTTCTATCAAAAATAAACATAAAAAAAAATTTAGAATTATGCCCTGGTGTCTCCATTGAAGACAAAAGGAAGTGAGGAGGGCACATCAGCCTTCAGGAAAGTTAGGGGCCCACTGCCATGGTCCATGATCACAGGGCCCGGAGATGCCACTCAAACCTCATGTCTTGCCCAGACTCAAACTGTTAGAAGCCTTGTCAGGAAAAGGGAGAGAAAGTCTCTGGAAAAGAAATTGCTTACTATAAAAAAATCAAATGAGACATGTAGCATTATTTTAATGGGGGTGGGGGGGTTGTGTGAAGAGCTACCTGTTTGTGTTTGCACAATACAGACTGTTTCCTTTCAAATTTTGATTAGATTAAGCCAGGCCTGAACTCTTGAAGACTTGTCACGTCAGAATCCTAGTTTTTTCTTGATCACCCGTACCCGGCATGAATTTTTCTCCCTCACCCATTTAGATTGCCAGCACATTGCTACTTGTTCACCAAGCCCCCCAGTGGCATCTAGAAAGGTTCTGCTGTCAGTCATTTATATGTGGCTTCATTTGTTTGATTTTATTATGCCACATATGAAATAAATTCAGGCAGATGTGTGGCTTCAACTAGGTATTTTCGCTTTTAAGCTTTTTCTAAACATTAAAAAAATATGGTTTTTTTTTTTTTAATGTTTATTTATTTTTGAGAGAGAGGAGAACAGAAGATCCAAAGCAGGTTCCATGCTGACAGAGCAGAGCCCCACACGGGGCTCGAACTCATGAAGTTGAGCCAAAGTTGGATGCGCCACTGCCTGAGCCACCCAGGTGCCCCTCATTTTTAAGCTTTTTATCTCTAACTAGGGAGTAGAAGAATTGGCTTCTCCAAGACATTTAAGACATTATCAAGCAAAATATGGGTATTTGGGAGGAGGAGAGAGGCTCCCTAGAATCATCTTAGTCCCAACCAGCTGACCCTAAGGGTAATACTGGCTTTTGTCTTCTTAGCAAGCTCTGGATCCTGAAAGCATGGCCGCTCTTCTTGTTAAGATTCCCTTCTCCCTCGGATGCCATAAGTCTGTCTAATCCTGGTAGTAGCTTCTGGGAGCAAAGGAGGACCTGGCTTCTCTAGAGACCTGGAGCCCCTTCACTGCTGTGTCTAGATGTGCCTTCGCATAGGCCATGCGCTCCAACTTCTCTCCTGCACTCCTCTCTGATTTCTCCTCCTTCCCTCCCTCCCTTCCTTCCATGTTAAGTCTTTGAGACTTTCTGTATTTGACATCATATGTGCTTCTGTCTCTGTTATGTTAGCCTCTTACAGAATTACAACGTTTGTAACATAAACGTATAGTAGAGTGTATGACCTTTAAAAAAGATATTTACACATAAGCCAATCCATGGCTTATATGTAGTATTGTGATTAAAGAAACAGGTGGGGGTTCAAATCTCAGCTCTGAGAGTTACTAGCTAAGTAGCCTTAGGTGAGTCTCTGTTTGCCTCTGTTTCCTCCTCTGTAAAACGGGAAGACCAACCTGATCAGGTGGCTGGAAGAATAAAATGAGAGCGTGCACCTAATGCCCCAAGAACAGCACCTGATGCAGGGAGAGCACCCCGTAGATGTTAGCCACCTACTGTTCCTTGTTGCTGCCGAGCCCCAGGCTTTGTGTGAGCTGCTGGATGTGCACTGTCACCTGCTCGGGTGTGGCTTCCCCTCATGGAGCTCTTGTCCTCACAGAGGGGGCAGAAATAAAATAAGTACAAACATGAAAATAATTACCAATTATGATATATACTCTAAAGGGAAAATACTATTTTCTATGAGAAAATAACAGTGGTGCTATTCTGGCTTGGGTAGTCTATAAAGGCCCCTCTGCAAGTGTCATTGAGGGACAGCGCCACGAAAGCCAGCCACGTGAGGCGTTCCCCGATCGGGACACCCGGCAAAGGGAACAGCATGGGCAAGGCTCTGTGGAGGGAAAGAGTTTAGGGTGCATGAAGAAGCCATCCTCCCAGGGACATAGCGAGCAGAAGAGAAAGTAGAGAGAATAGCCAAGGACCAAACACCAGGGCCTCTTGACTCTAGATGAATGTTGATACTTAGTAATAACTGCTGCTTACAGGGGGCTTTATAAAACTCTTCGCATTAACCATTAAGCACACCAAAGAAATCAGGGGAGATCACCATCGAGAAAAGAACGTTTGATTTTGTCCGAAGATTGTCACTGGCGACCTTCAGCAGTGCTATTTTTAGACAGTAGTAGAAAGGAAAAGCAGATTTTCCCCCAGGGTGTTAACATGGAAATAGATAGGGAGTGGGTAGGCTGGATGCTCCAGAATGGGAATAACAGACCCAGCGGATTTTTCAGCTGTTGAGATCCATCCCCAAGCCGAGAGCAGAGGTGAATGGATCACCAAGAAACACAGCAGTGGGTGTCTTTGGTGGGCAGTCCACTTTGAGGCTGAGCCTTCTCTCCCCAATTGTCCTCACAGGTATGCCATTCTGACCAAAGCCACCTGGCCCTCGTGGAGAGGGGACGAAAAACAAGGTGTCCTCCACTTGTTGCAGTCCGTCAACATGGACAGTGACCAGTTCCAGCTCGGGAGGAGCAAAGTGTTCATCAAAGCCCCCGAGTCTGTGAGTATGCCGCTGCCCTCCGTCATGTCCTCAGTGCCCCCCACCCCTTCCCGCAGCGCTTCTGCTGCGCCTTCTCACACGTGCTGCCTTCATTTTCTCACTCTTTGGTTTATGCCTTCGGTGTCCTCTCCCCTGCTCCCAATGTAAGTGTAGGTCATTCCCCATACCCTTGCTCTGCAGAGCCTTCAGAGAGCTCAGCATGTATAAAAAGATGTCGTCATCTTGTTCCTTTTCTTACTGTCTCTCTCCCATGCTAGATGGCCATCTCCTCAAGGTCAGGGACTCTTGCCCCTTTGGTATGTTTGTGTACGCAGAGCCTTGTACAGAAAGTGGCTCACAGCAGGTGCCCACCAGTTCCTTCTAGTATCCAGTAGAGTCTCAGCAAAAAGGGACTTCTTTGTCCGACTAAGGAGGCTTGGGTAAACTTAACATCCTCCACCTGGGTGACACCAAACAGGTCATTTACACACACAGATTTCCTCCTTGAAGGTGGAACAGAGCTCTGGGGTGGGCAGTCTTAGGACTAGATCTTGAACACCGTGAGGGAGCTTGGAAAGAACTTTGAGGAGCTGAATAGGGAAGAGGAGAAATCTCTGGGTTAATAGAACACAAATTTTTACCAATAAGGAGCTCAAAAATAAGTTCTACAATTAGCAAACTTACTAGATCTCCACAGATTAATTAATAATTCCTGATGGGGAGGTGGTCACTGTGAGCCTCATGAATGTCTATAGGAAGTTCCCAGTTCCTATGTTGGATTCCTTATAGCAGAACCCCTCAGTTCTTCTGCCCAGGTAGCTCTGGGACTATGGAATGAAGACAATACTTTTTAAGATGGAGAAGCTGCTGGAACTAACCACGGTTGGACATCATCATTTCCTGAGATTCCTTTGCCAATCACAAGACTCCATTTCAAGAGTCTCTGGTGAACTTGACAAAATTAGTCATCAGATCCAGGGGAAATACCATGCGAACCGGCAGTGTTGGTGACTGCGGAAACACTTGACTTTAGACAAACCCCGGTTTTGCAGTGAGTTCCGTCCTCTCTAGAATGGCCCCCACAGCTGCTGTTCTGCCTCAGAGGATCAGACGGAGACTCAGAAATGGTTAATGGCTGGGACTGAATGGCTTTAAGAGCCATAGAAATTATTAAATAAATCAGTGGCACACATCAATAGAACCCGTTTCTGAAAAGTTCGTGGTAGCATTTTCCACTTTTGAGTTATTTGTAGTTTCACAGCAATGTCATTTCCAAATATAAAATGAAAATGTTGTGTCATACACCATTAAGCAACCCACAGAGCAGTTCCTGTTCTTTCTAAAATGGGATGGAGTGATTTATCAGTACAATGCAGAACTCCTCTGTTGCTTTGTACCCGCTTTTACTTTTTTGTCTTGCTAAATTTCCACGTATAATAAGGACAGCTTCAACATTTTTTGTACCTTTTTTTTTTCTGATTTAGTTGAGCTGTGGAGTTTTACTTGCAAAATCAAGGTTTATTTTGGGTTTTCTTTTCCTTGTCTTCCTCCTGAATGCTTTATTGCCGTCACTCGATTCTCCTTTTCCCCATCTTTTTACACACAGGCGCACACCACGCACATGCCTTCACTACTCTCTCCCCTCCCCCATCACTCAGCCTTCCACGTCTAGTCCTGACGTTGCGAATACTTCTACAAAAGCTGGTTTTTAAGAATCTGCCTTGTGATTTTGTCTTGACGCTTAGCGTAGATGTGCTGAATGTACGAAATAACCCATTTGCCTAAAGAACCCCCATCAGACACCAAAGGGTTTGGTTTCCATTTGCTTGGTACATGTGTACATGATTTGGGGGTTTGCTGGGGGGGGGGGGTGGGGAGCGCTCTCTCTCTCTCTCTCTCTCTCTCTCCCTTTTTTTCTTGAAGCTCCCTGATTTCTAACCTCCATGGCTTTTGGAAAAAACCTAAAACCCAGCTAATGTTTGATATCATCTATAGGAGGTTGGGAATTGGTTGCCTCCTCCTTTCTGAGTCACAAGTGCATTCTCTGTGACACTCCCAAAATAGTTCTGGGAACGAAAGAAAACAAGGCTTACTCAGAAACCCAACACACCAAGATAAGAAAGACCAACGAATATTCTTCAAAGAGGCAACCACAGGGCTCAGATTTTAAACATTCTGTCCAAATGTTAAACCACGTATTCCTCTTGTTTTCAGAAATACGCTCCCCGTCCCTGTTGTACGTGGCAGTGACAGCTGTGGAATGAAGCAGCCCCTTCCCTTCTGAGTTTGAGATGTTGTTTTTGCACAGCTAGGGCTGTGAGAAGCAGAAGTTTAGTGACAGGAAGGGACGGATGTGGCTCCTGAGGATAGATCCAGATAAACAGAGGCACCAAATCGAGCCTGGCTG
Organism: Acinonyx jubatus; assembly: GCF_027475565.1. NCBI lineage: Eukaryota > Metazoa > Chordata > Mammalia > Carnivora > Felidae > Acinonyx > Acinonyx jubatus. Next base: position 44,718,830 of record NC_069386.1, read on the forward strand.
CCTTCAAATTCTCCTATTTACTTCTGGAACATTTTCGCAGTGACTTTTCATCAGCTTTACTTGTTTTCATTGGTACATTTTCTTTTGTTTCCTAGAGAGTCATGAAAACCACTGCCAAGGTGAGCGAGAAAGTTCCCCACCATTTCATGAGTTGACCGCATGCAGATTTACAGAGACAGACTTATATGCCAAAGTGAGGAAGAGCCTGGCAAGGCCTGAAAGACCTTGGGTCACTTTCCATTCCCACCCAGTCTTAGTTCCAATTTTCTCCTGTGTGCAATGGAGATGATGGACCTGTGTGGCCTGTGTGATTGCTGCTGAGTTGAATGAAATAATGTATTCTAGAATGTCAATCTAGAATGATACCTGACCCATAGTGGGCTCTCGGTACATTACAGCTATTTGCTATTATCTTCGTTATTCCAGAGCTTCCTTGAGTAGGGTGCAGCAGTCAGGATTGTTAAAGGGGCCTGAGTCTCAAGACCTGGGTCCTTACACAGAACAGTCCCAGTTCCGCTAGGTGAAGTCATGTCCCGACTATACACCTTATGTCCAGCTCCAGTTGCGCTGGTTATAACCCTCTGGCCCAATGACTCCTTGGAGAATCTATGCAGCCAAAAGTCTACACTTTCGTGGACCTGAAAACCAGGCAGCCCTCTTCCACAGCAGCACAAGGTCTGCTCCTGCAAGAGCTGGAAACTCTGTGAAGAGGCTGCGTGCAGCACTAAACGGTGGCTTCCTCCAGTTCATTTCATCTAGCATCCCCTTTGGATCAAGGCAGAAAACTAGGGGATGAACGTGGAACCACCCATTTGATTCACAGAGATTATGATGATGAGCAAGGCAGAGCACACATTATCAAGGCCCAACTAACAACCAGATATACCTGTTTTCTGTTATGTGTGCGGTTACATGAAGAAAACAGAGAGAGATAAAGATGCTATAGGGATTACAGGGCCGCCTGGGTTAAGCCTCCACCTCTTGATTTCGGCTCAGGTCATGGTTCGTGGGTTCCAGCCCTGAATCAGGTTCTGGGCTAACAGCATGGAGCCTGCTTGGGATTCATTCTCTCTCTCTCTCCCTCTCTCTCCCTCTCTCTCTCTCTCTCTCCCTCTCTCCCTCTCTCCCTCTCTCCCTCTCTCCCTCTCTCCCTCTCTCCCTCCCTCTCTCCCTCTCTCCCTCTCTCCCTCTCTCCCTCTCTCCCTCTCTCCCTCTCTCCCTCTCTTCCTCTCCCTCCCTCTCTCTCTCTCCCTCCCTCCCTCTCTCTCTCCCTCCCTCTCTTTCTCTCTCTCTCTTCCTCTCTGCCCCTCCACCCCCTCAAAATAAACTCAAAAAAAAATTTAAAGACATTATTGTAATTACAAACAATATGCCCTAGTAATCATTTTTTCACTTTTGTTCATGAGTCAGAGAAACTGCTCCCCATGTTATGTCCTTGACTAAACTGGGTGTCCCCCCCAAAAAAGTGATGCTGAGGTCTTATGAATTGGCTCACATCTTCCTTCTGTACATTCACAGCTATTTCTTCTAGAAGAAATGAGAGAGAGAAAGTATGATGGATATGCTCGAGTGATACAGAAATCATGGAGGAAATTTGTGGCCCGGAAGAAATACGTCCAAATGAGAGAAGAAGGTATTCTAGTCATTTTGTTTCATGCATTTAACAAAGCTCCAGAATGATTTTGAGCTCAAAGTTACAAGTTCGCTTTCCTTTGCCTATAATGTCACATGTTAAAATCTTGCATTCATTTTGAGTTTCTCTGTGTATTTCCACACGATATTCCTCCTCCTTCTGGGGCCCTGGCCCTTCCGTCTTCTCTGGCCTTTGGGGAACTGCAGCCTCAGACCTCCTGTTGAACAAGAAGGAGAGAAGGAGAAACAGTATTAACAGGAACTTCATCGGGGATTACATCGGGATGGAGGAACACCCGGAGCTCCAGCAGTTTGTGGGCAAGAGGGAGAAGATCGACTTTGCAGACACAGTGACCAAGTATGACAGAAGGTTCAAGGTACACACTGACCGCTGCCCATTGTGGGGAAAGTGGCCGTTTTGACATGTCCGCCCACCTTCTTAAAGCACCTCTCCTTACAGGGTGTAAAGCGAGACTTGCTTCTTACTCCCAAGTGCTTATACTTAATCGGACGAGAGAAAGTGAAACAGGGCCCGGACAAAGGCCTGGTGAAGGAAGTGCTGAAGCGGAGAATTGAGATGGAGAGAATCTTGTCCGTGTCCCTCAGGTGAGCGGCGAGGGTGTGAGGCGAGGCTGCCTGGTCCTCCTCATCTTTGCCTCTCCGCCGTTCCAAACAGCCGGGAGAAAGGCCTGGCCGGGCGCCCCCGTTGTCAAAATCCTGGTGAAGAGAACCGAGTTTCCTCTTCTTCCCTGAGAAGACCCGACCTTCATTGGTCTCAGGAATGAGATTCCAAGAAATGGCCTTCTGGTCAGCTCCACTAGTCAAGGGGAACCCAGATCCTTTCTTCCCACAAAATGTAAGACCTGGTATCCAAAACAGAGTATAAATGCTTTTACTGAAGTGGGGCCAAAGGACCAGAGTCCCATCTGAAGCCCACCTCACCCGCCTCGAAGACCTGACCCATTTCACCAGCAAAGGCCCAGGCAGCCTGGAGTCATTGCTCAATGCCCCCTTCAACTCCCAAGTTCACAGGCAGAGGCCCCGGCTTTCTTTTGGCAGAGAGGCTTGTACGTGTAAGGAGACTTGTTTTAAATCCTGCCCTGGTCAGAATTCCCCAAGTTCCCTCTGATGAGAGGAAATCCTCCCAGTCACAGAAAGCTAAGAGAAGAGGGAGAAAGGCCCCTTTGAGCTCAGTGGCTTCCCCCTTGAGTGGCATCCCTGGGCCCTTCTGAGGAGACCGCTGCTTCTGTGGGGGCAAGGCTACGGGCTGCCATTGCATTGACAGTCGTGATGTCCTGGTGGTCTGTGAATGTGTCTTCCTGGAATTGGGATACCTCTAAACTCTTACTCCACACGAAGGACAAAACGGCTGCTCTCAGGAAAAAGCCGGGCTTTTGTGTGCTCAGGCATCCTATCTACCAGGCTGGAAATCCTGGCTCCAGTGTGATAATCCAAAACAGATTTCAAGTTGTGTCCATTCTTGCCTGTGTCACGGTGGTTTCTGATTCTCTCTGTTCCCAGTTTTCCTGATAAAGGGCCAGGTGGTGCTGTGAGGTCAAGGGTTTAAAACATCGCAGCTCAGGATGTGGGGGAAACTTGTAAGCAGAGGAGTCCATCAGCAGCCTTTCTGGCAAACCCCACCTCAGGTGGGTTTCAGTGCCGTGGATTTCAAGCAAGAGTTCCAGGCACTGTCCGGTTTCCAGAAGATCTTCCTGAGCATTCACCTCACCAGCTGGGCCACAGCCTGAGCTGGGCAGCCTGCCGGCCACACTTCCTGGCGAGCTGGGCGCTGAGGCTGCCCTTGTGGTTCCAAGGAACCCAACAGGAAGCTTCTTTTTTTCCTTGCATGGGGAAAAGCCACCCCTGGGCTAAGCAGGGTTCGCCTAAACCTGCTGTTTTCTCTTGACAGGGGCATTGGCTGAATGCCAGGGAATCATAGCTCTGGGCACATGTGCTCATTACTCTGAGAGTGATTATTATTCTTCCTGTTGTTATTGCCAGGCCTGTGTCTTCAGCCTTCAGACCATTCAGGCGGTGCTTGATCATAAATAATCATATGTCTCCATTTATATAAGGCACTTGGACACCATCCTTTTTGTCTAGGCCTTGAGGTTTATCAAGGTGTGGGATATCCCCACTCAAATGTTTTCCTTCTGTCTTGTCTTGTCTCACAGCCTCTGGGGCTGCAGTGTCTCATGCTAAAACCAGCTTCTGCTGCTGCTTCCTCATGGTCTGGACATGTGCTCCCTTATGGCCTTTCCTTGTTAGAGGATGTAATGAAATGAGGTGCTTAGCCCAAAAGTTGTTCTGGCTCCGGGGAGAGAAAAGAGTCTGAGTCATTGTAACTTGTGATCTGTGCATGTTGCAGTCACTGAGCCTCACCCTCACCAAGATTCATACTGTTCCCTCATTTCCTTCAACTACCGGGTTAGGCCAGTAATCTGAGTGAGGAATGCCACCACATGGGTGATGGTATGTGCAGAATCAAAACCAGGGTAGAAATGGATTGTGGTACCAGACCACCAGATGTGCGTGTGTGTGTGTGTGTGTGTGTGTGTGTGTTTGTGTGTGTGTGTGTGTGTTCTCAAAATATTTCAACACTGGTATAGAGAAGGATTTTAACAGTTGTCTTGCACTTCAGGGAAAAGGTTGTATTGTGTGTATGTGTGCTGAACACTGTGAGGCTTAGTGCTTGACTCTGGCTGCAGTGACTGCCCCATGGTTTCTTCTAGTTAAGACCATCACCGTGCCCATGAACTTGGTCTTCTGGACCACCTGTAACTCTTATAACCACCGGGAAAGCAAAATGGGCTCGTAGCTCCCAAGCAAACCAACCAACCATGCAAAAACAACTATGCAACAGTTTGGGAAATGAGAGCATGACCAAATATTTGATATGAAGGATTTAGTGTTCATCTCCTTAGGTGTGATCTCGGTATTGTGGTTATTTTGGTCTAAAGAGGCTTTGTCTGGGACTCCTGGCAGGCTCAATTGGTAGAGCATGGGACTCCTGATCTCTGGGTCATGAGTTCAAGCCCCATGTTGGATGTAGAGGCTACTTAAAAATAAAATCTTAAAAGAAAATTTTAGGGGTGCCTGGGTGGCTCAGTCAGTTAAGCGTCTGACTTTGGCTCAAGTCATGATCTTATGGTTCATGGGTTCAAGCCCCTCATCGTGCTCTGTGCTGACAGCTCAGAGCCTGGAGCCTTCTTTGGATTCTGTGTCTCCCTCTCTCTCTGACCCTCCCCCGCTCACCATCTCTCTCTCAAAAATTAAAAAACATTAAAAAAAATTTTTAAAGACTAGGAAAGAAAATTTAAGCTAAAGAAGAACATATAGGCCAGTCCCAATAGCTCAGGTGTAAGAGCCTGTGTTCTTTGCTTTCCCATTGTAGGTAATGAGATTGGTACCATCAAATCTCATAATTGGGGCTCTGTCTGATAAGGTTTTTATTTTTTTTTAATTTATTTATTGTTTAATTCATATTTAAGTTAGTTAGCATATGGTGCAACAGTGATTCAGGAGTAGATTCCTTAATGCCCCTTGCCCATTTAGACTATCCCCCCTTCCACAACCCACCCAGCAACCCTCTGTTTGTTCTCTATATTTAAGTCTTTTATGTTTTGTCCCCCTCCCTGTTTTTATATTATTTTTGCTTCCCTTCCTTTAGGTTTATCTGTTTTGTATCTTAAAGTCCTCATATGAGTGAAGTTGTATGATTATCTTTTCTCTGACTAATTTCGTTTAGCATAATACTCTCTAGTTCCATCCATGTAGTTGCAAATGGCAAGATTTCATTATTTGTCATTGTCAAGTAATACTCGATCGTATATACATACCACATCTTCCTCAGCCATTCCTCTGTCGATGGACATTTGGACTCTTTCCATACTTTGTTGTCAGTGCTGCTGTAAACATTGGGGTGCATGTGCCCCTTTGAAACAACATACCTATATCCCTTGTATAAATACCTCCTAGTGCAATTGCTGGGTTGTAGGGTAGTTCTATTTTTAATTTTTCGAGGAACCTTCATACTGTTTTCCAGAGTGGCTACACCAGTTTGCATTCCCATCAGCAGTGCAAAAGAGATCCTCTTTCTCCGCATCCTCACCAACATCTGTTGTTGCCTGAGTTGTTACTGTTAGCCATACTGACAGGTGTGAGGTGGTATCTCACTGTGGTTTTGATTTGTATTTCCCTGATGGTGAGTGATGTTGAGCATTTTTTCATGTGCCTGTTCACCATCTGGATGTCTTCTTGGAGAAATATCTGTTGGTGTCTTTTGTCCATTTTGCCACTGGATTATTTGTTTTTTGGGTGTTGAGTTTTATAAGTTCTCTATAGATTTTGGATACTAACCCTTTATCTGATATGTCGTTTGCAAATATCTTCTCCCACTCTGTCGGTTGCCTTTTAGTTTTGCTGATTGTTTCCTTCGCTGTGCAGAAGCTTTTTATTTTGATGAGGTCCCATAGTTCATTTTTGCTTTTGTTTCCCTTGCCTCCAGAGATGTGTTGAGTAAGAAGTTGCTGCAGCCAAGGTCAAAGAGGTTTTTGCCTGCTTCCTCCTCGAGGATTTTGATGGCTTCCTGTCTTACGTTTAGGTCTTTCATCCATTTTGAGTTTATTTTTGTGTATGGTAAGAAAGTGGTGCAGGTTCATTTTTCTGCATGTCGCTGTCCAGTTTTCCAGCACCACTTGCTGAAGAGACTGTCTTTATTCCATTGGATATTCTTTCCTGCTTTGTCAAAGATTGGTTGGCCATACGCTTGTGAGTCCATTTCTGGGTTCTCTATTCTGTTCCATTGATCTGAGTGTCTGTTCTTGTGCCAGTACCGTACTGTCTTGATGATTACAGCTTTGTAGTATAGCTTGAAGTCTGGGATTATGATGCCTCCTGCTTTTGTTTTCTTTTTCAAGATTGCTTTGGCTATTCGAGGTCTTTTCTGGTTCCATACAAATTTTAGGATTGTTTGTTCTAGCTCTGTGATGAATGCTGGTGTTATTTTGATAGGTACTGCATTGACTATGTAGATTGCTTTGGGTAGTATTAACATTTTAACAATATTTGTTCTTCCTATCCAGGAGCATGGAATATTTGTCCATTTTTTGTCTGTGTGTCTTCTTCAATTTCTCTCATAAGTTTTCTATAGTTTTCAGTGTATAGGTTTTTCACCTCTTTGGTTATGTTTATTCCTAGGTATTTTATAGTTTTTGGTGCAATTGTAAATGGGATCGATTCCTTGATTTCTCTTTCTGTTGCTTCATTATGGGTGCATAGGAATACAACCGATCCTGTGCATTGGTTTTATATCCTGCCACTTTGCTGAACTCATGGATCAGTTCTAGCAGTTTTTTTGGTGGAATCTTTTGGGTTTTCCATATAGAGTATCATGTCATCTGCAAAGAGTGAAAGTTTGACCTCCTCCTGGCCGATCTGGATGCCTTTTATTCCTTTGTGTTGTTTGACTGCAGAGGCTAAGACTTCCAATACTATGTTGGATAACAGTGGCGAGAGTGGACATGCCTGTCGTGTTCCTGACCTTAGGGGGAAAAGCTCTCAGGCTTTCCCCATTGAGGATGATATTAGCAGTGGGTCTTTCATATATGGCTTTTATGATCTTGAGGTGTGATCCTTCTATCCCTACTTTCTTGAGAGTTTTTATCAAGAAAGGGTGCTGTACTTTGTCAAATGCTTTCTCTGCATCTATTGAGAGGATCATGTGGTTCTTGTCCTTTGTTTTATTGATGTGATGCATCACATTGATTATTTTGTGGATATTGAACCAGCCCTGGATCCCAGCTATAAATCACACTTGGTTGTGGTGAATAATTCTTTGTGGAAGAAGAATTATTCGTGGATCTGGTTGGCTAGTATCTTGTGGAAGATTTTTGTATCCATGTTCATCAGGGAAATTGATCTATAGTTCTCCTTTTTAGTGTAGTCTTTGTCTGGTTTTGGAATGAAGGTAATGCTGGCTTCAAAGAAAGAGTTTTTAAGTTTGCCTTCCATTTCTATTTTTTGGAACAGCTTCAAGAGAATAGGTGTGAACTCTTCTTTAAATGTTTGGTAGAATTCCCCTGGAAAGCCATCCAGCCCTAGACTCTTGTTTTTTTGGGAGAGTTTTGGTTTCTTTACTGGTTATGGGTCTGTTCACATTTTCTATTTCTTCCTGTTTCGCTTTTGGTAGTTTATATTTTTCTAGGAATGTGTCCATTTCTTCCAGATTGCCCATTTTATTGGCGCATAATTGCTCATAATATTCTCTTGTTTGTATTTCGGCAGTGTTGGTTGTGATCTCTCCTCTTTCATTCTTGATTTTATTTATTTGGGTCCTTTCTTTTTTGTTTCTGATCAAACTGGCTAGGGGTTTATCAATTTTGTTAATTCTTTCAAAGAACCAGCTGGTTTCATTGATCTGTTCTGCTGTTTTATTTGTCTGTTTGTTTTTGTTTTTGTGTTTTTGTTTCGATCACATTGATTTCTGCTCTAATCGTTGTTATCCTGTCTTCTGCTGGTTTGGGGTTTTATTTGATGTTCTTTTTCCAGCTCTTTGAGGTGTGAGGTTAGGTTGTGTATCTGAGGCCTTTCTTCCTTCTTTAGGAAGGCCTACATTGCTATATACTTTTATGACTGCCTCTGCTGCATGCCAGAAGTTTTGGGCTGTGGTATTATCATTTTCATTGCCCTCATGTACTTTTTAATTTTCTCTTTAATTTCTTGGTTGGCCCATTCTTTTTCTTTTTTTAATATGGGACACTTCATGAATTTGTGTGTCATCCTTGTGCAGGGGCCATGCTAATCTTCTCTGTATCATTCCAATTTTAGTATATGTGCTGCTGAAGTGAGCACCCCATGCATTCTTTAGTAGGATGTTCTTTAGTCCCCAAGTATTTGTTATCTTTCCAAATTTTCTCTTGTGGTTGATTGCGAGTTTCATAGCGTTGTGGCCTGAAAATATGCACAGTATGATCTCAGTCTTTTTGTACTTGCTGAGGGCTGATATGTGTCCCACTATGTGATCTGTTCTGGAGAATGTTTCATGGGCACTGAAGAAGAATGTGTATTCTGCTTTAGGATAAAGTGTTCTGAATATATCTGTTAAGTCCATCCTGTCCAATGTGTCACTCAAAGCCATTGCTTCCATGTTGATTTTCTGTTTAGATGATCTGCCTGTTGTTGTAAGTGGGATGTTGAAGTTCCCTACTATTATGGTATTATTATCAATGAATTTCTTTTTGTTTGTGATTAATTGATTTATATATTTGGGTTCCTCAACATTTGGAGCATAAATGTTTACAATCGTTAGGTCTTCTTCATGGATAGACCCCTTAATTATGATATAATGCCCTTCTTCATCTCTTGTTATAGTCTTTATTTAAAACAAATTTTTTTTAACATTTATTTATTTTTGAGAGATAGAGAGCAAGGGAGGGGCAGAGAGAGAGGGAGACACAAAATATGAAGCAGGCCCCATGCTCTGGGCTGTTAGCACGGAGCCTGAAGTGGGGCTCGAACCCACGAACTGTGAGATCATGACCTGAGCTGAAGTTGGATGCCCAACTGACTGAGCCACCCAGGCACCCCTAAGTCCATTTTAAAATCTAGATCATCTGGTATAAATATTGCTACTCCAGCTCTCTTTTGTTGACCATTAGCATGATAGATGGTTCTCCATCCCCTTATTTTCAGTCTGAGGGTGTCTTTAGGTCTAAAATGGGTCTCTTGTAAACAGCATATAGATGGATCTTGTTTTCTTATCCCTTCTGTTATCCTATGTCTTTTGAATGGAGCGTTGAGTCCATTGACATTTAGAGTGAGTACTGAAAGATAGGAATTTATTGCCATTATGTTGCTAATAAATTGGAGAGTTGGAATTTCTGGTAGTGTTCTCTGGTTCTTTGTTGCTTTTGGTCTTTTTGTTTCTGTTTTTGTTTTTGTTGTTTCATCTCTTCTCCCTTCAGAGAGTCCCCCTTAAAATTTCTTGCAGGGCTGGTTTAGTGGTCACGAACTCCTTTAATTTTTGTTTGTCTGGGAAACTTTTTATCTCTCCTTCTATTTTGAATGACAGCCTTGCTGGATGAAGAATTCTTGGCTGCATGTTTTTCCGATTCAGCACATTGACTATATCCTGCCACTCCCTTCTGGCCTGCCAAGTTTCTGTGGATGGGTCTGCTGCAAACCTGATCTGTCTTCCCTTGTAGGTTAAGGACTTTTTTTCCCTTGCTGCTTTCATGATTCTTTCCTTGCCTGAGTATTTTGTGAATTTGACTATGTCACGCCTTGTTGCTGGTCGGTTTTTGTTAAATGTAATGGCAGTCCTCTGTGCTTCCTGGATTTCGATGTCTGTGTCTTTCCTCAGGTTAGGAATGATTTCTGCTATGATTCGTTCACATAAATTTTCTACCCCTTTTTTTCTCTCTTCATCTTCTGGGACCCCTATCATTCTTATGTTATTCCTTTTTAATGAGTCACTGAGTTCTCTAATTTTTATTTTGTGCTCTTTTGCCTTAGTTTCCCTCTTTTTTTCTGCTTCAGTATTCTCCATAAGTTTGCTCTGCCTCATCCATTCTTGCTGCCGTGGCATCCATTCTTGCTGCCGTGGCATCCATTCGAGATAGCAGCTCAGTTATAGCATTTTTTATTTCATCCTCCCTAGCTTTTACTTCTTTTATCTCCGCATAAAGGGACTCTGATGTATTTTCAACCCCAGCTAGTATTCTTATTATCATGATTCTAAATTCTGATTCAGACATCTTGTTTGTATCTGTGATTAAGTCCTCGGCTGTCATTTCTTTCTGTTCTTTCTTTTGGGGTGAATTCCTTCGTTTTGTCATTTTTGAGGAAGAAAAGGAATTAATAAAGTAAGAAAAATTAAAATTAAAAATTAAAAACAACACAAAGAAATCAAATAAAGGATGTTAGATCCTAGGTATGTTTTGGTCTGGTTGTTGAAAGAAGCTTGATAGATTAGAAAAAAAAGGGAAAGATAAGAAAAGAAAAAAAAGGAAAACCTTTGAAAATTTGAAAAAATGAATACAATAAAACAGAATAGAATGAAATGATGAAAGTAAAATAGAATTTTAAGAATTTATAAAAGAGTAAAAAAAACTAGTAGAAAAAATTGACAAGTCTTTTTAATAAAAATGGAAAATGAAAGTAGATTTTTTTTCTCTTTCTGTATTCAAGAATAAGAAAAGAAAAAAAAAATTGAATAAAAGGACCAGCGAACAGAATGGAGTATGATTGAAATTACATCTGGTTTCTCATAGAAGTCAAGCTATGAAGCACTTTATAGTCCGTAAACTAAGCAGGCAGAGAGACTTGTGTTTGTCAAGAGTGCTGTTGGCCCAGTTGGGCAGGGCTTAGTGTAACAGCTATGTCCTCCATAGATGGCACTGCTTAGCTTACTGGGGTGGATTGCTGTGGATGGCACTCGTAGGCATGTATGTGCGTATGTGGGAGGGGTGAAAATGGCATCACCCTGCTACCCAGTCTCTAGTATTTGAACTCTGTGGTCTCCACAACTGTTAATCGAGCACCCTTGCTTTTTCTCTGGCTTCCATCCACTCCCCACTTCTACACTGTCTGTAACCAAGCTGCCAGGCGGCACCTGCCTCCTGAGTTTTATCTCAAATAGGGCTTTTTCCCAGCCCCTCCCTTCTGAGGGACTTCAGCTTTGGCCCGCTCACACCTTCTGGAGGAGGGTCTCACCAAGCAATGGCCAGGTGCCGGCTCGCCCCCAGGAATGTTCATGAGACCGCACTGCTGATGGTGCCCAGAGACTGTGGCATGTTCATGTGACCATGAACAAAAAGTTCATGCGATCTTGTACCAGCAGCAGAGTTTCAAGGTTTATGGAAAATCACAACACACATCTGGCTCCGGGCTTCACCCTCAATGTCCTTATTCCAGCACTAGTAAATGTGGTTGTTCTCCGGAGTCTGCTGGGACCTTTGCCTGTGGGGATGCCGCACAGCCTCTACCAGGTGTCCTCCCAGCAGGGGAACTGCTTCTCCCCATGTGGCCCGAGAACCTCTTGGACCCCACTCTGCTACTGGGGATTCGCCCTTCCCACCGGAGCACCACTAGGTATTGAGCTGCGGAGTTGCAGACTTTGTGCTCCCCCTGTTTATAGAGTCTTAATGGAATTTAAACCCTCTCCTTTCTCCTTTCTTCCTTTTTTGTTCAGTCCCTGTGGCTGTTTCCGCTTTTCCACTTTGTCTGCAGCTGCTTTTGGTGGTGGTGGGGGGTGCTTTTCCCATACTCTCTCCCCATCTCCGTCCTCTCTCCACAAGCAAAAACAACTCCCTGACCTCCGCAGCTTCTCTCTCCCCCAGTTCACCTCTTCACGCCGCGTACCTGCTGAGTTCTGTGGTTCAGGTTGTGCAGATTGTTGTGTTAATCCTCAAATCAGTTTTCTAGGTGTGCAGGATGGGTTAGTGTTAATCTGGCTACATTTCAGCCACGAGAGACGCAAAAAAAACCTTCATGCTGTTCCGCCATCTTGGCCCCTCCTCTGATGAGGCTTCTAATAGTCCTTGTCATTTTAATAGCTGATCACCAGAGGCCCAAGACTGAAAACTACGTGGCTCCCTGTCTGGTTCAGTAGATTTTCCAAAATGACTATGTGATGGGAAGATCAACCTGAAAGAGGGCTTTAGGGAGATGCTCCAGTTTCTCTTGTTGCAACATTCTTGCCTAGAATGTTGCGTTGCCTAATTGGCTAAACCTGGCAATAAGAACAGCTTACTTTACCACTGCGCAGCTGACCCAAAACATTACTGAAATCTTGACTTGATGTAACCTTTGGGATTTAGGAACCTGGACGTTGTCAGCATTTTTGAACTGAACCCCTACCTTCTGTTCAGCTCTGGAATTTGGAGGTGAATGCAAACATAGTCACTGCCTCAAGGAGCTCCCTGTCATTCTGGAATGGAAGCAAATACCTGAGTAGGCCTTCCATATAACCTGCCATACAGGTTATAAGTGTTAGGAGATGTTACACAGGATACTCCTGGGATACAAAAGACACGATGAGCCTTCTCACTGGGGGTCTGTGAAGCTTTGCTAGGAGACCCTTGTTTAGGTTTGACACAGCCTGTGTCTGCACTACAGGGAAATCAGGTTGCCCAAAGCTGGTGTCACTGGTTTCTCTGTATGGTGGAATTCTGGAGAAGGTTTATTTTCTTCTCCTTCTTCACGTTTATTTATTTTTGAAAGAGAGAGACGGAGAGCATGTGTGCAAGCAAGCAAAGGAGAGGCAAGGAGAGAGGAGATAGAGACTCCCAAGCAGGTTGTGTGCTGACAGCAGAGAGCCTGATGCAGGGCTTGAACTCATGAGCCATGAGAGCATGACCTGAGCCAGACACTTAACCGACTGAGCCACCCAGGCACCCAGGTTTTTTTTCTTCTTTAATTACCTCTGTACTTTCCAGTTTGCTAAAAGGAGTACATATAAAGGTTTAAATAAAGGCAGGGCTGGCCTAGGAAATAGCCTTTTCAGCATAAGGGCGGGGGAACCTCCTTTAAGTCTTTACTCAGTGTTTTGTAACGAACATTTTTTTGTGAAAGAGATACTGGTTAAGGGAGTGAAACAAGATTTTCTAGTATTGTCAGCAATATAACAATAAGCCACAAAGATGAGATAAAAAGCAAACAGAGAGCCAAAGCAGGGACTAGTAAAGGATCTTTCAGCACAGGGGACTACATCAAACATCTGTAAGGAATTGCAGCTTGAGCATATGAATAAGACAGGGGTGAGGTCCAAAGATAAGTCTGAATTTTTAGAATAAATAAATGTAAAAGCTTTGTTTTTAGCCCCTGGAGCGTGGGCTGAGGAGAGGCGAATGAACTTAAAACTCTGGCCTGAGGATGGTTTCACTGACTCCCATGCCTGGGTCACCCGAGGGAGGGGTTTCTGAATTTGAGGGCTAAAGTCAAAGTGTCCAAACACTTGTTCTCATTTCCAGACTCCTGCTGATAATTGGCCCTGAAGTTTTGGCCTGCTTGCTTTTTTCTTTATGGTAATGAAACTCCTAAGCGCATTAAACTACTCAAGGTTACTTGCGTTGGGCTCATTTAGCCCAGTTGAATAAGCACTGTCCCGCCGAAAAGTACAGCCAGGCAAACAGACGCATCCAGACATGCCCAAGAGTGCTCTGCATCAAGCAGAGCTTTGTTTCTCACCCCACACACCGAAAAGTGGGGCTTCTCGTTTTACTCTTTGCCTATTGCATCCACTCCCTTCCTCACGCAACAGTCTTCTTACCCCTGGGCTAGGATGCTAGGATGCTTGGGGTTTTTTTTTCATTAATTCCAAATGATATTTACACAAGTGTCTTTGTGTGGAGTTCTGCATTGCCATAATTGAATTGATCATGACAATTCTAGACTTTTCATCTGCCTAGAGACAGGAAGATGATAGTAGCTTTGTAGCTAGACCGTCTGTGGTACATTCTCAGACTTTACGAAAAGATTCCATTTCCTCATTTAGAAAAGTAGAGATTTAGAAATAGTAGAGATTGTGAGCTGCCCTGCAATACCTATTTTCTCCTTTACATAGGAATGGCTGACAGCCTCCCCTCAGACTGCATTTCCCAGGCTTCCTTGCAGCTAGGTGTAAACATGTGACGTAGTGCTGGCCCATGGGGTGTGAGCAGAAGTGACTTGTACAACTTCCCGGTCCTACCTGTAAAAGGAAAGAGTAAATGCCTAGCCCCCAGGCACTGTAGAATGGTCCTGTTGGTCCTGAATTGCTTTTGCAAATGCTTTTGACGAGCAAGAGACAAAAATGCAATCTTGTTTAAACCGCCAGTTGCCACAGTCTTCATCACGACAGAAAAACCTATATCCCAACTATAACAAGAGTATAAAGGAAACTAGTTGTGATGTAGGAAAGTTTGAAAACAAAGGCTTGAGGTAGTAATAATGAGCAAGTGTTCCACCTAAATGGCCATTATGTGTTCAGAAATGCCCGTAGAGTATTCTGACTTCACATCCAAGAAGAACTCTTCGGCATACTTATCCTCATTAAACAGGCTTTGAAGGGCCAAGCTCCCTCTCAGTGTGCTGTTGTCTTGTTGCTTCTAGTTTACTCATCTCTCCCCTGTGGTTTGTGCATGCTGCCATTCTGTGCCTTTAAATTATAGGTGGGTGGTGGGCCTACCTTAGATCTCTCCTCTCCTATACATTACCAAGCTCCTTTCATGTAGGAAGACTAAGGGGCTGAGGTTTCTGGAAGAGGCTATGGCTAAAGCTACTGACTTAATCAGGTACAGGTCGTTAGCTTCCTTCTGTGCCCAAAGAGAGAAGGTTCCTGACAAGCCACCAAGGCTCTGACTGCCCGAAGAAGTCAGAAGGCTCAGACTGCCTCTGGTCTACCCCGACCTCATCATATTCATGGGACTGCCCAGAGATACCATGGGAGTTGCAGTTTAAATGGATCAGAGTCTACATGGAAGAAGAATGCTTAATCTCAAAGCTTCTCTATGCCCTAGTTCTTTCTCCATACTCACCTTCCCGTCTGGGTTTGTAATCTCTTGGTGCAGCGGTACCTAGGGTCCCGAGAGCAGGGCCCTGTGTGATACAGCTCAGCTCTGGTTACTAAAAAAACAAAAAAACAAAAAAAACATGTTGTTGGCATTTCCTGCACTTGAAGAGATTAAAATGTTATTGTGGTCAATTCATTGAAACAGGTTTGCTTTGTTTTTAATACCTGGAAAAACACTATCCCTGATGAAATGTCATTCTTTAGAGGGGTGTCTTAGATAGTTTCACCGTGGTCCAGTGGAGGTCTTTGTAAGTGTGTACATTATGGAACCTGTGGGGTTGGTGGCCTCCTTCAACTGAGCTATACCTCTAACAACTGGAGTATAAAAGGTCTTAATTATATGTGTGTTGTAATTTCCATGAAGTCTAGCTGGGTTTGGAGATGGAACTGAGTCTAATCAATCCTCTCTACCAGTAAGCATTTTCCCCAGAACTGGGTTTGCCTCAGCCTCTTCCAGTCTTCCTGCAGCATCTCCTGTTTTCTCCCTCCTGGCCTGAGTTTGCCCACAGCCCTACCCTATACAAACATGCAGTTTCCACAGAGGTGTGTTCTCTCCCTGTCCCACGAAATTCATTAGCTTGAAGTTGATGATTGTTCTTGCTTGCTGTTGGTCCACCTGTCTTGTGTATCTGTGTTTCGTGTGTTTGTGCCTTCAGCAGCTCTTGGCACACAGTTTAAGCAGAGCACCCAGTACCCAAAGACCCGTAATAAGTGCTTACAAAGCCCAGGGTGTTGGCCTCCCTTTTCGTAACTGAGCTACAATTCTTCAAGTTAGGATTTATTACAATAGCTACAACCATATTGTAAATTCTACTAACTTGGCACTTATGTGGAATTGTTCACTTTCAGCCACATTCTATTCATAACAGTTGGGATTTTTATGATCCTAAGAACGTAGAAGTTGAATTTGAAAGTGGTTTTTTCTTTTTTAATGCAGACTAAATTGTCCTTAAATTCCGGATTTTGAAAATCATGTGGGAGATTTATTTTGATACTTTTGGTGGGTTATAAGCTTCCTTCGAAAGCAGATTGCAGCAATTTTGTTACGTAATTTGTAGCTGTTGTGTTTTGTTTTGAAGCTTATCACTTACAGAAAGACTGTAGAAACCTAATGCTATCTTACAGATAGAAACCTAATGCTATCTTACAGAATTTTTTTAAGGGAATAAACAGACGTGCAACTTTCATTAAGTCTTTCCAATCTCTTTGCAGTACCATGCAGGATGACATTTTCATTCTTCATGAGCAAGAGTATGACAGTCTGCTTGAGTCTGTCTTCAAAACTGAATTCTTAAGCCTCTTAGCAAAGCGTTATGAGGAAAAAACCCAGAAGCAACTACCTCTGAAATTTAGCAATACGTAAGTGGGGATCTGGGGACCAAAGTTGTGAGTAAAAATTGATATCCCTGCTGCAGTCAAGGCTGAGAAGAGAGGAGGCTTGTGGGGTGGAGCAGGGGGTCTGACCGGCTTCAGTGGCTTCAGAAAAGCCCAGCCCTGTGTGCCTCCATTTCTCCCAGAGAGTCCTAGGGCCTATAGAAGACAGTCCTGATGGATGTTACAGACCTTGAAAGATCACTTTTGCATTTTTGTGAAGTAATATGGACAGCTACTTAAAATTAGGATTTTTCTGCCTTATGACATGAGAAAATGTAAGTTTAAAAAAAAAGCAGAATATGGAATTGTGTTATGTAAGCCCATAGGCAGTATGAAAAATAAAAACTGGCTGGGCATTTTAGAGTTGTGGATGAATTTCCCATGTATTTGGGTTTTGGTTGCTAGTGTTGAATGAAATTTAATTAAGTAATAACCACCTTCCGTGCCGGGGAGACATGGGCTATCTTGTGTCTGGCATCTCTCAGTTCTCCACAAACAGACCGAGGGAAATCAGAGAGGCACAGTGACGCCCCACAATAGTGTGGCCTGGAGAGTGTCCCTTCCCTTTCGTCCACTCGGCAGACCCACCTGAGTTCACCTGATGGAGTGACATTGGTACCTATAATGGGGTACCTCCCTCACCAACTGGTTTCTCACAGATGCTTGCTGGGCCCCAGATACTTCTGCCTCTGGTCGGGGCTTAGCACGCCGCTGTCCCACGCCCATGTACGTTGTCCACGTTCGAGGGCCCCGGGCTGGCTCAGATGACCTGGGTTTGCCTAGTTTTACAGCACTCTTGCCCAGCAGCAGAAAACTCCATGCTGGGGTCTGCGAGCACCATTTTCTCACGTGTTACTAACAAATATCCTCGTCACAGGCTTGAACTCAAGTTGAAAAAGGAAAACTGGGGTCCCTGGAGTGCAGGGGGCTCCCGGCAAGTGCAGTTCCACCAAGGCTTCGGTGACCTGGCCATCCTCAAGCCCAGTAACAAAGTGCTGCAGGTCAGCATCGGACCAGGCCTGCCCAAGAACTCCCGTAAGTGTGCACGGGGCCCGTGGCGGGACCACCGCCTGGCCCTCCCTCACCCTGCTCGGGGCCAGACTTGCTTCCTACGAGATGCTCACGGGGCTCTGCGAGGCAGAGAACCAGTACATTTACTGCTTCCTGGGGCTGGGGTTTACTTGACATTGAAGCATTTCCAACCAAACCAACATCGAGGCAAATGAGCAGGTTAAACCTTTCTGGATAATTTTGCACTTAGATATAGCAATCCTGGCATCACAAATACTGTGTTTAAAATAAATCAGGGGAGCCTGGGTGGCTCAGTCGGTTGAGCGTCCGACTTCAGCTCAAGGTCATGGTCTCATGGTCTGTGAGTTCGAGTCCCACGTCGGGCTCTGTGCTGACAGCTCGGAGCCTGGAGCCTGCCTCAGATTCTGTGTCTCCCTCTCTCTCTGCTCCTCCGTCACTCCTGCTCTCTCAAAAATAAATAAACATTTAAAAACATTTTTTAAATAAAATAAATCAGCTTGTTAGCTTCACATGTCCAGCCCATTCCAGTCAGATCTTGTCAACAGTACAAACATTACCTTTTCTGGCAGTTAGAAGAAATTGACCACGTTTTACCAGCCCTTAGCCGGGTTTCACTGTATTACTGTGCATCAGAGCTAATGGCTCCTCCTTCGACCATAGAACCAGCGCTTACCTGGAAAACCCCTCCTGCCACCGCACTGCACTAACTCCTTCACCAACCTTTGATTCTTTTTCTATTTATTACCAATGTTTGTAATGTACAGCATAGAGTAATCATGTATGCTATGCTTTCATCTACTGTAGATATCTTTATAGAATTTTCTCCATGCGTACAACAAATGGACGCCAGGTATAAAGGAGGCCTTTGTGAAATCTGTCTACAAAGGTACACACTGGCATGTGCTGTAAGTCACTAATACAATACAGACAAATAGCCACGCAGAACATGTTGGTGTGTCTGTATCAGTTGGTACTTACAGAACACAGACAGCAGTTCTTTTGGGTTTTGTTTTAATTTTTCTTTTTTTTTTTAAGTTTGTTTATTTATTTTGAGAGAGAGAGAGGGAGAGCACACGAGGGGCAGAGAGAGAGGAAGAGAGAGAATCCCAAGCAGGCTCCACACTTTGAGCGCAGGGCCCAACATGGGGCTTAATCTCACGAACCATAAGAGCATGACCTGAGCTGAAACCAAGAGTTGGATGCTTAACCAGTTAAGCCACCCAGGCGCCCCCAGACAGCAGTTTTTGAAGATGCTTTTAAATACACGGATTCTTGGGATGCCTGGGTGGCTTAGTCAGTTAAGTGTCTGACTTTGGCTCAGGTCATGATTTCGTGATTCATGGGTTTAAGCCCTGCATCAGGCTCTGTGCTGATAGCTTGGAGCCTGGAGCCTGCTTAAGATTCTGTGTCTGCTTGGCGCCTGGGTGGCTCAGTCGGTTGGATGACCGACTTCGGCTCAGGCCATGATCTCACGGTCCGTGGGTTCCAGCCCCGCATCGGACTCTGTGCTGGCAGCTCGGAGCCTGGAGCCTGCTTCGGATTCTGTGTCTCCCTCTCTCTCTCTGCCCCTCCCCTGCTCAAGCTCTGTCTCTCTCTCTCTCTCTCAAAAATAAATAAACGTTTAAAAAATTAAAAAAAAAAAAAAAGATTCTGTGTCTCCCCACTCTGGTCTCCTGCCAATACCTCCTCCTGGCCAAACCCAACTGGAATGCAGAGGCCTCTTGCCCCAGGTGAAGCAGTCCTTTGGGCTCAGAGCCTGGCAAAGAAGAGCAACAGATAACCAGCGGGTTGTGAAGAGTGTTCAGTAGGCCCCGAAGTGGAACATCCCCTAATCAGGAGGGAAGGAATCTAGGTACAGAGAGGGAAACCCTCACCAGGCCGCTTCCCCTTGTCCCAGACCTCAGGACCTCCTTCATTTTGTGTTATTCGTGCCTTCTCACCTCCCATCCTTCTCAGTTCCTCAGCCCTTCTCTTTGCAAGAAATTCCCTCTGCACCCCTCTTCTGGTTTGATCCTGCCTTCCTTCATGTCCTACTGGAGACCTATCTGTTGGTTTCCTTTGTAATACATGTCTCTGCAGAGGTGCCATCTCCTCTGCCCGGCAGTGTTCCTGCCGCCCCAGGCCCAGTTCTGACCCACAGTGGGGTTCCATGGACCACCAGTTGATTTTCTAACTCCTCACGTCCGTGTCAGAAGTACAAGTCTTCTACCCTCTGTGGTCTCTGTTTTCATCGGAAGGCTCTTGACCCTACACTGATGTACAGTGAGCGCTGAGATGTGCTTCTTGCCAGTGACCGTGACGGGCAGCACTCACGGGTTCATTCCGTGCTGTGTTCAGACCACGAGTGCAAACGTTAAAATGTCCCACCCATCTCTTTTGAAAGCCCACAGAAATAGAAACGCTTTTGTAAGACTGTAAAGCCATTGTCTCTAACATTTCAACACCATGGGTCCATCGACATGTCTTCCGGCCCCTCCTGTCCCATAGCTACTAAGACTCAGTACTTCCCTCAACTGCCCCTCCTCTATGCAGGCTCCTTGCATATCTGGCTGGAACCTGGATTCCACACTTCTCGAAAGTTTTCCATAAGCAAGAAACCATCAGAAGCCATAAAACCAACCAGTGGTACTGATTTTGACTTTGTCTTGTTTGTTTGTTTCAGGTCCTACCAGAAGGAACACAATTCAAAACAAAGGTTATTCCGGTGGGACGCACAATGCCAACTACCCCATGAGAGCCGCCCCTCCCCCTCCAGGTAAATCCAGCGTGTGCCCGAGACCAGGACCACTAACCTGGACCCATCGTTTGTAAAATGCATCTGGGAAGAAACCCATCAGCAGATAAATGCGCACATATTACCCAGCCATGCGCCATTGCAGTGCCAGATGCACCCCCGCCAGCATAAGGGCCCTGCTTGTGACCCCAAAATGCAGGAAAAGCATGAGCTCGTGAGACTGAACTGAGGCTGAGTTAATGATCTGGATTTCATTACCTAGCAATATCACCCCCAAAGGGAAGACTCCTTACATCAGTAAAAGAAAAAGGAGTTCCTTGCCCATGGCAACCAGGATGTTGTCAGCTTTTCAGTTGGGAGGATGTGGCCTTTGTGGGGCTAGGAGTTCGCTGGCGATAACCCCTCCACCAGCACTCTGTTCCTGCCAAGTGTCATGGTGATATTTTGCAACTAGGTAAGAGCTTCATGAATAAGTGGAAAATTTTTATTTTCAGTCAGAGAGGCTCTTTATTCCAAAAAACAAAGAAATACCTAAAAGAATTACAAAATTGATACAAAAAATTTTTTTAAACCTTAAGTTTCATATTTCTCATGTTTTATGATAAAAATACAGCACGCAGGTCAATAAAATCCAAACCTGAGTCAATGCAAGACTCTTTGCCTGGAAAAATCCATTTAGTGTTTTAAGAGCACTCTCAAAATGCACAAGATGTTTTTCCCTCACTCACAAAATTCAGTTAATAAAGAGCTGTCCCCAGAATATGGGGTGTTGGTAAGTTCAGGAGTCTGGGTCTGAAACAGTCACCTTAGGACCACACTTAAATCATCCCAGACAAGGAAATAGCAGTGTCTGAAGTAAGCAGGGAAAAGCATTTCTTTCATCTGCTCTGCAATCTCGAAGCTATATGCTAAAATATGGACACCCGTGCCTAGCAGGAAAAAACTAATTCAGATCTCTTTGGGAGTCCCCATGCTTTCTGCCCAGCTCTCTTTCCTCCCCTCTGCCTTTACCCTTAAAGAAAATCCAAGCATAAAGGAACCTAAGAGAACCACTATAGTATTGTGTTACTACTTACGTGCTGGCGCCGCCCTCCCCCCCCCCCCCCCCCCCCCGAGCCCCGTCCCGCCCCTGTGCAGAATCCTGGCCAGACCACCTGGAAAGTTCATTTGCCTCAGCTTAGGTTGGCCAAAGTTGCCTCAGACCAAATACCCGACCTTGAGCTCGGCTCCCAACCCCTCTACGTGACCGTTTTCGTCAATAAAATGAGGCAGTTGGACCTGAATCCCTTTTATCAGCCTTTCTCACACTATCTGTGGTGAAGGAACAAGGTTGGGTTTTTTTTCTTTCTTTTCTTAATGTCTTGTTTTGTTTTGTTTTGTTTTTATTTATGTTGAGAGAAAGAAAGGTGAGCAGGGGAGGGGCAGAGAGAGAGAGAGAGAGAGAGAGAGAGAGAGAGAGAGAGAGAATCCCAAGCAGGCTCTGCACTGCCAGTGTGGGGCCCGACACGGTGCTTGAACCCACGAACTGCGATTTCATGACCCAAGCTGAAGTTGGATGCCTAACCAACTGAGCCACCCGGGTGCCCCTTAATTTCTTTCCTTCTTTCTTTCTCAGCCTATCACAAACCATGCTTTTATTGTAACATATAATAAAAATGAGTAGAAGAATGGAATTTTAAAAGCATTCAAAATAGAAGCCAGAATTTCTTACTGGATTCAAAAGACATGAAATAGGTCTATGAAGCTGCTGTGAACGCTTCTAGGTGCTTATTCTTAATTTCTGAACTTATCGAGGGTGAATGGGTCATGCGCAGCATGGAGCAGCCCATCTGTGACACCCCCCCCCCTTTAATTTCATAGCCCTACAGCACGTCCTGCTCTGGTTTGCCCCTCTCCTTGGCAACCACCAAGCTCCTTGTTTCTTTAATGAAGAAACTGACACACTGAAAGGTCATATATCTTGTTCAAGGTCAACAGAGCTAACCTAGGCAGAGCCCAATCTGACCTGCTGGTCTCTCTTATAAACTGACGGTCATTCCACCTGTACCAAAGGGTTTTTTTCTTAATTCAGTTGGAAGAGGTTTTATAGGAGGTTTACCAAAATGGGCCTGGGGAAGTCTTGTTCTTCATTCTTGCCCAGATCTGTCAGTGGGAGAAGAGGTAAGGGAGAAGAAGAGATCACACATACAATGGAAAGATAATGCCCCTTTTGGCCAAGGCCTGTGGTTTGGAGCCCATCACCATATTCCATTACTTAACAGATAATGTGATCTTGACTAGGAACAGTTGTTTGGCTATGAGAGTTTGCCCTATGTGGATTGATCCAACCAGTGGCCACATTTCCCTGCCTGTGTAGAGTGCTCCCTCTACCTCCCACAGGGGACTCCTGCAGAGGACACCCAAGACTGACCCCTTGAAAATGGACATCCAGCTGTTTAAACAGCTGCCTGCCAGCCCTCTTGAATCATAGCCTCATAATTTTTCTTAGATCTAAGAATGTGCCTGCCAACTCATTGCAAGCTTACCTTTCCTTGCATGTGGGCTTTGAAAGCCTGAATGAACATCTGGTGATTCTGCTACCCAATTCGACAAGCATGTGTGAGTGTCTGCTATGTTCCAGGCACTTGCTAGGCAGCTTACAGTGTATCAGCTCTGTCCCTCACAACATATTTGCAGTCATGTCCTCTGTATTTTCAGATGGGAAAACTGAGGCCTGGCGAAGCTAAGTGACTTGCTCTTGGCTAATCGATGGAGAGCCTTTAAGCAGATCAGAAGATGTAAGCTTTGTTTTCTCCCGTTTTTCTCTCCCTAGGTTACCATCAGAACGGAGTCATCAAAAACCAATTTGTGCCACATCCCCACGCTCCTGGAAACCAGAGGTTAAATCAGAAAAGTCTGTACACCTCCATGGCCCGTCCACCCTTGCCACGGCAGCAGTCCACCGGCTCAGACCGAGTGTCACAGACGCCGGAGAGCTTGGATTTCCTTAAGGTCCCAGATCAGGGTGCTGCCGGGTAAGGGTCCCACCCCCTATAGATGAAGTTGGTGACCTATATCTCCATCCATCACAGCAAGGTCCGGGGATTTCTTTGGGCTGTCTATACATGGTTCTAAAGTTGTTTTCCACCTGCGTGGTATAATCCAGGACCCAAGGCCATGAGGCTCGTGGTTGGCATTCGTAAAAGTACCAGCCAGGTTGACAGCACACAACTCATTCTCTGGAGATGGTTTATCATGATCATCAGAAGAGGGTCCCCTTCAGCCCTGAGATTCAATTACTCTGTGACCTGTCTTGCTCTCTGGCATGGCTGAGGAATGATGGGGTTTTGATTTGTGTCTGTGCCTGCTGCTACATAAACACTACAGCTCGAAGAGCCATTAGGAACACTAAGAATAACATCCCAGCGTTGTACGAGGTATAGATGCTTTTATGAATACATATCTTTAGGGCTTTAAAATGAGAGCCTCGTAGCCTTTCTAGAACTGAAAATGAAGACTGACAAAAAGAAACGCCGGGTTTTTAGCTGGAGGAAGTAAAGACTTCTAGAACTCTGTATTGATATTCAAAGAGTTATTAGTGTGGAAAGGCGGTTGGACACGTCCTGTGGAGTCACCAGGCATAAAACAGGCCCACTCAAAGACATGTAAGTGATCTCTGCCAGGAGGTAGCTTTTGGCATCAGTAAATAAAGGGGCATTCTAGAACCCCAAAGATGAACTGCCCTAGGATGTAAGGAGTACCTTGCCCCCAGAAGTATTCAGGCACGGGGTGGATGGAAATAGAAATAAGCAAGCAGATGTACTGTAGAGTGAGGTTGTCAGGTACCAGATAAGGATGAGGGTCTTATTTCAGTCCCTATTACCTAGCTAATATTGGACCTGCTGCTTACCCTCCCTGAGCTTTTTCTCCTCATCTATACACTGATGTAATGGCCACCATGCGTGCACATTGTTGGGAGTACTAGAAATAATATACATTAAATACCCAGCATGATACTGGGCATGTAGGAGCCACTCGGTCCGCGGGGGCTTGATGACAATGATGGTGGTGGTGGTGGTGATGACGATGATAGAACCATTATCTCACCGAGGCTGAACTAGTGACTTTGAAGGAGTCCTCCAACTCTGCATGATTCTCCATGGTAGAGTGGTTTTCTCCACTGAACCCAAGAGTGGGCCTGCTCCAGCCCACTCTTCCCCTTCCTCATGCCTGCCTGCATCTTCCATTCTCTCCGTGGCTCCACCATGATGGAGTTTCAGATGTGGTCGGGAGACTCGTGGATGCAATAGAGCAGTGCTGGGAGAGAGACAACAGCTCCTGCCATTCACCTCCATTTCCCATTACAAGATGTTTTTCCTGCCTTGTCAGCTTCCTTCTAAAGACCACAAAGCTTTTACAAGCTTAACCACGTTCTCCTGGGGTTCCTCTTCCCCTGGCAAGTCTCACCTCATTTGGGCTCCAGATAGGAAAACACCTTAGTTCGGTGCAGATGGTTGTCAGTAGAGATGATGCCACTCTACCCTGGATCTCTCTCCGCACCTACCCCCCACTTTTGTGTCAGTCGCTGCCTCCCACCAGTTCCAACGATCATGGCCTGCCTGATTGGCTTGATCAAAAGCAGTAGTTCTCCGACTTTAATGTGCACAGAATCACCTGGAGAACTCGCTGGCCCACTTCCAGAGTCTGAATCAGTAGGTCCAGGGCGGTGCCCAAGAATTGACATTTCTATCAAGTTCTCAGCTGCTGTTGCTGCTGCTACTGATCCAGGGACCACATTTTGAAAAGCACTCCTCTAAAGGCATCTGTTCTCTAACTGATAAAGCCAGGAAAGATTCTGTGTACAAGTGAATTGAGAGGGTGCTGTTGAGGCAGAATTAAGATTTTTACTCCATAACCCAGACCTACACTCTTCAGATGGATGGACCTAATGAAAATAATCAAACAATTCTTCCTGGGCCCGGGTTGAGGTTCGTGTCCCAAAGTAGGCCGAGAATTAAAATCAATCAATCAACAAAATGCATCAAATCTCTTAGCTCTGTCTGTTAGCTTCCTACTTGCATTGGCCTTGGCAAGCAAAACCATCTTTCCAGCCCTGCTTTGCAAGTTACAGACTTGCACACCAGCCAACTGCTAGCATCTGTCAGCCAAAGGCAGGCAATTTAGGAACATAGTGTCTTAACTGAGGCTGCTCCCTTCCAGCCCTCAGCTGCGTGGCTCCCTATTTAAGTCTTAGCGCACCCTTTGCCACCTCTAGGTCTAAAGATCAGGCGTACATAATGTGGCGTGGCGATGGCTATGAGGCTGGACAGAGAGGGCACCTTCACAGCTGGCTACCAGGCAGTAAGATTTTCCTGACCTTCTGTTGTCTGTACTCTTAGTAGGCACACTGAGTCCAGGAGCTGCAAGAATCCCTTCTACCCTCCTCCTTGTACACTTAAATCTGCTGTAGTGCAAACATTCCTTAGAAAATCCTACTCTGGCCAAAGGTCTGAACTTTTTCTTCATATTTATTTTCTGAAACACATCAAGTGAAAATTAAAATCATTTCTAATGTGGCCAGTGACCTTCGGCATGCCTTAGACATTTCAGAAGCCTCGGGGTCACCTGCATTTAATAGCTCCTCTTGGCCAAGAAAACATGAGTTGCCTTCATTTCACAGCAGGTTGTTGAAGCAAACAGCAGACTTTGGGATCCCAAACTTAAGCCTTTCCATAAACACAAAAATTCCTGTAAAACGTCACAGTTCCAAACAGTGACCTTGAAGGTGCCAATCTATAAAGGCAAGGTTTCCGCGGTCTTTTGCTCCTCGGGCTTTCGTACTCTTGGGCTTATCTTTCCTTTCCCTCTCCCACCCCCAATGCACTTTTCTTTATAGATGTATTTAACATAAGCAATCATTTCTTTTGGATCATGTAATGTGGATAAAATCAAATGGTATAATTAGCACCTCAAGTTAATTCAGGAAAGTCTTTGTCAGTTTATTTTAGGTTCAGCCAGGTTTTTTTGGAGAGAGCATGAAGCCTTTGCTAAATTAATTACCATCCCAACTGGATCCTTTACCCTTGGCTCGCCACGTTTGGGACATGGCAGCTATTCTTACTGTTGTCCTCATTGTTATTGTCCAGGGAAACTAGAAAAGATGTAGAGGGAATCGTTACCCTGCAGTCTCTTAGCATACCTTTTGAAATGTCTGAATCAGGTTCAAGGTCTTTCCTGAGAATCCAGAAAGAGAACAGGTTAAGCAAGAATCATACAAACATTTCATTCATCAGCCTTTGCTCTGATTTCATAGGAACACTTGATTTGCCAGTCACGTGTGCTTTCAGTTAGCCCTCCTATAGCTGAGATGTACATAATCTGACTCCATTTCATCACTGGAAGCATTAAAACCCAGACTGGAAATACCTTTTCTGTTGGCCTCTTTAATCCTATGGTCCATTTCATGGGAAGGCAACTTCAGGAAATTTCAAGATACTCCAGAGATTAATCCAACCAGAAGTAGGAGAAATAGAAAAATATTGAAAGTGCTCAGTGGTTGGGCTTCTTGCCATGCCACAAAGGGGGAGGGATCGATAGAAAAATTCAAATGCTGCCTGTATGTCTCTTGACAGGATTCTCCTAATGGAGTCATATTTTCAGGGGGCTTAAAATTTCCAACAAATGTCCAATAGCAATATTTCTCAACCCATAATCTACAGGAGCAGCAGCCGTATCCTGGCCGAGGCAGACATGAGGCTTAGGAATTCCTGGCATCCATTCCCACATTTCCAGTAATGTTTATAGATTCAACCTTTTGGAATACAGCATATTTCAAATAGCCAATGAAATAAAATGCCATTATTTTCCTTCTTGGAATTTCAAGACATAAATCTCACATCTGCAGAACAAAGCAGTGATCTTAGAAAGCTCAATCCCAGCTCCCCCTGGCATAGACTAGCTACACCCAGCTGCCCCAGAGGTGTGGGAGCTCTGAAACGTTCACAGAAGGTGGCCTGGTGGTGGGCAGAGAGCACAGGGGTCACAGTTGGAGGAACCGGGTGTTGGTCCCATTTCATTTGTTCATTCCTTCATTGATTCGTTCCTCAAATATTTATTGAGCCACATGCCTTTTCTGTGCCACACGCTGGACAATTACCAGCTGTGCTTCCTCATGTTTGGCACCTAATCTTTCTACACCTTGGTGTCCTTAACGGTACAATAGCGATAATAATGTAATGTTAAAGCCCACTCCTCGGGGTTTCTTGATTAAATAAGGGCTTTGTAAACCACAAGCATGATGCAACTTGAAAGTTTATCTGTATTGGTTTTACTACTGTTACTCATGTCCTTTGGTCTTATAGGGAAATGTTAATATTCTTTTTTTAAAGTTTATGTGTTTTGAGAGAGAGGACACATGTATGCATGTGTACATATAAGGGAGGGGCAGAGAGAGAGGGAGAGAGCGTCCCAAATCCCAAGCAGGCTGTGCGCTGTCAGCACAAAACCAGAATTGGGGCTTGAATTCAAAAACCATGAGATCATGACCTGAGCCAAAACCAAGAGTCAGACACCTAACCGACTGAGCCACCCAGGCACCCTGGATAATGTTAATGTTCTCCTAGAATCACAAGGCGGCTTTAGTCTCAAGAACTCAAATCTCTGGACCCCTTGAGGGTCTAAGCTTCAGGCATTGCAGCTTTAACAGGGGAAATAGGTGGCCTAGGAAAGCCAGACAAGGGGACCAGTGAGGGAGACACCTTCCCCTTCACACACGTATGGAAGAGCTCTGCCACTCGCTGTGGGTGCAGAGCAACAGCAAAGCAGCCATGAGGAAAACCTTGCAACAGACGCTCTTGCATTTGGACCATGTAAAAAAGTCCACAACCTCTTCTCCAGCTATACTATGACTCCATCTTTTTCTAGTTGAACATCCTCTGCTCCAGTCACCGTAACAGCTAACATCCCATGGAAAGTGACAGACGTTACCAGGAAAGAGCAAATGCATGAACACTCACTTTAGGGAGCCTTGTCACCGTTGACGTCATTTGGGGTTTTGCTTTCTCATGGGCTTTCGGCATCTTGTGAGATCGAGCAGTTGTCCGTGAGGGTTCAAGTGTCAGTCGTTATCCTGAGGTCTCAGGGCAAAGGTCTTCCTCAGTCACTAAGACAGGACTTCTCCAGCAGCGTGGTTTTTCCAAAGCAGCCTGGATGGAAGGCGCTTGATGACTTGGGAAACCTCGTGGTGTGGGTTATAATGTGATGGCATCGGAGGTCTGATGCCCAACTCAGAAAACGACCTGCTGTAAAAACAGGCGGCTGTAACTCAGTTTCTTCCTGTGTTTGTCTTCTTACTGGGGGAGAGATACGCTCAAGTGGGAAGTGTGTACAAATTCTCCCAAAATGATGGGTCAAGCAGTAACAGGAAAACTGGATTACATTGTGCAGAAGTTACCTAGAAGGAGACAGTTTGCTCAGTGACATGGCAGTTTCCAACTACGTGTTAATATGTATAACATGAACACTTATTATTGAAATGGCAACAAGAAAAAGAACCGTTGCTGCGAGTCTGAAATTCTTGCTCCATCCCCCATTAGCCCAATAAAATGATTGTTTTTCTAACACAGTTTTCAATCCTATAACGCTTAGTAGGCGTGCAAATGTCACGTGCCAAAATTATCTAAGTCCCGCATGTGTGTTACAGAACACATCCAGGCAGAGCACAACAGTGTGAGGACAGCAGTGTGCTGCTGAATGACTGGCTGTCCACACACCAAAGGGCCTGAGTCGTGCTCAGTTTGCCAGTTTCTACTCGCCATGGCCAGTGCCAGGCTACCGGCATGACCACACCGGCCTCGGGCTTGGGAAGAGATGGGCAGCCACACACCGTTACCGAGTGTTCCCACCAGACTTAAGCAACCAGACGTTTTTAACCTCGAGTGCAGAGACAGAAATGAAATGTAGCAAAATAATTAGGAAGGGTTGAGTGATGAGTAGTTTTTGTTTGTGCTTTTAATTTCGTCACTTGTAAGTGTGTTCCGTTTAATCTTTAACAGTGGCCGTTGTTTAACGACTCACAGAATTCCCGATGGCCTAACAACCCTCTCTCCTGGGCTGGACGAGCCAGTGCCAGCCGCCTGAGCGGGAGGGTCGTGTTTGCTGTGTGAGCAAGTCTGAATCCCTCCTTCACTGCATTGACCAACCGCCCCTTGGCCGCGAGTGGAGGCTCCAGGCACCTAAAAGGCCTCATTAATCAATTTCTGGCAGCTCCTAGTCATGATCTCTCCCCAGTATTGATTACACAGGATCGCCACCTAGTGATGCAAAAGAGATTGTGTGGGTTTGAGGCTGCATCCGTCTAAGATAGAGCTAGGAAAATGGCTGTCCCTCCCGACTGCTTTCTGCGATGGTTTCTGGGTCTGCAATGTGGTGAAATGTGGAGGCAGCAGTCTCTTCTTCGGCTTCCTGTGTACCGTGGTACCTCTGACCGTAGAGATTTTGTTGAGAGCGCTTTAGAAAGCATTCTAAGAATTAGAAAAAGAACCTGGACTGTTGCCTGAATCTCCCTTTTTTACAGATGAAGACGCTGATCCTTAAAGAGGTGAAGCGACATCCCCAAGCCACATGCCCGCCAGTGGCCAAACTGGGTCTCACACCCGGCGCACTGACTCTTCAGCCAGTGCAGTGTCCCTCCTATTCCTGCACACGGTCACTCCATGAGAATGTGCAGACTGAGGCCACGCAGTGTTCCCGGGCCTGGTGCCAGGTCCGGGGGCTACAGTGGTGAGCATGAAGAGGCCCAGTCCCTGCCTCCATGGAACCTTTGGTCCTAAGAGGGAGTCAGCTGAATGGTGACATAGGTCCCTGGACTGCCACATGGACCCCCTGCTCTGAGCAGGTGTGAACTTCCCAGGATGTGGTGGGGGGTTTGAAATGAGATCTGAAGGCTGAGCAGGAATTAGCAGTGCCGCTTAGGACGGGGGTGGGCCGAGGGGACATCAGACCAAGGGACCTCAAGGATTACTGGGGGATTTGGGTTCCCATGTAGGTCCTTGGCAAGTCGGTTTCAAAGGTCTGTGTGGCTGGAGCTCTGGGAGCCTTATGCGTCTGTTACTGTGACGTCTAGGGATGAGACCGGCAGGAAGTCCCAGGAACCTACAGTGGTCATTTCACGGGAGTGTTGTGAAATTAAATGAGGCCACGTCTGTGAAAATGCCTAGCACAGTGCCTTGCCCAGCACAGCCACAGCCCAGGCGAGTTTATATTTCATACAGCTATGGGCAGGGGTTCCCAGACGACGTCTCTTCTGCCCACACTCACAAGAGTGAAACCATGCTCAGATGTGAGAATGAGGCAGCAGGAACCGGCCAGGAAGATTTTGCTGTCACTGGCTGCCCTGCTGGAAGAGTTGTACTCCGTCCTGGTCACAGAGGACATTTAAACAGGAAAGAGCCAGACCATAGTGACCTTAGGGTTCATTGTCTAAACAGACACTTCCCTGGGGGTGCCTCAGTGACTCCATCAGTTAAGCGTCCGACTCTTGATTTCAGCTCAGCTCACGATCTCACGGTTTGTGAGTTTGAGCCCTGCCTGGGGCTCTGCGCTGATGGTGTGAGGCCTACTTGGGATTCTCCATCTCCCTCTCCCTCTGCCCCTCCCTTAGCCACACTCCCTCTCAATATAAATAAACTTTACACAGATACTTCCTTAATGCAAAATGCAGAGCTATTCCCAACCTCCACATCTATTCCCCATCAAACACAGTCTTCCAGTCCACACTCTTGTTCCGCAGCAAACAATGCCTCATCTCAAAGCTGCCTGGACTCTTTATGCTCCCACCTGGGAAGCACAGTGGACCCCGTTTAGCCAAGTGGTAAATAACCAGATGGTTTTACGTTGGTAAAGCGTGGGAGCCGCTGTCTGGGGCCTGGGACAATCAAGCCAACTGTTGCCAAGGGCCTACAGGGGAACCCAAATCCGCCAGTAATCCTTGAGGTTTTACCTTGATTGGGTTTACTTCGATTTATCCTCTGATGCCTTGGGACCAAATACCATGCAGTGGCTGTGTTCAAATAGGTGTTTCAACAGTCCTCCCTACCTCCATCATCTCCTCCAGCCTGCCCCGGTTCTGGGACACCTGGTGTCTGCCGTCTCAGAGTGGCTGAGGTCACTCTGGGTGTCAGCAGTGTGGTGGTGAGCCAAAAGGGGTCTGTGTAAGTTACTTTTTTTTTTTTTAAGCAGATTGTTTTGAGATATAATTTATATACCATTAAATCAACCTTTTTAAAGTACCATTCAACTGTTGGGATTTTGGGTTTTTTTTTTTTTTATTTTATTTAAGTAATCCCTGTACCCAGTGTGGGGCTCGAACTCACAACGCCGAGATCAGGAGTCACATGCTCTACCAACCGAGCCAGCCAGGTGCCCCCATCAGAATCTAATTTTCGAATTTTCATCATCCCCAAAAGACACCTCCTTCCCATTAGCAGTCACTGCCTCCAACCCCCAGCCTCAGCCCCAGGCAACCACTAATCTGATTTCTGTCATTATGGATTAACCTTTTCTGGATATGTCGTAAAAATAGAATCCTTTTGTTAAATTGGTTAAACGGCATGTATTATAAATGGAATTGTTTTCTCCGTCTTGTGTTCTCTAATCTTGCTGAACGTGTTTATTGGTTCTCCTAGTTTTTTAGTGCTGTGCATTCCTTAGGATTTTCTATATGCAAGATCATCTCATCTGCACATAGAGGTATTTTCACTTGTTTCCAGTGTGAATGCCTTTTATGTTTCTTGACTGATCGTTCTTGCTAGAGCTTCCAATGCAGTACTGAACAGGTGGTGAGAGCTGACCTCCCTGTTTTGTTCCTGATCTTAGGGGGAAAGCATGGTCTTTACCAGTAAAGATGATGTAAGCTAGGAATATGTGAACTGAGTGTCCTAACGCCAGTCAGGGCTCCTAAAGGTAGGAAGACAGCAGCATGGCCTGTGGCAGGACATGAGGCTGGGAACCAGTGGGGACCACACCTGGCAGGGACTTTGTAGGCCTCATGAAGGGTTTTGGTCCATTTCCCAAGAGCAAGGAGAAACTGTTAGTATTCTTTGTGGAGGGTGAAGTGAACTAATAGACACTGAGTTGGGGGGATATTCAGGGAGCCCAGAAAGGAAACAACCGGACATGGAGGAGGAGGAAGTGCCAGGGCTGGGTCAGAGCTGGAGGCGATGGGCAGAGGAGCCAGGAGGTGACTCCCAGGACTGCTGCAGGGAGGATAGTCCTACATTTCAGAGCATCATCCAGCTTTGTTTCCCCACTAAGAGGCCCCTCTGGCCCCCTTTTCCCAGGGACGACACCCAAGTCCCAGTACTCTTGGGCCCAGAGGCCTTATCAACCTGCACTAACTAATGTTTGTAGGTTTCCTCCCTGGACATAAGAGAGTCCAAGTCTTCTCCTTCTATGAATATCTGGGGGGGAGCGGGGGGGCGGGGGAGAGAGAGAGAGAGTGTGTGTGTGTGTGTGTGCAATGTTCCAATCCTGTGCCCTGCAACTGCCAGGCTGGTGGCTTCTCTCCCTCCCGGGGTATTCTAATGCACACCCTCCTCCACTCCCCCTTCCTTATTGCTGGGAAATCAGATGACTTCTGGTATGCAGGCTAATGGCTCTTATTAACCAAATGCTGACACATCCCTAATATATAGGTTGCTTAATTAAGAGCCTGCTTGCCTGGCCAGCTTTCAGAGAGGCAAGCACTTCTCCAGGAGGGAATGGGGATTTCCAGTGGACTAGGGAGGAAATTATGTCAGGCTAATCATCTATAAGATGCTTTTCCTCCAGGATAAAAGAAAAGTGCTTGGTGGTAGGTGGGAAGATAGGGATGGGGGTTGACCTAAGAAGAATGGAGCCTGAGTAACCTTAGGGTTTGCTCCCTCCCACACAGGGAGCCCCCGAAATCCCACCCTGACAGGAACAGTCCTACCCCCCCAGGTGGCAGCCAGTCCCCCCTCCCCACCAGATCTGACTCTCTCATCAGCACCCATCTACTGTCATGGGGCCGCAGCAAAGACAGAGCAGCTCTGGCCTCCTGAGATCACAGATCAAGACTGGGTGTGCTTTCCCTTCCAGGATGCAGGCCCAGGGAAAGACCCTCCCTTTTCCTTCTTCCTTCCACAGGTGTCAACAGCCACCAAGTGGAGTGCCACCCAATTCCTCTGAAAAGAAACCTTAAATGTAACTTTCTTCCCCCCTTTAATTATTTTTTAATTTACATCCAACTTAGCATATAGTGCCACAATGATTTCAGGAGTAGATTCCTTAATGCCCCTTACCAATTTAGCCCATCCCCCCATCCCACAACCCCTCCAGTAACCCTCTGTTCTCTATATTTGAGTCTCTTATGTTTTGTCCCCCTCCCTGTTTTTATTTTTGCTTCCCTTCCCTTATGTTCATCTGTTTTGTATCTTAAAATCCTCATGAGTGTAGTCCTATATTTGTCTTTCTCTAATTTCGCTTAGCATAATACCCGCGAGTTCCATCCACATACTTGCAAATGGCAAGATTTCATTCTTTTTGATTGCTGAGTAATCCTCCATTGTATATATACACATCTTTTTTATCCATTCATCCATCGATGGACATTTGGGCTCTTTTCCATACTTTCCATACTTTGGCTATTGTTGATAGTGCTGCTATAAACATGGGGATGCATGTGCGCCTTTAAAACAGCACACCTGTATCCCTTGGATAAATACCTACTAGTGCAATTGCTGGGTCATACGGTAGTTCTATTTTTAGTTTTGTGAGGAACCTTCATACTATTTTCCAGAGTGGCTGCACCAGTTTGCATTCCCACCAGCAGTGCAAAACAGATCCTCTTTCTCTGCATCCTCGCCAACATCTGGTGTCACCTGAGTTGCTAATGTTAGCCATTCTGACAGGTGTAAGGTAGTATCTCATTCTGGTTTTGATTTGTATTTCCATGATGAGTGATGTTGAGCATTTTTTTCTTGGGTCTGTTCGCCATCTGGATGTCTTCTTGGAGAAATGTCGATTTGTGTCTTTTGCCCATTTTGTCACTGGATTATTTGTTTTTTGGGTGTTGAGTTTGATAAATTCTCTATAGATTTTGGATACTAACCCTTTATCTGATATGTCATTTGCAAATATCTTCTCCCATTCCATCGGTTGGCTTTTAGTTTTGATGATTGTTTCCTTCGCTGTGCAGAAGCTTTTTATTTTGATGAGGTCCCCATAGTTCATTTTTGCTTTTGTTTCCCTTGCCTCTGGAGACATGTCAAGTAAGAAGTTGCTGTGGCCGAGGTCAAAGAGGTTTTTGCCTGCTTTCTCCTCGAGGATTTTGATGGCTTCCTGTCTTACGTTTAGGTCTTTCATCCATTTTGAGTGTATTTTTGTGTAAGGTGTAAGAAAGTGGTACAGGTTCATTCTTCTGCATGTCGCTGTCCAGTTTTCCAGCACCACTTGCTGAAGAGACTGTCTTTATTCCATTGGATGTTCTTTCCTGCTTTGTCAAAGATTAGTTGGGCATGCATTTGTGGGTCCATTTCTGGGTTCTCTATTCTGTGTGTCTGTTTTTGTGCCAGTACCATACTGTCTTGACGATTACAGCTTTGTAATACATCGTGAGGTCCGGGATTGTGATGCCTCCAGCTTCGGGTTTCTTTTTGAAGATTGCTTTGGCTATTCGAGGTCTTTTCTGGTTCCATACAAATTTTAGGATTGTTTGTTCTAGCTATGTAAAGAATGCTGGTGTTATTTTGATAGGTATTACACTGAATATGTAGATTGCTTTGGATAGTATTAGCATTTTAACAATATTTATTCTTCCTATCCAGGAGCATGGAATATTTTCCCACTTTTTTTGTATGTCTTCTTCAATTTCTCTCATAAGCTTTCTATAGTTTTCAGTGTATAGGTTTTTCACCTCTTTGGTTATGTTTATTCCTAGGTATTTTATAGTTTTTGGTGCAATTGTAAATGGGATCGATTCCTTGATTTCTCTTTCTGTTGCTTCATTATTGGTGCATAGGAATACAACCGATCCTGTGCATTGGTTTTATATCCTGCCACTTTGCTGAACTCATGGATCAGTTCTAGCAGTTTTTTTGGTGGAATCTTTTGGGTTTTCCATATAGAGTATCATGTCATCTGCAAAGAGTGAAAGTTTGACCTCCTCCTGGCCGATCTGGATGCCTTTTATTCCTTTGTGTTGTTTGACTGCAGAGGCTAAGACTTCCAATACTATGTTAAATAACAGTGGCGAGAGTGGACATGCCTGTCGTGTTCCTGACCTTAGGGGGAAAAGCTCTTAGGTTTTCCCCATTGAGGATGATATTAGCAGTGGGTCTTTCATATATGGCTTTTATGATCTTGAGGTATAATCCTTCTATCCTTACCTTCTTGAGGTTTTTTTTTTTTTATCAGGAAAGGAGGCTGTATTTTGTCAAATGCTTTCTCTGCATCTGCTGAGAGTATCATTTGGTTCTTGTCCTTTCCTTTATTGATATAATGCATCACATTGATTGTTTTGCAGATATTGAACCAGCCCTGGATCCCAGGGTATAAATCCCACTTGGTTGTGGTGAATGATTTTTTTAATGTATTGTTGGATCCGTTTGGTTAGTATCTTGTTGAGGATTTTTGCATCCATGTTTATCAAGGAGATTGGTCTATAGTTCTCCTTTTTAGTGTGGTGTTTGTCTGGTTTTGGAATCAAGGAAATGCTGGCTTCATAGAAAGAGTTTGGAAGTTTTCCTTCCATTTCTATTTTTTGGAACAGCTTCAAGAGAATAGGTGTGAACTCTTTAAATGTTTGGTAGAATTCACCTGGAAAGCCATCTGGCCCTGGACTTTTGATTTTTGGGAGATTTGTGATTACTAATTCAATTTCTTTTTCTGGTTATGGGTCTGTTCAAATTTTCTATTTCTTCCTGTTTCCAACTTGTTTCTTTTGTAAGCAAATGATGTAGGCTTAACCTGGTTTGTCCTTGATGAAAATGTTTTCTTCGTCCCTTTTTTTTTTTTTTAATTTTCTTTTTTTAATTTACATCCAAATTAGTTAGCATATAGTGCAACAATGATGTCAGGAGTGGATTCCTTAGTGCCCCTTACCCATTTAGCCCATCCTCCCTCCCACAACCCCTCCAGTAACCCCAGTTTGTTCTCCATATTTATGTCTCTTCTGTTTTGTCCCCCTCCCTGTTTTTATATTAGTTTCCCTTCCCTTATATTCATCTGTTCTGTCTCTTAAAGTCCTCGTATGAGTGAAGTAATGATATTTGTCTTTCTCTAATTTCACTTAGCATAATACCCTCCAGTTCCATCCACGTAGTTGCAAATGGCAAGATTTCATTCTTTTTGATTGCCAAGTAATACTCCAGTGTGTGTGTATATACCACATCTTTATCCATTCATCCGTCAATGGACATTTGGGCTCTTTCCATACTTTGGCTATTGTGGATAGTGCTGCTATAGACATTGGGGTGCATGTGTCCCTTCGAAACACACCTGTATCCCTTGGATAAATACCTAGTAGTGCAGTTGCTGGGTGGTAGGGTAGTTCTATTTTTAGTTTTTTGGGGGAACTCCATACTGTTTTCCAGTGTGGTTGCACCAGCTTGTATTCCTTTTTTTTTCTCTAAATGCTTTGTATGAACATATTTAACAGATACTTGTTTCGGATATAAGTTTAAAGATCTCACAAGCTATAGCTCTATGCCTTTGAGACAATATATACATGGAGACTGGAGGCAATACAGTGTATACAAAGAATACATTTAAAGCTAGAAGATTCAGATTAGGATTCTAGTGCTAGAGCTGTTTTTGATCATCACCATGAGGGGGGGCGATGCTACTGGCACCCAATGGCTAGAGTCCAGGGATGCTACTAAGCACCTGTGGTCCATAGGACAGCCCCACAACAGAGAATTATCTGGCCCCAGAGGTTAGTTGTACTGAGGTTGAGAAACTGCTCTGGTTAAATTCTTGCACCAGAATATTCAAAGCAGAGGGCACCTGGGTGGCTCAGTCAGTTCAGCATCTGACTTCATCTCAGGTCACAGTCTCAGTTTGTGAGTTTGAGCCCCACTTTGGGTGAGCCTGACTTCTCTCTCTCTCTCTCTGCCCCTTGTGGAATTCTGTCTCTCTGCCCCTCGCTCACTTACACCCTCTCTCAAAAAAAAAAAAAAAAAAAAAAATTCAAAGCAGCATTTTTTTTTTTTTTTTTGCAATAGTAGAAACTGGAATCATCCCAAACAACTATCAACAGTGCAGTCGATAAGTAAATTGTGACATAGTCATACAATGGAAGAGTATAAGGCCATTAGAATGCATGGCCACTACATTCATGCATCACCAGGGTACATCTCGAAAATGGAGTGATAGAACATGATTCCTTTTATACAGTTAAAAAAAACAGGCAGACTACGTGTACTGTTTGGGGATACTTGTGTGTGTGGTAAAACCACAAAGAAAAGCAGTTATTAATACAAAATGTAGGGTGGTGGTTGATTCCGGGAAGGACTGCTGTTGAGGAGAAACACCACATGCTTCTATGGCACTGGTGAAAAGTTCTGTTTCTGAAGTTGGGGGGGGGGTGCATTTTTAATTTCAGAGAAAGTTTACGGAGTGGCGTATCTTATAAGGACAGAGCTGGATTTGAACTTGAGCAGGCTAGTGCTGGCCCCTTGCTCCAGGCCACCATATGGTGCTGCCTCCTGTTAGGTCCCTTCTCTTACCTGCCTCCACTCTCTCCACAGTGTCCGGAGACAAACGACCAGTCGGCCTCCCCCA
Organism: Acinonyx jubatus; assembly: GCF_027475565.1. Taxonomy (NCBI): domain Eukaryota; kingdom Metazoa; phylum Chordata; class Mammalia; order Carnivora; family Felidae; genus Acinonyx; species Acinonyx jubatus. The sequence continues at coordinate 44,756,932 of NC_069386.1, forward strand.
GCAGGGGGCAGACCCAAGCCCCAGCCCAAGCCTAAGCCTCAGGTGCCACAGTGCAAGGCTCTGTATGCCTACGATGCTCAGGACACAGATGAACTCAGCTTCAATGCCAATGACATTATCGATATCATCAAAGAAGGTAAGTGCATGGCTGGCTGAGACAGCGTCCTAAAGAACATTCAGTGTCATTGCCATAAAAACTAGTTTAAACATGAAGGGAATTTATAGGTTCCTCTAACTGAAACTTGCAGCAATAGGCTAGGGCTTCATGCTCAGTTTGATCAGGGCTCCAGCTATCTATCGATCGATCAGCTCTGCTTTCTTTGTATTTGCTCCCTTAGGCTGTTTTCCGTCATGGCAATGAAATGGTTGCCATGCAAACAGATCAAATTGTGTCTGAAATCTGCTTTATCCCTGAAACTTCTCTTAGCCATTGGACAAAAGTCCTAGATTTTACTCTCATTAGACCCAGTTGCTCATGTGCCCATCCCTGAATCTCTAGCAAGGCAAAGGCTGTACCCGTGGTAAGTTAGGTGTGGCAGGGACTTCTTTGGAAATGGTTGTTAAGACTATCCCACCCAAACTTGGTGGCCTCCTTATAATGATGGTAGATGGAATGGAAGCCAGGGAGACAACCTGTAATATGTGTTATAAAAGTAGTCTGGGGGTGTCTGGGGGGCTCATTCGGTTAAGCTTCCAACTCTCGCTTTCAGCTCAGGTCATGGTCTCAAGGTTGCAAGATCGAGCCCTGTGTTGGGCTCCATGCTGAGCATGGAGTCTGCTTAATTTTCTCTTTCTCTCCCTCTCCCAATCTCTCTCTCTCTCTTGGGGAAAAAAAAAAAAGGCTGTGAGCTTGGCTGAATGCCTTATTAATTTGGTAGAGAAGTTAGAATGTGATATACATATGACCAAACATTAGTGTTTATGGAAGTACTTTTAAAACGAGAACTCCTGACTTAGGATATTCAAAAACACCATAAAGGAAATGGCATTTGTGAGGAATGGGACAGAGAAGCCATGGAGGGCAGAAAGAGCAGGTCACTTTACCAAAGTAAGCCAACGCTCAACCACGGTGCAAGATCTCCCAGGAGACAAGAGGAAGCCAGGAGTGGCCTGGTAGTGGAGGACCCTGAATGTCAGGCTGAGGAGGACTTGTGTACAGTGTGGAAGCCATTACGAACAGAGCAAGGACAAACTGAGTGAAACGGGCCTTGGTAAGACTAGCCTTCGGGAAGAGGTGGCCAGGACACACAGTTCCAGGAAGGGGGTTATTATCAAACTCCTTGATCACATGAGCTCATAGGAGACTTCTAGGTCCTTGGACTGACCTCCTTCTAAAAGACCTCTGGACATTATTTTGATCTCATCAAATAGTTTGATCTATCATGAAACTAGATAGCCATCTAGCTTGCTATAGATTTTAATATTTTAGCCACTTAGTATCCTTCCTCCAAAGTGTCGGAGTAGAATTAAGGGCTGAAATAAATGCTTAATAAACACAAATAGAATTTTTATCACCAGCTTTGTTCAGCAAAAATACTGGAAATGACCAATTACCCAGTAACAAAGATTGGGTAAATAAGCTTTGCTATATCCATTTAGTGAACTTCAATGACAAACATTTTTATTAAAGATAATGATGCAATACTATATTTACTGAAATGGAAAAATGTTCATGAGAAAAGGCAAAAAGGTTATACAGACTGTAGTCTCATTTTTGTAAGAATGGAAAATAGATGACTATAGGCACGTATGTATGTTATATATAATATATATAAGATACCAAGTGGTCTCCTTAAATGTTGAATTTTTATTTCTTTTCAGTTCTCAATATTTCAGATTTTTCTAGAAATACCATGTATTTTGGGTATAATCAAAACAATTACATATTTGTGTCAAGTGTAGGGTCCTAGAAGTTCTCAAAAAATGCTATAAATTATCACTCTCATTTATGCAGTGTGGTGTGAGTGCAGGAATAGACATATAGATGAGACAGAACAGAATCCAGAAATAGAGCCATGTGTATACAGATATTTAATATATGATAAATGTAGCATTTGAAACCAGGAGAAAGGATAGGCATTACTTTCCATTTTGATAAGAAAATAAAGTTCTGGGGCGCCTGGGTGGCGCAGTCGGTTAAGCGTCCGACTTCAGCCAGGTCACGATCTCGCGGTCCGGGAGTTCGAGCCCCACGTCGGGCTCTGGGCTGATGGCTCAGAGCCTGGAGCCTGTTTCCGATTCTGTGTCTCCCTCTCTCTCTGCCCCTCCCCCGTTCATGCTCTGTCTCTCTCTGTCCCAAAAATAAATAAACGTTGAAAAAAAAAATTTTTTAAGAAAATAAAGTTCAAGCTCTACCTCATACACAAAATATCAGACTAATTAAATATCTAAATTATAAAAATCTTAGAAGGAAACCTAGAATATTACATTAATCTTTGGGGGTGAAAAGTCTTCCGATGGAGAACATCAAACCCAAAAACCATAGAGGATTTAAACCTCATAAAAAGGCTAAATTAAAATCTTCTTTATAGTGAATTGCACCAGCACAAAGTTAAATTATAGAAAACAGGCTAGGAAAAAACATTTTATACCTCTAAATAGCTCCCCCACATGAATAAAAAGACACAGTCCAGTCCAAAAGTGGACAGAGGCTCCTGAGACCGTGCATGGAGAGGTTCCCTACCCTTTACCCATCAGTGAAGGAGAGCTAACAACTCCACCCGTGACACCAGCAGAAGATTGAAATAAGATGCAGGTCACACTCCCTTTTCCAAATCCTTAAGTTCTGAGTTTTAGAAACCAGAGACGGTTAGAAAGTCGATAATGGTGTATGTGTATAGGAGATATTACCACCTATTAGAACACTTGGTGGTCCCAGGGCAACACCCTGGGTCAAACTCAGCATCTCTGCTGTGCAACATCTGAGCATTCACCCTCTGTTGGAAGAGACATCATAAACAAACTCAGTTCAGGTTAGGTTTTGCCATCAAATGAATTACATGAGCCTTTAAGTTTTAAGAACTTTCTGGATTTGGTCATTGCAAATAGTTTGGACTATAGTATCTGTGGTAAGTCAGGGTGAAAGGTACCTTCTTTCATAGCTTACAGCTAGAATAGACTTGGGAAGGAAATTTAACACTTATTTATCAAAATTTTAAAACCCCATGTCAATATAATTACTTTGAATTTACATTTAACCACTTCCATCAAGATAAATCCTAAATAAATAAATATTTAAATGTATAAACAGAAGTCCTAGAAGTATGGGAGAATTTTCTTTTTTAATATCAGTGTGGGAAATATTTATAAAAGTGATAGAAAATCAAGAAGCTGTAAAAATATAATTTGCTTCAACTACTTAAATATTAAAATATAAAAAGTTAGTTAAAAATGGGAGGGGGGATATTTGCAACCCATATGACAAATCCACTAATATATAAAGAATTCCTAATTAAGAAGATAAACACCCGGGAGCCTGCGTGGCTCAGTCAGTTAAGCATCTGACTTTTGATTTCAGCTTAGGTCATGATCTCACAGTTTGTGAGATCAAACCCCATGCTATTAGCACAGAGCCCTATTTGGGATTCTGTCTCTCTCTCTCTCTGCCTCTCCTCACTCACTCTCTCTCTCAAAATAAGTAAACATTAAAAAAAAAAAAAAAAGTAGGGAACAGTGGCACCTGGGTGGCTCAGTCGGTTTAGTGTACATCTTCAGCTCAGGTCATGATCTTGCATCCATGGGTTCAAGCCTTGCGTCGGGCTCTGTGCTGACAGCTCAGAGCCTGGAGCCTGCTTTGGACTCTGTGTTGCCCTCTCTCTCTGCTCCTCCCCTGCTTGCACTCTCTCAAAAAATGAGAAAACGTTAAAAAAAATTTTTTTTAAATAATGGCCAACAACAGAGAAGGTGGCAAATGATAGTAAGTCATGCAGCTATTGGAAGAGAATATGGAAACTCTTTTATAAACTGATATGAAATGGTCTTTAGTATATATTATTAAGGTTAAAAACAGTGCAGAATGTGTAGTTTGCTATTGTTTGTGTACAAAAGGGGTAATTTTTATAAATACTTGCTTTTATATACATGAAATATCTCTGAAAGTATAAAAAATATATAATATTGCATGCCTTCAAAGAAGGGATCTGCTCATGGTTCATGAGATTGAGTTCCATGGAGGGCTCTGTGCTGACAGCTGACAGAGCAGGGCCTGCTTGGGATTTTCTCCCTCTCTCTCAAAATAAATAAGCATTTTTAAAAAGAACGGATCTGGGTGGCTGTTGTTACTGTTTATGCTTTTGTACTTTTGAAAGTACATCTAAGAATATTACCTATTTCAAAAATGAATCATATTGTCTTACAAAATAAAACGTCTGTATTCTTTGAAGGGACTTTTTTTTTTTTTAATGTTTATTTTTGAGAGAGACAGAGTACGAGCAGGGAGGGGCAGACACAGAATCCAAAGCAGGCTCCGTGCTCTGAACTGTCAGCACAGAGTCCGATGCGGGGCTCTAACTCAAGGGCCGCGAGATCATGACCTGAGCCAAAATTGGCCGCTTAACCAACTGAGCCACTCAGGTGCCCCAAAAGGGCTATATTCTTTGACCCAGGAATCTATCCTACAGACCTACTTGCACATGGACATGAAGATATATATGTGAAAGTTTATTCCATCAATAGTGAAAAATTGGGAAAAAATGTCCATCAGTAAGGAAATGGTTCTATAAATCATGGCATGCAGTGCAGCCCTTTAAAAAATGAGATACAAACATGGAAAGATGATAGCGATTAAGTATTGAAAAGCAAGATGCAGAATAGTAAGATACAGAGTGGCTGTTTAAGATGAGTGTGTGTACAGTTAAAATCACAGAGGAGGGTCTGGAAGAACATTAGCACATACTTCTCACTGGTGGAGGGTCTGGCATTAACGTGGGAAGTGTTGGGCATCAGTTTCTCCCCAGAGTAGATTCTGCACTGGAGGAAGGAGCGGGAACGGTGCAGTGGAGTAGCCCCCATGACGAAAAGTTGGGGTGGGGGGGGGCAGGACCATCCCACCACAACCCACCAGCCTCCCGTGGCCCCACCACGCACTGGGGCTGGCAGGCCTAGGCCCTGAGGGGCGGTCAGGCAAAGCCTCAAGGTCCAGGAGCAGGATCTTCCTAGAACGGGGCCTCGAGTGCTATTTCTGCCGAGGGGGAAGGGCTCCTTTTTACAACAGACTCTTTCATGTAAAAGAAAATAAAGAAGGAAAAAGAACGTAGAAGAAGCCAAACCACCTTTGCCCTGTGATGCGCCCACAGGACAGGGTGTGTTTGGCCCAGGCACAACTGCCTTGCTCACCCTCACTTTCGCCTCCTCTGTCTCCTGCAGATCCTTCTGGCTGGTGGACGGGTCGACTACGAGGCAAGCAGGGCCTGTTCCCCAACAACTATGTGACCAAGATCTGAGGCGCACAGAGACTCTAATGCACAGGCAAAGGAGCTCCAGACAGGGAAGGGGACATTTGGGGGCTCTCCTTCTGATCCATAGCGAGCAAGTGCTTCCTTGTCCAAGGCCTGGAGTTTTTCTGGCACCTTCCCCATGGAGGACATTGAAAAGCTGGGTTGGGGACAGGGAGTGTCACTGCATAAATGATCCTAAAAGGTAGCCTCTTCATAGGAGCCCAGGAGGGCAAAACCACCACCCACTAAGATTTATTTATTGTATTTAAACCTGGTGAGAGGACAGGCGAGGTCCACTTGTTGGCTCTATCAAAACAGCACCCCGCTCGCTCACCAGGCCCAGGGAATGGCTGTAGGCGGCCACTGACAAGTGCCTTTAGTCAAAGAGCACATTTATTTCCTCCCTCTTTTCCTTACCTGACACACACATTCCTCTCTGCCACTTTCCTTCAGGGAGGACCTGCCCTCTTTGCAGGCCGGGCTTGACATGAGCGGGCACTTCCCATGCGAAGGCCAAGGGCCAGCGTGGCCTGCTGAGCCCGCAGGTGCAGAGGGCAGCTGGTTTACACTTTGCCGGGACCCATCAGGCTGCCAGGCTAAGCAGGGCCTGGGCTGTTGGCCTTGCTTTCTCTGGGTCTTCAGTTGGAATGTGGCTGGCCCATGTTGGTTTTGTGTTTAATGCTGTACCTATTATAAGAAGGATCTCTTTTTTTCAAGCTGTACATTTATAAAGACAGATCATATACTGTATATATAAAAATCTCAAGATGGTAGCAACATGTATGAATGTACTAAGTAGTATTCCACTGTACTTATTCATAAGGTAGGTTTTATTACAAAACTCCCACCAGGTACTTACAAATGTGCACTACTCCTTTTCAACTATAGAATCAGTGTTACTGCTTTCTAGCCCAGCCCCTGCAAACCCTTCCCAATCCTTTCCCCGTAGGTAATTTTCCTCTGCCCCCTGTGCCCCTCCCCTTAACGCCTAAATAAATAAAGGAATCATGAACTACCTGTTCTTTTGTGACATTTGTTATAGGGTGAATGGTGTCCCCCACCCCCAAAAAACATGGTGAAGCCCTAACGCCTGTGACCTCATAATATGACCTTATTGGGAAATACAGGTCTTTACAGAGATGATCAAATTAAAATGAAGTCATTAGGGTGGGCCCTGAGCCAATATAACTGGTGTCCTGATAAAAAGGGGACATTTGGACATGCATGGACACGCAGAGGGAAAATGATGTGAAGGAACAGCCGTCTAGAGCCAAGGAGAGGGGCCCGGCCCAGATGCGCTCCCTCACGGCCCTCAGGAACCAGCCCTGACCACACACAGATCTCGAACTTCCAGCTTCCACAGCTTGTAAGACACTGAGTTTCTGCCGTTTAGCCACCCAGTCTGTGGCGCTTTGTGAAGGCAGCCCTAGCAAACCAATGCAGTGTTTATTGCAGTAATGGTGAAAAGTCAGAAATGATGTAATATCTATTGATAAGGGAATGGTTTTCAGGGGACACTCACCTTTCTGCCTCTCCTCCAGGTTGCCTTGGTCATTCTGAAGCTACTGGGAAAGTAGGGTTTGACCAGCACACACCTTTCTGTCATTCCAAGATCCTCGAGTCCGTGGGAAAAATTATCAGGGGTTTCATATAAGGAGATAAATGGATCTGAATTTGGAACAAGTAAACCATTTGATTCTGCATTTTCAAGAATAGGGAGCAAACTTCATTTGGTAACAATAACAACATTTAAAGTAGATTTCCGTTCCATTTTGTGACCAGTTGAAAGGAAAATAAAGCCATAATGTGATGACACGAGGAAAGGTAATCCCTGTTTACACCAAGAGTCTCTTAATATTTGACAAAGGATCTTCACATTCCTGGACTCACGCAAAGTGGGAGGAAGGCGCTAGAACCAGAATTCAAACGAAGGAGCATCCTGGACCCCCCACAGCCTCAACACGCAGGCGGCTTTCTCACAAGCAGGACTGCCAAGATCACCTTCCATTGTTACCACACACCCTTGGCGGGCTCGTTTTTCCCCCCTGAAAATCAGTCCTGGGATAAAAGAAGACCAACTTTAAAAGAATTTGGGGCCAAGTGACAGGACAGCCTGAGTTAAGCATAGGTTATTTTGAAAAGGGCTATCTTGAGGATAAATATTAGCTCAAGCTCTGGAGGAACTAAGGTGACCTTGATGGGCAGTGGAAGGAATCACTGAGAAACTCCTTTAAAAAAAAATGTATTTATAAAAAAAGGATGAGACTGTACCATTTGAGACAACATGGATGGACCCAGAGGGTATTATGCTAAGTGAAATAAATCAGACTGAGAAAGACAAACACTATATGATTCCACTCATCAGTAGAATCTAGGAAAAAAAGAAACAAAAATAGACCTATAAATACAGAGAACAAACTGGTGGCTGGAAGAGGGAGGGAGGGAGGGAGGTTGGGGGGACAAAATGGGTGAAGGTGACAGGGAGATATACAGGCTTCCAATCACAGAATGAATAAGTCATGGGAATAAAAGGCACAGCATAAGGAATACAGTCAATGGTACTATAAGTGATGTAATGGGACAGATGGTAGCTACACTTGTGAGCACAGCATCATGTATAAACCTGTCAAATCACTAAGTTATACACCTGAAACTACAGTAGCATTGTGTGTTAGCTATACTGAAAAAAAAAACTAATGGCTTTACATAATTTTCCTAATGTTATGGATTAAGGCATAAAATAACCCAGGGGCGCCTGGGTGGCTCAATCAGTTAAGCATCATCTGACTCTTGATTTCGGCTCAGGTCATGATCTCATGGCTCCTGGATTTGAGCCCCGCATCGGGGTCTGGGCTGACAGTGCAGAGCCTGCTTGGGATTCTCTCTCTCTCTCTCTCTCTCTCTCTCTCTCTGCCCCTCCTCCCCCACCTCCAAATAAATGAACTTAAAATTTTAAAAATGGGGAGAAAAATCAATCCTGGCTACTTTTAATGATTGGCCTTTAAAACTGGAGTGTAACCAGGACCCTTCAGGCTCTAGGTGACAGCGTAGGAACTGAGTCCAACCTCTGGACAAGCAGCAGGAAGAGCCCTGGCTCAGGACCACAGAGCAAGCCCCACCTCTGCACCCAGAAGCCTCGCCTAGTGCCAGGCCCAAGGGGGTCCTCAACAAGTGATGCTTGAGTAGGTGAGTAAACACTTGTTTATAGGTGTGAAGTCCTTATCCTAGGCTTCTCTTGGCCCCGTATCTAGCCAGGCCTGCCATTTTGTTCACTGTTCAGCTAAGTAGTCGTGTGGTTAGTTTGGGAGTCACCTCACCTGGGAGAGTGTAAAGAGGATCAAGGGGCCACCCCTGCCTTCTACAATACCCCATCCTGTTTGGAATGATGGTATGCTTACACATGTATACATATACAGAAGTAGAAAATGCAGTGTGCAGATGTGACAGATCCCTTCAACCAAAGGTTTTAAAGTAACCAAGTACCAAGTGAGCAGGCTTGAATGTTCCCTAGGACACAGATGTTCAAACGAGCAATAGACCAGCAGTTCTCAAACCCTTTGGCCTCAGAACCCCTTTATACTCTTCAATGTTATCAACATTTAAAAAAATAATAAAAATAAATAAAATTTAAAAAAGGGGAGCCTGGGTGACTCAGTTGGCTGAGTGTCTTACTTTGGCCCGGGTCATGATCTCACAGTTGTGAGTTCAAGCCCCGCGTCGGGCTCTGTATTGACAGCTCTGAGCCTGGAGCCTGCTTTGGATTCTGTGTCTCCCTCTTTCTCTGCCCCTCCCCTGCTCATGCTCTTTCAAATAAACATGTTAAAAAAAATTAAAATAAAATATACTCTTCAATGTTATTGAAGACCTCAAAGAGTTCTGCTTTTGTCTTTTATAGCTATCTGTATTTACCATAAGAGAAATTAGAAAATTTAAAAAAAATTTTTTTAATGTTTATCTTATTTTTGAGAGAGAGAGCACAAGCTGGGGAAGGACAGAGAGAGAGGGACACAGAATCTGCAGCAGGCTCCAGTCTATCTAAGCTTTCAGCACAGAGCCCAATGCGGGACTCAAACTTGTGAACCATGAGATCAAGACCTGAGCTGAAGTCGGTTGCTCAACTGACTGAGCCACCCAGGAGCTCCTAAAACAGAAAATTTTAAAACACCAACAAACACACATACACATTCCACTAACCACCAGAGCGATGACATCATCACTTCTCATAGCCTCTGGAAGATTCCACCTTACACTAATGACAGACAAGAACAAAAAAAGGCAAACATCTTAGTATTATCATGAAAATAGTTTTGACCTCATGGCCTTCTTGAAGGAGTCTCAAGATATCCCAGGGGACCCCAGGCCACATTTTGAGAACCACCAGAGGGACTAAGTACTAATAAACGGGTTAGAGCAGGCAGCGCAGTTGGCTCTCTGAAAACATCATGCAAAAGGGTCATCTCTTCCACAGTGCTTAGGAAAGCAAGTCGATGCCCATGGAGAGGGCAAAGGGTGAGGCCTTTTTTATAAGCCTGTTCCCCCAACAGGTGTGAAAACCATGCACACGTGTTGTCTCAGCCCATCTGGTCAAACCTGATACCACCATTACCAAGCCCAGCCCTAATGGGGTGGAAAGGTGATGGGAAGCAGTTTCATCTTTGAGAGACAGAGAGAAACAGAGCATGAGCAGGGGAGGGTCAGAGAGAGAGGGAGACACAGAATCGGAAGCACGCTCCAGGCTCCCAGCTGTCAGCACAGAGCCTGACACGGAGCTTGAATTCACGAACCGTGAGATCGTGACCTGAGCTGAAGTCAGATGCTCAACCGACTGAGCCACCCAGGCACCCCAACAGTTTCCTTTTTAAAGAACATTCCTTGTGGGGTGCCTGGGTGACTCCATCGGTTAAGCGTCTGACTTCAGCTCAAGTCACAATCTCATGGTTCGTGAGTTCGAGCCCTGCATCAGGCTCTGGGCTGACAGCTCAGAGCCTCAAGTCTGCTTTGGATTCTGTGTGTGTGTCTCTCTCTCTGCCCCTCCCCTGCTTGCACACTCTCTCTCTCTCAAAAATAAGTAAACATCAAAATAAAGAAAGAACATTCCTTCCAAAGTGCACATACCATGTCCACTCAGGTTCCAGCAGCTGGAACTTAGTCATGTGGCCTCAACTGCCAGGGAGGCTGAGAGAGTCTTGCTGGGGGCAGTTAGTTTCGGTGTGGAGAGCAGCTTACCCAGGCACCAGGGAGAGATCTTCCTCCTCCTTCAGGCATGGCTCCTTCCAGGCAGAGATGTCCACAAGAACAAGTATGAGACAACATGGCTATGCATCCATGTAACTGACGATCACTGACTTGCCACAGAGCAGGGCTTATACATAATCCAAATCTTTTCTCTTCCAGACTCCCTCTGAACTCCGCAGACCTCCTGAGTGAAGCTGGGCAGACTAAAGGCTGGCCCTGCCTCTACTTGCTACTTTTACAGTGGCTTCATTTCCAGGTGGGGTCAGAGTCCAGTTTCGGGAGTACGGTGTGTACAGGATGCATCTTTGGTGGAGAACCTGATCATGTTCCTGGCACCTTTCACTTTTATGGTCAAAGAGTGGGAGCCATTCTGCAACATCACTCCGTTTCCTGCCTTGTTTTATGTCGTTCCAGAGGCCTAGCTGGTCTTCACAGTTGCTCCTGAATTTAGGAACTTATTTTTACTCTTACCAACTACTTGATGTCTTTCCTGCCTACAGTACTGCACCCGCCCCCTCTAACCAGCATGAACTACTCTAAAACCACTTAGCAAATGAGAAGGATCAGTGCAGTTCACTACCTTGCCCAAGGTCATGCAGCTCTGAAGTAGAGGAACCCATCAATTGACCCCTGATCTGACCCAATACCCATGCTTTTCATCTTTGTCTTCAATCAAGCAAATAACAAAGAGCTTGATAGTCTAATTGTCAACCTTTCAACTTCCAATATCTTTTTCTCAAAAATCAAAAACCAAAATTAAGAAAAAAGAAAAACTCACAAACAGGACTCAACAGCTATAAATTTGTAAACTCTCTCTCTCTCAGAGACAGCAGGCACACGAGCAGGGGAGAGGTAGAGAGAGAGGGGAGAGAATCCCAGGCAGAAACCATGCTGTCAGCACAGAACCTGACATGGGGCTCAATTCCACAAACAATGAGATCATAACCTGAGCCGAAATCAAGAGTCAGATGCTTCCGAGTGAACCACCCAAATGCCCCTGTAAATTGCTTTGACAGGCAAGAGCTGTGCCTAACATATCTTTCAATGCCCAATGTCCATCTCATTCCAAGACCACCACCTCCTTATAATAATAGCCACTAACATTCAAGCACATCCAGACACTGCTAAGGGCTTGGCATACTTTACTTTGCACTACAACACTATGAGGTAGATGCTCTTACCCCCATGTAACAGACACAAAAACAAGGCACAGAGATCATAGTTGCTAAGTAGACTCAGACCCATGCGATGCAGCTTCAGCATCTGTGCTCTTCAAATACTATGGTTCCATCACCTCATTTTCTAGTTGCAATGCTTTTATATTATGATTTGTACTTTTACAGTAGTAATTTCTTATTTCATAACACTTTAGTTTTGGATGCCTGCTATGGCACATAGGAAGGATCTTAAAGGTCTTTTTTTATGACATCCTGTAAATAGGAATTTCCTGAGTCGGGGTATTTAATATTTAACTAAGCAAAATACGTAATAAAGAAGCTATAAAATGTCTCAGAATAGTCTACAAAACCCATCTCTTCTTGACGAGAAGCTGGAGCTCAAGCATCCCTGGGAAGCGAAAGCTTCCTCGCAGGGTCTCACTTCATTACTATTCACATGTGTGACCCAAGTCAGCCTAAGGCTGCCATGGGAACGAGTCTCACTCAAAGAGAGATACTTCTAAAGCTTTACACTAGGACTTTAACACAGAAGACTCCCATTCCTCCAAGTGCTCACGCACATAAAGACTTACTTAGGCGGCCCGGCCTGCCTAGGGAGAGGGGTGGGAAGTGAGCACTAGCTGGAGCCAGCCAGGCTCGCCTCCCAGGCAGCCAGAAGCCACAGCTGAGTCTCAGAACCAGCACGTGCACATCTCACTGTCACGCAGAAGGCAGCATTTACCACACTCTGGACTGGGGAACGGCGGAGTTAAGAGTTTACTGCAAAGCTTCTCTGAGCCTTTATGAACCGTAATGTGTTTGCAATGTTTCCCGAATGTATTTGACTAGCTCCTTTTTCTCAAAAAGCAATTAACATGTGCTGAGCTAATAGTTTGGGAAGTTGTTGCTGTAAGACACTCATTTATTTTATGTGTTTTGGTTTTGTTTTTAGTGGTTGGAGACTGCGAATGCATTCACACTTAGAGAATAATGCTAAATGTGATCAACTGCCCGCCAAAAAAAAAAACAACAAATAGTAACCCATGAAATAGGAAAATGCATTCCAAGTTTCAACATTAACAAGGTGTCACAGACCCGTTTTTGTTTTCCAGTGGTGGCCCCTTAGGACTGACATTCCTGGTCCCCACCATGCCTTTGAAGGAGAGGCATACTGTGAGGGCTGCTTCTGGTAGCCCTCAACCCAGTGGGCCAGGCGTTCCTGTATAGGAATGAGAAAATAGTTGAGTACATTCTGAAAAGGAATGGTCATAGTTATCCTCCCGTTTTCAAATTTCATCATGAATCTTTTTATATCTCAGAAGTTTAAGAATGGGTTAGCATTCACTGAAGCCAAGTTCTAGTTTTTTCCATTTGAGAAAGTGGCAGGAAGATCTTTCCCAAAGCCATAAAGGCAATAATTTACATACTTCTCATAGTAGCTCAAAAAGAAATTAGTCAACCCAAGCTTCCACTGACTTCTTTCCACTATAGAACACACAAATAAATACACATAGGATACCTGAAGAAAAATTAATAGCTTTATTTTTCCTCAATATACATTTAGAAAATAGGTCTAAGAAAAGGTTTCATGAAATAGACCAGACGACTATGTACAAAGTGAAGAGTTCCAAATCAGCAAGTCAAAGCACACAAATGAAGCACTCTTCCCCGAGGGCCATGGCAGCCTAGGACCGTCCCATCAGAGGGGACGCAAGCTCTTGGATGGCTTTTGAGTTCAGCTGAGGAATCGTGCTGATCTTCAGGAGTTTGCGGCTTGCATACTTATTCTTGATGGCCTGCAGAAGTCATCTGTGATTAAGCACGCATCAGGACCCCCTACCTTATACCATGTTCCTAGTCTAATTCACAAGTATTTAAGGGCCAGACCCACAATCTCCAACTAGTGCGATGATGCTGAATCACTGAAGCCAGCTAGAGCTCTGAGGTCATAATGTGTTGCACCCGACAATTTCCTTCCATACCTAGCAATGGATAAAGCCCAGCTGGTAGCACAGGTGATGGAGGAATAAATGGTGTCAAGGTCCAAGGAGCAGTCCCTCTCTCCTATGTTGCCAGAGGGTTGGGAGGTAGGAGCTGTGTTTATCATACCTAAGCACCATCATGACAGAACACGTCTGCCAGGACCGGCAGCAACAAGTGGCAATAAAAGCAAGTGGCAACCAGTGCTTAGCGGGTCCCAGACAACAATACCCTAAGGACTGAAAACATGTCACACTTCCATGGTGTGCTAAATCATACAGAAACTACATGCAAGGAAACTACATGCTTGGCACAAATGCCTTGCTCTTTGTCACCACACCTGTGGTGATACTCGGCATCACACAAGCACAGGACAGCACCCAATCTCCTCTGACTCCTCCTCTCAGGTGGGCCCCACAGAGACAGATACCAGACCCCGAGGAGGCTTTCTGAATGGGCTTCTTGCCCCTCCCTCTTCACCATGATTTGGTCACTGTCCCAAAAGATCCTGGTCAAAGGCCCTGAGTGATACCACCCCAAAACCCGAGTCTTCACGGAGCCCTTGCTGTTCCAGAGGACATGGGGAGCGCCTTCCCTGATGCTGAGTGCCCTGCCCAGGATGCTGGGACAAGGTGGGGAGACACACTGAATGGCCATCTGGCTGACTACCTGGGGCCTGGACCTGGTTAGCCTAGCTACTTGGTTTTGAAGAAAGTCTGCTTTTCGGATACATCAGTATGCTCCATCCCCTGCTGGACTAGAAAAGAGTTCGTGCTAAAATAGACTCTCACATATGCCAATATTACGTTTACATGAAAACGCAAACGCACATACGTACACATACTCTCATTCACAAAACCCATAATCTAATGCTTTCCACGGTTGAGGGAGGAGTACTTACGATGAATTTCGTTAAGTTTTCGTTAACTTTCACGACATTTTTGGCCATGTGCTGCATGACTTCCAATACTTCATTCTCTGTGTATCCAGTGTAATACTGCTGTTTTAAGTTCTGGAACACAATGAAGAGAGAAGGTGCAAGATAAAGCCTCCGCTTCTTTAGAAGAGCACATCTTATACATGCTAACATCACTTATCACTTGCATAAAAGCTATACAATGATATTCTTACTTTCGTAAAATTCAGTAACAGCCCTAAACACTACCATTGTACCAGCAAAGCAGCCAGTAAATGCAAGATGACTCTGGCTCTGAGCAAGACTAAATTAAGACACTGTGCAACTTCAGCTAAATCAAGTGACAAAGTTCCCATAATTATTATTATTTTTAAAAAGGTTGCAGGGGTATGTAGGGTACTCCAAGTAACAAAGCTTTCATGCTTCTATCACCACACCGGGGTGCGGGTGGGGGGACGGAAAGTGGGGCAGAGTAAAAATAAAACCCAGCAAAGGAAAGCCCCTTTCAGAGTAATGGCAGAGACCTGGGACAAGCACATCTCACACATACCACCACCACCACCGCCCCCCCTGTCCCAATCAAAGCCCTACTGGACAGTGGCTGGTGGGGAGCTGGACAGAGCTGATACCCATATTGTTAGGGAAAGAGGTTCATTATTAAGAATAAATTAGGCCATGGGCAGCAATCTAATCTACAAAATCCAGAAGAATTAAAGACTGCCCGGGATTCTCTCGTTGGGCACTGTGTAGTTAAGCACTGGAGAACAGAGAGCAGAGAAGCCTCTAGGGGTAGAGGCTTTGCGACCTAGCCTCCTGGAGAACAAAGGTCAAGCAAAAGGACAGTTGTTGATTGACAGTAAGATCTATCATGTGTGAAGATAGGTAACCTAACTTTATTTCAGTTCTGTGATAAAATTCTAAAAGCTGAAGTACATCTGTCTCATATGCACAATCTAATTGGGAAGATAAATCATAATTTAATCTTTTTCTTTCTTACTTTTTTTTTTTTTTAAGAGAGAGAGAGGGAGTGCACGTGAGCAGGGGAGAGGGGCAGAGAGAGAGAATCTTAAGCAGGCTCCACTCTCAGCGTAGAACCTGACACAGGGCTCAATCCCACAATCCTGGAATCATGACCTGAGCTGAAATCAAGAGTCAGATGCTCAACTAACTGGGCCATCCAGGCACCCCAAACACAATTTAATCTTATTCCTAACGTATTTTTTTTTTTTATTAATTTAAGGTAGGCTCCTTGCCCAATGTGGGGCTTGAACCCACAACTCTGAGATCAAGAGTCTCATGCTGTACCCATGGAGGCTGCCACGTGCCCCAATCCTAAAATAATTTAAAGAAAAAAAGAACAAAGCAAGATCAATTCTGAAATAACACACAACCACCGGCATTTTCAAGTCAATTCCCAGAAAACGAGGAGACCTAGTGCTAGTAGGTTCAGAGCCCAAAGAAGACATGTCCCAGAGGAAAGTAATTTAGCTAAAATGAGCCACTGGTACCAGGACCCTGTATCATCCATGTATCAGCAGCCTTGTTGCCTCAAGTTTTTTATTTCAAAAAATTTCAAATTATTTCAGAAAAAATGAGATAATATAATGAACATCTGTACATCTTTTGTGCAGATTCGCCTATTAACATTTTGCCACTTTCTCGTTTTCTCTCTCATGGTGTCTGCAGCTAACTCAGTTGCAAATGGTTTAGCAAGAATTGTGTATGTATGTATTAACACACAATTTTTGAACTATGTGACAATGAGTTGCAGACACCATTACACATCACTTCTAAATGCTTCAGAAACATCCCCTAAATAGTGTTTTCCTATCTAGACACAAAGCTTTTCACATAAAAAAATCAACATTTCCATAGTATCATCTAGAATACAGTCTATATTCAAATTTCTCCAACTGTTCCAAAAATATCTTTCATAGATTTGTCTTTTTAGATCCAGGTCCAATTAAGGTACATGCAGTATATCTGATCTTTGGGGGGTTTTTTACTTAAAACAACTCCTATTTTCTTGGCTTTAAATGACAACTTGAAGGCCCTAGGCCAGTTACTTTTAGGACATCCCACATTTAAATCTGAGTGTTTCCTGATGACTGGATTCGTGTCAAACATCTGGGGCATGAATTTCATGGAGATGATAATGCATTACTTCTGATAATGCACCAGAACATAGGTCAAGTCAGGTGCTCCTACCACTGGTGATGCCAAGCTTGATCACCAGGTTAAGGTGGTAATTTGCAGACCCCCTATCATAAAGGTACAGTTTTTCTTCAGCATTATTACATACCTATGAGGTGATATTTTGAGACCATGTGACTCGTCCTCCAAAATTACCTCACCTAATGATATGAGCATCAGTTGATCCTCACTTGAATCAGTTTTTACATTAGGGGTTAAAATTTTATTTATTATTTATTTTAATATGTATTTTGAGAGAGTGTATGTACGCACGAGCAGGCAAGGGGGGAGAGAGAGATTCCTAAGCAGGCTCCGTGCTGTCAGTGCAGAGCCCGATACAGGAGCTCATCTCAAGAACTGTGGGATCACAACCTGAGCCAAAACCAAGGGTCAGAGGCTTCATCAACTGAGCCACCCAGGCGCCCCTAAAATTTGATATCTAACTCTACCATTCTTTCTGCTTTAAATAGCTGGTATCCTGATTAAAAAATAATAATAATAATAAAGAGCCCCTCTTCCATTCTTTCTTTTGTATCATTATAAATGCATGGATTTTTAAAAATGTGTTACAATCAGGGCGCCTGGTGGCTCAGTTGGTTAAGTGTCTGACTTCAGCTCAGGTCATATCACAGTTTATGAGTTTGAGCCCTGTTATTAGGCTCTCTGTTGTCAGCACAGAGCCTGCCTCATCCTCCATCTCTCTCTCTCAACAAATAAACATTTTTTAAAAATGCGTTACAATCTATTACTGTCACTCTTTTTTTTTTTTTTTTTTTTTTTTACATTTATTCATTTCTGAGAGACAGAGAGAGACAGAGCACAAGCAGGGGAAGGGCAGAGAGAGAGGGAGACTCAGAATCCAAAGCAGGCTCCAGGCTCTGAGCTGTCAGCACAGAGCCCGACGTGGGCCTCGAACTCACAAACTGCAATATCATGACCTGAACCGAAGTCAGATGCTTAACTGACTGAGCCACCCAGGCGCCCCTGTCACTATTCTTTACAATGCTCAGACTTAGCCAGTAAGAGCCCTTTCAAGCCATTTCCTATGTCCTTTTCACGTGACCCCCACTGATCCTTGAGAATTTGCTTGGTGTCTATTACAAACTGATCTAGGCTCACCTTATACTTCTTCTCCCCCAACCCTGAGAGCAGCTATCTCTCAAAGGTGGCCTAGTTCCTAGCGGGTAATGGTACTTAGTATCCATTATGTGGGCACTAGGTATGATCATTGCTACTGGGTTATCACTGTTTCCGGGCCCTCTCATGATTAATTTACCGATATTTCCAAAATAGATTTAACGTCATAGGGGTTTTCCTTTGTTTTTAATTGTTAATATTATCCCTCTTCTTATTGTGAAAATTTTAGTCCTTAATAACATTGAATGTTTGTTTTACCCTAATAATCCTAAATAGTTTCACAATTATAATAACAGATTACTATTAACAATACATCTCCCAAGTAAACTTTAAGTATGTTACCTCTTTTGGTTCTTTGTTTTATCTAACCAGATAAAGTAATTCTTCCCTCAGTGTTCTATTACCAGTTTGATATATGGTGACATTGTCGTTTCTGTGTAATTCCAGTTAGGGTTTGCATAAGCACTCATATTGTTCAGAAGTCAAAAAAGTTACATTATATTGTATACAGCTGATAAAAAATTACAACCACAAGTCTTGCTCCCATCCCCAGCCTTCTACCCTGTTCCCACCCAACCCCACAGGTATCATTTCCATTAGTTTCTGGTCTATTCTTCCTGTATTTTTTTTTTTTTTTTAATTAGGAAATACCTAAGCACACATATGTACTCTCTCTCTCTTATTCCCCTTCTTTCTTACATCAAATGTGTGGAGGGACAGCCCTGCCATGGTGTCCTGGCAAGCTTGCAGGCAGCCACATAGGGCCAGGCAAAGGCCTGAAGCCCAGCTGATGTGTCTTGGCAGAACGCTTGGTGATCCTCCTGGAATGTGAGGGGAGGGAGGCTGGGAAGAGCGGCTCCCACCCTCCTCCATATCTCCCCTGAGAGGCTATCTTGAGACCGTTTCTTAACACCTGGGCTCTGAGGAGGCTTTTGTTCTGCTGCTCTTGGGGCACAACTACAGATGATAAAACTGCTTAGTACCAGTCTAGAGTTGGCTCCTTCACAAAAGGGTATCCCACGACTCCCACTGCAGTCACCTGGCCCCTTTCGTTTTGGTTCTTGTCCCTTTTGGTGCGTGAGATAAGGACCACAATTGCTGGCAGCTTTGACTACTTGTATAAACCTAAAAGTGGCTCCTTTTTACCTTTACTGGCTCAATCAGTTGGGCCTTGGCCCTGCTTTTGTCTTAGATGCTTGACGCCTTGCTGGTTTCATTTAACCAAAGATCCCAGAAACCTTAGCATACCAGTTGTAGGCAGCCATGCACAGCCTTCACAACTGTATAGTTAGCACCTGGGTGCCATGGTGTGCTTACCTAGTCTACGTCTGAAGCATTCCAAGCAGCTTTCTTTTAGGCTTCTGGATTTTAACAATTGCTTTAACAACACTGTGGTGAAAACGGTAAGACCTTTCATATCCAGAGGGTCTAAAATATAACCTAATTTCTTCTTAACGCAACACTCACCCATTTTCCTTGGCCTATAACTTTCTGGGACAGGCAGGATGCAGCCGCTGCCACCTTCGAAGGGTGATAATGCACCATGTCATAGTCAATGAGAGTCAGCTCCATCAGGTATTTGGCTAAAGTATGCTGTTCCACATCGACCTAGGATTGAATAGCCCAGAGAGGAAGAAGCACAGCTATTATCACTGTCTTGCAAAATCACAGGTGAAGGCCTAGGAGCTGAAATCCACTCAATTCACTCGTCCTTCCCAGCAAGTGCCCTATTCCACAGTATATTAAAAACACAGAGCATGAGGTCTTTTAAGAATTGAGGAGATAAAACATTAGGACTTAATGAGAACATGTTTTCTATAAATTTTTAAGTTTTCCTTTAATTGGATCAATGTTTCTAGCATAAGACAACAGGGGGAAAATAAAGTCTCATATGGAATCGGAGGCACTTACCTCCCCAGCTTTTGAGGCCCGCCTTAAGAAGTGCAGTGGCAAAGGTCGACCCAACTCAAATTTCAGTTCTTTCAAAATCAATGTTTCCATTTCTCGGATTTGGGAGCTTGTATAAGCATTGTCTGTGATGTAAACAAAGTCTTCGATATTTGGAGAAAACATCTCTTCATATTTGGAAGCCAAGAGCAGAGCCGTAATCCCAACCAGTTGAAGCTTCTTACGAGAAACCGGTTGAACCTAATTGAAGAAGAAGGTGTCAAAAGTCATGTCTGACCAGAGGACTGGGGCACTGGGGGGAAGAAAGTGAGAGCGAATCACGTCCTGCAGAAGTACACATCATCTCTCCTCATCCCCCTCTTACGAGCACAGGTAACCTGTGTATTAATTGCAGGTACCATCAGGGGCTCCTGGCTGGCTCACTAGGTGGAGCATGTGACTCTTGATTTCAGGGTTGTGGGTTCAAGCCCCACAGTGGGTGTAGAGATTACTGAGTATTCACTCTGTGCCGAGCACAGTGCAAAGATTTCAGTAATCACCTCACTGAATCCTTGCAAAAATCCCAGGAAGTATATGTATTTTTCTCCACATACAAAGAGATGGGCTAAGAAGAAATTCAGACACTAGCCCAAGTTCACTCAACTTCTCAGTAGGGAAGAAATAAGCCTGAGAACCAAGCTCCTGGTCTGTGCTCCAGTCTCATCATCCTGGCTTGAGCATCTGGGGGAAGTCCCAACATGGCACTCCACACAGTCTGCATCAAGATAAGGTCAAGCCAAAAAGCAGGCTTAAATAATGGATGCCTAGGGATGTGGAAGGGGCTATCTCAAACATTTCCTTAATCATTCATTACCAAAAGTACGTTCATTATTCAACCTGAGGTATCTTCAAAGATGCTTCAGAGTCAGGGAAAATCTCAGTCCAGGGTCTGAGTGTTTCCCTTCATTTTTTTTCTTTTAAAGTTTTTTTTGTTGGTTTTTTTTTTACATTTATTTATTTTTGAGACAGAGAGAGACAGAACATGAGCAAAGGAGGGGCAGAGAGAGAGAGAGGGAGGACACAGAATCCAGAGCAGGCTCCAGGTTCTGAGCTATCAGCACAGAGCCTGACATGCGGCTCGAACTGAGGGAGCCACGAGATCATGACCTGAGCCAAAGTCGGACCCTCGACCGACTGAGCCACCCAGGCGTCCCTTCTTTTTCTTTTAAACTGGGATTTCGCTTTTCTTGCTTCAACTCTCATTTTTTAAAATCCACCTAAAATCTGACTACTTTCCTACCCCATGAGGAATGTATAATGCAAACCACTGAATCTATGGTTTCGTAGGATTTGGTGGTATCTCAGGGTCATCATTATAATAAACACAATTATTACTGTATTGTTGGGCAGAATTTGTACTTGAGTTATATCATAAATGTCAACTTTAAATACATAAATCCTTATCTGCAGTAGGGCTACTGCCTGATGGATAACACTAGTGCTTTCTATCTGGCATTTCCTCTAACTGGTTAGGGTTTTAGGACACCAGGTGATGTGTCCTATTTTGATGACCACTCCTGCCTCTCAGCTTAATTTCTTACATTCCTCTGCTTTAGACCTCCATAACTCAGTATACTCCCCACACATACTCCCAATCCCCCTTTAAAAAATTCTGCCTCCTCTCCTTTCTACAGCGATTCATGCAACAGCTGGCTGGATACTGCAACATTCTCTAGCTAAATTCCTCATTTTTCAGATGAGGAAACTTAACAACAGAGAGCACCAAATTACAAAATCGATTAAGCAGACCCGGAAAACCAAGATGCAAAGGCACCACAGGCTTGGGCTGACCTTCAGACCTCCTGTTGGTATGTTTCCTCTGATGGATGACTGGCAATGCAGCGTCTCCCTCCCTGGGGCCCCCAGCATTTCTCCGCAGGCTGACCTGACACAAACGCCCAGCACTGGTCAGCATCACCAGAGGTCTGACACACTTGGCTACTTTCCCTTCTGGCACATGAAGTTCCTCGGTTTCTCACAAAGTGACTTTGGGTCTTTTCTTCAAGGTACCACCCTTTGGTATTGCACAATGCAATTCCAGTGCGCATTGCTACAGTCCCTGAAGCCACACTCACCTGTAAAAATCGATCCATGATGGCGACGCACATGTACAGGGTCTCCTGCAGCAGCCTAAACTTGGAGTGGACTTGCACCAGCCAGTCCACCAGGATGGCGCGCATGCGTCCGTTTATCTCCCTTCCATCTAAGAAGCGTGGATTTATGGATTGCAGAACCTGGTGACGGAATGAAAAGTTTAAAAAGCTGACCTCATTTCCTTCCCAGCTGTGTGGTGAATTCCACATTGCTTGCACGACCAACACCCAGAGGCCCACTCACCTCAAGCTGCCTTAGATACTGGTAGATGTCCTTAACGTAGTCGCTGCAGAGCTGAGGGTTCTCCCAGTCCTCATTATCAATATCCTCGATTTTGCAGAGCAAGGCATCAGAGAAAGCTTGGCAGAGGTTCTCTTCCTTCATGGAGATATCCTCCGCTGGGGGAGCAGGACCCTACATGGACAAATTAATGTGCAATAGCCTTAATCATTAATCATAGCCAAATACATGCAGAGGCAACTGGTTTTAAAAGTAGCATATGCATTTTTAAAATACGTGAAAGCCAAAACAAACAAATTTCAGAGTAAGAGGTGACTAACTCAAGATGTAGTAGATGAAGTTTTTAGGGATATACTCCTCTGTTTAAAGTTCTGTAATTTCACTCCAAGTGAAAACCTTAAGTCCTCACCATGGCCTGTGGGCCTGCATGATCTGGCTTTATCCTCTTCCTCTGCTGACCGCCTCCTATTTCCCTGCCCTTGGTTTGCTTCACTGCAGCCTCCCTCACTGCAAGTGGGCTCCCTCTTCACAGAAGCTCTTGTCCCTGCACCCCTGTGGGTAAACTTTTAGTTTAAAAGTTACCTTCTCAATTAGGTATATCCTGACCCCCCATTTTAAATCACTGTCTGCCACCTATCACCACCCCCACCACATTTCATTCCTCTTACTGTGTTTTTCCCCATAGAACCTATAACCTTCTAACAGATTATGGAGTTTACTAATATATGATGTATATTATTTTCTGTCTATGTCTGCTAGAGTGTAAGCTCTATAAGCTTACATTTATTTAAACTGATTCTGGTCCCTAAGGTATCTCAAATACCTATATCATCCCTGACACATACTAGGTGCTCACTAAATATTTAAGCAATGAAAGAAACTTAGACACCTGGGTTAAGAGACTCTTAGAGCTGATAGTTCACCTCAGCTGTAGCCTCTTCTGCGAGTATAAAGATTTCCTCTCATAAACTAATTTATTCTAAATTGAGAAACTGGCAACTAAAAAGCAGAAAAGCACATTCCAGCCTATGAATAAAATAGGAGGAGGAAGCAAAGACTGAGTAAGCACACACCCAGTATTTTCTTATGCTGACTGGGTGGCTATTAAAGTCACACAAATTAAAAATTTATAAAGTAAGTTAAAAACAAGCATTTGGTAATGAAGTATAAATAAACCATTACTTTTCAAAAGAATAAGAGGTACTTCTCAAAGTAAAACCTAACAGGACTGCTAGACTATAAAGACTGGGTATTAAAGAAATAAAATATAGAAAAAGAAGGATGTATAATAAACAAACCATTTTAATTTATATTAAAGCTCAGTGATTATAGTTTCCAGTCTTAGAGAAGGATAAAACAATAACAGCAGCAGCAGGAAAATATTGATAGCAGTTCAGATCACATCCTTCCCTCAAACACCAAAGTTCTTAAACTGAGGAAGGGTCAGCTGAGCAAGTTATGCAGGTATGCATGCCACTTATTCAAGAATTTAAGAACCTCAAGGGACTAGAATGAATAAGAGCTACTTGGGGTACCAGGGAAAAACCTAGATAAGGTTACCAGAGAAGATGAGACCTCAAGGCAAATGAATAGGCAAAAGGTAGACAAGTACAAAGTCCCAGAGGAAGCCAAGAAATAAAGGCAAGTCTTGGGAAGTACACGCTGATTTGGAATGGTGGGAGGTAGTGCATGATGTGAGAGAAGATGGGCTGGAAAGGTGAGCAAGAACCTTGCTAAGGAGTTTAGATTTTACCCGAAGGGAAGTGAACCCACTGAAGGAATGGAGCAAGAGTGGCTAGAATCAGAGGCACCTGGCTGGCTCAGTTGGTGGAGCAACAGACTCTTGAAATTGGGGTTGGGGGTTCGAGCCCCCTGTTGGGTGTAGAGATTACTTAAAAATAAAATCTTAAAAAAAAAAAAAAAAAAACAGGTGTTGGGGTGTTTGGGTGGCTTAGTCAGTTAAGCATCCAACTCATGATTTTGGTCCAGGTCGTGATCACACAGTTGTGAGATCGAGCCCCATGTCAGGCCCTGTGTTGGGTATGGAGCCTACTTAGGATTCTCTCTCTTCTTCTCCCTCTGCCCCTGCCCTGCTCACACATGCAGGCACGCTCTATCAAAAAAAAAAAAAAAAAAGAGTAGCTAGGAACAGATGGGCATTTTTTTTTTTTTAACATTTATTTATTTTTGAGACAGAGAGACAGAGCATGAACAGGGGAGGGTCAGAAAGAGGGAGACACAGAATCTGAAACAGGCTCCGGACTCTGAGCTGTCAGCACAGAGCCCGACGTGGGGCTGGAACTCACTGTTCTCGAGATCATGACCTGAGCTGAAGTCAGTCACCCAACCGACTGAGCCACCCAGGCACCCCCAGATGGGCATTTTAATAAGCACACACAGCTTGGTTAAGTTCAAGGATATGTTTATGTTTCAAGGACAAGGTTCATCACTCTCTCTCAGGGAAGTGCAGTCAGTACTAGGAGGCTGGTTTAAGGAGGCAGAGATTAAAGTCATGCACTGTGTGTGCTGCCTTAGCAGCCTGAAATGTTTCTGTGTCTATTCAGAACTACCCCTGAGTTTAGCCATATCCCAAAGCCACCAGGATGGCTAATTGCTCTGGCCCTTAATTTAGAATTTCTTGAAAGCATTCCTTTTGGACTCCAACAAAATTTAATTATAAAATCCTGTGCAGACAGTAGCCTAAGCTCTAGGGGCCAACTATGTAATCCTACGTCCTAAAAAACTAAAAAGCTGGGGCGCCTGGGTGACTCAGTCAGTTGAGCCTCCAACTTCAGCTCAGGTCATGATCTTGCAGTTCATAGCTTTAAGCCCTGTGTCAGGCTCTGTACTGACAGCTGAGAGCCTGGATCCTGCTTCAGATTCTGTGTCTCCCTCTCTCTCTGACTCTCCCCCACTCATTTCTCTCTCTCTCTCAAAAAGAAAAAAAAAAACATTAAAAAAAAGAACTAAAAAACTAAGAAACTAGTTAACTAACCATCACAAACTTTTGTATGACAAAAGTAGTCTGAGAATAAAAATCTTCAAATTACATTAATGAATGAGTTCTGTCAGTTGCCAGAGACAACTGAAAAGTCATATCAAAAATAATAAAGATGTGAGATTTTGCTGAACTTGAGAAGCTCCTGTAGTAGACAGTCTGAGTAAAGGCCACTGAAATTCTACTACTACTGAGGTGGGTTTGTTGACAGAATGTATTACTATCAACATGCAAATGTGTAGGTGTTTGCATGAGTTTTGATAAAACAGACTTCCCTTATTTATTAAATTTATGATAAACAATGTCAATTAAGTACAAGAAAGGACTCCCAGAAAAACTGATGCTTCCGATTAGACAGCTCATGATTTGTAGCAGTAAGTGTGTACTTCTACACACAAAGGCACACACAATTGCAGAAAGGCAAAATCAAGTACTGGGAATAGCTTTAGGGAATACACTGAACTGGAATTTGGAGGGCAGGGATAGTAAGAATGAACTTTTTTTCAATGCTTATTTTATATTATTTATTTTTTGATAGAGTGTGAGCACACACATGAGCGGGGGAAGGGCAGAGAGAGAGAGTCCCAAACAGGATCTGCACTGCCAATACAGAGCCCAACCTGGAGCTCCATCTCATGAGCCATGAAATCATGACCTGAGCTGAAATCAAGAGTTGGACACTTAACTGGCACCCCCAAAATGAGCTTTTATTCTATATACCTGATGTATTTCTGTAGTATTTTGCTGTTATGACTATGTTTCTTGTGTTATTAAAAATAAAAAGCACTTTTTTTTTTTTTAAGATTTTATTTATTGGGGCACCTGGATGGCTCAGTCGGTTGAGCGACCAACTCTTGATTTAGGCTCAGGTCATGATCCCAGGGCCGTGGGATCGAGCCCCGCACTGACCTCTGTGCTGAGCTTGGAGCCTACTTGAGATATTCTCTCTCTCTCTCTCTCTTTCTCTCTCTCTCTCTCCTTCTCCCCCACTCATGCTTGCTCTGTCTCTCAAATAAAAACTAAAAAAATAAATAAAAATAAAAATTTTGGGGGCACCTGCGTGGCTCAGTCAGTTAAGCGTCCGACTTCGGCTCAGGTCACGATCTAGCGGTGTGTGAGTTCGAGCCCCACGTCGGGCTCTGTGCTGACTGCTCAGAGCCTGGAGCCTGTTTCCGATTCTGTGTCTCCCTCTCTCTCTGACCCTCCCCCGTTCATGCTCTGTCTCTCTCTGTCTCAAAAATAAATAAACGTTAAAAAAAATTTTTTTTTAAATAAAAAAAAATAAAAATTTTGTTTTTAAGTAAACTCTACACCCAAATGGGGCCTGAATCTCCAACCCTGAGATCAAGACTCACACACTCCACTGACTAAGCCAGTCAGGCACCTAAAAAGGCACTCTTCGTTTAAAAAAATGTGAATAGTTGTGCTTATTTCCCTTTTATATCTTGTTTTTGTATTAAGGATAGTTAAGCCATAAAACATTCTCATAGCTGAATACTGACTATTGTAGAGGCCACTTTTATGCAACAGGCTTGAGCAATGAAACTTGATCAAGGTAAAAGGGCCCACAGTGACCACCAAGCTGAGTGCACACAAGCAATGGAAAGGGGCTCATTAAGCAACTCACCATAGGCTCTAAATGACCAGTTACAACCAGGCACAGTTCCTAAGATTACCAAAAAAGGGAAAATTCCAAAAGTCCCATACTCCCTCACTCCGCCCTTTAACTGTGGCCCCTCACCATCACCTCCCCACAGACAGTCTCTCCTTTGCTGCCCTGCCCAACTGCTCCCTTGCAGTGTGTTTTTTTAAATTTTTTTTTAAGTTTATTTATTTAGTTTGAGAGAGAGAGGGAGAGTGCAAGTGGGGGAGGGGCAGAGAGAGAGGGAGAGAGTGAATCCCAAGCAGGCTCCACACTGTCAGCACAGAGCCCAGTGTGGGGACTGAACTCACAACCCCTGAGATCAAGAGCCAAAATCAAGAGCTGGGCGCTTAACTGACTCAGCCACCCAGGCGCCCCTCCCTTGTGGTGTATTTAATAAACTTTTCTCTCTTTTGTTCTGCCTTGGGTGAATTCTTTCACCACCCATGCCACCAGCCCCCACCCAAATGTCCCATGTTTGATGGCACCCCCATCCAATCAGAGCGACCCGTAACTACTACTGAATTTAGTGTTTACATCAAATCGTAAGTCTAAAACCTCATCTGAATTTCTAACTCTGACTCCCCAGCAGCTCTCCTCAGTGTGCATCTATCTCTGCTACACCCTGTTTTAATGTGTGCTCTGACATTCCTCCAATTGACTGGGGCTCCTTTTGGACAGAGCTGGTGGCTCATTCAACTGGTTTCCCCAGTACTCAGCAAACAATGTGGCTAGGACAAAGCCTTCTTCCTTTCACACAGCTCAGTATTTGCCAAAGCCTCTTTGGTCAGCAAAAAAATAAAATAAAACAGCAACAACAAAAACACTGTTTTCTCCCAAAATTGCAGGATAATAAGCTTCTGCAAACACCTGTGAACAGCGGAAACACTTTCAAGTTCTCAGCCAGAGCCCTTTGTGATTCAGTTGCTTCATCTGCTACGAGGAAAGAAACCTGCCCTCCAGTTTTGCAGAGGACAGTATGGATTTGGCTGGGAACATCTGCTTTCATGAGCACATGGCTTATAAATTTTCCAGGGCTCACTGCTGCTAGAACCCTGTGCTCAACTGGAATTTCCACACCTCCAGGGACTGGCTATAAAGGAGCAGCAATGACTGCAGATACAGCAGATGACAAGTAAAAGCCAAAAGGCTGATCAGAGCCAGGCAGGCAGAGAGGCTCATCTGCCAGCATGAGGGGACTCCCCCTAAACTGTGGACTTAATCATCTCTTCTACATTACATTTCTCAGAGAAACGTCTATTTGAATTGGAAGTAAGTATTGTTCATTAATCCCTGACATCTAATAAAACGAGAAGCACATTTTAGCCACAGAAGTGATATCTGTATCAACTGAGTTACAGGTCCATAATTCTTTATGTGAAACACAGTGGCCTCAATTTTGTCAGGAAGCTAGAGCAAAAGGAGTCACCAAGGAAATGCAGGGTAACTCAGAAAGAGTGGAGTTGCAGAGGTCATAGGAAGAAATTTCTCCTCTGTTTTGTTCATAACATTTTTGGTTTTTTTCTTTTAATTTCCCTTCTTCTCCAACTGAAAGATTAATATGTACCTATGGTGAAAAGACTGAAAATTTTAAGCCAAACATCATACGCAAAAATAACTGATGTGGCAAACAAAGGCAAAAGAAGAAAATTAAATTTCCTTTCAACTTACAGCACATTGACAAGTCCTTGAGATAGGCAGAGTGACCTTCGTCTGCAAACTCAGCAGCCTTGATGTTGACACTTTGCTAAGGGCAAAAGGCAATCTTAGCCCAACCTCCTAGGAACCCATAAATCTACTTTAACATGTAGAAATTCCTTTATCTCTACCCCCGCCCAACAAGATATATGTTGGCAATCATACACACTCCAAGTTTATGGCCCTCTGACATACATCTGAAGGGTCTCATAACTGAACTTTTTACTAAGTAGTAATGAATGACCTTTCCCTAACAGCAACTAGTCCCTCAAGGTCCTTAAAGCCATACAGACTTACCCTATCCCTAACCCCCTCCCAACTTGCAAGCATATAATCTTTCCCCGGTCGCATCCCCAGTGCAGCTCTTCCTGCCCACAGGTCCTGTGGTGGTTTAATAAAACCACCTTTTTGCACCAAAAATGTCTCAAAAATTCTTTCTTGGTCTCCTAATCCCATTTTTCACATCATTTGGTGTCCAACATGGGACTGAGCCTTCTCATCTGGACTCTGAGCCTCAGTACCAACTTGGTATTTTCTCTTTTCCTTTACTTTCATTTCAGGGGCTTTTCAAAGAGCATAGTCTTATTGGAACACTTTCAAGTCAATTACTCAGGCTGCAATCCTCTAGCCCGTGGCTACTCTACAGGGAGGAGAAAGCCTGCCTTTTGGCTGGAAGTTAGTACCATGGCTGGAATGGTAATAAGACCCAGAAACTTGATGCCCTCTCTTTATTTCTGTCCTTATGCAAAGCTGCCTGTCTTGGGCACGGGACAGCCACCCAAGCGACTAGCATGGCTGCCATCTTAAGACTCCTGTGTGAGGTTCCCTCCTCACTGGTCTCATGTGATCTTCTCCATATCTCCGTATCTCTGGTCTGGCTGCAAAATGTCCACTCAGAGCCAGCCGAAACCAGTACCCGATTGAATTAAAGACCAACTGAGGACTGTCTCCTGGAGAAGTTGGGTGTAAAGACTCCATGTGTTGGAATGTCGCTTAGACCATGATGGATTTCTTTCTTTACTGTTCTCCCAACTAACTACTTGAACTACAAAACTGGGTAATTTCCCCTTGTAAAACTTTAGTGCTTTTCATGGGTTAAAAGCGGCAGGTTCCTCAAGGCAAGTCAAACTAAAGCAGGGCCTTCACAGCATTCTTGTCAAGGCAAGGTCAACTGAAGCATGGCCTTCACGGCATGTTCTTTAAGGCACAGCTTTCAAGGCATGGCACAGTATTGTGGTCCATATGCCAGGCACCCATTTGTAGCCTAAGAGGCAATGGGGAAGCAGAGGACACTAGCATCACTTCCACAGGGCCTTTCACAGGGCTTTTTAGGGCAGCACTGCCTTCAAGGCAAAGGAGTATGGTAATCAATAGCAATTTTCATTCCAGGGATGCCGTAGGTCACTTTGGACACCCAGAACCTTTGACATATCTTGCGTGGGATGCCACCTGGGAGTCAGGGGGAAATTTTGGTAGTGGACCCTCTTTGCTTTTCTAGGAGCATGGGAGCTTCTTCAGTCCCCAAGGATGCTCTTGGAATGCCTTTTAACCCACTGGAAACAATTCAGATTGCAAAATTTAGGAAAGGACTGATATTCTGTAACACTCCATGGCCTTAGTAGGATCTATTGGTTATATCTCTTATGCAAGAAGCAGGACAAATGGACTGAAGCCCCCTGTGTCCAGGCTTTTATGGCCCTAAATCAGGAGCTGGACCTTAGGGCCTCTTGCAGAATGTGTCTAACCACCAACCAGGTTAATAAATCTCCTCTGGACATAGTGGATGATGATCGTCTGAATAGGCCCATTCCTCCTCCTAAGCCTACACTGCTAGAGGAAACTCTAGCAATGATTCCTCATAATTAGGATACTGTTAAGGCTGGGCCTCAAACAAAGAAGGCTTCTTGATGGTTTTATTCCTTAGTCACATTTGTCCCAGGGACTACCTCTTTTGATGTCCAATTGCAAATAGAGGCTTTAACCTCAATTTTGAGGTCGAAGAAGCCTCAAAACTTACTATGCGACAGTCCCTGACAGTAATGACTCTACATCAGGTCCAGAATGTCTTAGAGACCCAAAGGCTACCAATGGATGAAGGGAGGTCAACTTACTAAATACAGACTATGTTTAGAGATACACCTGAAATAAACTGATCCTTTCCACTCAGAAGATCCATACATGTGGTCTCCCTTGGATTCAAAGGCCTCTGCCATATATATATATATACATATATATATCCCCAATTGACCACTGTTGACCCATAGGTAAGGACATCTCTATGTTACTCATTCAGGAGGAAGAAGTTACAGAAGATAAGACCTTCCACCCTTAGCAACCTTAAAGATTTAAGGGTCAAAACTGTTCAGGGGGAATGATGTGGGATATAAAGACAAAAGAAGAAAATTAAATTTCCTTACAACTTACAGCACATTGACAAGTCCTTGAGACAGGCAGAGTGACCTTCCTCTGGGAGCTCAGCTGCCTCAGTGTTGACACTTTGCTAAGGGCAAAAGGCATTTAAGCTGATCCAGTAATGGAACTACTGGATATTTACCCAAAGAAAATGAAAAGATATGTGTACCCCTATGTTTAAAGCTTATTTATTTGTTTGTTTATTTTTGAGAGGGGGGAGGGTCAGAGAGAGAGAGAGAGAGAGACAGAGAGAAAAATATCAAACAGGCTCTGCACATCCGTATGGAGCCCGCCTTGGGACTTGAATCCACAAACCATGAGATCATGACTGGAGCTGAAATCAAGAGTCGGTTGCTTAACCGAGACACCCAGGTGTCCCATGCACCCCTACGTTCACTGCAACATTATTTACAATAGCCAAGATATGGAAGCAACCCACATGTCCATCCATAGATGAATGGATACAGATGTGGTGTACACACACAAATACAAATACACACACACACACACACACACACAC
The DNA here is from genome assembly GCF_027475565.1 of Acinonyx jubatus. Lineage (NCBI taxonomy): Eukaryota > Metazoa > Chordata > Mammalia > Carnivora > Felidae > Acinonyx > Acinonyx jubatus. The sequence continues at coordinate 44,788,536 of NC_069386.1, forward strand.
CCCTGACACACATAGGAACATTACTCAGCCATAAAAAACAAAAAAGAATAAAACGTTGCTATTTGGAAGAACATGGATGGAACTAGAGGGTCTAATGCTAAAAGAAGGAAGTGAGAGAAAGGCAAATACCATGTGATTTCACTAATACGCAGATTTTAAGAAACGAAAGAGAAGCACCTGGGTGGCTCAGTCGGTCAAGCGGCCGACTTCGGTTCAGGTCATGATCTCAGAGGTTCGTGGGTTCGAGCCCCACCTAGGACTCTGTGCTGACAGTTCAGAGCCTGGAGCCTGCTTCGGATTCTATGTCTCCCTCTCTATTTGCCCCTCCACCGCTCACCGTCTCTCTCGAAAATAAACAAACATTTAAAAAAATTTAAAAAAAAAAGAAAAGAAAAACAAAACAAACGAACAAAGAAAAAAGATATGGAGCATGTGGCTGGCTCAGTCAGAAGAGCATGTGACTCTTGATCTTGGAGTTGTGAGTCAAGTCCCATGTTGGATGTAGAGATTACTAAATAAGTAAGTAAATAAGTAAATAAGGGAAAAACAAAAAAGAGACACACAAACAAAAAACAGGCTTTTAAGTATAGAGAACAAACTGGTAGTTGCTAGAGGGGAAGTGGGTGGGGGATGGGTGAAATAGGTGAAGGGAATTAAGGGTACACATATCATGAGGAGCACTGACTAATGTATGGAATTGTTGAATCACTATATGGTACATCTGATACTAATGTAACACTCTGTTAATTTACTTGAATATAAATAAATAAATAACTTTAACTGATCTCCTAATATTTCCCTATTATATAAGAGATATTCATTTCAGAACTAATGAAAAGTCCTTGGTGTCCCTCTAATCATTTTCTTAGGATAAATTTTAAAAACAGGTATGGAGAATAACCATTTGAAATAACACTGACAAATTGCCTTCCTGACAGGTGGGAGGAACCACATTCAAACAGCCACCCATATAAAATGCTGCATAATGGTCTGGAGATAAGGCTGAAAAGCTGCTTTGGGTTTAGCATCTAGGATGTCACTAGAAACCTTCAAGGAAAGGCCTATGAAAGGAAGGTCAGTCTTGAGTATTTGTGCCGAGCTTTAGCTCTTGATCTGATGCTCTCTCCTGGCTTTCTAATAGCAACATGCTTGCAACCATCACCTGCAAGGAGAAGGCTCACAAGTTGGCCCCTCTCCTTCAGATGTTGCTGGTGTATTTCTGACTGCATTTCCCGGCGGATGTTTCTGTCACCTCAACAAATCTAAAGCCAAATGAGCCGCCTTCCCCAGAACTTCCCCTCCCTTTCCTGACTTTCCCATTTTTTAAATTATTACTTATTCTTATTCCTTTACACCAAGCAACACAGCTAAAGAATTCCTTCTAAATACAGCACGATGTCCCTGAAAGGAGCGGGTACACCCCAACATATTCAATGTTGTTTCTTAGCACCTACAGACACTGGCATATATGGGTGAGTGCTTAGGGGTGATCTGAGCTAGTTCAAGACCCTCATCAGCTCTAGCATGGACAACTGCAATACCTCCTAATTTATGTCCCTTCCATGGCCAGTCTACACTGCTTTCATCATTTCCCACCTCCTCAAAACTTCCCTCACTGCCTAATGGGATAAAATCCAAGTTCCAAGGCTTTCAAATCCAAATGCAACCTTTTTCCCAACTTTATTTTCTGCTTACTCACACAAATCTTCTGACCCAGCTTAGATGTGCTCTTTACCCACAGGACAAAATTATAGGCCTATTTCTGCTTTGGTGCCTTGATTCTTGTTGTGCTTTGTTCCCTATAAGGTGCTCTTTACTATTAGCATCTCCCTATCCTTAAAAATCCCACCTATGAAGTTTCCTCCAACCACTCCATCCCTTAGTGTTCTCTCCCTCCTGTACAAGCGCCTTCTGAAAGATGGTACTTCCATCTACCCCAGACATTTGATGCTCAATCATCCATTGCCCAGGGGCATCTGGCATCATTCCCTGGGATTACTAATTTAATTTTAGGTATACATATGCTCCTTCTGGATAAGAGAGATATCAAGGCAAGATATCTCTTTATCAGCCTTAACACTACTGGATGTGTTTATTAAGTGGTCAATACATATATTTCTCAAATATATCCAATGTGTTATTTTGAAAATTTTCAAACAATGTTATAAATGTTATTACTGTATATTATATATAGAGTAAAACCTTGGACTGCGAGTAACTTGTTCTGCCAATGTTCTGCAAGATGAGCAAACATTTCTAATAAATTTTAACTTGATAAATGAGCGATGTCTTGCAATACGAGTACCACGTGGTGCTGAACATCACATGATCACAACTGAGCCAATGGTTCTCGTCTCTCTCACTCCCTACAGGATTGTGGATGATGGTCTCCCATGCTCAGATGTTCGGTTTCAGGCTGTGGTGCTTAGCAGAAATCAGTGATTTTTCAGAACGTTGGAAGGTGCCCACAACTGGTATTGGTGTATTTTTTGTCACTTCAAAGCACTTATGGACAGCTCTTTGCTTTTCCACACAAAAGTAAGCTTAGGAATGCTTTGTTTCATTCTAGGTCAAGCTGTCTGCAGACAGAGACCCCTTCCTCTGCTGCCTTATTGCTAGTTACATTGAATACAGTATATGACAAAAGTTTCATACTGTACTGCAGTCAACATTTATGCGAGAGTATAAAATGACCCCCTTGCAGGAAAATGGTCAAAAGAAACGCAGTAAGGGGACCATTACGGTATGAACGAGTATGCAAGCGGCCAAAATTGAATGATTTTATAAGAAGTCCACATCTGCATCTCCTCTGCAAAGGAGGAAGAGAAAAAGGCAGAGGAATCCCTCACTTCAAATGAGATTAGGGAGATATATAAAATGTGGGGAAACGGTGCAAAATTTTGTTATGAATAACATTAAGGTGCCATCACTAAAAGGATGGGTATGCTCATTTTGTACTCTGCTGTTTCAAAGGAGAGCTCTAGTTATGAATGTTCTTCAAAAATGGCGGTGATGACAACGGCGCCTTTGCAGTCTAGCCGAAAACAAGCTATTTCATTAAGTACATGTGTAAATACAAACCGTCCCACCTTTGGAGCCAACATTTCCATCTGTACTGGTTTCACGGAAGCAGTGGGTTTCAGTTGTTTGTTGACATTTGTTTTGGTGGGTTGAACAGGTATTTTGGTGTTCTGAGTTTTCTACAAGGGAAAAGAAATGTAACAGGGCAAGAAAGTCAGTGGTGTTCCTCAGAGCTATACACAATCAGCCTAGTGTACACATGGACAATCTTCATGGCTATTACCTTAGCTATGTGTGGAGGTCTGGTCGTAACTCTATTTCCAATTTCTTCTAAAACTGCCCGCCTCATTGTCACATGACTCTTAGCTTTAGAATTAACTCCCGTGTCTACATTCTCCAAATCAGTGGACACCTAAAAAAAGAGGGGAGAGAAAAAAAGAGTTAATGAGAAGTGAAGACAACTTACAATACTTTGCTCGTGTCAGGTACCAAATGCAGAACTGATTTGGGAAAGGTGAATTCGTGGATATCTATTGTAAGAGGGAGAAGCTACATTTTAGAAAGTCTAAAAATGCTGAGTGATTGATCACATCACTCTTAATTAGGCAAATCACTTACCCAGCTTATCTGTAAAATACTCTCATTAAGAGTTTAAGGGGGGTGCCTGGGTGGCTCAGTAGGTTAAGTGTCCCACTTTGGCTCAGGGCATGATCTCACAGTTCATGGGTTCGAGCCCCGTGTCAGGCTCTGTGCTGACAGCTCAGAGCCTGGAGCCTGCTTTGGATTCTGTGTCTCCCTCTCTCTGCCCCTCCCCCACTCATGCTCGGTCTCTCTCTGTCTGTCTCTCTCTCTCTCTCTCTCTCTCTCTCTCAAAAATAAACAAACATTTAAAAAAAAAGTTTACAGATAAGGGATTATTTCTCACATAGCACCCACTTATTAGAGATCTCCGTATACTACCCATCTACTTAACAACTTTAGAGAGATTAATAACAAGCACAATTAAAACACTATTTAAAAGCTTTAATAGGTCCAAGTGTTTAAAACCTAAACTAGCTTTGATTTTTATGCCATTCTACAAATAAGAAGTGCTCCTATTGACATGATCTTTAGAGATACTGCCTTTTAAAATGAGGCTGCCATAGCAGGGACACTCTTATATTAAGAATATTTAGGGGGCATCTTGGGGGACCTGGGTGGCTCAGTCCGTTGAGCATCCGACTGCAGCTCAGGTCATGATCTCACGGTTTGTGGGTTCAAGCCCCGGGTGTGGCTCTATGCTGACAGCTCGGAGCCTGGAGCCTGCTTCGGATTCTGTGTCTTCTTCTCTCTGCCCATCCCTCACTTGTACTCTGTCTCTCTCTGTCTCTCAAAAATAAATAAATGTAAATAAATAAATAGAATAGAATAGAATAGAATAGAATAGAATAGAATAGAATAGAATAGAATAGAATATTTAGAGGGCATCTGGATGGCACAGTCCCTTAAGTGTCCAACTTTGGCTCAGGTCATGAGCTGACAATTCATGAGTTTAAGCCCCACATTGGGCTCCGTGTGTCCCCCTCTCTCTGCCCCTACCCTGCTCTCACGTGCTCGCTCTCTCGCTCTCTCTCTGTGTTGACAGCTCAGAACCCTGAGCCTGCTTTGGATTCTGTGTCTCCCTCTCCCTCTCCTTCTCTGCACCTGCCCCGCTCACACTCTGTCTCTCTCTCTCAAAAATAAACAGTAGAAATAAATACTTAAAAGAGTATTTAGAAATAGTTTTCAGAGGTAAAATAATTTTACTCTAAAATTCAGACAAAGTTGAAATGGTATGAAATAAAAAACCATTGGATGACCTTAACCTGCTTTAGACAGAGTATGTTTAGAAACAAAACTTGCCAGAAAAAACAATTCATACAGACAAGTTTATTATAGAAGTGAACGTTTCATGAGAAAAAAAACAGCATGTCCTATCCCTAAAAACTGTGGGTCCTAAATTTTTCAATCCTAAAAAAATCTCCCAACAGGAGATTTGAATGGGCCTTCCACAATGGACAGAATGGACCTACCAGAACAGAGGGGCAGAAGAAAACTCAAGCCTTCCCTGAATAGAAAGAATTTGACTATGGGGGCGCCTGGGTGGCCCAGTAGGTTAAACATGGGACTCTTGATTTTGGCTCAGGTCATGATCTGAAGGTTGGTGGGAGGGAGCCACCGAGGTCTCTGTACTGACAGTGGGGAGCCTCCTTGGGATTCTTTTTCTCTTTTTGTCTCTCTCTGCCCCTGCCCTACTTGTGCTCACATGTTCTCATGCTCTCTCTCTCTGAAAATAAATAAATAAACATTTAAGAACAAGAATCTGACTATGGAAGAACTTCATGGGACAGATTAGACAAAAATTACTTGTCAGTTTAACTTACATCCACAAAAGGATAGGAATTAAGTACTGATTGTATTCATTCAATTTTTAGGATTCTCAAAAGCACACTCTTCAATTTTTTCCAGCAGTAACTGCCAATTTTAAAAAGTATTTGAAATTTTAATGCTTATGTGTAATCTAAGTTTAAATCCATATGGAGGAGAAAACTGGCAGCTTTTAACCAGCCTTATAGCCAGGAAGATAGAACTCAGGTGTGTCAGGGCCCTCTATTTTTCAGCAAAGGAAAAACAGATCAAGTACAAGTCAAGCCCACAGGAAAACAAAACAAAACAAAACAAAACAAACATATATATATATATATATATATATATATATATATATATCCCCAAAACACCATTAACACTTGGATTTTTGCAAAGATGAAATAAATGAATCTGGACCCTTCTCTCTGTCTGCCATATTGTTCTACATTAAATGTAAAATCTCTTCTACACTTGATTGAAGAAATTGAATTTTTGAAAGGGACAAATCTGTACGTTAGTGAACTTAGCCTGGGAGACTTCCTATGCAGAAATAAATGGGAAACTTAGAGCGAAATGTGAAAAATCCTTAACTGTTACTTGATCAAACATTCAGAACACTTTACTACCTACAGCGTTTCTTCCAGTGCTCTCCATCCCCACCACGGAGTTTGAGAACAGGGAAGGCAATTACAACAACATTTATTTAGCTATCACTCTAACAACAAAGAGCACTACGGGATCGCTCGCTGAGAAGTCCAGTGCTGGAAAGGCTCACTTGACAGGTGCCACCTACGAGGCGCTTTCCTACACTTTCCCCACCCTAGGGCTGGGACTGGCCAGGGCGAAAGCGGGGAACCCTGAGCGGATCCCAGGAGGGGAGAGGCCCGAAAAGAGGACAGGCCGCAGGCCTGGGCCGCGGGGAAAAAAGGTAACCCGACAGAACGGGAAAGCGGAGCGGCGGTTGGGAGGAAGAAGCCCTGCGTAGAAGAGAGGGGGCAGCTAGAGGCGGGTGAGGAGGCTGCTCCGCCAAAGCCCCTGGTCAGTGGGGAGGGTGGTGGGGGGAGAAGGAGTCGGCTGGGCCCACTCACCGTCGGGCGTCGGAGTAGCGCCATGGGAGAAGGGACAGGCAAGAGTGCCAGCCCGACCCAGGGAGGGACGAGGACCGGAGATTGTGGACAGAAGCTTCCGCGGCGCCGTTAGCTCTGCACTCCAGCCTGCTCTGCTTAGGATCTTCGCAATGTCTCCTTGTTACGGGATTCAAATACCGCGCTGCTCGCGCCCCCATTGGGCGGCCTTACGTACGACGCGCTCTTCCTATTGGCTACGCAGGAGGCATTCCCGCAGGTGGATTGGTGGATTGGCTGAATTTTCCAGACCCGTTTGGTTGTCATAATAACTGGTTGTTTTTTCCGCCTACTGGCTTTTTTTTTTTTTTTTAAATCTCGGTCTCTTCTCTAAAATCAACAAAAATAAAATGGTCTCATTAAGAAATCAGACAGACGTAGGATGCCTTTTCTTAATTTTGAGTAGGTCTCACCTAAGGATGTCTCTCTACGTTTGTACTGGCTGGGCGGAAGTTCGTTCTAGGGAACACACTGGAAATGCCATTTCCAACCTTTATTCCTGTTAGGGAAATTTCGAGTTAGAGCTTAGGTTGTGTTGTCCTGGGTGGTGGAATAGACATCTCTGGGCGGTTCCCGGCAGCGCTGTTAGGTGGTTGAGACTTAAACGTGTGTTAAAGGAGTGGAAATTGTGACATTTACTCAAAAGCTAAGACTCCCCAGGTGCCTGGGTGGCTCAATTAAGCCTCCCACTCTTGGTTTCTGCTCAGGTCGTGATCTCGGGGATTCCTGAGTTCAAGTCCCTCGTTGGGGGTATGCGCTGACAGCGTGGAGCCTGCTTGGGATTCTCATTCTTTCTTCCTCTCTCTTTGTCCCTCCCCAACTCACGCTCTTTCTCAAAATAAGTAAATTTTAAAAAGAAAAGAAGAGCTAAGACTCCAAAGGTAGCGGAAAATAAAAGGCAAATGTGATTTTTGTGGTTCCTGATTCATGTAAGCTCTCCAGCATATTGCCAACACCTAGCACGTTTTCCCTATGTATTATGGTTGGTGTTCAATAAATATTCCTCAAATAAATGGCCCTATGATGTGTAGAAGATTTTAAAATGAGAAAGAAGGTGTGATCCAACCTTGGGCAGAAGAGCGGGAGGATCAGGTCAAGACAGGAAAATAAAAAAGGAAAAAGGGAAAGGAACAGGAAAGAAGAGAGAAAAAGTCCAATGGCCCACAGTAAAGGTGGTAGAATGATAATTGATAGCAGCCTCTATTTGAACAAACTTTCCCACCTGTTCTACTCTTGGAAAAAATGGCTTACCTCTGTGACTGGGGTACTAATGAACCTTGAATGAAGTTAAGTAAGCTGGATCAAATTCTGCCCTTGCCCTTGCATCTGACATTTCTAAACCTGTTTCTTCTTCTGTAAAACAGGAATAATTGCAGCTACTATGTGGCATGGAAAGAAGTGATGACTAAAAATTAGGTATGCAGTGAAAAAGTCTTAGGAAGGAAAAATAGATGTTTAATGCGCTGAGGTTGCGAGATTATATTTTTACTTGTTATAATATTGTGATGTTATCAAAAGCTACAATTATGAAAATAACAATCCTTACCCTCTCACAGGGCTTTGTAAACAGGAATGTTAACGTGAATGGTAAAGTAGTTTTATTAACTGACTTTACATTGTCAAAATTGAATAATTTAATCCATATTAGATTGTATTTTCATTAAAAATGGAAGTAATATTTCTTTTGTATCCTTCACTGCAACTAACCTGGAACTTTACAAATAAACTTTTTGATTCAACCTTTTGTTTAATGCATTGTGGTCCATATGTATTTTTTAAGTAGTTTACACCCAATGTGGGCTTGAACTCAGGACCTGCAGATCAAGAGTCACAAGCTTGGGGGCGCCTGGGTGGCTCAGTCGGTTAAGTGTCCAACTCTTGATTGTGGCTCAGGTCATGATCTCACAATTCCTGAGATAGAGCCCCACGTTGGGCTTTGTGTTGACAGGACCCTGCCTGGGATTTTCTCTCTCTTGCTCTTTCTGCCCCTCCCCTGCTCATGTTCTCAATAAATAAATAAGCTTAAAAAAAAAAAAAAAAGTCACAAGCTCTACCAACTGAGCCAGCCAGGTGCCCCTAGTCCTCCTGTATTTCCTGTTCCTTCCTGTCTCACATAACATTTATTGGTCACACTTCCTATATATTAATTTACATTAACTTTCTTGTTGAGTCCTCATAACAATATTGATAAATTAGGTAGTATTATCCCAAATTTTGTGTCATTTTTTTATTGGGCTATAATTAACATACATCAGTTTCAGATGCACAACATAATGATTAGGTATTTGTATATCACCACAGCAAGTCTAGTTAACATCCATCACGTATTATCCCAACTTGACAGATGACGAAACTAAGGCTCACAGCAGTTAAATGTCTTGGCTGCAATCATAGGGCTTTTGTGTTTCAGAGCTAGGATTTGTACTCAGCTCTGTGCTCTTCCCACTGTATTTACTGCTGTCATTCTATTTACATTTGGCAGAGTGGGGAAAGTTTGAAACAGTCATCAAAGGAAATCAAATATTAAATTTACCAAAAAGAAATTTCTTGGAGGCCAATGGTAAAATTCTATATCATCAGTTCCTTTTAATGTTTTTAGTTTTTAGAGAGCATGAACGGAGGAGAGGCAGAGAGAAAGGGGGACTGAGGATCTGAAGCAGGCTCTGTAGTGACAGCAGAGACTGATGTGGGGCTCGAACCCACGAATAGTGAGATTGTGACCTGCATTATAGTCAGACAGTCAACCAACTGAGCCACCCAGGTGCCCCTGTTCACTTTAATTTCTTGGTCAACTACTGCTTCAAACACATGTACATATGAACTCCAGTGGATATAGGGTAAAGGGAGATTATTGTAGACAGAGGGTACACGCCAAGCAAAAGCAAAGATCGCTAGTACTGAACTGCCCAGGTGCCTGCCCCTTCACCAGCTGATTTTTTATCAGAACCCAGCAATCTTCCTAATATACTACCATGTTCTCCCCCTCAGTTGCCCTTATCCCATTTGTTACCCACCCCACCCATTTCTGCCTACCTCTTTCTGATTTCTTCTTTTCTCTCAATCAGCCAAAAGACTAGCAAAATGTATTTGCTATACATTAACATTAAAGTGTCAGTTTGTGCAAGGCACTGCAGGGAACACAGAGAAGAATAAAGTATGAGCCATGCCCTCAAGTTCAAAACAGTGAAGGGGAGACACTTAGGAACAAAATTATTACAAGAGGCAAAATACTTCACAAAGGTGAAGACTGATTCCGGGTGGATGAAGGATGGCTTACTAGAAGGGAAAAGTTTGAGCTGAGCTTTGAAGGGTTAGAATTTAGCAGGCAGGGACAGGAAAGGTGTTCAAGAAGTGGGAGCAATGAGAAGAAATCTGTGGAAACACACATACTCTGAGGCATTTGCATCACAGAAATGTTAAAGATAAAGCTGCAGGGGCACCTGGGTGGCTCAGTTGGTTAACTGTCTGACTCTTGATTTCAGCCCACGTCATGATCTCACAGTAGGTGAGCCTCGCATCCAGCTCTGTGCTGACAGAGTGGAGCCTGCTTGGGATTCTCCCTCCTTCTCTCTCTGCTTCTCCCAAACGTGTGAGCACGCACACACTCTCTCTCTCTCTCCCTCTCTCGAAATAAATGAACATTTAAAAACAAAAATTTTTTTAAAAAAGATAAAGCTGCAAAAGATCCAGAAAATGAGGAATCATGGGACGTTTTTAAGAAGGATAATGACTTGGTGAGAGCTTTGTTTTAGAAAGCTGACCTGTTGTGCAGCATGAAGGATGGATTATAGTGGATTGGAAAGTTAAAGGTTTCCCTGGTGAGAAGGAACAAAAATTTGATTCGGAGGAGTGTGAAAAATGAAAAATGGAAACAGGTATGAGAAGCAATTTTGGAGAAATGACAGAACCTTGACAAATAACTGAATGTGAGTGACAGAAAATAATTGTAAAGCAACAAAAGTTTTTTTTAAAAATTTTAAATAGACAAATCATCCAGTTTTTTTTTAAATGTTTTTATTTATTTTTGAGACAGAGAGAGACAGAGAATGAGCAGGGGAGGGGCAGAGAAAGAGGGAGACACAGAATCCAAAGCAGGCTCCAGGCTCTGAGCTGTCAGCACAGAGCCCAACACGGGGCTCGAACTCATGGACCGTGAGATCATGACCTGAGCTGAAGTCGGATGCTCAACCGACTGAGGCACCCAGGCGCCCCAACATAAAAGTTTTGAGTGGTTATGTTAAAATTTTCTCTCAAGAAAAACTTGGGTTTATCCAAACCAAGTTATAAAGGAAAGAAATAACTTCTCTTGCTAATTTTCTTGGGAGGGGGAAGCATCCATCTTGATATCTTTCATGTTAAGCAAAAGGTCAACATTATCCACATTATCCATCCCATGAAGGTAACTAGGTAATCTATTACTGGCTGAACAGGATGCATGCATATGTCCCAGTCTAGGGCCTATGAGCTTGCTCAGGAGTAAGAAGACCCAGAGAGGGGAAACCAACAACTTTCTAGTGCCTCCATGGGCCTCCATTCAAAATGATTCTTTAAAATCTGGACCTCAAGCTTGTGATCTATCCAAGTTGTTTTGTTGTTGTTGTTCTTTGTTTTTAAATAAGTTTAATGCCTTCTATAAGCAAGGCACAGTGCCTACTACTTAGAAGGGGAAAAAAGGCATAAAAACTGGGTGCCTGCCCTCATGGTGTTTACAATATAGAGATAAGGTAGATGAGAGGATAACAATAGAATTTACTCATCCTTAGAGAGTAAAAAGGTACAAGTTCTGTTGAAGATAATAAACCACTAACTCAAGAGATGTAAAATTATGCTGTTCAATTATTCACACATTTCCCTATTCTCTATTATGACAGATAAATATTGTGAAGAACTCTAATTTTTGAATCAGAGCCTATTAGCTTTGGTAGAATACTGAGGAGCTGCAGAGTACAGAGAGTGTCCCGGCTGGAATATCAAGTGACTTTTCAGTAACAGCCCCAATTCTGGACTTACCAGTACCTGTGGGGTGTGCAGGCCTACTCAGATCTGAGAGCCAATCCCAGTTTCACAGAGATGACAGAGGGAAGACTGTGTCTCATTTCCGTTCACTCTGTAATCCTTTTCTGATTCCTTCTCCTTCTCCTTCTTCTTCTTCTTTTGTAAGTAATCCCTACACCCAATGTGGGGCTAAATCTCACGACCCCAGGACCAAGAGTTCCATGCTCCACCGACTGAGCCAGCCAGGCACCCCTCCAATTCATTCTTACTCCTATTTGCACAACTGTCCTTTATGAAACCTCTGCTCCCTTAGAAAATACCATCATTCCAAGACCTAACGCAATAGCATGAGTTGAATTCAGGTAATTTTGTACTTTTTCATGCTTGGATCACACCTGGAGTAATGATAATTTCTAGGTATCATACTTAAAAATTTTTTTAATCTTTATTTATTTTTGAGAGAGAGACACAGTGTGAACAGGGGAGGAGCAGGGAGAGACACACAGAAACCGAAGCAGGCTCCAGGCCCTGAGCTGTCAGCACAGAGCCTGATGCAGGGCTCGAACCCATGAACCGTGAGATCACGACCTGAGCTGAAGTCGGACGCTCAACCGACTGAGCCACCCAGGCGCCCCAATAGGTATCATACTTTAAAAAACATTAATAAATAATAAGTATCCAGAAAATGGTGACAAGAATAGCTAAGATGCTTAAGATCCAGGTTAAACAAAGTCAAGGGGACTAAGGATATTTCACTTGGGAAAGATCTAAAAAAAATCAAAATAGCTGTCCTATAAAATCTGAAGATCTAGCATATAGGAAGAAACCGGATCTTTGCATTACTCTAGAATATAGAATAAAGAATAACAGTGATGGCTTATAAAATAAGTGTGCATCTTAAATAAGGACATATAACTAGAGGCATGATCGCTGCATTAGTTAGGGGTCTCCGGAGAGAAGGGGGAGGGAGGGGAGGACAGAGTAGGGGAGGTAGAAGGAAGGTAGATTATATGGTATTGGCTCACATGACTAGATAGATATAAATGGTATTGGCTCACACAATCATGGAAGCTGACAAATCCTACAATCTCTAGTCTGCAAGCTGGACACCCAGGAAAGTCATTACTGTAGTTCCAAATCCAAAGACTGGTAGGTGAGAGACCCAGGAAAAGCCCATGTCTCAGTTTGAGTCTAAAGGCAAGAGAAAAACAGATGAGCAAGAAGAATTCTCATGAGACAAGTTTTTTTGTTTTTGTTTTTTTCTATGCAGGCCTTCAGCTGATTGGACAGGGTCCACCTACATTAGGAAAGGCAATCTGCTTTACACAATCCACAGATATGCAAATGTTAATCTCATCTAGAATCACCCCCACAGATATACCCAGAACGATGTTTAACCAAATGTCTGGGTGCTCCAGGGTACAGTTAAGTTGACACATAAAATTAACCATCACAGTAATCACCTAACAAGAATATTGCGGAAAGAATTTCCCAATTACAGAAATACTTCGCTATCTCCCTCCCATAGGTTTCTTTTACTGAGATATCGGTGTAGAGAAGTTAAAGTTCTTCCACTACCAATTCCCCTGATGACTATGCTTGAGAACATAGGTCATTTTGCACACATGGCTTTTCCATATGCTAAAATTTGGTTTAGGAGGGAAAAAACTAAATGTGCCTAGGAAGTTTGTAGTAGTAATTCTAATAACGCAATAGGGCTCGTTTTACCTAACTGTAATAGGTTAAAAATGGCTATAATTTGCTGCCACTTCTATTAACAGGCATAGCTATCTCTCCTCCCCTTGAATCTGTACTAGCTCCAGGATGGCTTGCTTGCATGGCTGTTGATGGGGGGGTGGGGGGTGGGGAGGAGAGGTACTCTTGGCCAATAGCCAATAAAGAACCAAAGTTTCCTATCAACAGCCATGTGAATGAGCTAAGAAGCATATCACCCAGACAGGAAAGGCTTCAGATGACTGCGGCCCCAGCTATCATTTTGATTGTAACCTCACGAGAGACCCCTAGCCAGAAGTACCCAACTAAGCTGCTTCCAAATTCTGGATCCACAGAAACTAAGATGTTTGATGTTTAAGCCACTAAATTTAAATATTTCACAGCAATAGAGAATATAAAACTTTGGGGAGTGTGTGGCTAATAGTGAAATGCTAAGAAGCCAGGTACACCCTAAGAACTTATTCTCTGAGCAAATACTAATAGTATAGTAGTCTAGACAGCAGTTCAATAAAAGACATCCAATCCTTTTTATTTTTTTAAGTTTATTTACTTATTTTGAGAGAGAGCGAGCACAAGTGGGGCAAGGGCAGAGAGAGAAGGAGAATCCCGAGTAGCCTCCTCGCAATCAGTGCACAGGCCCGAGTCAGGGCTTGAACCCACAATAGTGTGAGACGACAACCTGAGCCAAAATCAAGTCAGATGCTTGACCAACTCAGCCACCCAGGCGTCCCTCATTCCTTTTTAAAGGCAGGCCAGGATGCAGGATGGGAGACATACCACATCTCTTCCAATTTCCTTGTCTAACACTCTTCTTACATAGGCTCTTGAAAACGTAAAGAATAGATTCTCTAGGGTAACAAGTTTGGAGCATCCCATATTATGAGAGAATTTCCACATATGTAAGAGGGGAAAGGGCAGGCCTTTGGGTCATCCTTGAACTGCCAGATCGGAAACTTCAGTGTCTTGAGTTATGCTACCAGTCACACAGGCAGTGGAAAAAATCAAGTTTTTTCTTTATGGAGCACAATGTTATCAAATGATAATCTGCAGAATTCTACATTTTCCAAAACTTTCCCCCTGCCCATGCATATATTTGAACATTACCACCAAAAGCAAAACTGGTTTAGCAGTTTGTACTCAAGATTCAGCACAGCCCACAGTGAAAATCAGTATTTAGTGAATCCAATTCATTCTCTGTAGTGATGATAAAGAATTAAGAGATATGCAATTTGTTGGGACTAATCAAAGTATTTCCTGGAAACCCATACCTTCCACATGCTCTCTCAGTGATAGCTATTAGCCTAAAAATAAGCCTAGAAGAGGCTAATATAGGCAACTCAGTGGTATGTGCTTAATTAACCTTTAATGGGCACCAGGTTGCTGCATAACATGATTTGGTGAGGAGAAAATTTAGGGGAGAATGAGAAATTCTAGGTGTTAATTTCTACATAAAATTTTCCATTTGATCAGAGAGGGCAAGTGGTTTGATATCATTTGCCAATTCTGATCCACTGGCAATGGCTGCCTAAAATACAGCAGTGGATGGTACTGATAGGCAACTGTGCCCCTGTTGTGACTGCAAGGCAAGGGAATAAGGCAAATGTGCCAGGAATCCTCTATCCTTTGAGTAGAATAAAAATTCCAATCAAAGTTCTAAAGAGGCTTGTTCTTTCTTATCTAGTAATTAGCTTCTTGGACTCTGTAAGAGGAAGATTAGAGACAACACTGATCTAAGGTTCAGCACCATGCTATGCTACCATTTGTTATCAAGGTCAAGGGTAGTTGTTTTGGGTGGTAAAGGTGGAATGCAGTGAGCACTGGGAGAACTTATATTCTTAATGTAAGTATACTACATTCAAAGCTCTTTGCCCTTGTTACCTCATTTAATTCTAATTAACAACCTAGTCTGTCTTATAGATGAGAAACATGAGGTTCAGAAAGCTTAAGTTGTTCAAAGCTGCACAATTCAAAGCCCTTGTCCGTCTGACACGAAAACCTATATTCTTTTCACAACTCCAAAAATCATTTATGTGGCCTGTGAATTTGTACAGAATACATAGGACAAAGAGAAGATTGTGCCCAGTAAGCCTAACCACAAAATTGGCTAACATTTTTTTTCTTAGTTAACAAATAGTTGTTTTGGACATATGGTTGGCCCTTGGACAATATGGAGGTTAGACGCACTGACCACAAAGACGAAAATCCATGTGTAATTTTTTACCCCCCCAAAACTTAACTACTAATAACCTACCGTTAACTTGAAGCCTTATTGATAACATAGTAGTAACACATATTTTATATGTCATATGTATTATATACTACATTACAATAAAGCAAGAGAAAAGAAAATGTTAAGAATATCATAGGAGTGCCTGGGTGACTCAGTCGGTTGAGTGTCTGACTTCGGCTCAGGTCATGAACTCATGGTTGGTGAGTTCAAGCCCCACGTCAGGCTCTGTACTGACTGCTCACAACCGGGAGCCTACTTCGGATTCTATGTCTCCCTCTCTCTCTGCCTCTCCCCCACTCACACTATGTCTCTCTCTCTCTCTCTCAAATATAAAGATTAAAAAAAATTAAAAGAATATCATAAAGATTGGGGTGCCTGGGTGGCTCAGGTGGTTAAGTGTTCAACTCTGGGTTTTGGCTCAGGTCATGATCTCATGGTTCGTGAGATCAAGCCCTGCGTATGGGCTCTGTGCTAACAGCATCCCAACCTGCTTGGGATTCTCTCTTTCTCTGCCTCTCTCACACTGATGAGCACACTTTCTTTCTCAAAATAAATACACTTAAAAAAAATATATCATAAGGATAATAAAAAAATAACACAAGGAAGAGAAAATACATTTTATTGTACTGTACTTACTGAAAATACCCATGTATAAGTAAATGGGCTTGTGCAGTTCAAACCCGTGTTGTTCAAGGGTCAACTGTAATTTTTTTAACATTTATTCATTTTTGAAAGATAGAGACACAGCATGAGTAGGGGAGAGACAAAGAGAGAGACAGAGGGAGACACAGAAACTGAAGCAGACTCCAGGCTCCTGTCAGCAAAGAGCCCGACGCGGGGCTCGAACCCACTGACCACGAGATCATGACCTGAGCTAAAGTAGGATGCTTAACCGACTGATCCACCCAGGTGCCCCTGTAACTCTTAATTCAAGAAAATTATTTAGAATGATTGAATCTATAACTGAGAGAAGACAGTTCAACCTTGATACATCCAATATTGTGACACATGAAGTCTTTTTTTTTTTTTAAGATTTTTAAAAGTAACCTCTACACCTAATGTGGGGCTGAGACTCACAACCCCAAGATCAAGGGTCACATGCTCTAACAACTGAACCAACCAGGTGCCCCAGGAAGTCTTGAGTAAGTAAAAAACTCACTGTGTGGGGTGCCTGGGTGGCTCAGTAAGTTGGGCATTTGACTTGGGCTCAGGTCATGGTCTTGAGGTTCGTGAGTTTGAGCCCCATGTCAGGCTCTGTGCAGACAGCTCAGAGCCCGGAGCCTACTTCGGATTCTGTGTCTCTCTCTCTCTGCCCCCTCCCCCGCTCATTCTCATTCTCTCTCTCTCAAAAATGAACTAAAAAATAAAAAATAAATAAGTAAATAGTTATGCACACTTTCATATGTTCACTCACAACTCTGGTTCCAATGACATTATTTTTATATAAGATTATGTTACTCAGCCACAATTTCTTCTATTTTCCATGGAGATTTTTGGAACTTAGCCTCCACAGTGGGAGAATGCTAAAGGTCTATTAAGATGGAGTAACTGAGGGGTGCCTGGGTGGCTCAGTCAATTAAGCATCTGACTTTGGCTCAGGTCATGATCTCGAGGTTCATGAGTTCAAGCCCCACGTTGGGCTCTGTGCTGACAACTCAGAGCCTGGAGCCTGCCTCTGATTCTGTGTCTCCCTCTCTCTCTCTGCCCCCTCCCCCACTCATTCTCATTCTCTCTCTCTCTCTCTCAAAAATAAATAAACATTTAAAAAAAATTCACTGTGTTTCCAGAGGAGTTGGAAGGTAAATTAGAAATCAGGATGTATTTTCTATGGAATTAAGCTATTCTCATTTGTGAAAAACTAATAGTGAAATGTTCAGTCTGTATTTTAATTTTAGTATTAACAAATGTTAGTTTTCTGTATGTCAAACTGTTATGGTTCAAATGATGAAGTGTTTTTAGCAGCTAAAATAAAGTCACCAGAGTAAGAAAAATGTTTCAAATATCAGTTTATCACTTGCATATTAACAACAATAAAAATAAGAATTTTATGACAAAAGAATTTTAGTTCTAAAGTATTTGGACAGCTATCACTGAAATTTTCATTTTGACATAAGATGCAGCAGGATATGGAAGACACCAAAACAAAGCACAAAAGTTATATTAAAAATTATATTCTTCCTTACTTGGCTCATTACTAATCACATTTTCTGTAACTAATTGCAGTAGCTTACTAAGCTCCTGCATTAACAATCCAGGTTTATGCCACAAATACCTGTATTAAATAAACTTTAGGGTAATAATGCTCTATCCACATTAAAAAAAAAATCAGTAGCAATTATAAAACAGGTCAACAGGTAGTCGTGCATCTAAATCTGGTGTAATATTAAAAAATAGAGAAATCTATCTGTTCTTCTTGTGTTTTAGGGAACATCAAGAGGACTCAATTGTACAGAATTCTCCCCATCGATACTTCTTCCACCCTTGGCAATGACCCTGGGTTTTCTAGTGCCAAGTCCTATACCCATCGCAGGCTACTCAAAGATAGGCTACATGCTCTCTTCCCCAGTAAGGTGGCAGGCATAGGCCACTGTCACTCTTTCTCTGTCTCCTTCCTCTGCCCTTCTACAACTACAGCCTATCATCAAGTATTCTTTTTAAAACAATGTTATTTTCTGTCCAAATTTCTAAACCATAGTCCATCCTCCATCTCTACATAAAACTATGTCAAGGCATGTTTTAAACTGACAATTACTACAGTGTAACATTACTAATACAAAAAAGGCAAATAGCCATAACTGAATACAAAAATTATGCAAATGTCGACTTGAGTGAAATCACTATTTTGAACTCCAAGATGTTTAATATAAACGTTTATAAAACTAATTATGAAACACAAAGACAATAGAAATATAAGTTATTTATTAATCAATCCACTTACAAAGCAGGTGGCTTAATGCAAGCTTATTGACATCTTCACATATGATCCATGGGAACATGTCTTCCACATACAGACAGTGACGTTACTGACTGATGCATTTGCAATCTGGGGCATATTAAGCATATTTAGACAAATAAAATTAGGCTATCCTGTATATGAAAGTATCTTGATAATATGCATCCTGAAGTGGATTAAAACTTTCTCCAAAGGAGAAATGTTAGTACGTTAACTTAACTTTATATTCTATATTATGCAGTAAATCTTAACTATAGAAATTAAAATTTTTAAATCAGTGATCGACTCTTGGTAATGTATGAAGTGGGCGTCTAAAACCAGAGCAACAGTAGGTTTGTGCCTCACAGTATCTGCAGATTTACTGTTTTCAAGTTTAAAGAGAAATAAAACAAGAGACATGTAGATTCAGCTGACTTTATTTATCTTTAAACTAATAAAATCCCTTAAAAGTGATCCTGGGACCTTTAGAAGTTCTATGAATGCATAGATACCTGCCAATGACTGCAATTCTAACTCCTGACTGAATGTGTTTATTACAAAATCAATGTTAAGCAGATATCGTTACTGTAACGTGCTTAGCAGAAGACTGAACAAAATTCTACATGTCTTCTTCAATTTCCCTAAAATTTTGTTAAATCTGCAAGTATGTACAATCCAGCTAATTGAAATTAATATTTAGTGTTCATCAGAGCTGTTTCACAGCAGCAAAAACTGAATCAGGGAAATAAAGTTCTAAATGATGTAGGAAAAAGATAAATACAATCAGAACAGCAGTCTATATGTATGATATCAATATTCAACTCTATCTGCGTTGTGCTGAAAGGAAAAGGATACACCAAGAACATGTCTATTGATCACTCTGGTGATGTGAATACCACCTGCATCTGATTGAATATGGTTTGTATTCTGTTCCCAGTATTAAGGATGGTATTTAACTCAGAACTCCATATTGTAAATATACAGCAGCCATTTTGTCCTAATTAAGGAATGTCTTAATACACAATATTATCATTTTCTAGAGGATCTTTATACATTAAACTAAAGCAC
The DNA here is from genome assembly GCF_027475565.1 of Acinonyx jubatus. Classification (NCBI taxonomy): domain Eukaryota; kingdom Metazoa; phylum Chordata; class Mammalia; order Carnivora; family Felidae; genus Acinonyx; species Acinonyx jubatus. The sequence goes on from NC_069386.1 coordinate 44,808,025, forward strand.
ATGATTGATTAAATTAAAGGTTAGTAATGGATAAAAAAAATTCATAATTCTCAAGACCTGGTACTATGTAAAAAACAAAAAGACCACAAAATTCTACTTACTAAAGCAGCTAATCTTGCCTGCAAGTTTAGGGTCACAAGCCCATAATATGTGCAAAGAAATGCAATACAAGGAACCATGCAAAAATACAGTAAAATGATACAGGAAAAATGTCAAACCTAGAAAAAAAAAGCTTTTATAAATACATCAAACTCAACTGTATACATAAACTGTAGGTCTAGCATTAGTTGTACCATATAGCAGAGCCGCACTCTAAGTTCAAGGCTTCCAAATCTGCGCAGGTAAGTCACGCCATCTTTGGTTGACTGCAGTACCAGGAGGATGGGAATGAGAGGGAGGGCAAGAGTTCTGAGACATGGTGTCAACTTTCACTTGGCAGCTGGGCCTCAATGTCCACTCTGCATATGGGGCACTTCTTATTCGTGATCAACCACTGGTCAACACACACTTGGTGGAAAAGGTGCATACAGGGAAGGCGCCTATTATAGGCAAACAAAACAAAAAGCAAAAATTGCAGAAGTGAATTTCCTGACAACTACACGTAGCATTTACTTTCAAATAAATAACATGTAATAATCCATGAGTGTTTTGTACTTAGCAGGCATCTTCCCCTTTTGTAAAAAACAAACAAACAAACACACAACACTTACACAGCTCTCTAACAAGTTACACCTATATTAACACTTTGGACAATATAATGTATAAATGACCACAATAATTAACTGTCACAACTATGAAATCAAATTATATGTAATCTTTACAATTTTAAGAACAACAATTACACTGGCAATTATTCTGATTTGGTTTCTATACATGAACTGCCAACACAGAAGTTGGCAGTATGTTCCCTGTTACATAATACTGCAAATATATTTTTAATATCAAATCACTGCATTTATACAACACTTCAAAAATGTATTGCATTTAATTGTCTCTCAAAAACGTTAGAACTCATGTTGTAAATATAGCATGTCATACTAATTAAGGAATGTCTTAATATGAAAATATCATTTTCTACCTAGATGATCTTTATACCTTAAACTTGAGTACCTCACTGCATAAAGGCTAATAATATTGTTTTCATGGGATAATTGTTATATCCACTTAATACTATGCTATTCCTTTAGAGGTAGGTTAATCTGTTTTGTAATATATTTGCATTATCAAACCATGTTGTATACTTTGAAATTAATACATTATATGTCAATCATATCTCAATAAAAAAATTAGTGGAAAAAATAAAAGTAGGTTAAGAAGTTAAGTGTACTACGCTAAGTTATCAGTTAGAAACTGAGAAATAAAGCTTCCAGGCAATACAGGATAATATCAAATCTAAGTGAACAGTGAGATAAAAGTTACTGACTTAAAAGTGTCCATGTATACTTCCATCCACTGTTAAAAGAGTTGTCATACATTTTCAGACTTCCTAATATTTTATAAAATTAGTAGCTAAAAAGAAGCGTTCCAATTACTGCTTGAACAGGATTGTCAGTGCTGTGAAAACAACTGCCTTCCATATTTATAAACCTTCATTGGAAATCCAGTGTTCTAAAATATCCTTACATGTGGTATGGTAGCCAATTGTTCATAATATTTTTTCTCTCTCTGCCAACTGAAGAAATATGATAAAGTTATCCTTAAAAATTAGGGCAACAATATCATCATACAGTTCTGTTATATATGTTTCAGAACTTGTTTCATATGGCATTATGTTACGTTAGAAAAAAAAACACAATAGGAATAAAACAATTACTCAAGAGATTATAAAAAGAAAATGCCTAAAATTAACAGTGGGTTAGCACAGTAACATTTCTAAACTGTGCAGCTGCAAAAAGAGAATTGTCCTGTAAGTTGAGGGAAAATTTTAGGGCAAACCTAATTTACAAAAGATGCTGTAAGACAAACTGCATGCAGCTAATCTAGACTGCCCTCTTTAAGATTTGGAGAATACATTAATATAACTGCCTTAGCCTCCCAAGCCTCCAAATTCTCCTTTCTGCAAGATTTACAGAAGACAATTTGACCACAAAATTTCCCTGGCCAAATCCTGATGTGCTGTGTATTTCCCATTCCCATACCTTTGTTGGTCATACAGAGACTCTCATCTTTCTATTCTTCCACTCACTAGAAGGGAATTCTACACTTCAGATACTGATAACAGGATATGCAAGCAGTAATCTTTATTTGGTTTCTCGTCTACTTTCAAATCAAATCTCTCGTCCAGTTCTGACAACAGACTTTTAGATAATTAATGTCTAGTTACCTCACATCTTCACCTTCCTCTAAAATAGACAAACAGATAGTACATTTTTCCTCTGTGTCTTCCTCAGTCCCTTCTTCCCCATCTTGTTTGCAGTGCAGTTTCCTCTGTGAGAACCAATCAGTTGTTACCTTATTAGTAGAGATGACATTATTGAACAACTGAGTAAAGTCTGTGTTTATTTGAAAAACAAAAACAAAACAAAACCACACATTCACACCCACAACTTATTTCCCAGGTACAGCTGTCACAAATTAATGGATGAATTAAGTGACTACCACCACCTGTTCTTTTAAGACCTTTAAATAGCATGAAAAGCAAAATCAAATGTAACAGAAATTCATTAGTTTGAATTCACCAGTTTCTATTATTTGTAATCCACAATTAGGAGGATATACAACATGAACTCTATTTTTGTCCCATCATGAATACAGTTAAATGAATTTTATCTTACTAATGAATGGTTCAAATAATATCCAAATAAATTATTGCTAATTATATCATTAGCTTACATAGTTGAAAGGACTTAAATTTAATGGTAACACCTCACTAATACTCTTGGAAAACAGACAAAAACTACAAAGGCAGCAATTTTCATACTTTATTATTCTCTGTGTATCACAGGACATTGTTGCTTGTTGAAAGAAACTTATTTAATATGTCTGCACTTTAACTTCTAGATAGACTACCACATAAGGACTGGAGGGTAGAATATAAAAAAAAAAATGTATATCAATTAAATGTGCACATAAGTGACAGGCTCAATAATGGTATTGCCATATGATGAAGTTTTGTATAAGCTCTTAAAAAAGAATATGAGTGACTTGTGAGGGCTGAAAGAGAAGGAAAGGAAAATGTGCAAAACTGTGTGCATACCATCCACTTTGTGTTATTTCTGAAGGAGAAAGGAAAAACACATACATATGCACGTTATTGCAAATGCATACAAATATCTGGAACATTACCTAAGAAATCCTTAACTATGATTTTTCTTCTGGGAAGGAAGACTGGAGACAGCAGGGAAAGAAACTTCAAGTGTATATTTTTAGGCTTTCAATTAAAAAAATTTTTTTTCTTTAACGTTTATTTTTGAAAGAGAGAGAGAAAGAAAGACAGAGAGAGAGGAGAGGGAGAAAACAAGTGGGGGAGGGCAGAGAGAGAGAGAGGGAGATACAGAATCCAAAGCAGGCTCCGGGCTCTGAGGTGTCCACACAGAGTGCAATGCAGGGCTCAAACTCCCAAACCGCCAGATCATGATCTGAGCCGAAGTCAGACGCTTAACCGACTGAACCACCCAGGTGCCCCAGGCTTTCAATTTTTTAAAAAACTATGTATGTGTTGTTTTGGTAATAAATAATAGGGTTGCTAGATTCCACAATCTCCAAAAAGGTCCATAATATTAAATTGTATGCATTTCAATAATAATATAGACACTTCATAGAATAAACTCTTACCTTTTTGTATTTATGTGGATATGTACATCTTTCAATTGTCCCCTGGGATGCACCACGATTCACATTTCCTAATCTTTCTTCCAAATGAATCAGTTCCTGAAGGTAAAGGACAATTAGTATTAAAAACCAGGATGATTATTTCTTGAACAGCACTGTCAATATTGTAAAAGCAATGAAGTCCCATATTTATAAACCTGCAATATAAATACAGTGTTCAAAAAGCCATATATGGTAAGGCAAATCGTTGTTTGTAATTCTTTTCTCAGCCAATTGAAGTGGTATGGCAAAGTTATCTTTACGGATTAGGGCAACATATTACTACAAGGTACTGTATGAGTCAGTAAGTATGAATGCCAGAAGAAGATGAAATCATTGTAGTAAAATAGGGAAACAAATGAAACAAGTTTACTAACTCCAACTTCCAAAGTGACAATGAAGAAACAAAACAAAATTTCAAATATATTCAAATAATTTGTTTTTCCTGAAAATTCAAACAAGATAGTTAGCTACAAACCAAATTACTTGGGTTTTTTTCCTCCAATAATGTTTCTCTAAAAATGAGCTTAGTCAAAAGCAGTAAGTTTCCCCCACCCCAAATTTAATGGTATAGCTCTTTATCTGACATTTACATTGATTTAATTAATAAATACCTATACTCTTTTATATTAGGTATTTTCATTTATTCATCTTTAACTTTTGGGTACTTTTTTAAATTTTTTTTTTTCTTCAACGTTTATTTATTTTTGGGACAGAGAGAGACAGAGCATGAACGGGGGAGGGGCAGAGAGAGAGGGAGACACAGAATCGGAAACAGGCTCCAGGCTCTGAGCCATCAACCCAGAGCCTGATGCGGGGCTCGAACTCCCAGATCGCGAGATCGTGACCTGGCTGAAGTCAGACACTCAACCGACTGCGCCACCCAGGCGCCCCCAGGTACTTTTTGATACCAAGATAAATATCGCTTATAAATCTTTCTGTGATAACCCCCAGAAGTAGTATCAACAATTCAGATCCCCAGCCACCATGGCAATCCTATTCAACTGTGAATACTAAGAATACATACATCATATATTCTCTCTCTACATTAAAGAGAGTACTAAAGATACCGTTGCAAATTATCTCATTAATTTTATTACACACCTCAAAATTGCCCCTGAAAGGACCTCTGAATGATGTTCCATCCAATCCTGATGAAATGTAACGAATATGAGGGTAGCCTGCCATGTCAGGAACCTATTTTAATAGAAGAGATAGGCTAAATCAAGTAAGAGTAGGCTCAAGTTTTAACACACTAAATAATTGAGACACAATTCTCTCCATTCGGCTAGTCACAAAATTGAACTTCAGTAAGTATATATAACTGCAAGTTTGCGCTCTGTAAAAGGATTAAGTTCCTCTTCAAATATAATCTCGTAAGGTAACACTTAAAATATAATAAAACAAAAACAAAAACAAAAGAAGAATAGCTGTTCCATGAGATAACAAATTGTTTTAATAAATTGTTTTATTTTGCACAAAGACTCCTAAATAGAAAATACCCAAAGTTAAGACTGCTGCTCTTAGTAGCCTAAAAGCATAAAGACTAAAACCTTCGTAAAACTTTGTCACTTTCAGAGAACTTTATTAAATCATAGTAAGAAATCAAAATACACAAAATTTTCCAATGAAACTTACTTCCCTAACTTCCTAACAGTAATAGGTACCCTACTGCTTTTTTTGTTTGGTTCTGTTAGTGAAAGTTATTTTTTTTAATGTTTTATTTTATTTTTGAAAGAGAGAGAGAGAGAGTACAGAGAAAGGCAAAGGGAGAGAGGGGGACAAAGGATCCAAAGTGGGCTCTATGCTGACAGCAGCAAGCCCAATGTGGGGCTCGAACTTACAAACCATGAGACCATAACCTGAGCCAAAGTCAGACCTCAACCAACTGAGCCCACCCAGGTGCCCCTGTTAATGAAAGTTTTAACAGTGTTTTCTGATTCTTCTGTTAGGTGTACTCAATCCTCATTATTCATGGATCCCTTGTGAATTTGCCTACTTGATAAAATTTATTTGTAACTCCAAAATTAATACCCATGCTCTCTCAATCATTTGTGGACAGGCACAGCAGCAAAAAACTCGAGTTGTCCCATTTCCATCTAGGGTAGAACAAGGCTCTGCCTTCTTCTTTCAGCTCTTATACTATAAACATGGGTCTTTTTTGCGGTCTATTTAGTGCCGTGCTTTCCACATTTTTGTGCTTTTTACTGGTGACTTTGCTGTTCAAAATGGCCACAAGCAAAATGCTTAAATGCGGACTAGTGCAAGAAGGCTTCAATATGCCTTACGGACAAAACGAGCGTAGATAAGCTTCATTCAGGCATGAGTTTTGCTGGCCCATGAGCTCAATGTTAACAACTCAATAATATATAATATAATAATAATAATGGTATCAGGACACCTAATACTTTGATGTCCAAAATGGACATCAAAACAAGATTATATACTGACTGGCTGTTGTTAGCAGATCAACACTGTGACCAGATGCTTGCAGTAACCTAAACTTGCATTTACCACAAGAAAAATGGCTCTATAGTTACTTCCTCAGGGTCTGCACAACTTTACAGAATGTAAGTACCGTGCTTAACAAGTGTAGGCTGGGGCGCCTGGGTGGCTCAATTGGGTAATCGTCCGACTTCGGCTCAGGTCATGATCTCGCACTTTGGGAGTTCGAGCCCCATGTCAGGCTCTGTGCTGACAGCTCAGAGCCTGGAGCCGGTTTCAGACTGTGTCTCCCTCTCTCTCTGCCCCTCCCCAGCTCGCACTCTGACTCTTGCTCTCTCAAAAATAAATAAACATTTAAAAAGTTAAAAAAAAAAAAAAAGAGTAGACTGTATTAGGAAAGGGAGATTCTAGGACAGAGCACTGTTCTTCCATCTTTATTTTTTTTTTAAGTTTACTCATTTATTTTGAGAGAGAAAGATAGAGAGTACGACGAGGGGGAGGAGCGGCAGAGAGAGAGACACAGAGAGAGAGAAAATCCCTAGCAGGTTCCGTGCTGTCAGTTCAGAGTCCGACATGGGGCTCAATCTCACCAACCGCGAGATTATGACCTGAGCCAAAATCAACAGCTGGATGTTCAAATGACTGAGCCACTAAGGGGCCCCAATTCTTTCATCTTTATAAAATCTCCAATATTATTTTTTAGTGAGCTTCCACTGAATCACAACATGCTTTTAGCAAGTTTATAGCTTTAAAAGACAATTCATACATGGTAAAGAATTTAAAATAAGCAATAACTTTTAACCATCAAATAGATTATTTAAATATCTGCAACTTTCCTTATGATCAAAATCAATACTACCCACCTCTCAGCAGATAACCCAACCTCCTACACATCTCCAAGGAAAATAAAAAATCAGAAAGGAACTCCTGCCCCTCATATTACTTAAACCTGCTCTTACCCTATACCCCTCCCTTAGTCTCCTTTGTTCTGGAGTCCCAGTTTCTTGAGGGGGGGCAGCTTTAGCTGTTATTGTTGAGTGACCCCCATGCCTAAGATCTTTAAATACCAACTTACTCAGAGTTCCTTGTGCTTATGCTGTTTGACAGCTCCTTATATGCTATAACCACTGTAAAGTACTACTCCCAACTCCAAAGTCTAAGTCGTAGGTATGACAGAGCATCCTGGAAACCATTCCTGCAGTGTCTTTACCCTCACAAAACAAAACAGCTCCCTACTCTATACCACTTTTATAACCAGTAGGTATCATGAATAGCAAATTCAATCTATCTTTGCTGAACTTGTTCTGTAGAACTCAAATTGGTACTGACAAGATCTGAGTCTGTTCAAATCAGAGAATTAGGAAAGACCTTCTGCAGATCAGAAAATAAAGAATGAATGCATCATAACAGAACCACTAGCAGTTATGACAAAATAAAGCATATGTCCTAGTGACAGTGGAAAGACTGTCATCTTGGTATAAAAGAAAAATCTTGGTCATTTTTTTATATTAAGAAGAGTACATTTCACAATGCAAATACAAATACAGATTTCAATATATCTAGTTTTTTATGGCACAATTTCAGTCTAATAATTCTCAAATTCTATTAAAACACTGATATCAATTCAGAATATTTTTAAAAATTTCCAACAAAATATTTAACTTTTCTTAGAAAAGAATACTTTTAGAAGGAGAATAGGTGACAATTCTGATATTTTCCTCCTTTACCATTAAAGGAAGAGCTCCTAGTTGTAAGTGGTGAAGTCGAGGTGGCGCATGGTAATGGGCCAAGTGAGGGTGCAGCGCTCCAGGCGTGTAAGTGGCCGCAGTCACTCCAGCTTCAATCCCCAGCTCCCTGACGAAGGAGGAGAACACTTTAACGTTTAGCCATCCTTAGAGTGTCTTTATTATCAACAGAAACGGGGGAGCGTGTTTGCATTTTTTAGAGTAATCTAAAGTTTCTTAACTGACACAGCTGAGAAAAAGATAATTTACCCCCAAAACTTAACTATTCAGCAATTAAAACTCAAAAATTCAGTTCTGTGACTATGAGAAGCAAAGCATTTGTACTCAGTTTCACATCCTACAAAGGAAGGAAATATTCAACGAATTACCCTTAAGGTTCCTTCCAATCTAAAAGTCTGATTCTACTTGAGGAACATACAAAATATAGGGTTTAGTTTTCTGGTTTATATGAATGTTACAGATGCTCCCAGGACTTGTGTTTGTTGGACAGTGTCTCTGGGTTACTGTCAACAGGAAAATTAGAAGAACCAACATTTCTATACCTTTTAAAGCAAGGTCAAACAAAATTCTAGAAAGAGTAAAACTGGTAAATGCCAAATTTTCATTTATTGATTCTCATTTTATGTTTTGCCTCAAATGTCATTGTGGACCAAGATCTCAATGACTGCCTACAGACAATGGATTCAGAAAGAAAAATTAATGCAACTCTGCTTCCATTTCTCTAAAAAAGACCACACTCCTAGGAGGATGCAGGCTCCATTTCCCTTGTCAATAAGCAGGAGTTGGTGGTGGTAAAGCAGATCTGAGTACAGAGGTGGTGGTGAGGGGGGTGGATAAGGAGGTTGTGAGACTAAGATCCATTTAGGGAGTTAACTTTAATGGCAAATACTTCCGAAAAACAATTAACAAAAAAGCTCCACTCTCATTTGACATGGTTCTCTGACCCAGAACTCAAGTTCCTCTTTCCACTCCAAGTTTCTATAACTTGCCCAGAGACAGTGTCTCACAGCTAAGCTGGAATTCAGCCTCTCCATTCTGTATGACATTCCACTACAAAGCATCTGTTCTGATAGTTTTACCACAGGCTCCTGAGCGTAACTTTGAAATAAACATGATACTGACCAGGCAGATCTCTCTGGAGCCTGTCGAGGATGTGAGGACATAGTCTGAGGCACATGAATATGATGCCCATGACCATAGTTTGGGTGCATCCTATGTGGATGGGGTGGGGGCCGTTCATGTGCCCGCCTGGAAACACAGAACACAAAAAGACCACTGGAAATAATTGAATAATTGGTTATTTCTTAATGTAGAAAAAAAAATCTAGTATTATTACAAACATCTATAAATCAGTCATAAATTTACTTCTATAACAATATATTATAAAAATATAAAATAATCTATTGATTAATAAATCAAGACACCCTAACCCCACAAATCTCAATGCTCATTTATTACAATGTCTCCAATTCAAATATCCTCCAAGGAAAAATTTTAACATTATCTTGTATGCTTTCCCTACAGCAGATATTTTACACAGAGTAACAGGAAATGAGTAGAAACAGAATTTTAAAAATTAAACACCCTAGCAAATGCTGCAGGCACAAAATAAGGGAGGAAAATGGAAACTTTTATTTTGCTTTGCTTTTATACTGTGATGACATTTACCCATTTTAATGACTAAAACTTACTTTAAGCGAAAAAACTTTTAACCTTGTGCACTGTTTTCAAACACATGCAAATACATGTTAACACATCTGGGAAACGGAGATTAACTCCATTCACATCTTTATTCTGTATCCCAGATTATTATATTCTCTTCGTCTAAAGTCAGCCACATTTATAAATGTAAATAGTCATAAAATTTTAAACAAAAGATTCCAAGTATTCATTTTTATAGTCTAATTCTTATTTTCTACCACTTTCTAACTTATTTACAGGTTTTCATGTGTAAGCTTAATGATTTAAAACGTAATTTTTTCTAGATACTGGAAGATATGAATTTTAAATTGCCAACTTTTAATATAAAGAGTTACTATATTAGCATGCCAGTAATAGCCAGAGATTCTGGAAATAACCTTACATAACTAAAGAAAGAATTTATACATGTGGTAGATTAATTAGATCAGGAATTCTGCAAACAAACAAAAAAGGAAAGCGTTTTTGCAAACATATTCTGAAAAGGGCCAAATGGTAAATATTGCTGGCTGTTTAGGCTGTATGGCCTCTATTTCAACTACTCAATTTAGTCTTTGTGGTGTGAAAGAACACACAGACAATACATAAATGAACAAGCATAGCTGTTGACCTATAAAACTCTATTTACAAAAACAGGCAAGCAGAATTAGAGCAATACAGTTTGCTACCATGAATTAGAAAATCATATCCTCACTTTTTAAAAGAAAACAAAAAGTTCATTTATATATAGTCTTTCCATGATGTTTGGAGAGTACAATACTTTAATACTTAAATTTATAAATAAACGAGTAAAGAATACTATTTTTTCAATGTCAGTTGTTGAAAATTCTACTAGTACTCTTCTTCCCTCTGGAATAAATCAAATTAAGTCTTGACAACTTTATATGCTGTTCCTCAGGATCATCGATTTTAACATGAATCTTTACTATGAGATATTGAAGAAACCGACAAGAGACTGGTTTACAAAAATAAATGACCCGGGGTCATACCCTGAAAATGGTTTGATTTCTTTAAATAGCCTGATATTGACTTGTTTTGTCAAGCTACCTACAACTCAGGACAAGAACAAGGAAGATTCTAGTTAGTAAAGAATAATTTCCTAGTGAGCTGAGGATTCAGCATAGTTCCATCACTTCTAAAGATTTTAGTTTTAAAAACTAACAGCAATAGAAGGGAGAGGAACACAGCGTGATCATCTTTTAGAAAACAGAAAACATACGTTGGATGCTGCATCATCCTCCTCCTTTGAACTTCCATCCTCTGCATCACTTCATGAGGATGCAGTCTCTGTGCTGCAGGTGCCGCGGCTGGGATGTGGTGTGAGATTGGCTGGTGTGTGGGAGGAAGATGCTGAGGGATTGGTGCAGCTGTACTGGCTAAATGAGTCGGGGGTGGGGGTGCCACAGGGTGAGATGTTGCATGAGAAGATATCTGAGAATGGAAAGCATGTACAGGATGAGGAATAACATAATCCACTTGAGGTGGAGGCTGAGTCTGAGGAGGAGGGTTTCCATGAGAGTGGGGACAGGCAGAGGCTTGATGATGAAGTGGTCTTGTCAAGGAGGCATCTGTAAAAAAAATGTAGGCACCATGCAGTTGAGCATATATTGCTGTTACATATTCCTTTTGTAGTTTACAAACATATTAGTACACGTTTAATTTTTATGGATACTGTATCAATGCTTGAGTCTGCTCAATTCTGCTTTACAACCTGCTTTCTTCTTTGAATAATCTTAGGTATCTTCTCATGTCAATATATATAGCTTCTCATGTCAATATATCACAGCTTCACAGGATTCTATTATAGGGATACACCAACATTTATTAAAGAAATCGCCATTGATAAAAATGGGAAACCCAACACTAAACATCTGTGTGTATGACGCCTCTTGTACTCTTTCATATATATATGCACGAGTGCATGTGCACACGCGCGTACGCGCGCACATACACACTACTCACGGTTTTTGTAGCATAAATTCCTATAAATAGTTCTTAGTCTGAGAAAAATCTTTTAAAACTCAGATATCAGTCAACAAAATACCCTTCCCAAAAGGTTACTATAATTAATATTTCAGTGAACAGCATACAAGAGTACCTGAAACCCTATACTACTAATTTTTTTAAATGACAATCAGAAAAATCTTATATTTATTAACCACTTATATTTCTTCCCAGAATATCTATTCATATTCTTAGGCTATCATTCACCTTTTCCTCAATGATTTACAAGTATTCTTTGTATACATGGAAAGTTTGTCATAATAAGGTATAAACATTTTTCCAAATTGTCTTCTGTTAATTTTGTTTTACCATATATGCAAGTTTTTTGCTTTTGTCAAATGTAGAATTGACACTTTCACAAATATGTAAATCTTGCTTTCCTTTATGATTACTAGTTATAGAGCACTACAAAGAGAAAAGGAACTTGAGAGTTCTTCTGGACAAGACTGCAAAGATATTCTTTTATTGCTGCTCTTCTCTCTCCCTGCCCCAGGCCACTTTTCCTGAGCTATAGTAAGAAGATGAAGGGGCATATTTTCAAAGAACCTGAAATGGAATTTAGCCTTAATAAAGATGGCTTCCCCCATTTCTTCGTTATGTTTCAAAGTGGCTGCTGAAAAGTCCCTCTGAGGAATACACATCTCTCTTACTGGAGGAGATATGCATCTTTTTGAGGTCTAAAAATATGTTTGTTTCTTCCTTGGATTTCAGCCTCAATTTCACTGTATTTGGAAGATTTTCTTGGAGTCTGGTATGGAAGTATAGCCATTCTCTAGTTTCATGACAGAAGAATTACCTTGAATTTTAATCCTTTTGATTCACCCTTTGTTCAGCATGAATGAATAGGTAAGCATGAACTCATTTCAACCACATTTTCAAAGGACACTTTACTAGCATGTATTTAAAGGAATTTTTAAGTGATTTTCTAAATATCATGTTTTCAAATCTAGGCTTTACTCCAAGCCTCCAAACTCAGTACCTGGTCATAAAAAAAGAAGTCGCTATGTTTTACCATTGTTAGCTACCTTTCCTCAAATTCAGAGCATTTTTTCCAGTTTCAATTCAAAGTTTTCAATTTCTATAATCATTAGGCAAGAAATAATATTGACAAATCTTACAAAATTTTAAAGTTTTGTTTCAGAATGAATCAATTTATTTAACTCTTCAGCAATCATTTCATTTTTCAGCTTGAGATATGATTAACAGATACAATTATATATATTTAAAGTGTACAATGATGATTTGACATACATATACTTTGTGAAATGATTACCACAATCAGGTTCATTAACACATCCATTACCTCACAAGTTACCATCTTTTGTGTGTGTCTGGTGAAAGTTCAGCCATTACTATAATTCACTATATATTCCAAACAAAACAGATTGCTAACCACTGTAGAAAGGTGACATTCTGCATTCCCACAGACCATTTCCCTTCCTTCTCTATTTTATGTGTTCTTGACAGTTAAAAAAAAAAGTTCTTGATATTGTTTCCTGAAAGTTCAACATGTCACTTTGACCCAGCAGCAATCACACTCCTAGAAGTTACCCTACAGACTCAAAAACTACAATGTGATCATCAACAGAGAACTGATTTAATATACAATGGGATATTATGAGGGTATTGAGAATAGCAACCTAGATTTTTTTGTGCTAATATGGAAAAAAATCTAAGATGGACTATTAAAATATTTTTAAAAATGAAAAAAAAAACCAACAGAGGCAAATAATGTTATGATCCCACTTTTTTTTTTTTAAAGGAGAGACATATATATACTTTTGTGTGTACAAAGAAAACTTCTGAAAGGTTTTATAAGCTACAATTAGCAATAATCGTGCTTCGGATAAACCTCATTGGCTACGATACTGCCACTACGCAAAGCTAGGTTTTATAAGCTACCAACAGTTGTCACCTTCAATGTATCAAGGTAAGTGGTATGTGAGAAGGGCCATTAACTTCTCATTTATGTCATTCTGTAGTTTGAACTTCTTACGATGTAAAGAAAGTTACTTTTATAATAAAAGTAAAACAAATTTAAATCTAAAACACTTCTTTATTAGGGCAAAATAGGTTCCCTTTGAATTGCTAAATATATTATTTTTTGGGAGGGGGAAGAAAACCACACATTTTGGGTTCCTAATAAAAGACGATCAATTAAAGATAAATATCAATAGGTATCACAAAACAGCCTGTACATTATACCAGTGCTCATACATAGAATTTGCTCATTGGTCAATACTTTGCAAAAACTGTTTCAAAACCTGTTTTCTAACTTATACTGTACATCTTAAGTTGTATTATTGAAAAGGTAAATGATATATCACCAGGTTTCACTGTACAAATTCTGGATTGACTCCAGCTGTGTGTGCAAAACCCAGATTTTTAAAATTATTGGAATGGAAGAAGTCTAATGAGATATGTAACTGAAAATTATCCCTTGCATGTAATCAGAACAAAAGCAAATGTTCTTGCCAACTTCCTAATTTACTCCTGGCAGTGAATTTCCAGTGTTTGTTTTTTTTTTTTAAACCAAAGTATCTATTAAGTTTCCATTTGATTATTAGCCTGTAATATAACAAAGTAGTAAATATGTGTTGCACAGCCTAAGAGTATCTCTCATTTCTTATGATACTCAGATACCAAGCAGATTTCAATTTCTTCAGAAAAGCCACATCTGGCTCTATTAATTGCCTGCATCAAATGAATACAGAAATCTTTTTGCATTCGGCCAAGCTTTCTGTGCAGTTGTTCTCTCATATGCCTCAGCTGACCCTCAGAATTTTTAGTCAAAAGTCACTTTCCTGTGCCTAGCAACAACTACTGAACTTTCAAATTGCCAGTTATTCCTAAAGGATAAATCTCAATCTCTTAAAATTTCCTTTCATAGGAATCTAAGGTGCCATTCAATGTACTTCAATTTCATGTATTAAAATGCAAATATTAAAATGTAAGAGACAAAATATAATACTTTTATTTCCTTGATGTTTTTAAACAACACCTGTTCTATTTAACTTAGAAGATTGTTTTGGGAATGCGGGGTGAAGAAAGAATGAAATGGAAAAAAATACACCCCAGTCTGAGGCCAAGGATATACCAAAAATGTACCAATTAGGATTAATGAAAGGTTATTTCATGGAGGAATGTACAATGGTTCATTTATATGCCTCTAAGTTCTTTGCCTGTTAAGTTTATACTTACAAGGAGGTGGCATATAATGTCGACATGATGACAGTGAGGCTTGTGGAGGGGGCTGGGGCTGGGGCTGCGCAACCATGCTTGATCCATAGCCATCTATGGATAATGGCTGACTCGGGGCAGCAGCAGCAGCCTGATGGCCAAAGATTGCAGCTCGGGAAGAAGAAACAGGGCAGCAGGGGTCAAATGCAGACGCTCCATGAAAACCACCACTTCCATGACTTCTGATACCATTGTTGCTCAGGTCTACTGGCAATGCCTGCTGTATAAAGAGGAACTGTATTTTATTTTTCTGAAGTTTGGTCCAAACACTGTTTCATGTTGTATTATAGAAGTATTCCAAATGCAATCCAGAAAAATAGAATCTCTGAATTAAAAATTTCAAAATGGTGAAATTTTTAGTATGAAGACCTATTCAGCACCAAAACAACAACAACAACAACAACAACAAAAAATACTATGTATATCCTGGATTGTAAAAACTGTAGTGGTTATATCAGTTTTTAAAACTCAAGCATAGGATCACACTACAAGATAAACAAAAATTAATTAATATATTATTTTAAGGTCTATTTCTCTTCCATCCTCTAGATCTTAGAGAGAAATACACTTTAAAATAATACATCCATATTCTTCTTTACCCTCAAATTTTGATTATTAATTTAGGACTCCTTTGGAAAACGTAGAACCACACCAATGAAGATTAAGGATTCTAGGTAAAAGCTTGTCTGTCCTGTTTCTGAACTGTGTATAGCAAGCACTCAACTAAAACTCTAATAACGCAAACATTATCCAAGACAATAAAGGGTGGAAGATTATTCAAGATGAACTATGAGCCAGCTATGCCTCATAACCTTTTCATTTACTAAAAAATTAAAAATACGATTTAAGACAAGTCCCTTTACTAAGCTGAAAAATAAACCAGACTCTAGATTCCATGTCTATTTACCAGTAATTAAGTTTCTCCTCCAAAGCATTTTGAAAAGTCCTAAGTAAAAAACACTTCACTTGATCACCATCTACTCTAGGGCAGATTACAAAAACCAAATTGTCCCTTTGTATTCTTAAATAATTTATTTTTAACGTTTATTTATTTTGAGACAGAGACAGAGCATGAACAGGGGAGGGGCAGAGAGAGAGGGAGACACAGAATTGGAAGCAGGCTCCAGGCTCTGAGCCATCAGCCGAGAGCCCGATGCAGGGCTCGAACTCACGGACCACGGGATCGTGACCCGAGCTGAAGTTGGACGCTTAACCGACAGAGCCACCCAGGTACCCCAATTCTTAAGTAATTTAAATACAAGTTTTTACTTAGTGTTGAGTATAGCTGTAATTTTTAAAATGTAATTAAAGGGGCACCTGGGTGGCTCGGTCGGTTAAGCATCCAACTTCGGCTCAGGTCATGATCTCACGGTCCGTGAGTTTGAGCCCCGCGTCGGGCTCTGTGCTGACCGCTCAGAGCCTGGAGCCTGTTTCAGACTCTGTGTCTCCCTCTCTCTCTGCCCCTCCCCTGTTCATGCTCTGTCTGTCTCTCTCTCAAAAATAAATAAGCGTTAAAATTTAAAATAAATAAATAAATAAATAAAATGTAATTAAAGAAAATAATAATTTGATGTTATATTTGAAATTATATGCAAGAACTGTTCAATACTGGAAGCTGAGGAGCTGGAGATGAAGAAAGCTAGGGAACTGCATTTATTAGAGCCTGAAGCCACCCAGCAGTCCTTAGAGGAATCACAGTGGTCTCTGTACTTGCAATGGACTTGTGGCTCTAGGGATAACAGAAACAAAAGGAGCTCGGACTGTTAAAAGGGAAGGAGAATGATGGCTCAGGAGAAGCAGTGGGAAGGTGAAAAAGAACTCCTTTCTTCTTCCGTATCATGTGTCTACAATCAAGCAAACATCTGGGCTCTTTCTTTTGAGTTGGCAAATACAATGTATGTCCCTTGATTTGGGGAATAAGGCTTAAGAAAAATACTGCAAGATTGTGAATTTATATCCCTTCCCTATTTTCCTATTTAGGCTAAGATTTGGCAAATGGACTAGATTATCAACATACTATGAAGATGAGCAAATTTCCTATCTTTTTCTCCAGTCAGTGATTAAGAACACTCGCAGAGGGTGAGTAAAGTAGGGTGAATATCCTCCTAGAAGGAAATGAGGGTAAAGTTAAAAGTAAAGAATCAAAAGAGAAAGGGGAAAAAAACTACAAAGAGAACCCTCTTCACAATTCTAACAGTTCAGTCAATTCTTACTCTAGAAGGAAAAGAGTGGGTAAGCAAGATGGGTACAGAAATGCAAGTATTACTTTACAAAGGTGATAAGGAATGCAAAACACTAACTGAACTGTTGTCTCAAAAGAGAACGCTACATCCAAAGGAGCAGTAAAGGCTAGAGAGTCAAGTGACTGCAGAACCTTCTCTGTTATCAGGCCTAATCCTCCTCAACTTTTTCTGCCTACCCACAATCTGGCACTAATCGTAACACATCTACACAATCAGAAATCCTCAGATCAGTTTGCTTCCTCCACTCCTCCACCTCCTGTTGTGCCCACACAAGTCTCAACTGGAGATACCTGATGTTATCTCATGAGCATGTGGCTGATTTCAGAGGCCTCTAAATGTCTATATGAGTTCCAAGTTGTTTTTACCGTCAAAACTTGACTCTCTGTTCTCCTTCATACCCATTATCACCACTGAATGCCTGATCCTTAATTTTCCCCAAGTTCTGTGTGTAGTCCAAATACCTCTATTAGATATAAGTGAGTAGGTTACATTTATATTACAATGAACAAAACTGTGAAAGAGATTCTACCTATAAATAACTCACTTGGGTTAAAAGAAAATGTTACATACACAATCTCTCAAACTAGTTGTATTATTTTATTAGTTCAACAAAAGAGTCTGTAAACAAAAGGCTCATATTTTGGTAGCCCTTGAATGAATATGGGAGCAGTCTGTAGATTTACTTCATCATTTTTCTACAATACTTATAAACTCCCCCTTTAAGCTCAAATTTCTAGTGAAAGAAAATTTTGCTTTTAAGCAAAACCTTTCATTCAGTCCACTACAAAGTTTTTCTTGATGCTTCCTCATTCCCAAGAGGCAGAACAGATTTAGATGATCAGTAGATGTTAATACTTAGAACTTTACCAGAACCAAAACATCGTCTAAAAGTTCTTTAATCATATTTCCTACTAAACCCTTTCTAATTTACTCTTGAAAAACAGCAGTTCATCTTTTGTTTTTTAAGTGAATGTCCCTCTCTCTTAGTTATTTTTAATCTGTCCAATCCAGGAGAGATAACCATCAAAATTTAAAAAGATGAAGGAAGTACTTTAGGAAAGGTCAGGGAATACAGACAAAGAGTGGCTCTGAATTTTCTTTTTGACTATTTTCTAGTATATGTCAGTTACAGCTTTACCTTGAGATTATGTTGTGTTTTTTTAAGTATGTACCCACTCGGATTTATATCACAATTATACACAGAGATGACACAGCAAAAGTTACAACAGCATATAATACATGACCTTCATTTACTCCATATGATCACCAATACTAATTTAATATTATTTGACATTTTAAGCATTCACCAATATCAACTAAATTACTTAACTAGAATTTCAATTTCCCATAAACTAAAAACCTCATCTGCTCCTGAGCAACCATGTCATTGGTTTGCATCTGAGAAGGCTGTTTATTTCTAGATGAGTGGAGATAAAAGGAAGCTCCAGAGTAAAAGCTGAAGGTAAAAAACTAGGAAAATTTCCCAATTTCTCATGAATCACGTTGACACTGTAATTTCAACACTCTGAAATAAAATTCCAAAGATCAGATTCACCTTATTTAACTACAAACACTAAAAACCATTTCAGAATAAAAAACAGTATCACTTCTAATTTTTTACATCCTTGATCCTCCCAATTAGTTGCAATAATTTAGACCATCGGAAAATCCTAGAGACTTAATTAAAAAAAAAAAAAAATCACAAACCACGAAATTAGGCCACTTTTGCAAGGGCAATAGAAATGACTTTTTTAGTATATAAAATGCATCATTAGTATTGTTCTTCCCCCCCCCCCCCCGAAGGAAAGCACAATTTTTAAAAATTAAGAAAGAAACATTTATCAAATTCCACATACCTGGTCATGATAGCTGGTACCAGAACTACTATTGGCTCCACAAGGTGCTTGTACTTGTGGAGGTCTTTCCACAGGGCAAGTAGGATCACTAAAGGAGGGAGAAACAGGGACAGCCGGGTGGGGAGTATGATGGTGGTGGTGATGATGCTGAAAATGGTGGCCATGCTGCTGAAAGCAACTTGTGTGTGGATGTCCTAATGCATGGTGATTCTGTGACGACCCTCCACATGGTGAGTGCTGGGGACAGCAGGAAGGTAACCTTGGCATTGCAGGAGGGCCAGCTTCTGTTACAGCACTAGATGCAGTTCTCCTCGAGTCATCTTGAAATAAACAGAAATGCACAGAACAATCAAATGATCAGGTATCACTGTGTAAATAATAGGTACTGTGTACAAGTAAATAAAGAGCTAAAGGAATGTTAATTAAATTCCAGTCTCTGGGGGCGCCTGGGTGGCGCAGTCCGTTGGGCATCCGACTTCAGCCAGGTCACAATCTCGCGGTCCGGGAGTTCGAGCCCCACGTCAGGCTCTGGGCTGATGGCTCGGAGCCTGGAGCCTGTTTCCGATTCTGTGTCTCCCTCTCTCTCTGCCCCTCCCCCATTCATGCTCTGTCTCTCTCTGTCCCAAAAATAAAAAAATAAACGTTAAAAAAAAAATTAAAAAAAAAAATTCCAATCTCTGTAGGGGCGCCTGGGTGGCTCAGTGGGTTGAGTGTCCGGCTGTGGCTCAGGTCATGAACTTGCAGTTCACAGGTTCAAGCCTCGCGTCAGGCTCTGCTGACAGCTTGGAGCCTGGAGCCTGCTTTGGATTCTGTGTCTCCCTCTCTCTCTGTACCTCTTTCTCTCTCTCTCTCTCAAAAATAAAAAAAAACATTAAAAAAATTTTTTAAAAAATTCAAATCTCTGTAAATAAGAATATGATAGTACCACATTCTTAATATGCATATCATATAATTTCAGGCAGTGATCTTCAATGGGATTTTTCTGAAAGCCTAAATTCTTCAGAAGGCTCATATCTACCATGATATTTAAACATGGAAAGAGATCATCTTTTCCTAGGTCATAACAAATGATTAACTTTAAATTGAATTTAAAACATTCCAGGTGGCTCAGTCGGTTAGGTGTCTGACTCTTGATTTTGGCTCAAGCGTGATCTCAGTTTGTGGGATCAAGCTCCAAGTCAAGCTCTACACTAACAGCATGGAGCCTGCTTGGGATTCTTTCTCTCCCTCTGTCCCTCCCCACCCCCACAAACTCTCCCAAAATAAATAAATGAACTTGCATGATTGTTTTTGGAAAAGGTTATGATCCTCTAAGTAGGAAACACTGGAGTCCTGATGATGCTGTCTGCCACCTGCCCAGGGTTATTTTGAAGGTACGTTCTTCCATGCCAGAAGAACTGCAGAAGTGCCCTGAGAAAGTCTACCCCAGTGCTTCAAACTCACCTAAAAAACAGCACCCTTCCCCAAGCTGCATATTATGTGGAAACCATATAAAACAGATAAAAATGGAGATAAAAATTTTTACTTAAAATATAAAAATCAGAGGAGTGGGGAGCCTAGAGTCCTATCCTTCCCCCTGCAAACATCAGCCTCTTCCTTTCCCCGCCTGACTCCTAAGCTATCTCCTCAGAACCCTTAGGATTCTGGAGGACCACTGTTCTGGCTCTATTTCTAGAGTAACCAATACCAGGGATACCCTGCTCCTATTTGGCCCATAGAACCTAGCCAACCTCTTCTGGGTCAATTTTCCAATTTGGAATCTTCTAGTTACTCACAAACAATACGAAAATCCAACCCAAACTAGCTAAAATAATAAAGGGAATTTACAGGCTCACAAAAATGAATCTGGGTGGGGTGCTTCAGGCTCTGGTTGATATGTCTGATTGCAGCAAACCTCCCTGTAATTCTCCCAAGCCTGCCCTCTCATACATGTCCTAACCTGCCTTTCCTGATTCTCTTCTGGGCAAGGTCTGTGATCCAAACCCTGTTAGGGGTTAGTTATCTCCATTCAAAATCTCTGTACATTGTTTTTCTCCAAGCTCCTAGTCTGTCCTATTTGGGCTAATTTCTTGTATCTATTGTAAAGGTTCTTAATCTTATAACTGTACTTAGGGAATCTGTGAACTTGGATAGGAAAAAAACTTCATTTTTTTTTTTTTGCCTCCCAGAATTAGCATCAGTTGAGACGTTAAACATCACAAATAATTTATAACCAAAAAAGAGAGAGAGAGAGAGAGAGAGAGAGAGAGACAAAAAGAAGGTCAAGGTACCTTTTTCTTTTAACGTTTATTTATTCTGAGAGAGAGAGAGAGAAAGAGAGAGAAAGGAAGAACATGAGCGAGAGAAGAGGGGCAGAGAGGGAGAGAGAATCCAAAGCAGGCTCTGCACCACAGCACAGAGCCCAACACGTGGCTCGATCCCATGAACCATGAGATTGTGACCTGAGCTGAAATCAAGAGTTGGACATTCAACTGACTGAGCCACTCAGGCGTCCCATGTGTTGGTTTACTTTTATAACATAAATTATGGCAGATTCAAAGTCAGTTCAATAATTATGTCACTTTCATTTATTTGCATTCCATTTTCTTACATAACGTGGACAAATTTACAACCAGCTTATCAGGAACAGACCATGATCAACAGGCTATCTTTGCTATGCTGAATCAAACATTAATTATTTTCTATATGGTGTAATATTTGTAGCAATAACTATTATGTAACTTTACTTCTGGCAACATTTTAAGCGTTTTATCTCAGCTCCCATGCCAAAACAGTGTACAAAGGAGTATCATTTATTGTGTTACTTTATAAAAAAGGATTAAAACCTCTGGAACACTAAATCCATTCAGCGGGTAGACTAAATGACCTTCCAATTCAGATGCTTTTAATTTTCAAATCCAGTTATTTAAGGATTATGTGGAACTCTAAAATTTAGGAGAAGAGTGTATAACCAGAGCAAAAGATCTGTAGACTAGTAAGGCTGTGACTGAAGTGACAGGATATTTATTCGTTCAGAAAGAATTTGTCTTCATTGTCTTCAAATATTTCTAATATAAAAATCTGAGTGAGAGAAGAGGAAGCATAATGACTATAATATATTTACAGCTGACCACATATTTAAAGGGTCATATCACTAACAGTTCAGCCTCAAAAAGAAGACTGACCTTATGGTTCTACTTCTTAGGGTACAGTCTGGCTTCCCATTAAATTAGTAATCTATTTTCTTAAAGTAGAGAGACTCTTTGTTGCCCAAACAGGCTAGGAATCCTAAGTAAAGGCAACTGAATCTCTTGTTCGAGATTAGTGACCAAGGAAAATTGCCATACGTTAGAAGTGAAACACAAAGATCTAATCAAATAAAACACTTCCTTTTTATTAAAATCAGCTCACAGAGTGTCCTCTGAAACTGGCCAATAACAAACCTGCACCAGAGAAATAAATTCCACAGCTCAGTAACATCAAGCTGGTTAAAGTATTTTCTTGTAATTCTAGCAGGATTACTGAGATGTATTCATGCATTTATTCATTCATTTGGCAAGTCTTACACATACTAATGGCATGGTAAAGGATCTACAAAAGGCACTGGAAAATACAATGGTGAAAATGAAAGCCCTGGTCTTTAAAATAACTTGTGCTGTTGTCTACCTCTGTTGTTTTATCTCTAGCAACTAGAAATAGGCGTGCACAATGTAGGTGGCTCAATAAGCCCTTGCTAAATATAAGTTAGCCTCACAAGGGGAAAGAGGCATGATGGAGCTAAGTGCTAAGAAGAGACTAACTTGATCTTTAGTCCTCAAGGAGATCACCATCAAGTATGGAAACAACGTAAGATTTAAATCAACCAGCATTATAACAGCAGCACTGGGTTCTAATATAGCACAGAGCAATGCTGCCCCCCAGGGAACATATGGTAACACCTGGGGACATTTTTGGTTGTCACAACTGGAGGGGAAGTGGTACTACTAGTATTTAGTAGGCAGAGGCCAAAAATGCTGCTAAATATCCTACAATGCACAAGAACACCTCCCCCCCACCCCCCAATACAAAGGACTGTACAACACAAAGACAATAATGTCGGGGTTCAGAAATTCTGGCAAAAAGGAAGAGTGCAGGCTCCAAACCAGACTTCCTAGGTTTGAATTCTTGCTCCACTACCATATAACCATAGGCAAGTAACTTCACCTGTAAAATGAGAAGAGTAATAGAATCTGCCTTGTAAGTTATCACAAAAATCAGTTAATACAGATAAATCATGGACTAACATTATAAGCTCAACAGATGTTAGCTATTATTATCCACTAGAACGTTAGTTCTGTTAGGACAGAGAATTTATGTTTTGTTCCCAGTGCCTAGGACAGTGCCTGATTATTAGTGTGTAATCAATAAACACATCTGAATAAATGAATATATAAGATATGCATGCACAAAACAAGAACACATGGAAGAGCCAGACAAATGATGAGCTGCCTGGGCATGTTGAGTTTGAGGTGACTAAAGAATGGTCCAGAGGAGATGTCCAATAGGCAGCTGGATATAAAAGTTTAAAACAAAGAGATGGCTCTGGAAACACAAAATGTAAGGTCACTGGCATACTGCACATGGTAGGTGAAAACATGTGCAGTTATGAGATGGGCCAGGGAAAAAGGATATGAACAAGGCTGTGGGAGAAAACAGAGATGAGATTACTGCCAGGTTTTTTTAACATCATGTTTGTTTTAACAAGAGTCAGAAGCAAGTTAAAGGAAGGAGTTTAAGATACAGAAGACCCTTTTAAGTGCATACAGACTTGACACAAATGTACACATGCATACTAAGGTCATGGAACCAATAAAGATGCTGAAGACATAGAGAAGATAACTGTTAAAGCAAGGTCAAGGACACAAGAAGGGACAAGAGGTAGAGGATGAATAAAGGGACTGGAAGGGATAGGAAAGAGTTAAAGGACCAGGAATTAGGAGAGAAGGATAGATATAAAGGTTTTCATGGAGGGCTGGAAGTTATGAGTGCTCAAGAACCTCATTTACTTTTTATTTTTCCCTGGGGAAATCACAGTTTTGAGGAGAATGAGAACATTTTGGAAGGCAAGAAGAAGGAAGGAGAAGAAGGACAGGGAATTAACTGAGATACATCACCCTATGGCAACTTATTACCAAAAGCCCAAGAT
Source organism: Acinonyx jubatus (assembly GCF_027475565.1). Classification (NCBI taxonomy): domain Eukaryota; kingdom Metazoa; phylum Chordata; class Mammalia; order Carnivora; family Felidae; genus Acinonyx; species Acinonyx jubatus. The sequence goes on from NC_069386.1 coordinate 44,832,230, forward strand.
TAGATTCCATAAATTTATGAGACACCAATCTGCCTAGTTCTATGATTTTCACCAGTCCCATCTAAAAACCTCGACAGGAGTAGTTAGATGGCTTGAATGATTCAAGGTTGGAAATATGCAAGAAGGTGCAAAGTAAGGAATAGAATCTAAAGAACTCCACAGAACAAGTTCTATAGAGTCTTAGCAGAAAATGAAGCCAGCAGAACTGAGTGCTCCTAATATAGTCTGAATATCTGTAGGTACTTCTATCAGGTTTATAAAGAAAACAATTTGGCCTGGAACAAGGTTCCCCTGGTCCAGAGAAATACAACACAAACAAGTCTACCCAAAGGTAATCATCAATATAGGTAAAATAGTATGAGAAAACCATTCAGGTAGTAATGTCATCACTATGTTAGATATAAAATGTGAATTCTGAGCAACAAGAGTCTTAAAAAATAAACAGAGATAAAAGCTTTGAGACAGAATTGAAATAAAGTTGGGAATGTGTCACATAAAACCTAGACAAGAGAGTACATAAAGCTACCAGGGGAAAGGAGTGAATGAGAAAAGTTCAAATCTTTGCCTCAAAGATTATTATTGACTTTGATGAAAGTATTTAACTTCCAGATGTCTTCATTTCTGAAATGGGAAGAGCTATATTAACAAAGGATTAATCCTTAAAATCCTTAAAAGGATTTTTTAATCCTTAAAAGGATTAAATAATAATATATAAAACAATACAGAAGACACTCAGTATAGTACTTGGGAAAGAGTATACACTCAAAAAATGAAATAAAAATTAGCCCATTTCATTTCTGCCTACATTTTTTTCAAAGAATATAGTATTTAAAAGACACTTTTGGGAAACCTCCTTGGATTCTGGTTTCCACTCTCAATTTCCCACAAAGGGAGACCTAATCCAGCCACAAGCAATTTCCTAATCTACTCAATGTAATTTATGAGAATATTGTAAAAAGGAAGATACTATGAAAAGTAAAAAATAGGGTGCCTGGGTGGCTCAGTTGGTTAAGCATCCGACTTCAGCTCAGGTCATCATCTCCCGGCTTGTGAGTTCAAACCCCACATCGGGCTCTGTGCTGACAGCTCAGAGCCTGGAGCCTACTTCAGATTCTGTGTCTCCCTCTTGCTCTGCCCCTCCCCAAAATAAGAGAGAATCTTATTTTGAGTCTCTCTCAAAAATAAACATTAAAAAATACTTTAATAAAAAAATAAAAATAAAAAATGATAGACAGTATAAGGTGGTCTCATTATTAATGCTCATAGGTATAGTCAATCTATGAGATACAGGGTCTATAATATCGCTGTTAATAAATGATCAGCAAATTCCTATCTCTGTGCCATTGTCCAGGAAACAAAGAAGGCTAGCTTAATGCTCAGTTAAACATCTCATAGGAGAAAGTACCAGAGGTATCATTGCTAACTGAAACATAGTAATCTGAGGTAAGAGCTGAAAACACTTAATGACATACAGGAATATCTTTGTGACCCTGGATTAGGAAATGGTTTCATAGATATGACATCAAAAGAACAAAAAACAAACAAACAAAAAAGAAACTGAGAAAATGGACATCAAGCTTTTTTAAAAACCCCTATCCTCATTTTCAATTGTTTTGAGGACATACTTAGGAGTCAGATTGTAGGTCATATGATAACTATGGTTTAACATTTTGAGGAACTGCCAAAGTGTTTTCCAAGGCAGCTGCACCATTTTACATTTCCACCAGATGTTCATTAGGGTTCCAATTCCTCTACATTCTTGTCAACACTGGCTATTTTCTGATTTCCTATTCTTTGGTTGTTTGGGTTTTTTTTTTTTTTTTTTTTTTTTGAGTAACAGACATCCTGATGAAGATAAAGTAATACTTCGCTGTGGTTTTGATTTGCATTTCTCTAATAACTAAGTATGCTGTTTTCATGTCCTTCTTGATTAACTGTGTATCTTCTTTGGAAAAATACCTACGCAAATTCTCTGCCCGTTTTTAAACTAGGATTATCTGTCTTTTAATTGTTGAGCTGTGTAAGCTCTTTATATATTCTGGATACTAGACCCTTATCAAATATATGATTTTCAAGTATTTTTCTTACACTCTGTAGGCTCTTTTCACTTTCTTTTTTTTTAATGTTCTTTCATTACTTTATTATATATTTTGCTATTTTTACATTGTTCATTTTGTCTTTTTGTTACCCCTTTTTTGGAGTCATGGTGGATACTGCAGAGACTCATAGTTTGATATATATTACAAATATTTTCTCTTGATTTTTAATTTTTGCTTACATTATGTATCAGGACCTGTATTTTTTTTTTCTTTTTAGAGAGCAAGTGGCCAGGAGGTGGGGAGAGGGAAAACGGGAGAAGGGGAGAGAGAAAATCTTAAGAAGGCTCCATGCCCAGCACATGAGTACAATGCCAGACTGTTTCATGACCCTGAGATCATGACCTGAGTCAAAATCAAGAGTTGCATGTGCAACTGACTGAGCCACTTAGGTGCCCTTGGCCCATATATTTTAAATTTTTATGCAGTCAATTCTGTCATTCCTTTCCTTTATTTTCCAGAGTTGTATTTATTTATTTTTTTCAGTTTTATTTTTAATTTACATCCAAGTTAGCATATAGTGCAACAATGATTTCAAGAGTAGATTCCTTAATACCCCTTACCCATTTAGCCCACCCTCACCCACAACCCCTCCAAGTAACCCTCTGTTCTCCATATTTAAGTCTCATATGTTTTGTCCCCCTCCCTGTTTTTAAATTATTTTTGTTTCTCTTCCCTTATGTCCATCTGTTTTGTATCTTAAAGTCCTCATATGAATGAAGTCATATATTTGTCTTTCTCTAATTTCGCTTAGCATAATACCCTCCAGTTCTATCCACGTAGTTGCAAATGGCAAGATTTCATTCTTTTTGATTGCCGAGTAATACTCCATTGTGTGTGTGTGTGTGTGTGTGTGTGTGTGTGTGTGTGTATATATACCACTTCTTTTTTTTTCCATACATGAAATTTATTGTCAAATTGGTTTCCGTACAACACCCAGTGCTCATCCCAAAAGGTGCCCTCCTCAATACCCATCACCCACCCTCCCCTCCCTCCCACCCCCCATCAACCCTCAGTTTGTTCTCAGTTTTTAACAGTCTCTATGCTTTGGCTCTCTCCCACTCCAACCTCTTTTTTTTTTTCTTCCCCTCCCCCATGGGTTTCTGTTAAGTTTCTCAGGATCCACAAAGGAGTGAAACCATATGGTATCTGTCTTTCTCTGTATGGCTTATTTCACTTAGCATCCACTTAGCATAGTTCCATCCATTTTGCTACAAAGGGCCATATTTCATTCTTTCTCATTGCCATGTAGTACTCCATTGTGTATATAAACCACAATTTCTTTATCCATTCATCAGTTGATGGACATGTAGGCTCTTTCCACAATTCGGCTATTGTTGAGAGTGCTGCTATAAACACTGGGGTACAAGTGCCCCTATGCATCAGTACTCCTATATCCCTTGGGTAAATTCCTAGCAGTGCTATTCCTGGGTCATAGGGTAGGTCTATTTTTAATTTTCTGAGGAACCTCCACACTGCTTTCCAGAGTGTCTGCACCAATTTGCATTCCCACCAACAGTGCAAGAGGGTTCCCGTTTCTCCACATCCTCGCCAGCATCTATAGTCTCCTGATTTGTTCATTTTGGCCACTCTGACTAGCGTGAGGTGATATCTGAGTGTGGTTTTGATTTGTATTTCCCTGATGAGGAGCGACGTTGAGCATCTTTTCATGTGCCTGTTGGCCATCCGGATGTCTTCTTTAGAGAAGTGTCTATTCATGTTTTCTGCCCATTTCTTCACTGGGTTATTTGTTTCTCGGGTGTGGAGTTTGGTGAGCTCTTTATAGATTTTGGATATTAGCCCTTTGTCTGATATGTCATTTGCAAATATCTTTTCCCATTCCGTTGGTTGCCTTTTAGTTTTGTTGGTTGTTTCCTTTGCTCTGCAGAAGCTTTTTATCTTCATAAGGTCCCAGTATTCATTTTTGCTTTTAATTCCCTTGCCTTTGGGGATGTGTCGAGTAAAAGATTGCTACGGCTGAGGTCAGAGAGGTCTTTTCCTGCTTTCTCCTCTAGGGTTTTGATGGTTTCCTGTCTCACATTCAGGTCCTTTATCCATTTTGAGTTTATTTTTGTGAATGGTGTGAGAAAGTTTCAACCTTCTGCATGTTGCTGTCCAGTTCTCCCAGCACCATTTGTTAAAGAGACTGTCTTTTTTCCATTGGATGTTCTTTCCTGCTTTGTCAAAGATGAGTTGGCCATACGTTTGTGGGTCTAGTTCTGGGGTTTCTATTCTATTCCATTGGTCTATGTGTCTGTTTTTGTGCCACACATCTTCTTTATCCATTCCTCCATTGATGGACATTTGGGCTCTTTCCATACTTTGGCTATTGTTCATAGTGCTGCTATAAACATTGGGGTGCATGTGTCCCCTCGAAACAGCATACCTGTATCCTGTGGATAAATACCTAGTAATGCAATTGCTGGGTTGTAGGGTAGTTCTATTTTTAATTTCTTGAGAAACCTCCATACTATTTTCCAGAGTGGCTGCACCAGTCTGCATTCCCACCAGCAGTGCAAAAGAGATCCTCTTTCTCTGCATCCTCGCCAACATCTGTTGTTGCCTGAGTTGTTAATGTTAGTCATTCTGACAGGTACAAGGTAGTATCTCATCGTGGTTTTGATTTGTTTTTCCCTGATGATGAGTGACGTTGAGAATTTTTTCATGTGTTGGTTGGCCACCTGGATGTCTTCTTTGGAGAAGTGTCTATTCATGCCTCTTGCCCATTTCTTCACTGGATTATTTGTTTTTTGGGTATTGAGTTTGAGAAGTTCTTCATAGATTTGTGGATGCTAACCCTTTATCTGATATGTCATTTGCAAATATCTTCTCCCATTCCATTGGTTGCCTTTTAGTTTTGCTGATTGTTTCCTTCGCTGTGCAGTAGCTTTTTATCTTGATGATGTCCCAGTAGTTCATTTTTGCTTTTGTTTCCCTTGCTTCTGGAGACACGTTGAGTAAGAAGTTGCTGTGGCCATGTCTTTTCACTTTCTTGATAATGTTTCTGATGTACAAAAGTTTTACATTTTGATGAAGTTCAATTTACCTATTTCTTCTTTTGTTGCTCATATTTTTGGTCAGCCATTTCATTCTCACTGATCTCTTTCAGTTGAGCTATGACACTTTGGTAATATATAGCACACAAACTGAAATATGAAATCATAGTCTAATTCTAAAGACATTATTTTGCTCACATAGGATTTACTCTACAAATATGCTCTTGCTAATATAACAACAAGAATACTTTTCCTAAAAAGAGTAACAAAAAATGGTGCTTCCCCACTTTATTACATACCTCCTATGGAAGTACCAGTCATGCTATTGCTTGTAAGAGTAGCTGAAGTCTCTGACACTGTGGGGGGTTGACTACCAGTGACAGCTGAAGCAGTATCAGAGGCCTGCTCAGAGGTAGATGGATTTGAATTGTTAATGGAAGTGCTTGTGGTTTGTGATTCCATTCTTGCAGAAGTGGTTGGTACTACAGTAGGTTCTGCAAAATACAAAATGTTTAATCAGCATTTCAAAATAGATGAGGTAATGGGTTATATTTTAATTCATGGTAACATTTTTATAATTATTAAATTTTAAAAGCTTTCATAAAGCTAGCATGCAACATTAAAATGACATGCTAATAAAATACAATTACTGCATTAAAAAAAATCAACATATATGCATATTCTAACATTCAGGTGATTACCACAGTCTTTTGGGTAACAATTATGTAAATTTTCTGATCACAAAGGAGAAAATGAGAAAAGGAAAGTAAAAGCCCCTTTACTATTTTCATATACATTGTCACAGGCTATCAGACCAGTATTACAAATTACACTTTCTCTGGTACAGAATGAATTCTAGAGTCAGACTGCATGGACACTACAGTCATGGATAAGTTACTTAAACACTCTCCATTTCCTCGTCTGTAGAACTGGGAAAGTACAGAATTTTCCTCACACAACTATTGTTAGGATGAACTCAGGTCACACATATAAAGCACTCTGTATAATGGTTTACATATACGAACTACTTAAACATTAGCTATGATTTTTAACACTGTGTTAGTCTCTTTCTTACATGCCTTTTTCAAAAATTTGTTTGCAAATATTGATAATCATCAGTGCTTTCTAACAAAAGTAAAATTTTTGTAGAAAGTAAAAGAAATTTCAGGCAGATTTTTCTTTTTTTTCAAATTTATTTTTTAAATATACATCCAAGTTAGTTAGCATATGTGCAACAATGATTTCAGGAGTAGATTCCTTAATGCCCCTTCCCTGTTTAGCACATCCCCCCTCCCACAACCCCTCCAGTAACCCTCTGTTTGTTCTCCATATTTAAGAGTCTCTTATGTTTTGTCCCCCCCCCCCGTTTTTATTTTTGCTTTCCTTCCCTTATGTTCATCTGTTTTGTATCTTAAAGTCCTCATATGAGTGAAGTCATACGATGTTTGTCTCTAATTTCACTTAGCTAATACCCTCTAGTTCCATCCATGTAGTTGCAAATGGCAAGATTTCATTCTTTTTGATCAGGCAGACCTTAACTTATGTACAAGTTATATTTCAGACTGAAAACAGTTGTTTAAAAGGTGAAAATAAGTCTGTCCAAAGCACAGTCAGAACAATTAGATCTGAGAAGGGACTCTCTTAATGTGATACAGAATGAGAGGATAAACTATTCTATACAATGCAGTGTGCTGAGTGGATTCCTGAAACACAAATAGTGCCTGCTGATCTACATGGGACACTGTACTCTGGATGCATAAACAAATATATTTCCTTATACATAAAAAGGGGAGAAAGGAACCTCTGTTTATTGGCAAATGGTATTTAACATTTTGACCTTAGCAGTATTGACAGTTTGGGCTGGGTAATTTTTTGCTAGAGATGGGAGTCGGTACCAGCACGGCTGTCCTGTGCCTTTTAGGATGTTTAGTGGCATCCTGGGCCTCAACCCATTAGACATTAGCAGTACTCTTCCCCAAGTGTAAGAACCAAAAATGTCTGCAGATATTGCCAAATATCTTCAGGGGCACAAAATGGTCAGCACTTAAGAACCATTGGTCTAACTGATATACTTAATATTTTGAACTTACTTTTAATAAGATAGATGTCTTCCAATGAGAGAAACTAGTAGGGAGAAGAAGGCATCTAGTGATCACTGGAATACTTATAACCTAGTGAAAGTCTTCTGGTCGAACTAATTCCAATGGGTTAAAAGACTACTCTGTCACCTTTTCCTATTTACTGGCTGGCAGACATCACAGGGAAAACACACAGAGTTTCCAACATAGTAATCCTAATTTAATTAACTTTGAGTAATCTTAAATGAATCCCTAATATATTAATCACTGTCTTACAGATAATTTATGGCACTTCAAAATAAAAGCTGAGACATGGTTCAATGAAATGCAGATAATAGGAGTAAATTACCTCTTCATAAACATCTTAATTCAAAGTAGTCATACACTGAAAGCTTTGATCACCCAAGCTGCAAATAATCCATACAACAGCTGATTGTACCAGGCCTTTCTTCCTACCTATCTTATGTATCCTTCCTCCAATTTAAAGCTAACAAATTCATATAAGGCTTATCATCTTCCTTTAAGGAAATTATGACTGACCATTTCCTTCTAAGATGTAACTAACTACTATCTTAGGGTAATTTTCACTTATGGGGGAAAATCTACACCTAAATATTCATATATTCATACATGCTACCACTTTCCTTCACCTGTTTTCCAATTCTAGCTTTCTTTTCTTAGTTACTTGGATGCAGTTGCAAGCCGAAAGAAAACACCACAGCCAAGCAGCACAAAGGTACTGGTAATATTAGAGGATAACATAATTTTTAAAGCAATTCTGACATTTCAAATAACCAGTATTAACCACGTAAATTCAAGTTATGTTGCTTTTCTGTTGTATTTAAAAAGTGTCATTTCTATTTTTCTTTTTTTAATGTTTATTTATTTTTGAGAGAGAAAGAGCATGCAATCAGGGGATGGGCAGAGAGAGACAGAGACACAGAATCTGAAGCAAGTTCCAGGCTCTGAGCTATAAGCACAGAGCCCGACGTGGGGCTCGAACCCATGAATCGCGAGATCATGACCTGAGCCAAAGTTGGACACTTAACCGACTGAGCCACCCAGGCATCCCTGTCACTTCTATTTTTCATAGCAAAGTTAAAGCATGACAATAATATTATAAATTAAAGTAACAGGTAAGTCTGAGGGTAGCTCAAGCTACCACCTGTAAAAAATAGTTTTTTCCTAAGAAAATAACTACTGAGCAACAACAATGAAAGAATTTTAGGCACAATTTATAAACTGAGGTAATTATATCAAGTGAAAAATAAGATTAGAATATCCAAAAAACTTTCCAGTAGTTTAATAATATTAACAGGAAGTGGCAGGAGTTTCATTTTAGGAGCTTCAAAGGTATCTGATTTTATCAGTTCTCTTCTTAATTCTACACTGTTACTAATCCAACCTACCATCTTCATCAACAGTAAGGTCCACAACTTCTGCTGCATTTTGCCTCAAGGGTTGAATAACAGTAGAGATCCTACTGCGGTTCCGTGGCTCCTGTGGCCGACTTGTATGAGAATTTGAACCTTGGCTCCAATGAGATCTGGAGTGTCCAAGAGTTGAACGAGACCTTAAATGACATCAATATTAAATTAGTAAACATAAAAAAATGAACAAGAGTTTTAGTTCTTAAGAAATCATAAGCTTTTCTTACAAAACATGTTGTAAAGTTCAAGTTATAAAGTTTCTTCTCCAAGGAAATAATGGTAATAGAATTAAAAATTATGACTAGCACAATGCCTGGCATTCAATAAAACATTTGCTGAATGAAATGTTCAACAAATGTTCACCAACCAACTGACCTGAGAATATGCGAAATGACATGTGAGACCAATCACTGGTATAAAATACAGGATTCTGTTTCAAGAATGCTGCTCTCTTTTCAATGGTTATTTTGAATACTCACCGGGTTGTAATCCAGTATTTACATTTTATTTAATACCTGAAATTATTCACCACAGGTAAAGTAACAAAAACATCAATATGTTAAACATTAAATAACACCCACACAATCTTGTATGTTGAATCCAGACTGAATTTGCAAAACATGGCTTTGAGAGTCCTAAACCAAGATAAGTTTCCGGTATTGTCCTAAAAAAGATTCAAGGTGCGGCACCTGGGTGGCTTAGTTGGTGAAGTATCCAACTTCAGCTCAGGTCATGTTCTCACGGTTTGTGGGTTCAAGACCCATGTCGGGCCTTGTGCTGACAGCTCAGAGATTAGAACCTACTTCAGATTCTGTGTCTCCCTCTCTGTCTGCCTCTGTCCCACTCATGCTCTGTCTCTGTCTCAAAAGTAAATAAACATTTGAAAAAAAAATTTTTTTTAAAGATTCAAGGCACCAGAGATTTTCTGGGATTAGGACAGGTAAAGATAGTTACAGCTAGTTTACTAGTTTGGTAGTCATAAGAAACATCACTTGTTTGAGCCACTTTATGCTTTGTTTGTTTTTGAGAAAGAGAGAGACAGAGAGAGCACAAGCAGGGGAGGGGCAGAGAAAGAGAGGGAGACAGAATCTGAAGCAGGCTCCAGGCTCTGAGGTGTCAACACAGAGCCCAACACGGGGCTCGAACCCACAAACTGTGAGATCATGACTTGAGCCAAAGTTGGATGCTTAACCGACTAAGCTACCCAGGCACCCCCACTTTTTGCTTTTAAAGCATGTAACGACAAACCCTCAACACCTAACACTGATATCATCTTTTATTATGTGCATCGTGTTGTATTCCACTAAATTATCTCTAAGTATTAAAAAAAAACTCAAGGATTCACTATAATAGTCTGAACTGAGGGTTCAGAAGGATATTATTCAAGATTCAGGAGAAAAATAAGTGTTTTAAAAAGGTGGGGCTTATGAGTTGATTTTTTTTCCTTTTGCCCAAACTGAATGTAAAAACTGCTTAAAGATTATTGTCAGGGGCACCTAGCTGGCTCATTTGGAAGAATATGAAACTCTTGATATTGGGGTTGTGAGTTCAAGTCCTACATTGGGTATAGAGATTATTAAAAAAAAATTATCTTTAAGAAAAAAAAAAGAAGCTTATTGTCAGCTTATATGGAAAGGTTGAACCAGATCCGTTAATATATAGTCATCAGGGATGTAGGCTTGACCACTCAGAAAAGAACCGGGGCTGAAAATGAATTGTAGAGCCTAAGAATTTAGAAAGAAGCTCTAATTGTAAAATGAAATTCTCAAGTAACCAGGAGTATAAAGGTGAATTCCGGAGACACAGCAAAAAAAGACGCTGCATTCCAGCAAGAATTGTGGAGATCAAGGCATGATAGTAAACAAATGTCTCAGGATGAAATGGTTTTGGATGAAAAGAGAGATCACGATTTAAAATTCTTGAGAAACCAAGAGACTGTAATGAGACTAAATAGTCTATTATTTCTGGGAGGCTCTTAATGAACGCATTAAAGTTCCAGGTCCACTTTGCAGTTCATGAAACCTTCAAATATTATACTAAAAACCTGATGTATAAGGAATGGTTTTCACAGAGGCCTTAGTGGTCCCTATGATTAGTGACAACTGTCAAATCCTAAAATTAAAGAATCTGAAACACAGATGCATTCTTGCTCTCTCTCTTTTTAAAGATCTTGTCTTTAAGCAAACTCTACACCCAACATGGAGCCTGAATCCACAACCGTGAGATCAAGAGTCTCATATTCTACTGACTGAGCCAGCCAGGAGGCCCTGGATGCATTCTCAGAGAGGAAAGACCAAAAGCCAGCTAAACAGTGACAAAGTTAATATCCCGTGTAACAGTAAGGAAAATAAATATGGGTCATGAGCACTGTGTGTCTTTTTCAAGATCGTGGTCCATTACTATGGTAAATGCATCTGCTTGAACATTAAGCACCTCCATGACAAGAAAGATCTCCAGTTCCACAAAGATAGGTCCTTCATTTCAGCAATCCTTGTAGCTCAAAAAACTGAGTAGTGTTGTATCAAGCACTACGTACAGTCACAGGGTAACTGTAGCACCTACCATGCAGTACCAATTTTCTTGAGTCTAGGAAAATCATTTAAAACTGAAACAGATACATTACACAGTGCTCTCTTCCATACCATTAGAAGCAGTACGCCAATGGAAAAGTACAAATGGAGAAGCACATTCTAAGTATGTTTGTAACATGCTTCCAAAATAAAAAAAAAAATTAATAAATAACACAAATTAAAACACAAAGAGCAAATGCATTTCTAAATTCATCCCAACACAAAAATTAAGGTTCATCCATAGATTAGTTTGGCATATCAAATGGAATAAAGGAACACTTTACTGCCTTTTTTATCAATATCTGTAATCATCTAAAGCACAAAATGAATAGTGTTATGGTTTCTTTTTTCCTTTTTCTTTTTTTTTTTTTTTGGTCAAAGTAATTCACAAAAGGGCAATATTACTTCCAGTTATTTATCAAGGAATGACATATTTTCATTCATTTTTTAGTTCAGGGTTTAGATAAAATTACTGAGTGAAGGACCAAAAAAATTACAAAAATATGTTTTATACTACATTGCCCTAATAGCACAAATTTCACTGCTATCAATGAAATCCTGAAATAGATTAGAACAAAAATGAATACATAAATATCAATACTCCTTAATATTTTTCACTACTTTTACTTTTAGTACCATTCCTAATACTTATGTTTTATTCACATCTAAAACTCAAAGAAGCTCATGAACTCTGAATCATAAAACAAACTAAATTTTGTAAAGCACTAAGTAAAACTACTATTTATCTGCAGCATTAACTCTTAACTCCCACTGTACATTTGTAGTGCTTTTCTGTTGGTCCGGGATATATGATCCAGGGAACAATTTTACTTTATTATCTTCCCAGGTGAGTCTAATGCAACCTGGTTTGAAGACCACTAATCTGGTTATGCTCAAATGAGGTCTCAAAAAAAAAAAAGGGTAAAAGAATCCAAGTATCTGCAGCACAAATGTTTAAATATTTACATTTAAAACTTCACATCTGCAAACAGGAAGTAAAATCATACCGATAGCTTTCTCCAACTGTTACAATCTCCACCTCACTGTCAGTTGAGGTAACATTAATTTCTTCATTGGCAGTGACCTGGGGAGTGGAGGAAGCTTCTATCACCACAACATCTTCATCAATACTTCCTGGAAACAAAAAGGAAAAATGTTTTAAACTAACAGACAAAAACTTTTACTTTGAAGGCTATGAAATTCATTATAAAAGTAAAAATCCTACCTGTCAAAAGAAAATTTTTTTAAAGACCAGAGCTAAACATACATAGTGAAAACAGTACTTACTCTCTTAATCTGTGCATCTTCATGTTTATTTCCTTTTATGATTTGTTCTTTACAACTTTTAGTGGTTTCCATATATTTTAATTTTTTTTTAATGTTTATTTATCTTTGAGAGAGGGAGAGACGACAGAGTGTGAGCTGGGGAGGGGCAGAGAGAGAGGGAGACACAGAATCCGAAGCAGGCTCCAGGCTCTGAGCTATCAGCACAGAGCCCAATGCGGGGCTCGAACCCACAAACTGTGAGATCATGACCTGAGGCAAAGTCGGACACTTAACCGACTGAGCCACCCAGGCACCCCAGTGGTTTCCATATTAATTTGTATGATCTTATATAGAAATATTAAACCTGTAATATCTAAAGGTATTAAGATCTTATATAAGATATTCACATTCTATAATAACTCTTTAATATCTAAAACAAAGATAGTGTATTTGCTGTTAATTTTACCCAAGATAGATTTTATTTAGGAGATATGATATTCTTTTAAGAAATACAAAGCAGCTTTTTTTTTTAACTTGAAGAAATTTTTTTCTAATGTTTATTTATTTTTGAGAGAGAGCGCAGGGGAGGGGCAGAAAGAGGGAGACACAAGATCCAAAGCAGACTCCATGCTGTGAGTACAGAGCCTGGTGCAGGGGCTTGAACTCACGAACCATGAAATCATGACCTGAGCTGAAATCAAGAGTTGGCCACTTAACTGACTGAGCCATTAGGCACCCCAGCTCTTTGGTTTTAAATTATGAAATCTGTCGTTTCTTTTGTAGTTCTTTTCTAAATTGCTCTAAGTTTGTAAAGTGCATCCTTATTTAGAGAACAGATACATCTATATTTTGTTCAATGTGTTTCCTTAATTACTGACTTCATCTTGAACTAATTTTTGTTTATGGTATTAGATAAGATTATAAATAGAATCTGGCACTCACTCTCCATGGGTAATTAGCTATCCCCAACCATTTACTGAAAAATTCATTTTCCTCTATTACATTTTGATACCTATCTTAAATCTTCTTACGTGTTTTAGGTTATATTTTAATGCCATCTATTCATCCCCTTTGACAAAGATTCTTATGTCAGGGTAATGCTGTTGTTTTTTTTTTTTTAACAGCTTCTAAGATATGACTTTCATACTTTAAAATTCACATTTTGGGCTGCCTGGGCGGTTCAGTTGGTTGAGCGTCCTATTCTTGATTTCGGCTCAGGTCATGATCCTAGGATTGTGGGATCAAGCCCCGCACTGGGCTCTGCGCTGAGCATGGAGCCTGCTTAAGATTCTCTCTCTCCCTCTGTCCCTCTCCCTGGCTACGTCTCTCTCTCTCTCTCGTTCTCTAAAATAAAATTAAAAAAATAAAATATTTAAAAATATGTGAATAAAAAAAAGGATAAAAATAAAATTCACATTTTGTCTCAAGGAGATACTTGCACACCCAAGCTCACAGCCAAAAGGTGAAAACAACCTAAACGTCCATCAATGGGTGAATGGATGAACAAAATACTGTATATGCATACAATGGAGTATTATTCAGCCTTTAAAAGGAACAAACTATCACATGCTACAACAAGAACAAATCTTCAGGACATTATGCTAAGTGAAATAACCCAGTTACAAAAAAATTTTAAAATACTGTATTAATTCTACTTATGTGTGGAACTAAAGCAGACAAATTAATAAAGTAAAGTGGTGGTCACCAGGGCTTAAGGGAGAGGGGAAAAGGGAGTTAAGGAGTATAGAGTTTCAGACTGCAAGAGGAAAAGTTCTGGAGATTATGTTTCACAACAATGTGGATATACTTACTACTATTTAAATGTACACTTAAAAATGGTTAAGAAGGAGGGGCGCCTGGGTGGCTCAGTCAGTTGAGCATCCAACTCTTGATTTTGGCTCAGGTCATGATCATAGGGTTGTGGGATTGAGCCCCATATTGGGCTCCACACTAAGCATGGAGTCTGCTTAAGATTCTCTTTCCCTCTGCCCCCCTCTCCCCTACTTGCGTGCTCTCTCTCTAAAATTAAAAAAAAAAAAAAGTTTTTAATGGTTAAGATGGTTACACACACACACACACACACACACACACACACACACACACACACACGTCCCGTTCCATTTCTTCCCTTGCTGTATTTTTCATAAATGTGGCACGGTCTTTTTTTTTTTCTTTAATCTTTTTAAAAACTTTCGTCTCTCTTCATTACTATTACCTATCTACATCAAGCTCTGCCAAGAGTTTACATGTCATGTTTTTGAAAAGAATTTCCCCATAAGAAGACTGAGAGCTAAAAATTTCACCCATTTTAAGCGTATACTTCACTGATGTCAGTAAATTTACAGAGCATAACCATCACCTCAATCCAATTTTAGAACATTTCCAATACCCTAAAAAGATCCTGTATGCCCTGTTACAGTCAAATCATCATCCCTCCATGTCCATGATACACTCCCACAACTGACCTGCATTTTGTCATTATGGTTTGGTTTGTATTTTCAAGAGTTCTATCTAAATATGGAATCATACATTACATATACTTTTGTGTCTGGCTTTTTTCATTCAGTGTATTATTTTTATATTTATTCATGTAGTTCTGTGTATCAATAGTTCATTTCCTTTTATGGTTGAGTGGTGTCCTATCATGTGAATATACCACAATTTGTTTATCCATATTTTTGTTGATGGACTCTAGATTTTTCTCACTTTTGGCTATTACAAATAAAGTTGGTATAAACATGAATCTGTTAAGTTTTTGCATATATACTTTCATTTCTCTTGGGTAAATACTTTCAAATGTAATTTCTGGGTACTATGATAAATTTATGTGTAACTTTTTAAGGAACTGACAAATCATTCCCACCAGGAAATCGAGGGCTCCAGTTTCTCTACATTCTCACCAATCATTATTATTGTCTTTTATTATAGCTAGTCTAGTGGATGTACAGTGGTATCTCATTAATTTTCATTTCTGATGTTGAGCATTTTATTCAAGTGCTTATTATTAGTCACTTTAATGAAGTGTTCAGCTCTTTTGTCCATGTTTAACTTGGACCTTGGTCTTATTGTTGAGTTCTAACAGTTCTTTATATATTTGTAATACAAGTCTTTTATAGATACATTATTTGTAAATATTTTCTCCCAGATGGTAGCATGACTTCATTTTTTTCCCAGTATCTTTTGAAGCATAAAAGTCTTTAATTCTCGGGGCGCCTGGGTGGCTCAGTTGGTTAAGCGCTGGACTTCAGCTCAGGTCATGATCTCACAGTTCGTGGGTTCAAGCCCCACATCAGGCTCGGTGCAGACAGCTCAGAGCCTGGAGCCTACTTTAGATTGTGTCTCCTTCTCTCTCTGCCCCTCCCCAACTCATGCTCTGCCTCTGTCTCTCAAAAAAAGGAATTAACGTTGAAAAAAAAATTTTTTTTAAAGTCTTTAATTCTCGGGGTACCTGGGTGGCTCAGTCGGTTAAGCGTCCAACTTTGGCTCAAATCATGATCGCACAGTTCGTGAGTTCGAGCCCCATATCGGGCTCTGTGCTGACAGCTTGGAAGCTGGAACCTGCTTCAGATTCTGCCTCCCCGCCCCTGCCCCACTCACATTATGTGTCTCTCTCAAATATAAATAAACATTAAAACAATTTTTTAAGTCTTTAATTCTGATGAAATCCAAATTAGCAATTTCTTTTATGCATGATGCTTTTGGTGACATATTTAAGAAATCTCTGCCTAACAGAAAGTCACTGAGAATTTCTCCTATATTTCTTCTAGGAGTTGTATAGTTTAGATCTTACATTAATTCTATGTTAATTTTTGTGCTTGACATGACATAAAAGGTCTAATTAATTTATCTCTTTTGCATGTGGACCTACAAACGGCCAAATAACCTTTGTTGAAAAGACTAGAATAATTCTATTTTGATACCTAAGTAGACTCAGGTTTTCTTAATTCTTCAGGATTATAAAATCAAGGCTAAAAGAAAATTCCTGAGATTTGGACTGATTTGGCATTAAATAACACCAATGAAGCCCTGACATCTCTATAATATATTTTTTCATCCAAGAATATATCTTGCCATCTACCAATACCATCTTTTATAAATCTCTAGGAAACTTGTAGGGTTTACTTTATTATAATGCTAACAAATGCTATATAATTTTCTTCACAGAGGTCAAATACACTCCTATTAAGATTATTCTTAGAGGGGTGCCTGGGTGGCTCAGTCGGTTAAGCATCCAATTTCAGCTCAGGTCATGATCTCACAACTCGTGAGTTCGAGCCCCGTGTTGGGTTCTGTGCTGACAGCTCAGAGCCTGGAGCCTCCTTCCGATTCTGTGTCTCCCTCGCTCTCTCTGCCCCTTCCCACCTTGTGCTCTGTCTCTCAAAAATAAACAAACATTAAAGAAAATTTGAAAAAGATTATTCTTAGAGACTTTGTTTCTCTTGTAAATGAGCTCTCTTTATTCTTTTTCTTTAAATTTATTTAATCTTGAGAGAGAGAGAAAGAGCGAGCGCACGCGTGGGCAAACGAGCACGCAGGAGCTGGGGAGGGGCAGAGAGAGAGAGGAGGAGGGAGGGAAAGGGGGAAGGAGAAGGGGAGGGGGAGGGAGAGGGGGGACAGAGAGAAAGGGAGTGAGAAAGAGGAATGGAGGGAGAGGGGAAGGGGTGGAGGGAGGGAAGGAGGGAGGGAGAGAGCGAGAGAAAATCCCAAGCAGGCTCTACACTGTCAGCACAGAACCCCTGAGTCCAGGCTCAAATTCACAAACTATGAGATAGTGACCTGAGTGGAAATCAAGAGTCAGATGCTTAACTGACTCTGACACCCAGGCACCCCAGTTCCCTTTATTGTTCTTTTCTCCTAGTATGTAGGTATACCATTGATACTGTATATTTATTTTTACCCAACTTTTAGCGAACTCTTGCTTATTAACACAAAGACAACAAACGTTCAATTTCTTTCATTGTGGGGTTTATGCAATCTATTCCTTCACCCAAGGTGCCATTCCTTGGAAACGTTGAATTTCACCTCTAATACAGCTGTACATTATCAAACATATGCACTATTTCAAAAACTGGCCAGTATCTAGAAGAGGTACAAGCCCATGACAAAGATCTACAATGTACTCTCTGATACTTCAAAAGGAGAAGAGAGCAGGCACCAGCTCATCAGTCAATGAACGATGATCTGATATGGAGAAAGTTACTTCAGAAGTAGTTTCTAAGTTCCAAAGATTATACACCTAGACATATTGAGGTAGAATGTATTTTTTAATAGCCTATGTCTATCTTACAGGTAAAGAAAAAAAAATAGCACTTGAGTGGCTATTTAAAATAATATCCTATATTCAATTTCCAAATTACTTTTCCAATTCCTCCTTCATAATCAACCACATGACATGGCTTAAGGCAGGAGTACAAAGGGAATTTTATATTTAAAACTAAAAGCATTATATATATTAATAAAACATCATAGATTCTTAATACTTCCCTTATTTTAACCCACCAACTGGACATTACCATTCTATAGGGAAAAAAGCTACACCTGCATATAAGCTTTATTACTGGTTTCTCTCCATGTATTGCACACATGAAACTAACTTAAAAACCTATAAAAAAAAAAAAAACAAAGATTATAAATACCTTATACGCAATTAGGCAAAACCTAACATAAATGTAACATTTTGAAGTTCCAGTGATAAGTGACACAAAGATAGCTTTGCTAATGCATTAAAATTCAATTATATAATTTTTTATGAACACAGATTCTGTAACTAAAGGCTATATAAGTTAACTGATAGTCTTACTCTCTTGCTTAAATATTTTTCTAAAAAGGAACTTTACAAGCATAACTTGAACATAATACATATAACTAAATAATAATCACAATAAGCAAGATTTTGGCATCTATAACCTAGTGTTTTTTTCTAGAATGACAATTATTTGAAACCAAATTTAAAGGAAATAGGAACCTAAAAGTATGAAGTTAGACCTCAATATTGCTTAAAAGAAAACCTGGTCATTTCTTATTGGACCATTTTTATTTTCACACTGACTCTTACATTTAGAAATATTAAAGGACAAGAAACTTGAGTACAGCTAAGACATTAGAGTGGTGAGACTATAGATGATTTTAACTATTTCTTTTAAAATTACTTATGTTGTTTGTACCTTTTAAAACATCATGAGGGGAAGAAAAAACCATCATGAGAAAAATAACACGTAACAGCCTGGAAAGAATGTTGGGTACTGTAATAATGGTTACAAAAATAATGGCTTCACTGACAGAGTTCTTCATTAACTCAGTGACCATTTCTATTCCCTGACAAGAGATCACAGATTGTCTTGGCAACATCTATAAGAAATGTCAGCCAGTATAACCATTGGTTACCCTGGTTCCTCTGTCTTAAGTCTGGCATGACGCTTCCAGGGGTACCTGGAATAATAAGAATAGCTTCCAGGTGGTGCCTGGGTGGCTCAGGCAGTTAAGCATCCTACTCTTGAATTCGGCTCAGGTCATGATCTCGTGGTTTGTGGGTTCGAGCCCCGCACTGGGCTCTGTGCTAACAGTGTGGAGCCTGCTTGGGATTTTCTCTCTCTCTCTCTCTCTCTCTCTCTCTCTCTCTCTCTGCCCCTCCCACATGTGCCTATATTCTCTCTCAATATAAATAAATACATTTTAAAGAAAAAAAGAATAGCTTCCAATTTGTGGGCACATACTTTGTGCCATATACAATATTGTGTATGCCTAGTTCTATCAAGAAACTGAAACTTAGAAAGTTTAAATGACTTGTGAAATAGTAAGCAACACTCGGAATTCAAACCTAATTTCAATTCTAAAACTCATACTTTTTTTTTTAATGTTTATTTATTGATTTATTAAGAGAGAAGGAGCACAAGCAAGGGAAGGGCAGAGAGAGGGAGACACAGAATCCCAAGGAAACTCCAGGCTCTGCTATTAGCTTGAACCTACAAATTGCGAAAGCATGACTTGAGCCAAAGTCAGATGCTTAACTGACTGAGCCACCCAGGTGTCCCTAAAACTCATACTCTGTATATAAACTACATTACAGTGCTGTAAGTACTCAACATGTTGGTGCTAGTTACTATTAAAAGCATCTTCCTGTTACTAGCTGCTTTTGCTACTGCTGCTGTCTTTTGCAGTAACAAACTTACAGAAGTTGTTGCTCTAACTTTGACTCCTCTTTGGGATTTTTCTGTTGGTTATCTAGCCAACAGAAATGAAAACATACATATCCACAAAGATATCTAGCTAACAGAAATGATAACATACATATCCAGGAAGATTTGTATCCAAAAGTTCACAATAGCATTACTCACAATAGCCAAATACCAGAAACAATTCAATGTCAATCATCTGACAAATGGGTAAACAAAATGTGGTACACCCATCTAATGGAATAATACAAAAAAAACCTAAATAGTAAATAGACAGTAATCACTGATAGCTGCTACAACATGGATGAACCACAAAAACATTACACTTAGGGAAAAAAGCCAGACACAAAAGATCACATATTATATTTTATTTATAGGAAATGTCCAGAAAAGGCAAGTCTTAGAGACAGCAACAGATTAGGTTGTGTAGGTCTGAAGGGTGGACAGGGATTAACTGCAAACGAGCAGGCGGGATCTTTTGGAATTAATGGAAATGTTGTAAAATCACACAGTGGTGATGGTTGCACAACACTAAATTTACTGAAAATCATTGAATCACATACCTAAAATGGATGAATTTTATGGTAGGTAAATTATACCTCAATAAAGCTGTTTTGTTTTTGTTTTTTCAGTTTTATTTTGAGAGAGAGTGAGCACGTGAGCATGAGAGTGGGGCAAGGGCAGAAAGAGAGGGAGAGAGACAATCCCCAACAGGCTCCACACTGTTAGTGCAGAGCCCAGTGCAGGGCTCAAACCCACAAACCATGAGATCATGACGTGAGCCAAAATCAAGAGTCAGACGCTTAACTGACTGAGCTACCCAGGTGTCCCAATAAAGCTGTTTTCCTAAAAAAATAAATTTTTTTTTTTAATTTAAAAAAAAAAAAAATTTTTTTTTTTTAACGTTTATTTAGTTTTGAGACAGAGAGAGACAGAGCATGAACAGGGGAGGGGCAGAGAGAGAGGGAGACACAGAATCTGAAACAGGCTCCAGGCTCTGAGCTGTCAGCACAGAGCCTGACGCGGGGCTCGAACCCACGGACCGTGAGATCATGACCTGAGGTGAAGTCGGACGCTTAACCAACCAAGCCACCCAGGTGCCCCAAAAAAATAAAATTTAAAAAAGGCTATAAAGTATTCCCTGCCAGATACAGAACTAGACTTCAACAAATGAAAAGAAATGCCATAATCTTGAAAAGGAATATACAAAATACTAAATATGTCAGTTCACTCTAATTTAGCCAACAAATAAAATCCCAATAACAATACCTTTATATGTCTCCCCACTACCACTATCCTCAGATAAACATTCTGATTCATTTGGGGGGGCGGCCCCTGGGTGGTCTAGCCGGTTGAGTGTCCTACTTCGGCTCAGGTCATGATCTCATGGTTTTTGAGTTCGAGCCCTGTGTCAGGCTCTGGGCTGACAGCCTGAAGCCTGGAGCCTGAAGCCTGCTTTGGATTCTGTCTCCTTCTCTCTCTGTCCCTCCCCCACTCGTACTCTCTCTCCCCCAAAATAAGTACACATTACAAAAAAAAAAATTTTAATTAAAAATTAAAAAAAGGTAAGTTCACTTGGAAGAATAAACAGGCAAAGAATACCAAGAAAACCTAAGTGTCTATAATTAAAACACTGTGCTTCAAGTATATGGAGACCAATGGAACATAAAGAAAACTCCATAAATAGGTCCAAATGTCTATGGAAATATAACATATAACAAAGATGGTATCTAAGTCAACAGGAGAAAGAAACCTTTTAGTGATTTGGGACAACTGGACAGCCACATTAAAAAAAAAACAAAAACAGATCTATTCTTCATACTGTACCTGAGGATAAACATCAAATAGATCTGTGCTTTAAATGTAAAATAAAAAGTAAACAGAGAGGGGAAGAGCAGGGGGAAAAATGGGTTATTTCTCTCATTGACTTGGAGTGGGAAAAACTTTCCTAATTATGATTCAAAACCCAGAAATAGTAAAGATAAAGGTCAATAAATTTGACTGACCAAAAAAAAAAATCTGGTATGGTAAAAAAGCACTAACAAAGTCAAAGGACTAATGACCAATTCAGGGGAAATGTGTGATTATATAGTTTCTGTATCCCATTATAAAATATATAAAGCACTAAAAATGAGCGGAAGAATGAAGACCAATATCCTGATAGAAAAACAGGCAAAAGATACGAACAGATTGCTCACAAAAAAATAAAATTACCTTTAAAGATATGAAAAGATATGCAACATTACTTATTTAAAAAATTAAAAATATACTGCCATACTATTTCTTACCTATCACATGGACACAAAAATCTAAAATCTGACAATAAGTTCTGATAGAAAGGCTTTGGACAAACAGGCACTCTCAAATACTGATGGTGGGCATCAAAAACACAGAAAGAAATTTAGCTATTATTTTAAAAATAATACATGCATTTATCTTTGGCCCAACAATCCCCTCCTAGAATTCTATTCCAAAGATACAATGGCAAAAAATATTAAATAACATATACCAAAAGTTATTCATTGCAGTGCTGTTTATAACAGCAAAAGACTGTAAACTATTCATCAACAAATTAGCTGAACATCGTTAGGCATAACTATACAATGGAATACTATAAAGCTGTAAAAAAAAATAAACGAAAAGCAATGAATAAAGGAACGAAATATAGACTTAATTCCTCTATAATCTCTCTATATTGTTACAATTTTACATATTGTTAACTAAAAAATCAACAAACATATTTTTGGTAAGAGGAGAGAGAATAATACACATATTTTATTTATATTATTGAACAGGAAAAAAGATGGAATAACAAAATTAAAAAGTAATGAAAACGCTTATCTGTGACAAAGAGAAAGATAGGAAGAGAGGGCAGAGGTGGGAAACTAGAGCTCAGTGAATACAATCCTGTTTAAAAGGTTTGACTTTAGGGCGCCTGGTAGCTCAGTAGTTAAGCATCCAACTCCTGATTTCAGTTCAGGTTGTGATCTCACAGTTTCATGAATTCAAGCCCCACATCAGGCTTGAGATTCTCTCTCTCTCTCTCTGCCCCTTCCACACTCACACTGTCTTTCTCAAAATAAGTAAATTTTTTTTTAATTACAAAAAATTTTGACTTTGTAACTAGGTAAATATTTTACATAATTAAAAAGCAAAATTAAAGCTTTTAACAAATACCTTAAAGAAAGAAAAACTCTGAAACGAATGAACCTAAATGCATATTAAATCAATGGCATAACCAAAGAAGACTGACCAACAGCAAAAAGGAACCCAAAAAAATCTTTATTAGCATTGCTGTTAGTAATAACTGTAATATTGTAAATTGTAAATATTTTCATTTTTATTCATTTATGAATGTTCATTTATGTGTATTTATAGTATGTACAGGATAAAGCCAAAAAGTGATTGTTATTAAGAATCACAGTTTTCAATGTAAGAGTAAAGAGATCCAAATATAAAACAGAAGTTTACATAAAAATCCCTAATCCTAAACTTTCAATGGAAATAGTCATATAAAAATTAATGATTTATCTCTTTCTAAAATCTTTATATTCCTAACTTTGTCCATTAAAAACGCTGAAAAGTGGGACCCCTGGGTAGTTCAGTTGGTTGGTCGTCTGGCTGTTGGTTTCGGGTCAGGTCATGATTTCGCAGTTTGTGGGTTTAAGCTCCATGCTCGGCTCTCCGCTAGCAGTGCAGAGCCTGCTTGGGATTCTCTCTCCCTCCCTCTCTGCACCTACCCTCCTCACTAGCGCTCTCTCAAAGTAAATAAACATTAAAAGAAAAATGCTGAAATGCAATAATAACTCAGTAGAACAACAAACACCTTAATTCCCAGTCTATAGCCTCTAACTATAACTCAGCAATGAAAGGAAATGAGGAGTAGTTTTTAAAAAATGGTTGTTTCCAGGTTTGAGGCAGGAAATGTAAACTATGGATCTGGACCATCCTGTTTTATCAGAGACCATCTTGTCAAAGACCACTGGGGTGGTATCAAAAGGACATAAACCTAACTTGAAGATGATCCCACTGGCCAAAGGTGAAACTATTTGAACATCAAACAGAATAAAAAGATTGCTATACATCAACTATGCTAAAACCCATGAGTTCATAATGATACCTGAAAATGAAAACTCCGGGGCGCCTGGGTGGCGCAGTCGGTTAAGCGTCCGACTTCAGCCAGGTCACGATCTCGCGGTCCGTGAGTTCGAGCCCCGCGTCAGGCTCTGGGCTGATGGCTCAGAGCCTGGAGCCTGTTTCCGATTCTGTGTCTCCCTCTCTCTCTGCCCCTCCCCCGTTCATGCTCTGTCTCTCTCTGTCCCAAAAATAAATAAACGTTGAAAAAAAAAATTAAAAAAAAAAAATGAAAACTCCTCTTTGGATACTGCTAGAGCACCAATTCATTCTGAAAAGTGGTAAAATCAAGCATCCATCTTGCCTTTCTCATATGGACCTCATTTCAGAATAACCAGTTAGTTGAAGAATTCTTTGTAGAAGAACCTTCATTAATAAATGTAAGCAGAATGACAGATTTAGAAAGTCAACATTTTGCAACCCCTAAATGAAAGAACGGATCTGGGCAAGATCATCAAAGCTGTTGCTAATACTACATGAAATGTTGATGGGGAACTTTAGAGTGGAAGGATCAGAATGACACCATCAGAACCCTCTAATCAATTTTAACAAGTGATACAATAGGAAATACACAGCACAACCAAGGAAGTGTTCCTGAAGTTAAGTTAAATCAAGCTTTTAGATCTAAATACCAGTTTGCAGGAAATATGCAATATATAAAATAACTTAAATGGTAGGGTATCTAGAAATTGTTCTGAAATTCTCCAGGAAAAAAAAAAAAATTGAGGGGTGAGAGATGAAGAATGGCAGAATGTTGAAAACTGAAGCTAGATTATGTACGTGTAACTGTTTTTATGTGTGAAAATTTCCATATAAAAATAACAAACAACAACAACAAAAAACCCAGCTCTATCAATGCTATCTGTAAAAGGAGGAAAAGAAATTTTCACAAATATAACTCCTAGTTATTAGGACTTTATAATTCCAAAGGTTATCTTCAAGTTTATCTTTTTTTTTTAATGTTTATTTTTATTTTTGAGACAGAGAGAGACACAGCATGAACGGGGGGGGGGGGGGTCGGAGAGAGAGGGAAACACAGAATCCGAAACAGGCTCCAGGCTCCGAGCTGTCAGCACAGAGCCCGAAGCGGGGCTTGAACTCACCGACTGCAAGATCATGACCTGAGCTGAAGTCGGACGCTTAACTGACTGAGCCAACCAGGCGCCCCTCAAATTTATCTTAAAGGTTATCTTTTAAAGTTTAAAAGTAAACTTTTTTTTTTTAAGTAGGCTCCAGGCTGTGGAGCCCAATGCAGGGCATGAATGCACAAGCGCACCCAGGTGCCCCTAAAAGTAAACTTTTAGAACACTTAAGTCAATACAGTATGGCATGCAACTGGAAAATATGAGTATGTATCTATTGGATATATACGTGTGTGTGTGTGTGTATGTGTACAGACACACACACACACACACGTATTTTAAGCTGTGAATAAAAATATAGTCATTAAACAGCAACAACTGGGAAATAAATGTGCATTTTCCAGTGCTAATACAAGGACTATATAAAAATTTAAGCAGTTCAGATAAGGTTCACTGAATAGATCACAGAAATATGTCACTAAAATTTAACATCTACTCTCAAACTTAGCTTCTATTAGGTTATTTTCAAGTATCTGAAGCTCTTGGCAAATATTATCAGGTACAAAACTGGATGTATAAATTCTCAACTAACTGGCAACTGGGAATAACTCAAAGTCTAACAACCTAAGTCACATATCATTTTGGCTTCCTTTGCTTAAAAAGAGAGCCATAATAAATTTAAAAAACAATTAATGAGGATGAGGTAAATAGGGTTTTCCCAGAAATCTACTGATTACAACATCGGAACTAATGCTTGTTATACAATATAAGGTACTGACAACTCATTCTTAGATGACTTGGTAAAACCAGTTAAGTATATACAACTGTTACATCTTAGAGAGTTTGACAATACAACAAAATAACACATCAAACATTCTTTCCATCAGCTCACTATAGCAGTAGCCAGTAAGTGTTGAAGGATAGTGGGTGAAAATTTTGTCCTAGCACCTCCAGAGTAACTAATACCCATCCATACAAATCATATTATTATAGTAGATAAATCTAATTAAAATTTGAGATATTCCAACCCTCTCCTAATTCCCAACACACAAAACCATACCAGAACTGGAGTCTGAAAGCCAGCCCTAAAAATAAATCTAGAAGAAAAACCCTTCTCTTAAGAATCCAAGTCAGGTTTTGAGAGCTGAAATTTCTTGAAAATAGAACTATGTCCCATCAATATTTCAGTTAATTCTGAATATAAATCATTCTAAAATGGTTTTACAAAGGCTTTATCTGTAATATGAGGGTGATAATAACAGAAGACACCTCCTAAGAATGCTGGGAGGATGAAATGAGAAATACATATAAACACTCAGAACATTACCAGCATGGAGTAAATACCCGAAAAGGGCTAGTAGGTATTTTTACTATCATCATGACATCATCTACTGTTGGAAGGTAAAGGAACTTGATGAAAACTCCTTGGAGGGCATTCTGATGATAATAACTAGCAAATTTTAAAATGCATGTTAACTTCCTATATACTTTTAGAAATTATTCCTCAAGATATGCTCGCATAGGTATGCAAAACTGTACATACAAGGCTGTTCAATTCAGCAAATATTCACCAACATAACCTGGCTAAATAAATTATGAAATATCCAAAGAAAGGAAATACTATGCAACCATTTTTTAAAAATGAGATAACCATACACACTAATATTTTAAAAACTCGTATTTATTTACCCTTATATATGTTTCCACATTTTCTGTTAACAGAAGAAACTGCTAACTGAATACTTCTGGGTAATAAAACTGGGACCTAAGAAGAAGTGGTAAACTTTTGTTTTTTATTTTAAACATTCTTGGTATTTTTAAAATTCCACACTGTGAGAATGTTATTATTAAACCATTATTTAAAAAAACAAATAAATTAGTTCAAAACAAAACACTGGTCTAAAAACCAGGGAAAAAAAATAAAAGAATTTTGTTTCAGTGTTTGGCTTTGTGTTTCCAGAGACAAACATTCCTCTTAAATGTATGAAAATATGTTGAAATAATGCAACTCTTCCAAAGACAGTAAAAACCACATGCTACAGAAAGTATTAAATAAGATTTAAAAATGAATTCTATCTTGAAAGTTGAGAGTATATGAACTCCTTACTTCCTAGAAACAACACTGATATTGACCTACATCAACTCTATCTTCATGCCTCCTACAAATTCCAGCTCCTTGGAACTTCTGCCTCACAGCACCAACCCTTCTGCCTCGCTAATTTCAAGCAGAAATTGGGCTCTGCTGCTCCCTCTTCCCCAAATAAGTCTTCACATTCTAACCCCCTGAGAAAAATGGCAAATATGTGGCAAAATGTAAAATATGGCAATTAAGCAAGACAACTCCTATTCTCGCCTCCCTCTTTCTCAAAAGACCTCAGAGAATGGTTGCTGTAACCTCCTCCCAGCTGTAGATGATCTCAATGAACTCTTTAAAACAAATACTTGGAGGAGCTCTTGAGGGACTCAGCAGGTTAAGCATCCAACTGTTGTTTTCTGCTCAGGTCATCATCTCACAGTTTGTGAGTCTGAGCCCTGCATTGGGCTCTGCACTAACAGCACAGAACCTACTTGAGATTCTTCTCTCTCCCCATCTCTCTCTGCCCCTCCCTCATGTGTGCTCTCTTTCTCAAAACAAATAAATTAACTTTTTAAAAAAAAGAATTAAATACTTGGGTAGGTTAAAAAAAAATAAACTGGACATGGCTTAGACTAAAGATCAAAGTTACTGGTTTCAGGGTTCTGGCACAGATAGGCAAATAGAAATGGGAATCTTGGAAGGTAAGTACTTCTGTACTTAACCCGTTACAGAAGGAGAAAAGAAACAGGGAAAAATGGCATATCAGCACAGTAGATTATTAGCAGGCTCTACCCTTGACAAGCAGGACATCAGGCAAAGACTGGGAAACCTTTGTGTCACTATTACAAACCATGATCTTAGCCCTTTAAAAAGCTCTCCTCCTCCCCCATTCTTTCACATGAAATTAATCTTTTCCCTCAATTCGGACTTTATTCAACGTTTACTTCATCAACTTCCTTTAAATTACAACAAACCGTAAAAACGGTATATATGGAACATACCTGTACTTCAGAGACTGTACATAATCTTATGCTAGTTAAATATAATATTTACTGTGAGGAGGGGAGACTGCACTCAAGCTAGTCCTCTATCAGTTATTCAATTTTAACTGATTAATCACATGCTCTACTGAGCACTGTCAGGACTAAAAGTTTGTGTTCTAGTATTGGAATAAAAGCACCTCTCAAATACTTGAAATTATTTCTCAATTATAAAGATCAAGACAAGATAACTAGTAAACAATAAGAACAGAGTACTTAAAGGAAAAATAATATTAATTACTTTTTTAGTGTTACTACTGTGGTTGAATGTGAAAGAAATCTATCACAGAGCTATCTGAAAAAATCTGGATCTTAGAGTCATGGTTTAATACTACAGTCAGTAGTTTATTTATATGGCTTAAAAATAAAAGTTAATCGAGCCTCCGATTCCTTCTCACAGCAATGAAATCCACTAAAATGTAGAAAAAACTTAAGCACAAACACAATGCAATAGCAGGTTTTGCTCAACTTAAACATTTTTACCTGAGGGAACAGTTGGATTGTTTTGGTGGTTTTCACTGGTAGAAACAAACAAATCTTCTTCTCCTTCAGTTGACGAGCTGGAAGAGGATTCGCTGCTGAGGTCATTCTCACTGGAACTACTAGAACTGGGGAGCAACGCGTATTTTCTTCGGGCTAATACTTCTCGTTTTTTCCTCTGCATTAATATCCTCTCTTTTTGTTTCTGTGTCCTCTGTGAGGAATTATTTTTCACAAATCTCTTTCTGCATGGAAGTCTCCTTAATGAACTGCTATGAAAACAGGGTCTTTTCATTAACAATCCTGAAACAGATTCTGTCTCTGTCCGAGGCCACTTTTGGGACCGTGCACTATGAGTTCTACTTTTAGCACTCAAAATTGCCTGGGAATGTCTTACAGAGACTTCTTTATCCTCATCTGAAGTCACAGTGTCAGAATCTCCAAAATGCAGACTAGATGAAGGAGAAGAAAGACAATCACTAAAAGAGGAATCATTATCTTCATCGCTTGGTGTTTCTAGGTGTTGCCTCAATCCTAATATTCCCTGGTTCTCTTTAACACAATTTTGCATGTAAGAAGGGCCAGCCTGCTGGCTTTTGCGTTTTTTCCTCACAACAACACTTTTTTCTTGCTCTTGTTGGTTACCATTCATGTCCTTCTCTTGTTTTTGAGAATCATCACACAAATGAGAGAATTCATTCCCCACTTTACTGTTAATCATCTCAACTCCTGCAGGAAAACTTTTGGCTGCCCCAATGGGCTGTGGATGCAAGAGGATCCCTTTCAGACTCTCCTGTGTCTTTGGCGCATCAGAAGGAATCTCACTCTTCATATCCACTTTTAAGGTATAGAGCTTGTTATATTCAGGAGTCCATTGAGACATGGGAAACTTTAAGGGAGGCCTAAAAGACACAATTAGAGATTAAAAAGATGGTTAATGTCTTTTATTATACTAACTGAAGAGTTTCAGATTCCACTGAGAACATCCCTGTAATAAGGCAGAACTATCCTTCCCTGACATATCAGGATATAAAATGGCTATTAAGTCATTTTACTGTTCTTTTAAGGCGTATTTCTCTGATACCTCTTCCACATACTCAATTTTTAGAAATATAGTAAAGATTATAGAACATAAGCCTACTTGAAAACTTCTATTAACTAAAAACTATGTATCTTACTACCTTCAGTAACATATTTGGTCAAAATCTAACAATTTCTTCAAAACCTATTACAGTAATCAGAGATTAAAGGATTAGCATTCAAAAGATTCTGATTAGTCAATGTGTTTCTCCTGGTATCCTGAAAGTGGTAATTAAATATTTCTTGTACATCTAGATGGTTACCATTATTAGAAAGATTACTATAAATAATGATCTAGTAAAAATATATCTTCTCTTTCCCATGGTTCTTTTCTTCATACTACTTTGTTCTCTGATGAGAATCTGAACTCAATGACAGACAAAATACACAATTACTGCATTTCCCAAAGTTTTAGATACATGCAGAAGGACTCCAGCTAAGACTGTGAGTTGCTAAAGATCATTCAGTTAGAGCAGTAGACCAGAACATAAAACCAAACTTCCTAAAACTAACCTAAATCTTTCTACCTCTGAAATCAGGGGCTGCTGAGCAACAGGACTTGAAATTAATGCACCTACATTAATGTAATGTATACACAAGAACTGTGATAATGTAAAAGTAATAAATAAATATGACTCAAAATGGAATGTATTTATTAAAAGGCAGTTAATTGTGACAAGAGCAAAATATGATTAAATAATGTTAACATTTTTAACTTAAGCATTTACTTAAGTATAACAGACACATATATTCTTAAATTTATAGCTCAATGAACTCTCACAAAATGAACGTATCTATGTAACCTCTAAGATCACAGAACAGAAGATAACCAGCATCCCAGAAATCCCCTTCCAGTCATTCCACCTACTGGGAGTTGTAACCACTATCTTAACTTCTAAGACTACAGATGAGTTTTGTATTTAACAAAACTCACTTCTGTTAGGCACTTTTGAACCACTTCCTAAAAAGAAAATAAAAAGGTATTTGTAGGAAGTCTTTTCCTTCTCCACAAATGACAATTAACAGGACTATACAACCTCACAGGTCTCCCACTTTATTTTAATATATAACTATTATCAGAACTGAGGAGAGTAATTTTAAAAATGGAACAGCCAACTTCTATTTTTTGTTTGTTTGTTTTTTGAGTAGGCTCCATGCCCAATGTGAGGCCTGAACTCATGACCCTGAGATCAAGAGTCGCATGTTCCATTGACTAAGCCATCCAAGAACCCCAGAAACAGCCTACTGCTATATAAAGCTATCAAAACCTCCATCTTCTATATTACCTTCTATTACTCTTATTTAGAAGAACAGGCAGTGCTACATCCAAATCAAGCCGTGTATGGAGTTCAGCAGGATCAGTAATAAAGGAGGAACACAAAGATGGGTGAACACATGGGCACAGCAATGAGCAAATTACAAGAGGCAGCCACTCAGACAAGGATCACCATAATTAAATGTAAGAAAACCCAAATCATGGGGGGCCTGGATGGCTCAGTTCGTTAAGCGTCTGACTTTAGCTTAGATCATGATCTTACAGTCCATGAACATGAGCCCCACATCAGGCTCTGTGCCGACAGCTCAGAGCCTGGAGCCTGCTTCAGATTCTGTGTCTCACTCGCTCTCTGCCCCTCCCCTGCTCATGTGTCTCTCTGAAAAATAAACATTAAAAACAAATACAAATCATAATAAGGCATGGGTATGTATGATTTAAGATTCAAGGGGCAGCCCACCAGGATGGCTATAATAAAAAAATATAGATAACAAGTGTTAGCAAGCATATAATAGAACTGGAATCTTCACACATTGCTGGTGGAATATAAAATGGTGTAGCCCACTTAGGAATGTAAAATGGTGTAGCCATATTATTCATAGCACCAATAGTCACGATAGCCCAAAAGTGTAAACAAATGGCCATCAACTGATGAATAAATCCATACAATGATTATTCACAAATCAAAAGAAATGAGAGGCACCTGGGTGGCTCAGTAGGTTGAGCATCTGACTTTTGGTTTTGGCTCAGGTCATGATCTCACAGTCAGTCATGGGATAAAGCCCCGTACTGAGCCTGCTTAAGATTCTCTCTCTCCTTCTGCCCCTCCCCGCGTCTAAGAAAGAAGGGAAGGAAGGAAGGAAGGAAGGAAGGAAGGAAGGAAGGAAGGAAGGAAGGAAGGAAGGAAGGAAGAAATGAAATATTAATCACGCTACAAAGTGATATGAACCTCAAAAATGCTACACTAAAAAAAAAAAAAGTCACAAGACTACATTTTTTAAGATTCCTTTCATAACAATGTCCAGAACAGCCAATGCTATAGAGACAGAAAGTAGAGTAGTCATTGCCTGGGGCAGAAGAACAGGATTGGGATGTGATGGCCAAAGAGTATAGGGTTACTTTCAGTGAACTGAAAATGTTTTTAAAACTGACTGTGGTGATAATCAACTTTGAATATTGTAAAAACCTCTGACGTACACACTTAAACAGGGAGAATTGTAATGGTATGTGAATTCTACCTCCATAAGGCCATTGTGAAAAAGTCAAGAGGGAAAGTAGAAGATAACTATGGACCCCTCTCCAATCCCATCAAGTGTTACGTCATTTGGAAAAATCTGGGGATCTTCCAGAAGTCTACATCTCCCAGGAGTCTTGACGAGTTGGATCACTGAAAACATAAGCTTTATATGTTGCAGAAAAAAAACCATTTCAGACTCCTCACCCTTAATTACTAAGTTACCCTCTGAGTCCTGGTAATGGAGATCCTGAGAGGCAATGAAAACCTGCCAAAAGGACAGATCACTTCTGAGAACAGGAATCCATAAGTAAATTTACAAAGAAGTGATTCATTGCATAATTTATTAAACTCGATTTCTTTTCCATTAGTTTATGCCCCAAAGCCAAAACAATGGAACTCTTTATGGTTAACTCTGCTCTGGGTTTTGGAGAATTTTATCTGCCCAGCTGACAGCAGGGAGAGAATAAGGGACAGGTGGTATACGGTGGCCGGTGGGGGGGGGGGGGGGGGGGCGTGCGTGTGTTTGCACACCAATAACTGTTCTCAGAGTAATCTGTCAAGCATACATCAAATGCAAAATTAACACCCCATGTTATCTAAACTGTTCCCACCAAGGGAGTACTCTAATTCATGTTCTTATTTTAAACTGAGAAAAAGAAGTTCATGAAAAGAAACAAATACCACTACTGCATTTTTTAAATAAAAACACAGCAAAACTAACACAAAGAATCAATAAAGAATGTTACAAACTCTTTGGTATTTGATGAAATCATAATGTAGTCTTTTATTTCCTTTTTTTACTTTTTTTTTAATGTTTATTCATTTTTTGAGAGAGCACAAGACAGAGACAGAGCACAAGTGAGGGAGGGGCAGAGAGATAGGGAGACACAGAACCTGAAGCAGGCTCCAGGCTCTGAGCTATCAGCACAGAGCCCAACATGAGGCTTGAAACCACGCCCTACAAGATCATGACTGAGTCGAAGTTAGATGCTTAATGGACTGAACCACCCAGGCACCCCTCTAGCCTTTTATTTCAATAAAATGATTGGTTGAGCTAATTTAAAAAGGAGGTTAAATATGTACTAGATATATCTATCTCCTTAGCCACATCAGGGCTGGTTTGCTATTATACACTGTTTCAATACTGAATCTACAGGACTAGTACCTCTTTGTGAGTTTGATCCGATCATTTTATTGCTATGTCATGAAAGTGGCATACCAATTACTCCTGATATTAGTATAGGATACACAACTAGTAGTAAACCTTCCGTGAAAAAAAGCACAATGACTAAAAATGTTAACTTTCAGAACTAAAAATTAGGGTTAGGATTTGGCAATTTACATCATAAATTACACTTATGTGGGGCGCTTGGGTGACTCAGTCAGTTGAGTGTCCGACTTTGGCTCAGATCATGATCTCACAGTTCGTGAGTTCAAGCCCCGCGTCAGGCTCTGTGCTGACAGCTCAGGGCCTGGAGCCTGCTTTGGATTCTGTGTCTCCCTCTCTCTCTGCTCCTCCCCTGCTCACACTCTGTCTCTCTCCCAAAAATAAGTAAAGATTAAAAAAAAATTTTTTTTTTAATAAATTACACTTATGTGAGAAGTGGGAATAAAAACTCATTAAGATTATGGATACAACTTTGAGGAACTCTACTTCTAAACTGAAATATGTTTTATAACCAGTCATTATTACTGGTATGAACATTAACCACCAATGATAAGTATTGTTAAGTTTAAACAAAAATTTGATGAGAGATTTTACAGAGCTCTAAAAGATTTTTAAAAACATCCATAAGATGATTTTGTATTTTTCTATACAACTTTTAAAGATTATCAGAAAAGGAACTAGAACTATGTCCACTATTTATCCACTTTTTTCATGTAAGTGGAAAAAAAATAATACTTATACCACCGGGATATTAGAACATGTTTTGAATTTTTAACTCTCCTTTATTGATATTTATTTTACTAAGTGCCAGTGAAATCAAGTACCTGACAGAATACTCTCTCCTAGTACACCTAAATGCTTAATAACTTCCACTACTTACAGCTAAATAGTATGGACAATACGGTTTGTTACATATTTTGAATAGTCAAAATTTCATTTAGCAAGAAAGATGTTTCACCCCAAAAGGCACCATTCTGGGCTCACAACTACATTAGCAAAATGCTCAAAACAAATGAAATTTCTTTTTTTTCTCATTTTTTTTAATGTTTATTTTTGACAGAGAGAGAGAGAGAGAGAGAGAGAGAGACAGAAGGAGACACAGAATATGAAACAAGCTCCAGGCCCTGAGCTGTGAGCAGAGCCTGACGTGGGGCTTGAAGTCAGGACCACGGAAATCATGACCCAAGCCAAAGTCAGAAGCTTAACCGACTAAGCCACCCCGGCGCCCCATCAAAACAAACTAAATTTTTTTTCAAAATTTTTTTTTATTATGTTTATTTATTTTGAGAGAGAGAGACAGAGTGTAAGTCGAGGAAGGGCAGAGAGAGGGAGACACAGAATCCAAAGCAGGCTCCAGGCTCTGAGCTGTCAGCACAGAGTCCTATGCGGGGCTCGAACCCATGAGTGTGAGATCATGACCTGAGATGAAGTATGAGTTCAACTGACTGAGACACCCAGGCACCCCAAGAAACTAAATTTCTTAAAGAGACAGTTCTGCTCTTACAGGTAGTAGGAGCACACAATCTGATAATATACTCAATTATGAAAAAGAGTGAGGGTAACCTTGATAAACTTATTAGCAAATAATAATTAACTTTCAGAGTGATTGATACCTGATGGAAAGAAGGAAGTTAGTCAGAATAACTATTGTGATATGGCCAAACTCAACTTCTTTTAGGCGGCTAGATATAATAAAAATGTGAAAAAAGACCAATGATTAAGACAACCTCACCTAACTAGGAAATAATGTTCAGAGGATAGACTGTTAGCTATCAAATAATTCACTTGATTCTTGCTGACCAAAGGCATCAAGATGAAATAAACAATTACAGACAATACACTAAAGGTTCCAGAAGAAGCAATTATAGCTATAATGTTATCAGAGTGCAGAAGAAAGTGGGATAATGTAAAAAACTTTCAGGATAAAACTCACAGAACACTTAAACTGCATTTATTGAATCAACAGTTCCAGCAGGTCCATTATGGTGTGTATCAGGGGCTGCATGATACAATGATCCAACTACTGACATTATATAACTAAGATCACAGTCCTAACCCTCACAAAATTCACAAAGTGCGGAGAGAGAGAAATACAGATTATAAAACACTAAAGGGAAAAAAAAAGAATATCTTCCAATTTGTGGGCACATACTTTGTGCCATATACAATATTCTGCATGTCTAGCTCCATCAAAATACTAAAACTTAGAAAGTTTAAGTGACTTGTCAAATAGTAAGCAACACTCAGAATCCAAACCTAAAACTGAAAATGAGCAAAGGAATTGAATAATCATTTCTCCAAAGAAGATATACAAATGGCCAATAAAAACATAAAAAGATGCTTAATTATTTCACTAATCATTAGGGAAATGTAAGTCAAAAATACAATGTGATACTACTTCTCACTCATTAGGATGGCTATTATCTAAAAAATAAAGTGACAAGTATCACTAAGAGGTAGAGAAACTGAACCCCTTGTACACTGCGGGTGGGAATGTATAATGGTGCAGCAGCTGTGGAAAAGAATATGGCAATTCCTCAGAAGTTAACAGAGAATTACAATATGATCCAGCAATTCCATTTCTAGTTGTATACCTAAAAGAAAGCAGGGACTCAAACAGATATTTGATACACATGTTCACAAGAGCCAAAAAGAGGAAGCAAACTCAATGTCCATCAGCGGATGAATGGATAAACAAAATGTGATGTAAATACACAGTGAAATACTGCTCAGTCTTAAAACTGAAGGAATCCATATAAAAACTTGCACTAGATATTAACAACGGCTTTACTCATAACTGGCAAAACTTGGATACAACCAAGATATCCTTCAGGAAGTGAGTGGATAAACTGCGGTGCATCCAGACAATAGAATATCATTCAGTGCTAAGAAGAAAAGAGCTATCAAGCCATGAAAAGACGTGCAGGAACATTAAATGCACATTATTAAGTCAAAGAAGCCAACCTGAAAAGGCTGTATATATGCTGAATGATTCCAACTACAGTGCAAGAAATTCTGGAAAAGGCAAAACTAAGGAGACAAAAAGATTAGTGGTTGCAGGCAGTGGGCCTGAGGGATGATGAACAGGTAAAGCAAAGAGGATTTTGAGGGCAATGAAAAACTGTCTGGCATTATCATGAGGGATACATACCATTATACATTTGTCCCAACCCACAGACATATCCCAAGAGTGAGCTCTAAGGTAAACTATAGATATCTGAGTGATGACAATGGGTCAATCTAGGTTCATCTTTGGTTTAACAAAGGGGGGGAGGAGGAGCACCTGGGTGGCTCAGTCAGTTAAGAGCATGACCTCAGCTCATGTCATGATCTCGTGGTTTGTGGGTTCAAGCCCCACGTTGGGCTCTGTGCTCACACCTCACTGCCTGGAGCCTACTTCGGAATCTATGTCTTCCCCCCTCTCTCTGTCTCTCTCTCTCTGCCCCTCCCCCACTCACATTCTGTCTCTCTCCCTCTCAAAAATAAATATTTAAAAAATTTTTAAAGAATGTACTATTCTGGTGAATGATGTTGATAATAGGGGATGGCTATCCATGCATGTGTGGAGGCAGAGAGTATATGAGAAGTCTCTCATAAACCTCAGTCTCAATTTTGTTGTAAGCCTAAAACTGCTCTAAAAGAATATAGGCTTAAAAAAAAAAAAAGGAAATTGTGACAGATGCCACAACATGAATGAAGCTTGATGACATTAAGCTAAGTGAAATAGCCCATCACAAAAGGACAAATACTGTATGATTCCATTTATATGAGGTACCTAGCCAAATTCAGAAACAGAAAGTGGAATGGTGATCAACAGAGTATAGGGGGAGAGGGGAATGGAAATCAGTGTTAAATGGGTACAGAATTTCAGTTAGGAAAGATTAAAAAAGTTGTGGAAATGGATGGTGGTGATGGTTGCAACACAGTGTGAATATATTTAATGCCAAACCGCACACTTACAAAATGGTTAAAATAGTAAATTTTATATGATGTATATTTTACCACAAAAAAACCCAATTCCTTGCACATTTAATCCTGTTGGGGTATCTGTTTCTCAAAGGACCTGGACTAACATCCACTCCATTTAAAAACCAACTTCTTTCTTTTTTTTGTGTGTGTGTATCTTACTCTTTTTTATTTTAAATTTATTTATTTATTTTGAGAGAGTGTGTGTGTGAGTGTGGGAGGGACAGAAAGAGAGAGAGAAAGTTCCAAGCAGACTCCTCGCTGTCAGTGTGGAACCCAACACAGGGCTGGAACTCACGAACCGTGAGATCACGACCTGAGCTGAAACCAAGAGTCAGAAGCTTAACTAATAATGTCTAAGACTTCTTGAACATTTATCATAACCTAATTTTCAGCTGCAGCAGTCCTAGAACTACAGAAGACATTTACTTTATATGTGAGGGCCCATAAAGTTCTTGAAATAGAGAAACTGATCACAAAAGGCAATAGTAAGGCACCAAAAGATTTTCTCCTCCATAAAATTGGTAACCTGATCTATATGCTGTTTCTTGATTCATAGTAAGTATTAAATAGGAAAGTAGTTGCATCTTCCAGAAAGTCTAGAGACCACTTTTCATATCCCTGAGAGTATCAAGGTCCAGTGTTAAAAAATAAATCTTCAAAACAGAGAATTGTGGCTTGATTCAGCTCACATGTTTCCTTTGGCCTGCATAATTCAGAAACAAAATAAAACTGATGATTAGTTCTCATCAAGATCAAGAAAAAGAAGGTTTTCATCACTACATAACACTGTTCCGGAAGGGCTAGTCAAGTCATTCAAACCAGAGAATGGATATAAATAAAAGGAGGTGATTTTTTTTGGGGGGGGGGGGGGTGTCACTATTTGCAGATGACATCAACAGATGAGATCAACAAGAAAACCACTGGAAATACTAACACAGGGAAGTTATATGTGTGTATACCACAATAATTCTCTAAAATCAATGACTTGCCTTTAAACAAATAGAAACAACTTAGAAAATACTACAGAATAACAAAAATATACCATTCACAATCGGGGTAAAAAGATTTAATATCCAGTATCACCTTTAACAAGAGACACACAGGACCTACATGAAAACAACTATTAATTACTATGAAAGTTATGCAGAAATTATTAGGAAATTTTAATATGACTCCAAAATACCAGCACATTTTTTAAATCATAAAACAAGGGAAACTAGCATTCTAGTTCTCCTAACCTTCAAAGATTCTCTGTCATCCACAGTTCTCCAGAACACATAGATCTATTCACAGTTCCATGTTAAGCAGCTCAGAATTTCTTACTTTTCTCAGTACCAAAGTAAACCCTTGATATCAGCCAGGTAGAGAGGTGGTAGGACAAGGAGTATCACTGGATGGGTCTATGCTAATATAACGAGGAATGCTGTATTATATATCCATGCGAGGAGATTCAGGGACATCCTCCATTCCATGCTGCTCTAGATACTATTGCTCATGACATTAAAAGGAATGAAGGTATATATAGTACAATGGAGTTTAGAACTGTCAGACTCTGAAAGTTGCCCAAGGAGAGTATGCCCAGGAACACTATCTCCTCTGAAAGAGCAAAGGGGAACTGAGAAGCACAGATAGCACCATGTTTACCTTTAGAGACTTTCACAAGGGTTGACTATCTCACGTAAAACTCCTCTGTGAATGAAGTCTTTGTAGAATGAAGTCTTTATAGAATGAAGTCTTTGCAGAAACGTGACTTGTTTGCAAATGACTTAGGGAAGAGAACTAGCTGACTGACCAACCAACCAACCAAACAGAAGATTGTAAAACTAAAAAGTCTTATAAAATATTCTCAAAATATTCTATGAAGCTAGAGAAAATGAGGCATTATGATAATAATAAAAAAATCTACAGCTTATCTAAGAACTACAGGAAAACATTACGGGAAAAAGATACTGAATAACAAACAGGGAAGGCGATTTTCCTTTTTTTTTTTTTTTAAGATTATGTATTTGGAGGGAGAGAGAGAGCGCGCGCAAGAGCAAGTAAGTGAAGGCGAGCGGGGGGGGAAGAGGTAGAGAGAAAGGGAGAGAGAATATCCCAAGCAAGCTCCCAGCTGCAAGCACAGAGCCCAACACGGGGCTCAAACCCATGAACTGTGAGACCATAACCTGAGCCAAAATCAAGAGTCAGACACTTAACCAACTAAGCCACAGAGGTGCCCTAGGGAAGGTGATTTTTCCATGTTTAAGTGGAATCACTAATAGAAAAGAATAAATAGTCAAGCAAAAGTAAGTGTCATTCATTTGTATACTAAACAGATCTGGGTTCAAGTCTTGGACTCTGCCCCTGACTAGCTGTGTCACCTTGGGCAGATTACTTAAACTCCTTGTCTAGAAAATTGGGATAATAGTATCTATCTCATAAAACTGCTTAAAGGGTTAAATGAGAATACCTGGCAGAGTCCCTGGCATGATAGCTGTTACTAATCCCTTTTCTAGCGGAGCAGTTACAGAGATAAGAAATATGATGTTTAAGACCTTTCCTTTCACCTAAATGAAATCCTTAGAGTGAATGAAGGGCATACAATCAACTGTTCCTATAGAACCTTAAAGTATAAAAATAAAGGACTAAGTTTCTTTGTCACAAAACCAATGAAAACAAATAATTCTACACTACTATGGAGGATTTAACTCTGGGGAGCTGTATGCTCCCTCGTTTCTAATAGTAGACCTTCTTTCTACTTTTGGAAAAAGGTAAATCTCTCTCAAATAATAGGTTTCTATTACTCAATGAACTTAATGATCTTGTCTGTCTTGTTTAAAATACTCTAAAACCCTCAAGTATTAGTCATCAAAGGAAAATACATCTAACATCTATTTAGGTCTCCTATCAGTACAAACTAGGTGGAGTTCAATATACAGAGTCTACTACTCCAGCCATGATTATGGTAACATCACGACCAGTAGCAAAATGAATGGTGTATCGATCCTGGCAAGGCTGAAGAGTATCAGGGAGTCAGTTTCAACCAGTTAGGAAGGCAGTACTACAAATCAAAGGGCACACCACACAATGTCTAACATTTCTGGTACAGAAGCCTGGACTCTGGAATTTATATTGCAAGATGAAATATGAAATATAAAAATTCTGCTAACAATCTGTTATGTAAAATATATTCTATCAAAAAAACGAAAAGAATCAACCAAAAAATATCTATATGCAAAAAACTACAGAACTGTACAACAGGATGTAAAAGACAACTCATCTAAGTGGAGCAACACCTCATTTCTGTATGATGAAAGATTCCAAACTGGCTTTGTTACAAATTATAAGAAAGCCATAGTTTTTTAAAATATAAAACATAAATACTATCATCATGGACATGTTATGCCTTTAGAAACACTGAAGATTAAACTTAAAGATTAATTCAAATTCATACTAATAATTCAAATTCATTTCTTGCCATTTTGTTCACTGGAACTTTGGAATAATCAACATTTAATTAAAAATAATAATAACTGGGAGCACCTGGGTGGCTCAGTCGGTTAAGCATCTGACTTCAGCTCACGTGATGATCTCAGGGTTCATGAGTGCAAACCCTGTGTAGGGCTCTGTGCTAACAGCTCAGAGCCTGGAGCCTACTTCAGATTCTGTGTGTGTGTCTCTCTCTTTGCCCCTCCCCGACTCATGCTCTGTCTGTCTCTCTCTCAAAAATAAACAAACATCAAAAAAAATTTTTTTAAATAAGAACTGTACACAGCTATATATATATAGGTACAAGGAAAAATCTGATTCAAGTGTTTTTCCTTTCTAATCAAGTTTTGATTTTTACAACTAAGATAAAATTAAGGTTTACAAATAAAACTGCTGAGCAGCCTTTAAAAATTAGGTAAGTTCTGCACAAAAGGATACAGAAAGTACAGATAATTTTTTTAAAGCAGGTTGCAAGATACCTGGGTGGCTCAGTCTGTTAAGCATCTGAATTTGGCTCAGGTCATGATCTCGTGGTTTGTGAGTTCTAGCCCCACAATGGGCTCCATGCTTGCTGACAGCTCAGAGCCTGGAGCCTGTTTCAGATTCTGTGTCTCCCTCTCTCTTGGCCCCTCCCCCCCCAAAAATAAACATTAAAAATAATAATAATAATAAAATAAAGCAGATTGTACATAAGGCTGCTATAGAACAATCCTTTCTTTGTAAAACAACTATTGTTTATATGTGCATGTAAGACATATAGAAAAATACATACTTAGTTTGGGACTGAAATTGTATGAGGGAGATTTACAGCACTGGGCTGGAAGCTTTCAACTTTTGTGTTACAAACTTCTGTGTGGCTTGAATTTTTTATAAAACAATCACTTGCCCCCTTTAAAATCGAAAAGTATAAGGGAACACCTGGGTGGTTCAGTCATTTAAGCATCTGACTCTTGATTTCAGCTCAGGTCATGATCTCATGGTTCATGGCATTGAGCCCTGGGCTTTCAGCACACAGCCTGCCTGGGATACTCTCTCTCCTCTCTCTCTCTGCCCCTCCCAAGCACTCTCACTCATCTCTCTCTGTCTCTCAAAATAACTTAATTAACTTAATAACAAATTAACTTAAAAAAAAAATCAAAGTACCAGGATTTTTTAAAGGAACAAAAAATAATAAAGACAGAATATATTTTATTTCTCCGCTGGACTAGGAGAGAACTTTGTTTTTTGTTTTAACGTTTATTTTTTTTTGAGAGATAGAGAGCGCAAGTGGGGGAGAAGCAGAGAGAGAGAGAGAGAGAGAGACAGAGAGAGAGAGAGGGAGGGAGGGAGACAGACAAAGAATCCAAATCAGGCTCCAGACTCTGACGTGTCAGCACAGAGCCTGACCTGGGGCTCAAACTGAGCTCATGACCTGAGCTAAAGAGGGACGCTTAACCGACGACTGAGCCACCCAGGCGCCACCCCCTCCCTTTTTAAAAAATGGATTACGCTTTTTAATTATTGATACTGGTCTATGGTTTTAGGCATGTTGTTTCTGAGCTACCTTTGCAAAGAAATTTTAATACTTGGAAAATAATAATTTATCATATAACCATTTCATAAAGTCATCATTAAAAGAATAGTAATTAGTATTGTTGGGTTAACTGAAAGGAGTTAAGAAGTAAAAAAAAATAATGTACAAGGAAAACAAACCTTCATCATCTTTCATTCTTGATAATTCTTTAAGAAATCAATCTGCCACTTTCAAAGCTTCAAATTTACAAACTAATCTTAGAGATTACTATTTCTTAAACTTCCAGTTTCCAAAACTGAACTTCAAGTGGCCACCAGGTTTCCTTGGAGATTGGAACTCAGTGAGTTGAAAATTCTTTTTTAAAGTGATAGAAGCCAATTTAAAGATGATCAATATTTTAAAATATGGAAATTATCTGCTTTAATACACCTAATATCTTAATCAAATTTTAACAATCTGCAAGAGCTAACTATAGAATTAAACCATACTGCTAAACAGAATCTTAAATCTTTTTATTTTTTTTATTTTTTTAACGTTTATTTATTTTTGAGACAGAGAGAGACAGAGCATGAATGGGGGAGGGGCAGAGAGAAAGGGAGACACAGAATCGGAAGCAGGCTCGAGGCTCTGAGCTGTCAGCCCAGAGCCCGACGCGGGGCTCGAACTCATGGACCACGAGATCGTGACCTGAGCTGAAGTCAGACGCTTAACTGACTAAGCCACCCAGGCGCCCCAGAATCGTAAATCTTTACAGAAACACATTTACCATTTTGAACAAATTTTTGTCAATAATTTACAATGATTTGGTCTTATAGTCACATATGCTGAAAGATGCTATAGGAGAAATAAAAATCAAAAATACAAAAATAAAAGTTATTGTGGCTTAGACAAGACTCTTTGAAGAAAAACAACCTCAAAGAAACAGTCAGCACATCCTTATAAGCAAGGAAATACAAGTAGGTAGAGGGGATGCCTGGGTGGCTCAGATGGTTGAGCGACTGATTTCAGCTCAGGTCACGATCTCACAGTCAGTGGGTTTGAGCCCCGTATCAGGCTCTGTGCTAACAGCTCAGGGCCTGGAGCCTGTCTCGTCTCTCAAAAATGAATAAATGTTAAAAAAAAAATTTTTTTTAAAGTAGACTGGAACCAAATTATGGTGGGCTAAAAGTCAAGATGAAAAGTTCTGACTGATATCGAAAATGCTCAGTTATTCAAATAGTTACAGAAAACTACTTTGTATGCCAGATCTCTGGGCAAAGATATAAGATACAGGCTCCTATCCTTCAAGAAATCCATAATTTAGCACAAAAGAATGTAAATAGCCAAAATATAGAATGCTATAAATAATGATATAAATAATAGTACCCTCCATGGGAACACAAAGGAGGAAGCGACTGGTGTTTCTGGGAAAGGCTGCATAGAGATGACATCCATGTCAAACCACGAAGGATGTACAAGATGATGGTAGCCAGAGATGGTAGTATTTACATACTCTCATGTTTGGGGTATGGGTGTTTTTGTTTCAGTGGGAGGGAATAAGCTGGAGTCAAATTACCAAGAAGTGAGGAATTCTATGCTTCCACCTAACACAGTTTAGAAAATTTAATTGAGGAGGTACTGTCATGACAGACGTAGGCTTGAAGGAAAAGTCAGAGAGACCAGGGAGAAAGCTTTGTTGTGATGGGAGCAGAGGGCAGCTTTGAAGGTGGGAGTGGAGGGAGGGGGGAAGTGGTGGGAGACAGGAGAGCTGAAATAAGGAAATAAGGAAAAGGCAGGATAGGAAAACGTGAGAGTCATTTAAGACAAAGAAATAATATAGGGAAACAGGAAAGAAGAAAAAAGCCAATGCCCAGTCTGGGACCTCCTGACTGGATATCTACAGGAAACGTTAAGTCTCTGTT
This sequence comes from Acinonyx jubatus, assembly GCF_027475565.1. NCBI lineage: Eukaryota > Metazoa > Chordata > Mammalia > Carnivora > Felidae > Acinonyx > Acinonyx jubatus. Next base: position 44,876,260 of record NC_069386.1, read on the forward strand.
GGAAATAAAGTTAACTGGAAAGAGAATGCAGGGATTCAGTTTTGGATATTTTGATTTTGAAGTAATAGTAAGACAACAAGGTGGGACTATGCCTAAAATATACAGATTTTAGCATCATCTACTTGGAGGAAAATAAAATCACTATAGTCAATAAATTATCTGCTTTCATAAAAGTGAAATTCAGAATATAGAGAACATACAGCTAAGAGTATTGTATGATAGAGTATGCATCATAAGTAAGACAGCAAAAAAAAAAAAAAGTCTGAGACAGGAGAAGATTTGAGAAGGCAAAACCCTGGAAGCCATTCTATTTATTAATCTTCTCCTGACTTCACCTTTTGACTAACCAGCAAGACCTCGTAATACACCTCAGTACGGCTCTCACCAGCTCCAGAAATTAGTGCTTCCCAACTATTTTTTATGTCATGATACGCACAGAATATTATATATGTTGGGCATTTAGGGTAGATAAGACATCTATAAGGTGCCAGCCCTGGGGCTCCAGCCATCCCAGACCCTCTATCTTCATGGCTTGAAGATATCTCCACATACCTGCAACCCAATCATAGTATACAGCTAAAAAGCTCTGCTCTAAATTCTTTATCCCTTTCTTCTGTAAACACTTTTCTTAGCAATAATTCTATATCAATTAAACCACGTGCCTTTGCTTTTAGGCTGCTGCTATATTTAAATCATCCTAACCCAGTACCAATTATTTTTAATTGAAAAGAAATTTTTTAACATCAATGAAACTAATAACAACTTGGCAATTCTTTCTTTTCTCATAGTAAAGGACTCCAATATTAACTTATTTCCTCAAGCCCTCTCCTCCTTTTACATCCTCTCATTTTGAGCAAATTACTAACCTCTGCCTCTTATTTTATAGAAAATAGAGGCTACCAAAATAAAGTCTGGCATCTCCTTTCCCTTTACCCAATCTCTAACTTTTCAATTGATATCAGGACCCTTAATCAAACATGCCCTCCTGTACTGGAAAATAGATAACAGCATCCCTCCACTCAAAAAAGGACTTAAACTGGCAACTTTATGCTATTAAGGCAGCCCAACCAAAAGCCACTATGATCAGTAATTACATGGATAAACCTTACTTCATAGCCCTTTTAAGTTTATTTAGAGAGCAAGAGTGAATGCAAGTGGGGGAGGGGCAGAGAGAGAGGGAGAGAATACTAAGTAGGCTCCACGCTGTCAGCCCAAAGCCTATGATTCCACAATTCCATGAACCGCGAGATCATGATCTGAACCAAAATCAAGAGTCAGCGTTCAACCAACCGTGCCACCCAGGTGCTCCAGCTTATATTCTTTTCTACCTACTCTCCCAGTGTGGAAGGAAAGAAGAGATGCAGGGAGAGAGAGAAGAAGGGAGGGTAGGCTGCTTTACCAAATCAAGGACTACATCCCCAGAATCAACCAAACTTGAGCCAAAATACCAGAATATGACCATGAAGCTTTCAACATTTTTTCAGAGCACTGCTCAAAAATCAAGCTAGAATCACAAACTGCAGAACCCTACAGAAGTATCTTACTTTGGAATCAATGCTGTTTTTTGCTGGTATCATATCTAGGCAAATATTCATATTAAAATATGGTATCTTTCATAATTGCAATTGTCGTGCATAAAATACTCTTCAAGTCTTATCAAACTGTTCAAATAACTCCTCTTTTCTCTCTGTAAGGCAGTAATAAATAGCCCATTTCTTTAGAAGTTAGATTTCTGCAACTTCAATTCTTAGAAGCATAGCCTATAGGAAAATGATTCTCTGAAGGATAACGGTAATTGTTATAAAAACCACATGCAATTCAATATTTAGAGACTATTTTATTTTACATGTAATTCTAATAAGCTTAGTTGTCTGGATTCCAGGTATAACAGCAGAATATTGGTGGCAACACCTAAAAACAAGTAAGAGACAGAAGAACTAAAGCACTTTTGTCCCAAAAACTAAAAAGTTCAGTTTGTCTAGAATAAGGTTATTTATGTGAACAGATTCTGAGGACAACACTGTAATATAGCACAGAATAAAAGCTGATGTTCAGAATCGTAATTCTGAGCCAACCAGAAAACAGATTGTTCTCAGTAAAATAAACACGTACATGGCATGTTTGAGGCATATTTACAACAATACGGTTAATAAATTTTAGTTGCTTGCAAGGAAACATGCCAATTGTGACTAACAGTATTATCTCAATTTTTATTTAACTTGACAGAGAGAGAGAGAGAGAGAGAGAGAGAGAGAGCGCGTGCGCGCGAGAGGGTGCACAAGTGGGGAGAGGGGCAGAAGGAGAGACAGAGAATCTTAAGCAGGCTCCACACTCAGCACAGAGCCTGACATGGGGCTCAATCCCATGACCATGGGATCATAACCTGAGCCAAAATCAAGAGTTGAATGTTCAAAAGACTGAGCCACACAGGTGCCCCAAAATTATCTCAATTTTTAATGAAAATGTAAAAAATAACATGAAAATTTCAATAGTATAAAAAACTGCATATAAATTCATAAAAGTGGTAAAAGAATAAAATTTTAAAATACACAAAATACTTGCAAAATACGAAACTATATTCCTAACTTACAGAGTTTCTTCAAACTGGTAAGAAGGAAAACATGGGGGACTTCTCTATCTTACCTATAATTATTTATTTATTTTTTTCTTTACCTTCTTTTTATTTTGAGAAATTTATGAAGCAAAATAACCAAATGTTTTCAAAAAGAGAGATTCAGGTTATTTAAAAACTTTGGTTCCTAGGGGGTACCAATCCTAAAATCTAAGGCTAAATATAATTAGGAGGATAAAGGCTGAACTAAAAGATTTTTAAAGGATAAGAAAGTAGGAAACTTAGAAAACTTGTGAATATCACCGGCTCTTTCACCATTTTGACAAGGACAAACTCTGCTGTTCTAATTAAAACCTTTCTTAGAGCTGCAAATGCTATTTCAAATCAGATTTTGCAAGAGAGCTCAACAATAAACTCATTCCTAGATCAAGGTCCACTCATTTTCTAAAATGTTTAATAAAAAAGTTTCAAGGCAGAAATACATTTTTTTTTATTTTTCTGAATGTTTTTATTTATTTTTGAAGGAGAGAGAGCAACAGAGCATGAGCGGGGGAGGAGCAGAGAGAGAGGGAGACAGAATTCAAAGAAGGCTCCAGGCTCTAAGCTGTCAGCACAGAGCCCAACTGGGGCTCAAACTCATGAACTGTGACATCATGACTTGAGGCAAAGTCAGATGCTTAACCGACTGAGCCACCCAGGTGCCCCAAGGCAAAAATACATTTAAAAGCTCCAGTTTCCATTACTTGGAGCCAAACTCCAGCCAAAGCAATTGGAAAGAGGCTCCAATCTCCCTCATCTTTTTTACCTGTCCTGACAGTCTACAAATCATTTGCAAATGATTTCTATAATTAAAAAAGAAAAAAAGAAAAAAGCCAGCATTATGGGAAAGAGAGGTAAGGCTGGAGTAACAGTAGCTATGGCAAAATAATACTAATATTATTGATGATGGTAGCGATGATGATGATGGTGATGATGATGACAGAGGAACAGACTTTAGGAAGTCTACAATTCCTGTTAGCATGAGTCTCAAATACATCTGTTTGTCCATGGCAGGTTTCCTGATGACACCCTTTCTTTTTGTATCTAAAGAAGAGTTCATTTTTTGAGGCTCAAAATAAAACAGAAGTATCTGACTTTTCCCTACTTGCCTGCCCCTAAAATAAGCACACATTCTTCTAAAGCATTCCAACTTTTCTTTTTTTAAATGCTTAGAAGTGCTTTTATAAAGCTGTTCCTTATGACTCCAGAGCACAAGACAAAGCACACACACAGATACTACAATGTACTATAATACAAATGTGTGATGCTAAAACTCTTTCATCATTCAACCAAATGTCCAGGTTCAGACTTTCCAGGCATTCTGAATAGGAACTGAAGAGTCAAGTAAAAAGGACACTAGGACCCAGCATCCAAATTTTGATTTTTAATATCATTCTCCAATAAAAAAGGAACCAGGGCTCCTCGGTTCTAGATCTGTGACAGGGAAGATACAAGATGAGCGTGGAGTAGAAAGTAAAGAACACACACACACACACACACACACACACACACACACACTCAAAAGAACAGAGGCATGTCAAAGGGACACCAGAGCCAACCTGAAAGAGTTCCCAGTGGCCAAAAAATAGAACTGTAGCAACAAAATAAATATTATTAGATTCTAACCCGAAGTATAAAATAAATATTCATTAATCCATACTGACATAAATGACTGAACAAATAAATAAGTGGGAGCAAAGAGACAAAACTTCCTTATAGAAGAATTCCAAATGACTTATGTAAATGCATACCTTCCAGGAAGGGGGTAGAGCTTAACTCCTCTCCCTTTAGTGACTTGCTCCCGACTTGATTTCAAAGAAAGGACTAAGAAGGAGAATAACTACGATGCAGCAAATATTACCCCGGCCAGATGATCAAGGTTAATACCGTAAATCATGCTGCTAACAAGGGAACTTCACCTCTGTGGGGCTCTTCTACATAACCCACATCCCCAGTGAAACCAATGAGTAAAACATTAGACAATCTCAAATTGAGGGACATTCTACAAAATACTTGATGAACACTCTTCAAAACTGTTAAGATCATAAAAAAACAATGAGAACTGAGAAACTGTGAGACCAGAGGAGACTACATTCAAATAATATCTGGAGTTTAGTTAACAGTAATGTACCAATGTCGGTTTCTTAGTTGTGACAGATGTATGATAGGTAAGATGTTAACAATAAAGGAAAATGGGTGAAGGGTACATAACAAATTCTTTGTACTATCTTTGCAACTTTTCTGTAAATGTAAAACTACTGTAAAATAAAAGCTTTATTATTTTTAAAGGGAAGGGCACTAGGGCATTATATACAAATTTCTCCCAAGGAAACCCCTTAAAAAGGGAAGAGACAAATGAGTGAAGATGGAGCTTACCCTGCTTTCCAACTTCACCAGCCCCTCACCACTGCCAAAAACATCTCCAAAAATCTTACACTGGACTGCTGGGGAGGTAGAGGGAGGGAAATCTAAAGCTGGAACTATCATGTAAAAAGAAAAAGCTTACAACTGTCTGGTCACTCTACTGGGATAGCAAGGCATGAATCTGCATAAACTGGGAAATTATGTATAATTCATGGCATTTCTATAGAGAAATTACTGAATTCTTTCCAAACTACCACTGGGAATTGGGCAAATAAACATGTGTTTCCTGGGCTAAAATGTTCAGCAACCATGCTTTCATAGCCAATATGTACACAAAGCACACATGTTCCCGGGTATGTGTGTAAATGTATGTATGTTTTATCAATATTTTGTGACATAAAAAAAATATTTTCTGACATAAAGAAAACCTATTCTTAAATGAGTACAGTAAGGGAGTACACTTCAAAGCACTAAAAGTTACAGGATCTTAATCATTAAATATAATTACCTAAGTGGGAATTAAGACAAAACACTAAAATTAAGCCACCTTTTCCTTATACAAGCTAGGAAACCTGTGGTTCCAACTTTGACAACCTTGATTTGGTATTGGCCCATAAGAAATCACCATTAGGGGCCCCTGGGTGGCTCAGTCGGTTAAGTGCCTGACTCCTGACTTCAGCTCAGGTCATGATCTCACAGTCTGTGGGTTTGAGCCCCGCATCAAACTCTGTGCTGACAGGGTGAAGCCTGCTTGGGATTCTGTCTCCCTCTCTCTCTGCCCCTCTTCTGCTCGCTCTCTCTCTCTCTCAAAATAAAAACAATTAAAAAAAGAAACAAAGAAATCACCATCAGCTGGAATGTAGGCCAAATCAAACTATCCATGTGTTATGGATCTAACTGTGCATCTCCCCCCAATTCATATGCTGAAAGCCTAACCCCCAAGAGTATAAATAGGGTCTTTAAAGAGGTAGTTAAGATTAAATAAAGTTATATGGTGGGCTCTAATCCAATTTGACTGGTATCATTTACAAGAAAAGGAAATGTGGACACACACAGAGACTCAGGGAAAAGACCATGTGAAGATACAGCAGGAAGGTGGGTGGTCATCTGCAAACCAAGGAGACAGACTTCAGGAGTAACCAACCTGACCACACCTATTCTTGGACTTCTAGTCGACAGAACTGGGAGAAAATAGATTTATGTTGTTCAAGCCACCCAGTCTGAAATACTTTGTCATAGCAGCCCTATCAAAGTTACACACCATACAATAAACACTTCCTTAGTATTTTAAATATGCCAGACTGTCCCAAATATTCTAAATACAAAAATGAATAAGACATAATCTTGTCCTTAAAAAGTTGGAGTCTAGCAGTTAGGGAAACATATCAGTAGGTAATTAAAATACAGTAAGTGTTATAATAGAGGTATGCACTGAAACAAATTGGAGTAGAGCCTAATTCAGTTCTAAAGAGGAGGGTATGTACACCAGGGAAGGTTTTCTAGGAAGAATAAAAGGAAAAAGAGTGAAGTGGGAAGAAATAAGACTTGATCACCCTGTTTTCCATGGCAGAGGTTCTCTGAATAAAACACATATTTAATGATGAAGTACACCTACAAATGTACAAAACCAGTTTTCTGAGAGACAACATATGATCTTCTGATAAACAACATCTAATCTTCAAAAATGTCATTCTATTTCAACTATTTGTCTAGAATTATTGTTAGGAAGAAAAAGGAAAAATAAAATGACTTCTTGAGATATTTTTCAGCATTAAGAACGACTAAACAAAGGTCCAGATAATTACCAAATTTCCCCCAGAATTTGTTTCAATTTAATAATACAGGAAAGAATCCACAGTACCTAGAACCCTATAATCTCCCTTAATCTTGAACATGAACACTAAACTCCCTCCCTCTCACATCAGGCAGCAGTCTCACCTTCACTGACCTTTCAGTTGTGAGGAAACTATAAGCTATAATAGAAAGCTAAAACAGAATAAAGATTAATCCCAAAACTTGTCAAGAAATGTATCAATAATCAGCAATATAAAATGAGCCAACAACATGCATTCCAAAATTTGTTTTTAGCCATGGTTTCATGTGAAGACATAAGTGGAATATTCACTATATTCCCAACTGACACAAAGCTGAAAAGCAATGCCAACAAATTGGGCAATCTGGAAGAAATGGACAAATTCCGGAAACAGGAAGAAATAGGAAATCTGAACAGACCCATAACCAGTACAGAAACGGAATCAGTAATCAAAAATCTCCCAACAAACAAGAGTCCAGATGGCTTTCCAGGGGAATTCTACCAAACATTTAAAGAGTTAACACCTATTCTTTTGAAGCTGTTCCAAAAAACAGAAATGGAATGAAAACTTCCACTCATTCTATGAGGCCAACATTACCTTGATTCCAAAACCAGACAAAGACCCCACTGAAAAGGAAAACTATAGACCAATTTCCCTGATGAACATGGATGCAAAAATTCTCAACAAGATACCAGCAAACTGGATCCAACAATACATGAAAAGAATTATTCACCATGATCAAGTGGGATTTATTCCTGGGATGCAAGGCTGGTTCAATATCTGCAAATCTATCAATGTGATACATCACACTAATAAAAGAAAGGATAGATACATCACACTAATAAAAGAAAGGAAAAGAACTACATGATCCTCTCAATAGATGCAAAAAAAGCATTTGACAAAATACAGCATCCCTTCTTGATACAAACCATTAAGAAAGAAGGGATAGAAGGATCACACCTCAGGATCATAAAAGCCATATACAAAAAACGCACTAATATCATCCTCACTGGTAAACTGACAGCTTTCCCCCTAAGGTCAGGAACACGATAAGGACGTCCACTCTCACCACTGTTATTCAACATAGTGTTGGAAATCCTAGCCTCAACAATCAGACAACACAAAGAAATAAAAGGCATCCAAATGAGCAAGGAGGAAGTCAAACTTTTACTCTTCACAGACGGCAGGATACTCTATGTGGAAAATCCAAAAGACTCCACGGAAAAACTACTAGAGCTGATACATGAATTCAGCAAAGTTTCAGATATAAAGTCAGTTTACAGAAAGTGATTGCATTCCTATACACCAATAATGAAGCAACAGAAAGAGAAATCAAGGAACCGATCCCATTTACAATTGCACCAAAAACCATAATATCCCTAGGAATAAACCTAATCAAGGAGGTGAAAAATCTATACACTGAAAAGTATAGAAAACTTATGAAATCAATTGAAGAAGATGGATTGGAAGAACAAATATTGTTAAAATGTCGATACTATCCAAAGCAATCTACATATTTAATGTAATCCCTATCAAAATAACACCAGCATTCTTCACAGAGCTAGAATAAACAATCCTAAAATTTGTATGAAATCAGAAAAGACCTGGAACAGACAAAGTAATGTTGAAAACAAAAATTAAAGCTGGAGGCATCACAATTCCACTTCAGGATGTAATACAAAGCTGTAATCATCAAGACAGTACAGTACTGGCACAAAAACAGACACTTAGATCAATAGAACAGAATACAGAACCCAAAAACGTATGGCCAACTAATCTTTGACAAAGCAGGAAAGAATATACAATGGAATAAAGATACCTCTTCAGCAAGTGGTGTTGGAAGAACTGGACAGTGACTTGGAGAATGAACCTGGACCACTTTCTTAGACCACACACAAAAATAAACTCAAAATAGATTAAAGACCTAAACGTAATACAGGAAGCCATCAAAATCCTAGAGGAGAAAGCAGGCAAAAACCTCTTTGACCTCGGCTGCAGCAATTTCTTACTTGACATGTCTCCAGAGGCAAGGGAAACAAAAGCAAAAATGAACTATGAGGACCTCAGTCAAGATAAAAAGCTTCTGCACGGCAAAGGAAACAATCAGCAAAACTAAAAGGCAACCAACTGAATGAGAGAAGATACCTGCAAATGACATATCAGATAAAGGGTTAGTATCCAAAATCTATAAAGAACTTATCAAAATCAACACCCAAAAACCAAATAATCCAGTGAAGAAACTGGCAAAAGACATGAATACACACTTTTCCAAAGAAGACATCCAAATGGCTAAGAGACCCATAAAAAAACTGCTCAATATCACTCATCCTCAGGGAAATACAAATCAAAACCACAATGAGATACCACCTCACACCTGTCAGAATGGATAAAATTAACAACTCAGGCAACAACAGATGTTGGTGAGGATGCAGAGAAAGAGGAACCCTTTTGCACTGCTAGTGGGAATGCAAACTGGTGTAGCCACTCTGGAAAAGAATCTAGAGGTTTCTCAAAAAATTAAAAATGGCACTACCCAATGACCCAGCAACTGCACTACCGGGTATTTACCCAAAAGATACAGGAGTGATGATTTGAAGGGCACATGCACCCTAATGTTTACAGCAGCACTATCAACAATAGCCAAAGTATGGAAAGAGCCCAAATGTCCATCAACGGATGCATGGATAAAGATATGGTATATATATATACAACAGAGTATTACTCAGCGATCAAAAAGAACGAAATCTTGCTATCTGCAACAACGTGGAAGGAACTAAAGTGTATTATGCTAAGCAAAATAAGCCATCCAGAGAAAGACAAATACTATATGATTTCACTCATATGTGGAATTTAAGATACAAAACAGATGGACATAAAGGAAGGGAAGCAAAAATAATATAAAATTAGAGGGAGACAAACCATGTGAGGCTCTTATATACAGAGAACAAGCTGAGGGTTGCTGGAGGGGTCTTGAGTGGAGGGGAGGGCTAAAGGAGTGAGGGGCATTAAGGAGGACACTTGTTGGGGTACACCTGGGTGGTTCACTCAGTTAAGTATCCGACTTCAGCTCAAGTCATGATCCCACAGTTCATGGGTGTGGGCTCCACATCGGGCTCTGTGCTGACAGCTCAGTGCCTGGAGCCTGCTTCAGATTCTGTGTCTCCCTCTCTCTCTGTCCCTCGCCCACTCACGCTTTGGTGCTCTCTTTCTTTCTCAAAAACAAATAAACATTAAAAAAAAATTTTTTTTAAGTGGACACTTGTTAGGATGAGCACTGGGTATTATACGTAAGTGATGAATCACTAAATTCTATTAATTATTATTACACTATATGTTAACAAACTTGGATTTAAATTAAAAATAAATAAAATTAAAATTTTTAAAAACACAAAAAAAGGAAAAAAAAGCTGAAAAGTGTATTACATACAAATTGAGTGACAAAATCGAGACCTGAAAATAAAAGCTTAGAATAATTACCGAAATCATTAAAAATAAATAAATGTAAAATACTGCCACTAAATTTAGCTTATATACAGATAAAGACATAAAGGGGTATTTTGCTTGTTTGTTTTTACCTGAATAATTTGCCTAAAGTCAATAACTGGGTTATATTCAGAGATACTCATTCACAAATGCTCCAATTTCTCTGTCTAGTTCTATAAAAAGAGTAAATGATACAACCATCTTTTTTCAGACTCATATGAAAGTTTTCTAGTCTGAATTTATCAAATTTTCAAGACTTTTTTCACAAATCATCACCACCCACTGACTTTTGTAAAAGTTAAATAGAATAAAGCAAGTTCTACTAGCATCTTTTGTCATAGAGATACCCTTGTAAAAATTATTCTCTAAATATAACCCTAAATTTGAGGAAATCTTCCCAAAACTAATAACATATAAAAGTAAAATGTATGACAATAACAAAAAGCAGAGGAGGGGAGCAAAGAGAAGTAGACTGTGTTAAGTTTTTATATCATGTGAAATAGTCCATTATTCCTTGAAGAGAAAAAGTGAAAAGTTAATGCATGCCTGTGTGTGCATAAACCCCAGAGCAACCACAAAAGATAAAAAATAAAACAAGTTTGGCTAATAAACCAAAAGTGAAAACAAAATATAACACACACACCAAAAAAAAAAAAAAAAAAAAAAAAAAAAAAAAAAAAAAGCCAAAAACTAAAAAACAGAAAACAGAAAACAAAAAAACAAAACAAACAAAAAAAACTCAACCCCAAAAGAGGAGACATGAGAAGGAAAACAAAATACAGAACAGATGGGACAAATAGAAAACAAACAGCAAGATGATGGATTAAAACCTAACTGTAACAAAACAGGGTGGTAGTGGCATAAGGATAGACTGGAGAGTCCAGAAATAGACTCATACATGTCATCAAATGATTTTCAATAAGGGTGCCAAGATACTAGCAAAGGAATACAGTTTTCAACAAATGGTGGTGGAAAAACTGGTGAACCATGTGGAAAAAACTTAACCTCTACACCTCACACCAGATACAAAAATTAACTCAAAGGGAATCACAGACTGGAGTGTCTGGGTGGCTCAGTCGGTTAAGCATTTGACTCTTGATTTTGGTTCAGGTCATGATCTTATGGTTTGAGGGATAGAGCCCCAAGTCAGGGTTTGCACTGACAGAGCAGAGCCTGCTTGGGAATCTCTCTCTCCCCCTTTCTGCTCCTCCTCCACTCACATGGGCACGCATGCATGCAATCACTCTCCCTCTCTCTCAAAATGTATAAATAAACTTAAAAAAAAAAAAATGGATAACAGACTTAGACCTAAAAGCTAAACCTTAGGGGCCCCTGGGTGGCTCAGTCAGTTAAACATCTGACTTCAGCTCAGGTCATGATCTGACGATTTGTGGGTTCGAGCCTTGCTGAACGCTGTGCCAACAGCTCAGAGCCTGAAGCCTCCTTCAGATTCTGTGTCTCCCTCTCTCTTTGCCCCTCCCCTCCTTGCTTGCATGCATGTGTGTGCATGCGCATGTGCTTTCTCTCTCTCAAAAAACAAATTCAGGAGAAAAATAAGCTAAACCTTAAATTTCTAAAAGAAACATAGCAAAAGATAAATGTCATCATACCATGAACAAAGATCTCATAGAACACAAACAGCACCACTCAATTTTTATAAATTGATAAATTACAAGTGCAGTGGCCCAGTCAGTTAAGCGACTGACTCTTGATTTTGACTTAGATCATGATCTCACAGCTCACAGGTTCAAGTCCCGTGTCAGGCTCTGTGCTGACAGTGCAGAGCCTGCTTGGGATTCATTCTCTCTCTCTCTCTCTCTCTCTCTCTCTGCCCCTCCCCTGCTTGTACTCTCTCTCTCTCTCAAAATAAATACACTTAAAATAAATTGAAATACTAAACTTCATCAAACTGAAAATCTGCTCTTCACAGATACCATTAAGAATGTAGGTGATGGGGAAATGGGTGTTCACTGTACAATTCTTTCAACTTTTATGTTTGCAATTTTCCACAACAAAATGCTAGAAGGAAAACATGATGAGCAAAAGAAGCCAAACAGAAAAAGTTCTAGAACAAATTGATTCGTAATGTCAAACATCAAATCAGTGGTTGCCTATGGCAAGAGATGGGGTGAATGATGACAGAGGAGCAAGAAAAAACTTTCTAAGGTGATAGAATTATTTTATATCCTGATTGGAGTGTTGGCTACATGGATATATACATTTACCAAAACTCACTGAACTGCAGAGTAAAAATATATGCCTTACATTATATATAAATTATACTTAAATTAAACTGATTTCTAAAATATGTTCCCTATATCTCACTCTGCCCCTCACCCCATCTCAAAAGTAAACATTAAAAAAAATTTAGGGGCGCCTGGATGGCTGTCAGTTAAGCTTCTGACTTCAGCTCAGACCATGATCTCGCAGTCTGTGGGTTTGAGCCCTGCATCAGGCTCTCAGAACCTGGAGCCTGCTATGGATTCTGTCTCCTCTCTGCCCCTCCCCCTCTCTCTGTCTCTCTGTCTCTGTCTCTGTCTAAAAAACAAACATTAAAAAAAAATTTTTTAAGATGTTCCCTATAGAAAATCTGGAATATGCAGAGAAATTAAGCACGCCCATCACACCAACCAAATAAAGTATCACCATCCTTCTCTCTTCTGACAAAGACCATGCCTACTGGAAATAAAAATATACCTCATGTCTTCCTTAAAGGCAATACAGAAATACTGGTTAAGCCCCTGAATTTTGGAATCCCTTTCTCAGGTGAGTCAAAACCTACTAACTTAAATCCCTTCAACTCCATTACTACTGTTACTAACCACTGTATGCCTAAATCTCCTCAACTGAAAAATGGAAATATTTACCTTAAAGGGTTCTTGTAAATTTTAAACAAAATAATGTATGCACACGCTGGCTTTTATTATTATTTTTAAAGATGAAGAGTCACCTAGCTTTTAGAAATCATCCTGGCAGGGGTGCCTGGGTGGCTCAGTCAGTTAAGTGTCCAACTTCAGCTCAGGTCATGATCTCGAGGTGCATGAGTTCGAGCCCCGCGTCGGGCTCTGTGCTGACAGCTCAGAGCCTGGAGCCTGCCTCTGATTCTGTGTCTCCCTCTCTCTGACCCTCCCCTGTTCATGCTCTGTCTCTCCCTGTCTCAAAAATAAATAAAACGTTAAAAAAAAATTAAAAGAAAAAAAAAAGACCTCAAGTGGAGAATAAGGATAAAGGCAAATCAGAGGAATGGCAGGCAGGAAGGTGGTTATGAAAATAAGATGGTTAGGGGCACCTGGGTGGCTCAGTCGGTTAAGCGTCTGACTTTGGCTCAGGTCATGATCTCGAGGTTCATGAGTTCAAGCCCCATATTGGGCTCTGTGCTGACAGCTCAGAACCTGGAGCGTGCTTCACATTCTGTGTGTGTCTCTCTCTGCCCTCCCCTGCTCATGCCTCTGTCTCTCTCTTTCTCTCAAAAGTAAATAAACATTTAAAACAAAAATCATCCTGGCAAAAAAAAAATCCACAAGCTTCCGTTTTCTCTTTCTTTTTTTTGGAGGGGGGGGGGGTAGGCCTTTAATCCTCTTAGGTACACCCACCTCAAGTTAGTCTATCTTATTCAAATGAACCTCAATTCCTCTTGAACATCATATCAAAACCCTGGGGGCACCTGGGAGGCTCAGACTGTTAAGAGTCAAACTCTTGGTTTCAGCTCAGCCCAGGCTCAGCTCATGATCTCATAACCATGAGATGGAGGCGTCACTCCATGCTGACAGCACAAAGCCTGCTTGGAATTCTCTCTCCCTCTCTCTCTGCCCCTCCTCCCACTTGCACTTTCTGTCTCAAAATAAGAAAACATTAAAAAACAAAACAAAACAAAAACCCCTGAACTGTTAAAGCACCCAAAGGGTGGGGTAACAAAATAAATACAAATGAAACAAAAAACTAGATTAGGAAAGCTGGCAGCTGGCTAAGAATGTAGGATCTAATGTGGTGAGCAAAACTGCCCAAGGAAACAATTTCTCCTCGGATAAAGTCCAACAAGTTTATTAAACAAAATTTGTTTTTGCTCTTCCTGTATCATTTGGGTCAAAATATGTAAGCTGGAAGATATTAAGAACATGTTCTAAAGAATAAGAACTAGAGTCATAAGGAGAAAAAACAGAGTTACTTACATTCTAATGATTGAAGGTAAAGGCATACCTGGAAAACTGGATTAGGAAAAACACCTCTGGGTAGAGAGCACACCCTTAACGTGAATTCAACAATATGAAAACAATGAAAAAATAATTTAAACCATGTAGATTATGCTTGCAATTCTGCTCAATAATTATATACCCAAATGAACACAAGAAAGATAAAATTTTACCATTCTCTAGTTGGTCTCACTTCCCATGTGCCTCTCGTGATATAAACATCTTACTGTGCTGTCAGATTCTAATGTTGAGAGCCATTTATTTTTCCCACAACATGAACCATAAACATAGCCTACTACTTCTTCTAGTGTTTAACAATGAAATGTGATTTGTTCCAATACTAAAGGAAAAACAGGATACACTGGACTCTAAGAGACTGTATGTCTATATTTTATGGCCAACTTTAGGGATTTCCAAGGTTATTTTGACTGACATTTTTGCCTACCTTGGGTCTGTGTATTCTGACAGCAAAGTGAAAATCCTTGTGGCGAGAACTATAATAGCAAGCCTATTAGACAACTGAGGATACTAGTATGGAGAAACCAAGGATTCATGATCCTCTATGCTAATGTCAGCCACCTTATTCAACAAACCCTTTTTGGCTGTTTTGCTACTAGCCACTGCTCAAGGTCACAATTAAGAAGATAGTTAAGATACTATTCTATCCCCCAAAAAGCTCACATTCTGGATAAATATAGTAATCTTAACCCCAATGTGGATTTCCATACATGTAAGTCTAGCCTAGACACATTTACTTATATACTTTATGGGCAATCTTTAGAATTTTGGTTTCAGTATATATATGAGTTCTTCCTGTTAGAAATAATCAGAAAAAAGAGCAACTGATGATTAATAAAAATGACAGGAAAGAAAAGAAAAAAAATTTTTTAAGTATTTATTTTTGGGAGAGAGAACAATCAGGAAAGCATGTGCACACAGGCTGTCAGAGCAGAGCTCTACGTGGGACTCTAACTCACAAACCATGAGATCAGGACCCAAATGGAAATCAAGAGTAGGACACTTAACCAACTGAGCCACCCAGGCACCCTGAAAAGAAAAAATATTTTAAATTGAAGCTTGTTCAAGATAAAGGAAGATGACTGAAATGGGAATAAAATGGGTAATTTCAAGAGTCTAAAAAGAATGATGTACTCTGTGATGGCAAATCACAGGATAAATACAAGTTAGGTGATCCAAACTTTTTCCATCCAAGCACCTAGGATCAGATCAGAATCTGGAAATGTTAACTAGGCAACAGAAATTAATTTTACAGTAGCTTATTAATATTTTAGAAGATAAACTACCATTGATAATATATTAGCTACCATTTATTCAGTTTACTATTTTCATTCAACAAGTATTTATGAGAGTCTATTATAATGTGGCCACTGTTGTAGGCACTGAGATCAGCAGCCATGAGCAGGATATAGAAAGTCTTTGCTTTCATGAAAATTAGATGCAAATGAAGACAAACAAGGCACAAGTAGACAAACAATCATGATAATTTTAGAGAGAAATTTGTGCTATTAAGAAAATAAAACAGGGGCGCCTGGGTGGCTCAGTCAGTTAAGCGTCCGACTTCGGCTCAGGTCATGATCTCGTGGTCCGTGCGGTCCGTGAGTTCGAGCCCCGCGTCGGGCTCTGTGCTGACAGCTCAGAGCCTGGAGCCTGTTTCGGATTCTGTGTCTCCCTCTCTCTGACCCTCCCCTGTTCATGCTCTGTCTCTCCCTGTCTCAAAAATAAATAAAACGTTAAAAAAAATTAAAAAAAAAAAGACCTCAAGTGGAGAATAAGGATAAAGGCAAATCAGAGGAATGGCAGGCAGGAAGGTGGTTATGAAAATAAGATGGTTAGGGGCACCTGGGTGGCTCAGTTGGTTAAAGCATCTGACTTTGGCTCAGGTCATGATCTCGAGGTCCATGAGTTCAAGCCCCATATCGGGCTCTGTGCTGACAGCTCAGAACCTGGAGCCTGCTTCAGATTCTGTGACTCCCTCTCTCTCTGCCCTTCCCTGGATTGCACACCCTCTCTCTCTCCCTCACTCTCTCTCTCGCGCTCAAAAGTAAATAAACATTAAAAATTAAAAAAAAAAAAAGATGGTTAGCTATTGGTTTTTTTAACAACCAAAATTCTCTACATATTCTCTCAGATTTATAGAGGTAAAGCAGTCTGTGTTTGACCTATTCCTCCTCTTTTCATTTTATTATGACCAAAAAACTTTTTTTTTTTTTTTAATGTTTATTCTTGAGACAGAGAGAGACAGAGCATGAATGGGGGAGGGTCAGAGAGAGAGGGAGACACAGAATCTGAAGCAGGCTCCAGGCTCTGACCTGTCAGCACAGAGCCCGACGCGGGGCTCGAACTCTGGGACCGTGAGATCATGACCTGAGCCAAAGTCGGCCGCTTAACCGGCTGAGCCACCCAGGCGCCCCCCAAAAAACTTTTTAAGTATAGTTGACAATGTAACATTAGTTGCAGGCATACAGCACAGTGATTCAATCTCTCTGTGTTATGCTATGTTCACCACAAGATGCTGCCATCTGTCATATGATGCTATATAATACCATTGACTATATTCCCTATTCTGTACCTTTTATTCCTATGACTTATTCATTCTATAACTGGAAGCCTGTATCTCCCACTCCCCTTCACCCATTTTGTCCATCCCCACCTCTCCCCTCTGGCAACCACCAGTTTGTTCTCTTTACTTATAGGCCTGATTCTGCTTTTTCTTTATTCATTTGTTTTATTTTTTAGATTCTACATATAAGTGAAATCATATGGTATTTGTCTTTCTTTGACTTATTTCATTAGCATAACATCCTCTAGATCAATCCATGTTGTCACAAGTGGCAAAATCTCATCCCTTTTTTATGGCTGTATAAGATTCCATAAAATGGCCATTTTTATCTGGTACTATATACAGTTCTTTAAAGAAATGTGATTTCACAGAAAATACAATCAAATCTGTGACACTCTGCAGATGTTCTGTAATAAAAGTATTACATCACATGATTTTCTTCACTTAATGACTACCTTCTATTAAAGAACACAGTTGTTAAAGTAGACTTAGACTTTGTAAAATGAACCTATTTACATGTGTACTTTTTCACATATTTAAACATGATTCTACCACTAACAGTTGAGAAGAGCCAATTTCCGTATCAACAATGTAACTTGCTGCTGGTATTTATCAAAAACAAAAGTTCACATTTTGTTTAAACATGGTAAATTATACATGTAACTTTCTCTCAAATTTCCTTGCAATCCCCACTAAATGAAAAAATATTTTAATTCACCAAAAAAGAAAAGGAGCTAACAACAAGAAAGAACAACAAAATCTTATCTGACAACAACTCCCAAAAGAGAACAGGAAAAAAAAAAAAATGACTAAGATGTCATGAAACCTAACACAAAAATATTTCTTAAAATTGAAGGACATAAGCCCTTGCTACCTCCATCCTCAGAAATCACCATTCTCCTCATCCACTCCACTCCAGTCACAACAGCTTCTTGGCTTTTCCTTGAGCAGGCCAAGTATGCTATGCTATTTAAACTGCCCGAAATGCTTGTCCCCCAGATAGCCACAAGGATCTCACTTGTTTCCTTTCAGTCTGTGCTAAAAATGTTTCCTGGTCCTTGAGACCATCCCCGATCATCTTACATTTCAAAAGTTAACCTCACTCCTGTCTTCTTTTACCAGCTCAGTTATTGCCATAATCACCATATGTAAAATTTACTTGTTTTCCCAATAGAGCCTAGTCTTTGTTTTCACCATTATTATGTGCCCCAAAGCTTAGAACACAGAGTTGGTATTCAATAAATACGTGTTGAGTTATTACTTAAAATAACCTAAAGTTGTGACACAACTATATCAAAAGAAAGGGTGAAGAAAGAAGTGTGAATTTCTTTTCCATAAGAAGATAACTGGCACAGCAAGGCTCAAACATTCTGACTTGTGAACCCCTTTAGACTCTTAAAAATAATTGAGAATCTCCCAAAACTTTAAATTCTAGGTTATATTTAATACAATATTAGAAAATAAAATTAATGCTTAAAAATTTATTTTTTAAAAACAGCAATAGTAAGTCTATTACATGCTAATATTAAGTAACATCTTATCTCTTCAAAAAAGTTAAAGAGTAGTACTATTACACATTTGTGCTAATCTCTTTAACGTCTGACTTAATAGAAGAAACTTGGGATTCTTAAATCTGCTTCTGTATCCTATCTAATAAGAAATCCAGCTTTTGGGCACCTGGGTGGCTCAGTCGGCTGAGCGTCTGACTTCAGCTCAGGTCATGATCTCATGGTCCATGAGTATGAGCCCCGCGTTGGGCTCTGTGCTGACAGCTCAGAGCCTGAAGCCTGCTTTGGATTCTGTGTCTCCCTCTCTCTGCCCCTCCCCCACTCACCCTCCTCTCTGTCTCTCTATCTCTCTCTCAAAAATAAATATAAACATAAAAAAAAAAAAAAAGAAACCCAGCTTCACACAAATATGTACTCAAAAGAGAAGAATATCTTGGGGCACCTGGGTGGCTCAGTAGGTTAACCATCTGACTCTTGATTTTGGCTCGGGTCATGATCTAGAAATTCGTGGGTTTGAGCCCCACATCAGGATCCACAGCTAGCAGCACAGAGCTTGCTTAGGATTCTCTCTCTCTCTGCCTCTCTCTCTGCCCCCCACCACCCTGCTCGCACTCTTTCAAAATAAATAAACTTAAAAAAAAAAAAGAGTATCTTTAATAACTTTGTCAGATAAGTGTATACACTATTCTTTGATATTAACCCAAAACAAAACTTAGTAATTATAATTTTGTAAAGGTTACTTGTAATGCTGAATCTGATAACTTATCAATGTAACTTCTTATCATTTCATTAAATATCTATTGATTTATCTTGCACTTAAATAGATCTTTCACACATACATGATTTTGTAATATCATGCACAGGTCATTAGAAAAGTTGGTCCACAAAGTTATGCATATCTTCCAAACACTGACACATTTCATTATATAATAGTCATTTTATACACATTTTGTTAATATCACCATCAATTTCATCAAAAAGGTCCTAAGAAGCTGCCAAACACATAGTGGCAGATATGCATTCCAAAATTCTAATTTTTGCTTGAAAGCCTTAATTTTATCTTGGCAATAATTTCTGTCAGTTGTTTTCCCTCACTTCATTTATTTTTGAGAAAACATACACAAATACCCAAGTTTAAGTAACTACAGTTTTCATTCTTTCAAGTAAAAATACAGTTCCATTAAAAAAAAGCAACTAAGTTTGCTAGTTCATCCTGCAACTCAATCAATCACACAAGTACTTTTCTTCAAGACAAGCATAATTTGGGATGAAGCAAAAGTGCCTTACAACATTCTCATTTTATCACATGAAATATTAAAAAAAAAATATTAAAAAGACATGTACTCAAGGGTCAAGATTAATAAGACAGGTTTTACTGCTTTATAAAGAACTTTGTTAAAAGAAACTGGTTTTATTTTTGTTTTTTTCATGGTTTTCATTCTTAAATGAAACTGGCTTTGTAAATGTGTAGTAATGAAAAATATGATGACTATTAGTACAGTTTTAGCCACGGTCTTAATATGCACTGCAGGGCCAGCAGTTTTACCCATCACTGTTTGTACTATCACTGCAAATGCCAACATAGTTAAGTAGTGAAGAACTTACTATTATCAAATAGTTTCATTCAACCCAGTCAATTTGCTGAAACACTTGCAGACCTCCCCACAAGAGGCCATACTGCTGTGCTGTATACATATAAAATAGTAAGAGGAGATAGATCTTCAGGGAAAAGAAGAGGGATGGCAAGAAAATTTATTTTTCTGTGTATACCCTTCATATCTTATGAATTTGGTACCCTGTGTATTGCTTTTATCTTTAAAACTTAAATATATTTTTTAAAAGACAGCAAAATCACTGACATCAAAAGTAAGCAGATATGTAAGCATACTATAAGAAATATGATAGTAATACCAGAAAAAAAAAAAAAAAAAACCTCTTAGGAGTTCGACTTCAGCTCGAGTAATGATCTCACAGTTTGTGGATTTGGACCCGCTGTGCTGACAGCTCAGAGCCTGGCGCCTGCTTTGGATTCTGTGTCTTCCTCTCTCTGCCCCTCCCCCACTCACGCTCTGACTCTCTCTCAAAAATAAACAAACATTAAAAAAATTTTTAAACCATGTACATATATTAATTGCCTCAAAAATTAACTGGTTAAAAACCATTCAAATTATTGTCTGGTATCTTGGTGGCTGCTCCTGCTTGGGGCCATCCCTCACCTAAGGCAGGAAGATGGTGGCTGCAAAAAAGACAAAAAAAGTCACTGGAGTCAATTACCTCTAGTCTCCAACTACTTACGAAAAGTGGAAGTATGTACTGGGGTACAAGCAGCTGAACATGATCGGACATGGCAAAGCAAAACTGATGATCCTCGCCAACAACTGCCCAGCCTTGAGGAAATCTGAAATAGATTATTACACCATGTTTGGCCAAAACTGGTGTCTATCACTAGAGTGGCAATAACACTGAACTGGGCACAGCATGTGGGAAATACTACAAAGTATGCACACTGGCTATCATTGACCCAGGTGATTCTGGTATCATTAGAAGCATGCCAGAACAGACTGGTGAACAGCAAATCACACAAAATTTTCCTTAAATAAAACTGGCCAGAGCTTGTTTTAAAAAACAAAAAAGCCCAAAATACTGTCTGGAAAAATACTTACAAATCAGGGTTAAAAAATAAATAAATAAAGCAAATACCCACACACAGGTGAGAAAATGGCTGTGAGACATACCTTGTAACAATATCCAGAAAAATGTCCATGTATTTCCACTCATATTTGAAACATTAGTCTATATTATAATTAAAAATCTCACTTAAAAAGCTAGTTAAGGGGCACCTGGTGGCTCAGTCGGTTCAGCGTCTGACTTCGGTCATGATCTCGTGGTCTGAGTTTGAGCCCCACGTTGGGGCTAACAGTTCAGAGTCTGGTGCCTGCTTCAGATCCTGTGTCTCCCTCTCTCTCTGCCCCTCCCCGGCTCATGCTCTGTCTCTCTCTCTGTCAAGAATAAATAAACATTAAAAAAAATAATAATAAATAAATAAATAAAATAAAAGGCTAGTTAAAAAGCAACAATTTCCTTCAGACTAGAATGTCTGACGACTTAGTTAAAAACAATGAGGTATGCACACCTTGTCATTTTTAATTTTTTTTTTTAATGCTTATTTATTCTTCAAGAGAGAGGATGAGCAGGGAAGAGGCAGAGAGAGGGAGACACAGAATCCGAAGCAGGCCCGAGGAAGCTGTCAGCACAGAGCCCGACACAGGGCTCGAACCCACGAACTGCAAGATCATGACCTGAGCCAAAGTCGGACGCCCAACCAAATGAGCCACCCAGGCACCCCTACACCTTGTCATTTTTAACAGTTAAGTGATTAAACCCTCAACATATGAAATGTAACACAAAGTAAAATAATATTTTATTTTTTCTATTTCATTTGATCATAATTAAGATCAAATCAGAACTTATTTATTTTTAAAAATAGAAAAATAGGGGCGCCTGGGTGGCGCAGTCAGTTAAGCGTCCGACTTCAGCCAGGTCACGATCTCGCGGTCCGGGAGTTCGAGCCCCGCGTCAGGCTCTGGGCTGATGGCTCAGAGCCTGGAGCCTGTTTCCGATTCTGTGTCTCCCTCTCTCTCTGCCCCTCCCCCGTTCATGCTCTGTCTCTCTCTGTCCCAAAAATAAATAAACATTGAAAAAAAAATTTTAATAAAAAAAATAAATAAATAAAAAATAGAAAAATAATACAGTGTTTTATGGCAAATATAATAAATTACTACATTTATTTACTTCATAAATAAAATCTTCATAGAAATATAAACCCACTATCAACATCTAAGTTTAGGTTTCTCAGAGGATGTCCTGATCCAGGAAATAAGAGATTATTTCTATATATAAACAGAAAACTCAAGGATGCCTGGGTGGCTCAATGGGTCGAGTGTCTGACTTCAGCTCGGGTCATGATCTTGTGGTCTGTGAGTTCGAGCCCTGCATCAGGCTCTATGCTGACAGCTCAGAGCCTGGAGCCTGCTTTGGATTCTGTGTCTCCCTCTCTCTCTGCCCCTCCCCCACTCATGCTGTTTCTCTCTCTCAAAAATAAATAAATGTTAAAAAAAAAAATTAAACAGAAAACTCAAAAGCAAATTGGACTCCTCACTAAAAGGAACCAGGGCTCCTTAAAGATTCCAAGACTGAGACAGGAAAGATATAAGATGAGCTTGAATTTCTTGTTGTGCCAGAGAGAAAGGAAATACAGTATTCATAAAAAATTATGTATGTCAAAAAACACAGGAGCCAGGGTGGAGAGGCTCTCACTGGACAAACGTGGGATAATTTGAGCATCAAAATAAGTAAAGGCAGTAATGGATTTATAATCCATTGAATAAAACACGAAGTAGATAGGTTCATATTGATAATAGATAAAAGAGTGCTTCTTCCATACAACAGCCTATTGATTAGAGATGGTAGAGTTTGAAATAAGCATTCTGCAACCATCAAAGTAAATATCAACAGAGGCAAGAATCATCAATGGATGTTTACATAATGTCATTATCATCCCTAACAAAATTAACATAATTCCTTAATATCTAATATCCTTGATATATGATATCCATTCACATTCATATTTCCCCCAAAGTGTTCCAAAAAGGACTTCCTACAATTGATTTGAGTGAGGATTTAAACAAGGTCAACACATTACATTTGGTTGCTACACATAAAATATTTTTAACATCGTCTGTCAGCAATTATGGAAAAGCCTAACACACAAACCAAACAACTTACACTTGTAGATTCTCCAGAATCAAACACAATCCAATGCCTTTGCTGTTCCCTTTATCTGCAAGATTCCTCAAAATTATCAGTATGGCTGATTCTTTTTAGTAAATGATCACAACTCATCACCTCTAAAAAGAAGTTAGGCCCTCCCTAACCACCTAATCCACAGTACAGCTCCACTTCCACTCATTCTTCATTACATGGTCTTATTTTCTTCATGGCACTCACCACTACCTCAAACTATTCTGTTTATTATGTTTCCCACAGTAGAATGACAACTCCCTGAAGGCAAAGTGCCTTCCTCACTGGAGACCAAAAACAATACTGAGAACATGAGACATTCAATAAATACATACTGAGTAACTAAGTAATAACTCAGTACCCTTATTTAAAATGTAAGCTCAATTTAGTATTTGTTTTTAAACATCTATAGCTCACTCCACATGTAATGATATGAATTGAATACCTGTAGAAACCTGGGTCAGCTGTTACCAAGAATCGGTGGGATCAGGAAAGAAAGAACAGAGGTGTAAGGCATTCAAACGCAATTCTGGACTTTAACTGAACGATTACAGGTTTCTGAAAGAAAAATTATTCACGATGATTTAAAGAGCATTACCAGAAATAGAACAAATTTCATCTCTTAGTATCATATGAGAGCTATTAAATCATATATAATATCTACAACGGGAGAGAAGTATTATCTAGAACAACAAACATGGCTGCCTCCTGGGTTTTTTTCTTTTTTTTTTCTCACCTAATATAAACATGAAGGAATTTAACTCTCAGTATAGCACTTCTTTCTAGGAATTGAATCATAATGAATACACCAATAAGTACCAAAAACACCTAACTAAAAATATGAATCATTAAATTGGGACCTAGAGAAACCTAGAAAGCCATCCCACACTTCTCATTTAACAATTGAAAGAGATCAGAAGCCAAGGATGGTTATCAATAAAGTCACCTATCTAATGAATAGCAAGCAAAGCTAGATCTAAAATCCAGATCTCCTATCTCCAGCCTTATACTCTTTCATAAGATAATGTCACCCATAGAATGCTAATGTCAAGTTACTAACATACTTTAATTACTATCATTTTTAATGTTGTCACTTTTTTTCTTCCTATTGAAGTCCTAGCTCACAGAGAAAAAAGTTAAAACAAGACACATATAACTATGCTCTAAGTAAATAAAGCATGTTACAGAAACCCCTCTTTGGCAAAATAATAAAATGTCTAAAAAATTTAATTGGCATGACTCAAGAGTTTTTAATCCCACTTTAAATTTTAAAATGAAAATAACGGGGCACCTGCCTGGCTCAGTTGGTGGAGCATGGGACTCTTTACCTGGGTGTTCTAAGTTCGAGCCCCACACTGGGTGTAGCAATTACTTAAAAAATAAGTAAAGAGCCACATATATAAGATCCACCATCCCTGTGAACAAGGAAAGAGTCTCCTTTAAGTTTTTCTTAAAATATTGTTCAGACGAATTCACAAACATCGTCACCAGCTTTTAGAATACTACTCTGAATCTTAGATGGCAAACAAATGAGCAGGGGAAAAATGTCATGTGTCCAAGGTTAATGAGAAGAAATGGACAAAAGTAAAATAATTCAAGGCTTTAAAAAA
Organism: Acinonyx jubatus; assembly: GCF_027475565.1. NCBI lineage: Eukaryota > Metazoa > Chordata > Mammalia > Carnivora > Felidae > Acinonyx > Acinonyx jubatus. The sequence continues at coordinate 44,901,221 of NC_069386.1, forward strand.
AATTAAGGATTGTTTTCAGAGTAAGAGGGCCTCTTTCTCATCCCGTTTTATCTCACAAACACAACCAAAGACTACTGTTTAGTATGAAAAGCAACAGTTTATATTGACATGAAAATATTTACTAAAAAACATATAGTAACAAACCATCAAAATGTAGATCTTCACCATAATAAAGCTGAGTAAAAATAGTATTACAGAACTTCCACGTAATATCGAAATCACATTCTAACGTTTGAAAGCAAACACACACACACACACACACACACACACACACACAAAATGGGAAAGCAAATGGGACCTCAGCTTATATTTTCCCCAGGCTGTTCTTTTCGACTGAAGAGGTCCCTAATACAAGAAAATTAAACATAAAAATACCAAGTAAAATAAAGTTTGTATTAAGTCGGGCTCAAAAGCTCAAACAACTATAAAATGAAGTCTATGTCAGCTGGCACCTGACCACTCCAGAGAGTTCTAAATTCATACTGCACATAAATCAAGAAACAGGAAAGCACACAATACAATGGAGTCACCTCACAGTACGAACATGAACAAATTAAATGAATACCCTATATACTTCCTGGTATTTTTAAGCACTAAAACTTGGGACTTGCGTTAAGAAGTATCTGTAAAGATCTATTATAGCCTATTTAAAAGCTATGGTGACAAACCTCTATTTCTACAGTACAGAACAGATATTTCCACTACAGCCTTGCCACTGCCTCTGACAAATTACCTAAGGACAATAATAAAATATACAGCTTCTTTTCTAATGACCAAACCAACTCTACACAAAAATCTGACGCGTCTGTATTTCTGCTGTTCCGCGGACGTTTCCTTGATCACATAAGACGGCAACTCCCTAACCGTCAGGGCTGACTTAGCGCCCTCCAACACCCCCGGTGCGGGTTACCTTCATCACTCCATTGTCAAATCGTACTCCCACGCCTCAGTCCTCAGTCCCCTTCCTAGACTCTAGGGAGAGTCCAAAGAGGAAAAGAAATCCCCTCACCCACACTCCCTTACTGTGGGGTGTGGGTGTGGGTGTGTCTGTAGACGAATGCTTTGCTCAAACACAATTAATTCTCCTGCGAAGACCCAGACCCTAAGTCACTATGGAGCCAGCAGTAACCGGCCGGTCGCCGACCCCAGCCTTCCGCGGCCGCAGCCCTTCCTCTTTCTCCCCTCCAGGCCGGCCCCTCCCCCGTTGCGCGCACGCGCGGCCTCCAATCGATCCCCTCCCCCCTAGCCCCCTCACCTTAATCATTAGCTACCCTTTTCCCAGAGTCCGGGAATCACTGGCCCAGGAAGGAAGACAGCAGATGGAACAGGGGAGGAGGATGCGTCGAGAGCCAGTGATCTGGGCTTTCAGATCTCGGCCTAATAGGCCCCTATAGTCAAGAGCTGCGTCTGTCACCGCCACCAAACCGTACGAGCGGCAGCGCCTGGTTCGGCCCAGTTCACCCGGCCTGGGTTCAGAACGCCTGATTTGATCCCACAAGAACTCCTTCCCTGAAGCTGCGGGCGTTTCTGTGCTGCGCAGACCGAACACCTCGCCACCGTCGCCGCCACTGCTGCTGTTCTCCTGCCGCCGCCGCTGCCGCCGCCTAACCAATCCCTCCTCTACCGAGCGAGCACGACACTCAGAGTCTTTACGACAGTTCGGAAAGTGAGGGAGCAGTAGTCTTCACGCCTCCATCAATATCTGTTTCTGCGCTTGCTCAGATTCATGTTTCTCAATGTCCCGCCCCCTCTTCCTCAGCCCTCCCCCTTTGTATTTGCTTTACGAAGTCTGTTAGCGAAGCCTAACGATTTCATGAAGCTCGTTATTTTATTTTCCTTGGTGATTGTATTCTACATTTAAGCAAAATACTATTTACTGGCTAATTTTTTTCGTAACTGAAAAGTACAATTAACCACAGAATTATTGACTACATTTACAGTACATTTAAACGAAAATACGGTTTACTGTCACACACAAAAAATGATACCCAAATCATACTCGCTAATGACATAAAGATCATAGCACCCCGATCTTAGGGTGAATTTGCTTCCAGAATCACATCAAAAGTGGTAACGTATCCTGGGAACTGACTGTACAATCACCTACGCCTTCTTAATTATTTTATGAAAATCAGTAGATAGCAATTGCTTCATTACGTGCATTAGGAGGATGTACGGAAGGAGAATGTAGGCTTTAGAATCAGTGAGACAGACTTCCTTTCAAATCCTGATGATGCCAATTAACAGCATTCGGATTCATTATACCTTTATAAATCTTTCCAAAAAAAGAAAAGAAAAGAAAGAAAACGTTAGTTACACTTCAATTTAAAAAGAAAATAAAAGGGCATCTTAAGCAAAAAATAAAATAAAATAAAATTGTTTCTTTACAAAAAGAACATTATTTACCTCAAAGGGTTCTTGTGAGATTAAATAAGACAGTTCATATAATGTTGTGAACATTATTTACCAATTAAGTGTTCAATAAACATTAATTCCCTCCCTTTGTTATCAACCTATCTTTCTCAATATGTTTTCTTTTGTTCACTTGTGTTCTCCATACTGTTGTGTGAAGGAAATATATTAAAATAATAATAATAGTGGCACCTGGGTGACTCAGTCAGTTAAGTACCCGACTTCAGATCAGGTCATGATCTCAAGGTCCCTGGGTTCCAGCCCCACATCGGACTCTCTGTGCAAAGAACCCACTTCAGATCCTCTCTCTCTCTCTCTCTCTCTCTCTCTCTCTGCCCCTCCACTCATGCTCTCTCCGTCTCTCAAAAATAAATATTTTAAAAAAGAAAAAAAGAAAAGAAAAGATCACAGGTTTTGTGGGAAAACTGGAAGAGCATTGGAGTAGGAATTTTCCTCAGTCCTCCTATTTTCTTGCTCTAAACATAAAATTCTACCTGGACTATCTTATCTACTGCCATGATTTCAATTGTTATTGACTCATGACTTCTCAAAATCATGTACTTCCAGAACAATATTTCCAGACCTAACCTTTTTTTCAAGCTCTTGACCTGTGCTCTTCAAGGAAGTAGACACTGGCCCCATGTAGCTATTGAGCACTTGAAATGTGGTGAGTATGAATTGAAAAGCACATTAAGTGAAAAATATACATCCAATTCAAAGATACAATACAAAAAATTGTAAATATCTCAATAATTTTAATATTCATCACATGTTGAAATAATATCTTGGTTAGATTGGGGTAAATCAGTGTTTCTCAAGCAGGGATAATTTTGTCATCCCCTCCCCGCCCCCCCCCCTGGGATATTTAGCAATATCTGGAGACATTTTTGGTGTTCACAACTTGGGGGAAGGATGGCTACTGACCTCTACTAACAAGAGGCCAGGGATGCTGCTAAACGTCTTACAATACACAGGACAACCCTCCACAACAAAGAATTTTCTGGCCAAAAATGTCAATAGTACAGTTGAGAAATCCTGGGGCTAAATAAAATATACCACTAAAGTTCATTTCACCTGTTTCTTTTACTTTTTAAATATAACTACTATAAAATTTAAAATTACATCTGTAGCTCACATTATACTTCTGTTGGACAGTGTGGACTGATCTAGACCCATATGGCTATTTTACTGGATATGTAATTTCCACTTTAATGTCCCACAGGTATCCCTAACACATTGTGTTCAAAATAAATAAAAATAAATAAATGTAGGTATACTGTATTCACACTATAACATGGAAGGAACAGGGTGGTGTAGTAGTGCTCTGAGAACACAAAGATGGAACACGATAGTCAAACCAAGAGGAAGTGATGTGTAAACTAAACTTTGCGACATAAATGAAGACAATCAAATGAAGCAAATAGAACATTCCAGGCAGAAAAGATCAGTACACTAAGGTACAGAAACAGCAAGAAGCAAATTCTCTAATAGGATCTACTGAATGTGTTGTGCAGAGAAACTATTGAGAGATAAGGGAAGAAAAGTAGATAGAAACAGACTAAGTAAGGTTATTTTTGCTAGCATGAGGAATTTGAACTATTTTATACTTAAAACTATGGTAAGCCATTAAAGGAAATCAACCGGAGGAGTAATAATCAGATTGACTATCAGAGATATCATTATATATTCAGAGTAGGGGCTGGATTGGAAAGGGACAAAAATAGAGAGGCGAAGACCAGTTGAACTGGCAAGCAAAAAGTGACGAGGGTGGTGGAAATGAGAATGAGAAGGAAGAGACAGATACAAGAAGAGTAAACAACTGGAGTGAAGGAGAAGGAGAATCTCAGAAGCTTCCAAATTTACAGTAAGCGGTTGGGTGGAAGTGCCATTCAGGAAAAAGAATGGCAAAACCCAACTTTGGGGTATGGAAATTTTGATTGGGGTGGGATGAGAAAGAAGGTTGAAAGGAAATAATTACTTCTTTATTGGGCAGGTTGAGTTTGAGGTGTCTAATATTTAGCCAAAGTGTAGATTCCAGTAAGCTGTTGGATATGTGGGTTTGGAGCTCAGGAAAAGTCTGGGCTGAAGACAGAGTTTTGATAGGAATTAGCTTGTGATCACTGAAGCGGTAATTTTGATGAGGTCACCCAGAATATCAGTGAAAAGAGACAGATATCTGGGGAAAGGTGATATTTTAAGAGTGGAAGAATGAAGAAGAGTCCCAGAAAAATAAGGATGGGCCAGAACAAAAGCAAAGAAAGAAAAACCCAAACAAATAGGTGGCAGGCCAAGTGAGAATAAGAGTTTCAATGATGAAGTGGGTGATCAAAGATATGAAATGTCCATTCATTTGGCAATAAGGAGATCTGTAAACAAGAGTAATCTCAGTAACTGTCATACATTTTAGAACAGAGGTTCTCAACAGGGTTGACTGTGACCCCCAGGGATTGACAATGTCCAAAGATATTTTTTGCTGTCACAACGGGGGAGATGCTGGTGATATCTAATGTCTACAGGTCAGGGACATTGCTAACCATCCTATAATGCACAAGACAGCCCCTAAAACAAAGAATTATCTGGCCCAAAATGCCATAATGATCCAGTTGATAAGTCCTGGCTTAGAATGCACTGAACATTATACATAGACAAGGACCAGTACTTTTTCATGAAAATGGTAAACTGGAAAAAGAAAGATAGACCTATATTTAGCAGGATATGGAGTCAAGAAAGGGAAGGCTTGAATCCTATCAGTAGGCTCAGGGGAGGAGAGTAGCAGAAAAAGAGAAATGAAAGATAATGGAAATATAGGGATGCTCAAAGGAGACAAAGGAAATGGGATTTAAAGCTCAGATAGAAGAATTAGCCTTGGATAGAAGGGATATTCCTTTCATTGATACAAGTGAGGAGAGGTAGGAAAGGATTGCACGAATGAACTAAATTTGTTAGCTTCAGGGGACAAGTCCAGGGCTTGCTCATTGAATGACCTTGATGTCTCTGTGAAACTCTAAGTAAGGTCATCTACTAAGGCAGCAGTTTTGGAAATGGCTGGGTGGAGAGTAATTAGGAGACAGAGATAAAAAATCAGAATAGTCATTAACATGATGGCAGGGCAGACGGTAGGTAGACAACAAATCAAAGGCAGGAAGCCCAGAACAGATAGGGGGACAGGGGTATGACTGAGAGGTCAGGTGCCAGGGAAGTTGTATTTAGGGGAATAATGGTAGATTATAGATTATAGAATTGGGAGAGATCCCTCACCTGAAATCAGTTTCCTGATTTCTGTGCTTCTGCTCCCACCACAATTATCCCACCACTCCCAGTGCAACCTTCAACCACTCTCGGAGTATGGTAGAAACTGATTGAGACACTAAGTTGCTTAAAATCCTTCAAGGACCTTCCATCACCTACACAATAAAGTCACAAGTCCTTGGCTTGTCAAATCAAGCTCTTCAAAATCCAGATTCCCCAGAGCCATTTCACACCACCCATTCCCACCATCCTATTGCCTGCCCCAGCTTAGACTTTGGTGAACTTCTCAAACTACTTGTAGTTCTCCAGAAAAAAATATAGTGTTCCAGTATCTCCCTGCCTTGGCACCTACTATTCCTTCTGTCTTAAAATACCCTCCCTCTTTCCTCCATATTCTTCATCCCTGCTTTATCTGCTTAGCAAACTCTTATCCATTCCTCAAATGGATGAAACATTCCCTTTCCTTGCTCCCTTGTTCTTACAACAGAGCTAATAATCACTCCTGCTTTTGCACTCTCTTCAATCTTTGCATATACTTCTATTAGAAGTATATTTATATATACCTGTCTTCCCACCCCCCAAAAAAAAACTAAGAATAAAACAAATCATGTCCTCCCTTCAGTAGAAAAATACTGCTCATTAAATATTTACTGAATTTACAGAATAAGGAGATGCGGCTCTTGTCTCTATTTTTGCCACTAAGAAGCTAGAAATCCTTAATCTTAATCAAATCACTTGAAGCCTTCCAAAAATTAATTTTACTCTCCTGTGTAAAGATCACAGCTACCCAGCATATAGTCCAAACCAAATTCCACTTGCGTGAAACTGCAGCAAAATAAAATTTACCAAATTAGCCTGCATATATGGGCCAGCAGTATCTAACTATCTAGTAGGCAGGAGTTTGAGAAGCTTGCTTTGAACACAAAAATACTGAGCTGAATTAATGGGTCACTTGCAATAAATGGGAAAAAGGAACAATTTCTACAAATTACCAAAGTCAGAGGGAAAGACTGGTATGCCCACCAACCATCGCATACTTCACAATTACAGAAAGTCTGCAAATGAGAGTAACTGAGTATGTGGTCAGCTTTGAGAGCTCTTCGGAAGAAAATGATGTTTGGAGATTAAATGTAATGAGTTAGGGAGACCTTGGGAACTTGCTGAATATAATTATTTCAATAAATATATTTCCTCAGATGAAAAGGTTTGGGAAGAATTAAAAGGACCTAAGAGATGCACTAGTCAGAATATTTAGCGATTCACAACATTTTACTTTCCAATTAATGTACAAGGATATCACTGAAACTTGAAACAGAAAAGAAAATGTAACAGATTTTACAACACTGCTGATTTAGTTGAGGCAGTACAGGACCTCCTTAAAACTTTATATATAGGGCTGCCTAGGTGGCTCAGCCAGTTTGGTGTCCGACTCCTGATTTTCAGCTCAGGACACGATCCCACAGGCTCAGGATGAAGCCCTGCAACAGGCTCTGTGATGAGCATGGAAACTTCCTGGGATTCTCTCTCTGTCTCTCTCTTTCTCTCTCTCTCTCTCTCTCTCTCTCTCTCTCTCTCTCTCTCTCTCTCTCCCTCTGCCTTTCTCCCCCTGCCCCTTGTGTGCGCACTCTCTCTCTCAAATAAAAACAAATGATTTAAAACTTTGTATATAAATTTTGATTTTAGATTAAAAAACACAGACTGTTTAAAGATTATAAGTCTTTATTACACATACAGAGGAAGTAAAACAGAGAAACAAAGAGAAAATCTTTAGACACAGAACTTCTTTCCTATTACTAACCTACTTTAAAGTCATTTTTTAATCTAATGAAACTATTTTGAAATATAGACTAAAAAGTTGAGGAGTTGGGGTGCCTGAGTGGCTCAGTTAAGCGTCCAGCTTCAGCTCAGGTCATGATCTCACAGTTTGTGATTTCGAGCCCCACATCAGCTCTCTGCTGACAGCTAGGAGCCTGGAGCCTGCTTTGAATTCTGTGTCTCCCTCACTCTCTGCCCCTCCCCCACTCATGCACGCGTGTGTGCTCTCTCTCTCTCTCAAAAATAAATATTTTAAAAAGTTAAAAAAAAAAGAAAATTTGAGGAGTTATTTGGTGGAAGGATAACCTCAAAAGAGTACAATTTGGGTGACTATTTGTAATTTTTAAAGTTTCTCTGACTGCTTTTGGAATGCAGCCTTCAAGACACATTTGAATTACGAAGCACTAATACTATCCATGTGGCTCAGTTTCTGAAAAAGTGAGGCAACAAATTATGGACTAAGAGGGAGGCATAGAATGCCTGAAATTTTGTAGAAATTTCAAGTATCCTGAAATAGTTCTGGATATCTGGCCTAATTCTGGCCAGAAGTTTGAGGCCATCTGGTTCTGTGAAAGTATATTTTCAAATAAAACTATAGGAAAATGAAAGAGAAAGGCACCACCCACCATGGTCATATAGGCCTAGAAACACAACTGAGGTGTCTGAATTGATTGCCAACTGTTCTCAGAACTAGTTTCATCTGCTAATCCCTAGTATTTATATACTCTTTGTCAAATTGGTCATAAGTTTACCACTGAAGTTTCACATTAATTTAACACTTTTTGGAATGTTTTTGCAATGCTGTTTTTAAAATCCATAATTTCTGGGGGTGCCTGGGTGGCCCAGTGGTTCGAGCATCTGACTCTTGATTTCATCTCAGGCTGTGAGTTCGAACCCTGCACCTGGCTCTGGGCTGATGGTGCGGAGCCTACTTAAGATTTTTTCTCCCTCTCTCTCTGACCCTCCTGCATGCTCTCTCTCTCTCTCTATTTCAAAATAAATAAATAAACTTAAAAAAAATAAAATCCATAATTTTTGAAGAACTCACTCCTGTTAGCATTAAAAAATTCACAAGTTTCTGGTCATTAAGTTAGGCTACATAATCTCCAATGCCAGAGCTCTAACATTCCACAGTTTGCTTGTAAGATTTATACAAACCCTGCAAATATTACAATTTCAAGTATGATTTACACACTGGCAAATTATTTGCAAATTCAGAACAAGAAGTAAAAATGTTTTTATTTACTTGCTTGCTACTCACAGATCACATAAAGTTTTCTCCAAACATCAAATGTTTCCCCAAACCATACTGCAATTCTTTGTCTAATGTGTACCTTGAATATAATTGTGGGCTGTAGGATTACAAACAGAGACTGTGATTTTTTAGTTTTTAGATAATACAGTACATTTGAAATATATAACATATAATGGGGGACTATTCAGAAGTATATAGAAGAAAAAACAAGAGAAATAAATGAAACTGCCCATGTCATGAAAAGAGATTTTAAAAGTATTTTACACCTTGAATCTGAATGACTATAGTATTCAGTGCTTCTGGTAAGATTTTAACTATTTTCACATTTTATAAAGCATAAGTCATTATTACACTACTGTTTCAGAACATTGGAAAGATTATTTAGAGATTTTAGTTTAATATCTTATTTTGAAATTTGCTCAAAGTTTTTAAGTTTTGAAAATATGAACGGGTCAAAGTTGACGAAGAGCAAACTCTGAAATCTCATTTATTTGGATTATAAGGATAAATAAAATCATTCTACTCTGAAACCTTCAGTCTTTTAGGATTGAGTTAAACTAGGGAAGAGTGCCACCTGCTGAATAAAAACTACTTAAACATGTCAACATTGTTTTTCAGACCATCTAAAGTTCTAGCATTTTTTTCTCAAAGATGTACATTTAAGATGATCTTCAAACAGGGGTGCCTGGGTAGGTCAATCAGTTAAGCATCTGACCTTTGATTTCAGCTCTGGTCATGATCTCACAACTTGTGAGATCTAGCCCAGCATGGAGCACTGCGCTGAAAGCATGGAGCCTGCTTGGGATTCTCTCTCCTCTCTCTCCTCTCTCTCTCTCTCTCTCTCTCTCTCTCTCTCTCTCTCAGCCCCTCCCCTGCTTGTGCTCTCTTGGTCTCACTCTCACACTCTGAAAAATAAATAAACATTTTTAAAAAGATGATCTTCAAACAGAAAATCTTCCTTAAAAAATCATTCAACTAAATGTTCTCTCGCAGTAAAAGATAATAGACTGGCCATATGTGTCTACTATCCCCAACATCATCCTGAGAAATTATAAAGGAATCAAAAAACATACAAACTCAGGCACCTGGGTGGCTCAGTCAGTTGGGCTGATGACTCTTGATTTCCACTCAGGTCATGATCTCATGGTTTGTGGGTCTGGACCCACATTGGGCTCCGCCCTCACAATGCAGAGCCTGCTTCAGATCCTCTGGCTCCCTCTCTCTTCCCCTCTCCTACACACACACACACACACACACACACACACACACAAAATGTTAAAAAAAAAAAAAAGTACACCCCCCCCAAAAAAAAGAAAATGGGAGCAGATTGTTAGCAAGTGAGTTATTCCTCCCAAACATCTAGAAGATAGAAATCAGATACAGAACTAGTAACTGGTATAGCAGAATGGAAAAATCTATACCACAAAACACTACTAGAAGGGCTACACCAATGAGGGAGCTGATATTCTTACAGAATACACCAGAGGCTAGATATATGGGCCCAAAACAAGGGAGGCTGAGAAACAAAATGGAGAAATGAAAGAGAGAGAGAGAGAGAGAGAGAGAGAGAGAGAGAGAGAGAGAGAGAGATGGATGCCTGGCTGGCTCAGTTGGTAGAGCATGTGACTCTTGATGTTGGGGTTGTGAGTTAAAGACCGACGTTGGATGTAGAGATTACTTCAAAATAAAAGAAAGAGATTAATTTTAAGTGTACAAGTAGCATGGTGAAAAGTCTCTATGCCTCTGTTAACCATGTAAAAAAATATATGGCATCTAGGCTTTGAAGTTAAAAAACAAGGATGGCAATCCTGAAAAGAAAGAGATTGAACTAGTTGAGGAGAACTAGAGCAGCTGGTATAACAATCTGTACTAAATACTTCTAGGCCGTACCTGCCCATACCTGCATAGCAGTAGGCATCACCTTTTTGCACAGACTTTGCATTAGTTTTGCTATACTACATCATTTAAAAATATTTATTGACAAACCAAGATATGCCAGATATTTGAGGGAAAAACTGTAACATAAAAGAGACTAAGATGAACATTTTAAAAAATGACTATAGAGAGTAGGCATAATATAACAAATCAGTGGGAAAATATTTGAAACCTCTAATATCTTCAGAAATTAAAAATGATATTGCATCCTTATGAAAGGAAAGGGATGTTACAAAAAAGCAAGAAAGAATGCTTAGAGATTAAAATGATGGTTTCTGAAACTAAAATTCAATAGAAAAGTTGAAGGATAAAGGCAAGGAAAAGAAACATGAGAGACAAGGTAAGAGTTCTAGAGACCCAATCCTAGAAGTAAAATATCTAATACGAGTTCCAGGAAGGGAGAACAAAGAATATAGAGAAAAGAAATTACAAAAGAAAATAAATACCCAGAACTGAAGATGAGCTATAAAATTCCAAAATCATTTATTCATTCATCTCTTGATGGATACTCAGATTGTTTTCACCTTTTAGCTACCGTGGGTAACGCTGTTATAAACATTCATGTACAAGTAGCTTTTTGAGTCCCTGTTTTCAATTCTTTTGGGTATATCCAAAAGTGGAATTGTTGGGTCATATGGTAATTATAAGATTAGCTCTTTGAAATGCCATCAAACTTTTCCATAGTGGGTGGCTGGTGAATTGTACATTCAGCAATATATGAGAGTTTTTGTTTCTCCATATCCTTGCCAACACTTGTTAACCAGTCTTTTTGATTATAGCCATCCTAGTGAGTAGAAAGTGGCAACTTAGTGTGGTTACACTCTGTTTCATTCCCTTAGTGGTTACCTTAGAAATTATTGTTACCTTTATACCCGCCTGGGAAGAATCCATAAATGGTTGAACAACATTTACCACATACACCCCCAGACACATGCACACACATGACTTATGCTATTTTTTGTCATGTATTACAACTGTATCATTTAAATGCCACAGACATTATTATTTTTTCACACCGCTTATTTTCACAATGTGATTTAGACTCATCATCACAATTATCATTTCCTTTGGTCTCCATTGCTTTCTGCACCTTATCTTTCATGCAAGATTTCCTTCTGCATGACAAACAACTTCTAGAACATTCTTTAATGCTTACCTTCTATGGGCAAATCTTTTACTTTCCTTGGAAATTTATTAATTTTGCTTTCACTACTGAAGTATTTCTAGCATGATAATTTTCTCACAGTACTGTGAAGATAACATTTCACTGTCTTTTGAAGCTCTTGTCATTGAGATATCAGTGGTGAGTTTAACTTCAGCTTCTTCAAAGCTAATTCATCTTTTTTTCTGGCTATTTCAACATTTTCCTCTTTGTCTTGATTTATTAAAGTTTCATTGTTACATGCTTAAGTGAGGATTTATTTTTATATATTCTGCTTGGGCTCTGTAAGGTGTCTTGAATTAGTGGATTATCAGCAATCATGTCTTCAAAGGATTGCATCAGATCCATTTCTTCTCCTTTTCTTCTGGGACTCCAATGAAATACGTTAGATCCTTTCACTGCGTGTGATATGTTGCTTGTCTTTTATATTGTTTTATTTATTTTCTAACTGCTCCCAGCTTCATTCTTGATAGTTTATTCTGTAATTTATTCTAGTCACCTAATTCTCTCTTAGATTGTGACTAATATACTAAACCATTTAAAAAAATTTTGTATTTCATTTTCATTTCTGGAATTTTGATTTCCTTCCACATCTGCTATGTCACTTTTTTATAGTTTAAAACTCCTTACTAAAATTTTCAAGCTTGATTTTTGTCAATAATCATAGTTGTTTTCCAAATTCTGTGCCTGATAATTAAAATTTCTGGAGTCCCTGTGAATTGTTTTCTTCTGTTTGGTTTTGCTGCTGATTTTAACTCATGGTCCCTTGTCTCTTTGTGTGCTTCTTTGTCGTGTGTGTGTGTGTGTGTGTGTGTGTGTGTGTGTGTGTTGGGGGGGTGCTTCTTCATCTTTAAATGTGTTCAGGACATTGCGCTTGAAATTCTACTTACAGAAATCATCTGAGACCTCTTATGTCTATGTACTATGTTGTTATGTTTATACATGATATAAACTGTACTTTGGAAAACAAAATTAACTTTTAATATTTCATACAGAAGAAAACTCAATGAAGAAATCATTGAGTGCTCTGTTCACTCAGAGCAGAAATCAATGAAATGGGGGAAAAAACAGACAACTTAGAAGAAATGGGTAAATTCCTAGAAACATGCACTGACCCAAACTGAATCATAAAATAAGAAATATGAACTTACCAATTACTAGCAAGTATATAGAATCAATAAAACAAAAACCTTTCAACAAACAAAATCCAGGACCAGACAGCTTCACAGGTGAAGTCTACCAAATTTCAAAGAACAAGTAATACCAATTCTTCTCCAACTCTTTCAAAAGTAGAAGAGTAAGGAACTCTTCCAAATTCATTTTATGAGGCCAGCATCACCCTGATACCAAAACCAGACAAGGACACCATAAGAAAAGAAAATATAGGCCAATATCTTTGGTGAACATAGAAGCAACAACATTCAATTAAATATCAGCAAATCAAATTCAACAATTCATTAAAAGGTTAATACACCTTGATCAAGTGGGATTTATTATAGTAATGCAAGGATGGTTTAACATCTGTAAATCTGTCAATGTGATATACCACATTAACAAAAAGAAGGACAAAAATTATATGATCATCTCAATAGATGCAGAAAAGGCATTTGGTAAAATTCAACAACACTTATGATAAAGAACTCCCTACAAAGTGGGAATAGAAGGAATGTGTTTCAACATAATAAAGGCCATAAACAACAAGCCCACACCTATCATCATACTCAGCTGAAAAGCTGGAAGCTTTTCCTCTCAGATCAGGAATAACACAAGGATGCCCACTTTCACCACTCTTGTTCAACATAATATTGGAAGTCCTAGCCACAGTAATTAGGCAAGAAATATAAGTAAAAAGCATCTGAATTGGTAAGGAAGAAGTAAAACTGTCACTATTTGCAGATGACATAATACTGTATATAGAAAACCCTAAAGACTCTATCAGAAAACTGTCAGAACTGATAAATGAATTCAGTAATGTTGCAGGATACAAAATCAATACATAAAAATCTGTTGCATTTCTTTTCCTTTTTAAAAATTTTTTTAGTGTTTATTATTGACAGAGAGAGAGAGAGGGAGAGAGAGAGACAGAGCATGAGTGGGGGAGGGGCACAGAGAGAGGGAGACACAGAATCTGAAACAGATGTGGGGCTCGAACTCACGGACAGCAAGATCATGACCTGAGCCAAAGTCGGACGCTCAAGTGACTGAGCCACCCAGGGCCCCACTGTTGCATTTCTATACACTAATGACAAGCTATCAAAAAATAAATTAAGAAAACAATCCCATTTACAGTTTCATCAAAAAGAATAATATACCTAGGAATAAATTTAACCGAGGAGTTGAAAGATTTGTATACTGAAAACTACAAGAAATTAAGGGAAAAAATTGAGGAAGACACAAATAAGTGGAAAGATATTTTATGCTCATGGATTGGAAGAACTAGTATTGTTAAAATGTCCATACTATCCAAAGATGCAATCTACAGATGCAATGCAATCCTTATCAAAATTCTCATGGCATTTTTCACATAAATAGAACAAACAATCCTAAAATTTGTATGGAGTCACAAAAGATCTGGAATAGCCAAAGCAATCTTGAGAAAGAAGAACAAAGTTGGAGGCATTGTGTTCCTTGATTTCAAACTCTATTACATCACCCCTTGAACAACATAGAGTTTAAGAACACCAAACCCCCAAGCAGTCTAAAATCCATGTATAACTTTTGACTCCCCCAAAACTTAGCTACTAGTAGCCTACTATTGACCGAAAGTCTTACTGATAATATAATCAATTAACATGTAATGTGTATATGTATTATATGCTGTATTCTTATAATAAAGTAAGCTAGAGGAAAGAAAATGTTATTAAGAAAATCATGAGGAAGATGGGGTGCCTGGGTGGCTTATTTGGTTAAGCATCCAACTCTTGATTTTGGCTCAGGTCATGATCTCATGGTTCATGGGATCCTCTCTCCCTCTCTCTCTCTGCCTCTTTCTCTCTCTCTCTCTCTCTCAAAATAAATAAATATACTTTTAAAAATCTTTTTAAAAACAGACACATAGATAATGGAACAGAATAGAGAACCCATCTTTTATTTACTTATGTGTGCAAATACTCTCAAACCTATTCTCTAATGGTACTTGTGATAGCTTACATGAGCACAGAATATCAGGGTAGAAACGTAGATAGATCAACACTTTAGAAAAACAATTAAAAATAAGGGAGGATAGCAAAATGCAGCCTGAAGTAATTATGAGATGACACAAGAAATACATACCATAGAATCCTGGACAATTTTTAGATGTGAGCCACAAATTTAGCTTTAGATTCCTTTTGGTCAAAGCCAATAAGTGAATGTAATCAGCTGCAAGATTCATGAACATCAATAAGGTAATATATGTCAGAAGCAGCAGAAATTTTCCTTACATTGAGATCTGAAAAAAACATTACCATTGAAGGGACACCGTGTGACAGTAAACATTCTTAACAACATCCCTATATAAGTATCATAGTGAGTTTCATGAAGGAAAGAGAGCTGAGGTGGTCTATACCACAGTGAGATCCACAATTCTTTACAAAAGAAGGTGAGCGGGGCACCTGGGTGGCTCAGTCGGTTGATTGCCTGAGGCTCAGGTCATGATCTCATGGATAGTGAGCTAGGGCCCTGCATCGGCCTCTGTGCTGACAGCTCAGAGCCTGAAGTCTGCTTCGGATTCTGTGTCTCCCTCTCT
Organism: Acinonyx jubatus; assembly: GCF_027475565.1. Lineage (NCBI taxonomy): Eukaryota > Metazoa > Chordata > Mammalia > Carnivora > Felidae > Acinonyx > Acinonyx jubatus. Next base: position 44,916,776 of record NC_069386.1, read on the forward strand.
CTCTACCCCTTCCCTGCTCACGCTGTCTGTCTGTCTCTCTCTCAAAAATAAATAAACATTAAAAGAAAGAAAGAAAGAAAGAAAGAAAGAAAGAAAGAAAGAAAGAAAGAAAGAAAGAAAGAAAGGTGAGCTTGGGGTTCCTGGCTGGCTCAGTTGGTAGAGCACGCAACATTTTTTTTAATGTTTATTTATTTTTGAGAGACAGAGCGTGAGCAAGGGAGGGGCAGAGAAAGAGGCAGACACAGAATTCTAAGCAGGCTCCAGGCTCTGAGGTGTCAACACAGAGCCTGATGCAGGGCTCGAACTCACAAACCACAATATCATGACCTGAGCCAAAGTCAGACACCCAACCGACTGAGCCACCCAGGTATTCCTAGTATGCAACTCTTAATTTTGGGGTTGTGAGTTCCAGCCCCATGCTGGGTGTAGAGACTACTTAAACAAACAAATAAACACACAAACAAACTTAATAAAAAAAGAAAGGAGGTGAACAGCTTAACTAAAAGTAAACATATGAGAGGGAGGCTGGTACAGAAATCAAAGTGTGAGTCTGGTAATGAACTATCTCATAATCTCTTACTACAAAAACCTTCTGGGAGGTTTAGGGCCATGTGCTCGCTCACCAAGTCAAGACAAGAGCTTTGCAAGAGAGTTCTTCTATATGAAAAATCTCCTGCATATCATCCCCTCCTGCCCTGTTGGTATGTATAGCTTATCTGAAATCCAAAAGCTAGGTAAGACAAAGACCATGGATTTAAAAATTTTTTTTTCTTTTTACATTCATTTATTTTTGAGAATCAGAGCGAGACAAAGCATGAGCTGGGGAGGAGCAGAGACAGAAGGAGACACAGAATCTGAAGCAGGCTCCAGGCTCTGAGCAAGCAGTCAGCACAGAGCCTCATGCAGGGCTCGAACCCACAAACTGTGAGATCATGACCTGCGCCGAAGTCAGATGCTCAACCAACTGAGCCACCCAGGTGCCCCAAGACCATGGATTTTAGAACGCACTGCTACTAGTCACAAAGAGATCAGTTATTGCATGACATAAAGAAGGGCTACTATTCTAACATTACCATGTACATGTGGAAAACTGTTATATGTGAGAAGGGTTTCAATAGCTATGTCTTGAGTAATCAAAGATAAGGTTTTTTAGAGAACCAACCCTATAAAAGAAATGAGAGACATATTAAGTTGTGTGATGAATTCATGAATGTTCACTATACTTTTTTTTTTACTTTTGTCTATGTTTGAAATCTTCCATAATAAAAAACTAAAGACAATATAATTACATTGAATATCTTCAAAGCGATCAATGAAGAAGTAACATTTATTTATGAAAAATAAGAAGTTACAAAACAGAAATAAACAAGAATAGATGGATACATAATTAGAAATTGCATATATAGAAATTTAAATTTAATAATATAATAGAAATTTAATACAAATTTAATTATAAATATAAATATAAATATAAATATAAAATAAATAGAAATAATGTAATAGAATTTAAAAGAAACCCTCAGGGGCTCCTGATTGGCTTAGTTCTTTGAGCATCTGAGTCTTGATTTCAGCTTAGGTCATGATCCCAGGGTTGTGAATTAAGCCCCACTTCAGGCTCCATGCTGAGTATGGAGCCTGCTTAAGATTCTCTCTCTTTTCTCTCCCTCTGCCTTTCTCCTGCTTGCTCTCTCAAAGAGAGAGAGAGAGAGAAAGAGAGAAATCTGCAAACAACCCAACTGTACGTGAGCAAAGATTTGAATAGATATTTTACAAAAGAAGATATATGAATGGCTGGAACAAGCATATAGAAAGACGCTCAACATATTAGTCATCAGGGAAATGCAAATTAAAACTTCAACAAAATACCCTTTCATACCCGCTGGTATGGCTATAATAAAAGAGACAATAACAAGTGTTGGAAAAGATATGAAGAAAAAGAATCTTTATATGTTGCTGATGGATATATAAATGCTACAGCTACTATGGCAGTTTCCTAGAAATTAAACAAATTTACAACAAAGCCCAGCAATTCCACTCCTAGATGTCTATCCAAGAAAATGAAAACAAGTCCACACAAAGACTTATACATAAATGTTCATAGCAGCATTGTTCATAATAGTTCAAAGTGGAAACAATCCCAATGTCTATCAACTAGTGTGGAGAGACCATGTTTATATCTGTATGATGGAACATTGCCAGCAATATAAAGGAACAACTGATACAGGCTACAAAATGGATAAACGTCAAAGAAGCTAGATGCATAACACATGTTGTATAATTCATTTACATGAAATGTCTAGGAAAGGCAAATCTCTAGAAATATAAAGTATATTAGTGGTTGCCTAGGGCTGGATGTCAGAAAAAGGGTGATTGCAAACAGGCATGAGGGATTATTAGGATGTAATAGAAATGTTCTAAAACTGGATTGTGAGGATGGTTGCACAACTTGTCAATTTACTAAAAATCATTTAATTGTATATTTTAAATGGCATGTAGATTTGCTGTAGATTGGATATTTGTGTCCCCCCTCCCACCCACCCCCACCCCCGCAATTCATATGTATTCATAGTCCTCACAAATAAGATTAGTGCTCTTGTAAAAGAGGCTCTAGAGAGTTCTCTTCATCCTTTCTGTCCTCGCCAAACACTGAATCTGTTGGCCCCTTCATCTTGGACTTCTGAGCCTACAGAACTATGAGATAAGTATTTCTGTTCTTTATTAGCCACTCAGTCTATGGTGGTTTTCTTATAGCAGCCCAAAGAGACTAAAACATTACACCTCAATGAAGCAACCATTAACCGTTTCTTTTGTAGCCTTCCAGATCTGTCTATATGTTTATATGCATAATTATACATATTATTTTTCCTTTACAAATGAAAGCTTACCATTCAAACTATCTTCTGATGTCTAGTTCCATTTGATTTTTAAGATAGATCCTATAGATATTTCCACAGCAGTATGTGTATTGATCCATCATTCTTATTAATATGTACAGAACATTCTGCTATATAACCATACTATTGATGAATCTTTATTTCCATCAATTTTGCTATTGTAAATAATGCAGTAAATATCTCAGTACATATGTTATTTCCTATAAGTATGTTATTACCTACAAGAATACATTATTACCTATGAGTAGAATTTCTGGGCCAAAGGGTCTGTGCATTGTAATTTTGTTATATGTTTTCAAATTGATCTCCAGACAGGTCAATTTACACTCCAATCAGCAATGCATGAGGATATACTAACAACACATTTTTGACAACACAAGTTAACAAACTTTTAATCTCCATGCCAACCTAAACTGTTATGGGGAAAAAAAGGCACTTTCCTATATATTAACTTATCTCTTAGAAAAATAGGGCGCCTGGGTGGTGCAGTCGGTTAAGCGTCCGACTTCAGCCAGGTCACGATCTCGCGGTCCGGGAGTTTGAGCCCCGCGTCAGGCTCTGGGCTGATGGCTCAGAGCCTGGAGCCTGTTTCCGATTCTGTGGCTCCCTCTCTCTCTGCCCCTCCCCCGTTCATGCTCTGTCTCTCTCTGTCCCAAAAAAAAATAAATAAAACGTTGAAAAAAAAATTTTTTTAAATAAAAAAAAAAAGAAAAACAAAAATTTTCTTTCCACCTGGAACAACCTTATGGCAATATTTTTGATAACTTAGTGAAAGGGACAAATTCCTCAAAAAACACAAATTACCAAAGCTCACTCAAGAAGAAATAAATTAGTTGAAGAGCCATACACCTTGAAGAAATTGATTTTGTACTTAAAAACATCCCACAGGAAAATTCTAGATTTGGAGCACTTCAATGAGGAACTCTGCCTAACATTTAAAAAAAACATGATACTAATTCTACATGTACTTTAGCAAAAATAGAAGAGAAAGGAACATTTCCCAAATCATTTCATGGGGTCAGCATTACCTTAACACAGAATGTAGATAAAAATATCATAAGAAAACTTTATGCCCCATAAAAATAGATTCAAAAATTCCTAACAATGAGGCATGTACCTGGCTCATGATTCTTAATCTCAGGGTTGTGAGTTTGAGCCACACATTGGGGGTGAAGTTTAGTTAAAGAAAAACTTACAGAAACTTAAAGAAAAACTCTAACAATAAAATTAATATAACCCCACACTCTTTAAAAGGATAATACATAACTTCTGGAACAAAAGCAATTTTAAGGAAAAATTTAATTTTCCAATTGGAGTTTATCACAAAAATACAAGGTTGACTCAATATCCAAAAATCAATGAATATAATTAACCATATCAAAGACCAAAAAAGAAAAAATAAATGATCATCTCAATAAATATGGAATAATGATTTAACAAAATTCAAAATCCAATTATGATAACAATTGTAAGTAAACTATGAACAGAAGGGGAGTTCCTCAACTTGATAAAGAGCATCTATGAAAAAACTATAGCTAACTCATACTTGCATTGAAAGACCAAATGCTTTCCTCTTAAGAACTGGAACAGTGTAAGAATATATGTTCACACCACATCTATACACCATCGCTCTAAGGTCCGAGTTAGTGAAATAAGGGAGGAGAGAGAGAGAGAGAGAGAGAGAGAGGGAGAGAGAAAGAGAGAAATGAAAGTCATATGGAATGGAAAAAAAGAGTTATTGTCTAACTAGAAAACAAAAAAAAAAGAATCTAAAAAAATATTGCTATAACATGTAACTTTCAAAAGGTATCAGGACACAAGATCAACATGCCATAATCTATTGTTTTCTGTATACTAATGACAAATAATTGAAAAATGAAATTGGAGCGCCTGGGTGTCTCAGTTGGCTATGCATCCGGGTTCAGCTCAGATCATGATCTCCCAGTTTGTGAGCTGGAGCCCCACAGTGGGCTCTGTTCTGACAGCTCAGATCCTGGAGCCCACTTCCAATTCTGTGTCTCCCTCTCTCTCTGCCCCTCCCTTGCTTGCACGCTCTCTCTCTTTCAAAAATAAACATTAAAAATTTTTAAATAAATAAATAAAAAGAAAAATACAATTAGGAAATCATACCATTGGGGTGCCTGGATGGCTCAGTTGGTTAAGTCTCCAACTCTTGGTTTCAGCTGAGGTCATGATCTCATGGTTTTGTAAGTTCGAGCCCTGCATTGGGCTCTATGCTGATGACATGGAGCCTGCTTGGGATTCTCTCTTTCTCTCTGTCACTCCCCCACTCATGCTGTCTCTCTCTCTCTCTCTCAAAAATGAATAAACTTAAAAAAAAAAAAGAAAATCATACCATTTACAAAGGCATCAAAAACATGAAATATTTGTGATGAAATCAAACAAAATATATGCGATATTTGTATTTTGAAGGTTATTACCCATTGCCGAGAGACAGTAAAGAAAGATTGAACTAAATGGAGAGAGAATATCATGTATATGTTTGGGAAGGCAATATTGTTAAGATGTTAATTCTCTCTGAATTGATCTTTAGTTTCAACACAATTCCAATTAAAATCCTGAAAGACCTTTTGTAGTAATGGAAAAACTGATTCTTAAATTTATATGGAAATGTAAAGGATCTCAAATAGCAAAATGATTTTTTTTATTTTTAATGTTTTTATTTATTTTTGAAGGAGAGAGACATAGCATGAGCAGGGGAGGAGCAGAGGGAGGGAGACACAGAATCCGAAGCAGACTCCAGGCTCTGAGCTGTCAGCACAGAGCCTGACGCGGGGCTCAAACTCACAGACCGTGAGATCATGACCTCAGCTGAAGTCAGACACTTAACCGACTGAGCCACCCAGGCACCCCAGCAAAATGATTTTCAAAAAGGAGAACAAATTTGGAGACTCACAATAATTTCAAGAGTTGTTATAAGGTTACAGTAATCAAGACCGTGTGGCAATCCTATAAGGATAGACACAGCTAATGGAGCACAACAGTGTCCAGAAATAGATCAATTGAGTTTCAATAATGTTGCCAAGATAATTCAAGAAGAATAGTTTTTTCAACAAATGGTGATGAGACAATTATACTTCCACATGCGTTAAAATGAATTTTGACTGTTACCTCACACCATATAAAAATTAACTCAAAATGAATCAGAGGCTTAAGAATTAAAAATTAATGCTTTTGGAGGGGGTGCATGGATGGTTTAGTTGGTGGAGATTGCAACTTTTGATCTCAAGGTTGTGAGTTTGAGCCCTATGTTGGGTATAGAGATTACTTATTTAAAACCTGAAAAAAAACCTTAATACTTTTTTTTTTGTTTTTTGAGTTTTGGATGACCTTTATTTGTGTGTGTGTTTAATTTTTTTCTCCCAGCTCAGCTATTTATTTTAGCATTTTAAGTTTTATTTTTAAAAAATTTACATCCAAATTAGTTAGCATATAGTGCAACAATGATTTCAGGAGTAGATTCCTTACTGCCCCTTACCCATTTAGCCCATCCCCCCTCCCACCCCCCTTTCAGTAACCCTCTGTTCTCCATATTTATGAGTCTCTTATGTTTTGTCCCCCTCCCTGTTTTTATATTATTTTTGCTTCCTTTCCCTTATGTTCATCTGTTTTGTCTCTTAAAGTCCTTATATGAGTGAAGTCATACATTTGTCTTTCTCTGACTGACTAATTTCACTTAGCATAATACCCTCCAGTTCCATCCACGTAGTTGCATGTGGCAAGATTTCATTCTTTTTGATTGCTGAGTAATACTCCATTGTATATATATATACCACTCCTTCTTTATCCATTCATCCATCAGTGGGCATTTGGACTCTTTCGATACTTGGCTATTGTCAATAGTGCTGCTATAAACATTGGGGTGCATGTGTCCCTTCGAAACAGCACACCTGTATCCCTTGGATAAACACCTAGTAGTGCAATTGCTGGGTTATAGGGTAGTTCTATTTTTAGTTTTTGAAAAATCTCCATACTGTTTTCCAGAGTGGCTGCAAAAACCTTAATACTTTTAGAAGAAAACATCAGAAAAAATTTTGGGGACTTTGGGTTAGCCAAATATTTCTTACTAAGATGCAAAAAGCATGAATCATGAAAAAAATGATAGACTGGATATCCTCACAGTTTAAAAGTCCTGCTATTTAAAAGCACCTCTAACAAAATGATAGTATAATGTAGAGACCAAGAGAAAATATTCAAAAGACACATATATAAAAAAGGACTTATAGGCGCACCTGGGTGGCTCAGTTGGTTAAGCGTCCAACTTCAGCTGAGGTCATGATCTCACGATTCATGAGTTTGAGCCCTGCATCAAGCTCTGGACTGACAGGTTGGACCTCAGAGTCTGGAGCCTACTTTAGATAATGTGTCTCCCTCTCTCTCTCTGTCCCTCCCCCATTCTCTCTCACTCTCTCTCTCTCAAAAATAAACATCAAAAATTTTTAAAAAGGATTTATATGCATACTATATATAAAAAAAAACTAAAACCCAGTAATAATGAGACAACTCAATTTTTTAAATGAGCAAAAGATTGGAACAGACATCTCCTCACATACAGATGGCAAATTAACACATGAAAACATGTCCAAAGTTATTAGCCATTATAGAAATGCAAATGAAGACAATAACACTACATATCTACTAAAATGGTCAAAATATAATAGACTGATCATATTAAATGCTAATAAGGATTTGGAGCAACTGCAACCCTCAGATAGTGCTGCTGGGAATGCAAAATAGCATATCAAGAAAACAGTTTGGAACTTTCTCCTGAAGTTAAATATACAAGTATATTTAACATACTACCCTTTTTTGGTATCCACTCTCCCCCAAAATAAATACATATGTCTACACAAGTACCTGTATGTTAATATTTACAGTTGCCTTATTCATAATGGTAACGTTAAAAACACCTCAAATGTCCATCAACTGGTTAATGAATAAACAAATTGTGGTACAACCATAGAGTGGAATACTACTCAGCCATTGGACAAAAGGAAGTAATAGTATATACAAGAACATAGATGGATTTCAACAGCATTAAGCCATGTAAAATAAACTAGAAACAAAAGGCTTCATTCCATATGATTCCATTTATACGGCAAACTGGAAACGGCAAAACTATAGAGACAGAAGTTGGATCAATGGTTACCAGCAACTGGGAATTCACCAGTGCTCTCTTCCAGGACCTGTATGATCTCATCTTTTATATTAAAATATCTAATCCATTTGGGATTTATCATGGTGTTAGAAATTGATTCACTTTAGTTATTAAAAATCCCAACTTTTGATCAGACATCATTACATACCTATTAAAATAGCTAAAATATTAAAAACTAAAAGTACCAAACACTGGCAAGAATGTGGGAAATCCAGATGTCTCATAAATTGCTGGTGGAAACATAAAATGGTAAAGCCACACTAGAAAAGTTTGGCAGCTTATTAAAAAATAAACATGGCTTTTTGTTCTCTACTTTTGGAAGCTCTTTTTATATTAGGGATACTAAGCTTTTGTTTTTGACATGCCATTCACACTCCTGGGCATTTGCCCCAGAGAAATGACTTAAGTCCACACAAAAACCAAACTGTGGTATATTGGTATGATGGAATACTGCTCAACAATAAAAGGGAACATACTGTTAATATACGCAACAGGTTGGATCTCAAGGGGCTTATGTGGAGTAAAAAAAAAAAAGATATTTTCAATGGGTCACATATTGTATAATTCCGTTTATGTAGCATTCTTCAAGAGAAAAAATTAGTGGAGAATTAGTGGTTGCCAGGGGTTAGAGTTGTGTGGGTGGGGGAAAGGAGTGAGTCTGACTATAAAGGAGTGGTATGAGGGAGATATTTGATTTTTTATAATGTTTATTTATTTTTGAGAGAGAGAGAGAGAGAGAGAGAGAGAGGAGAGACATAGGGCAAGCGGGAGAGAGGCACAGAGAGAGGGAGACACAGAGAGAGAGGGAGAGCAAGCTCCAGGCTCTGAGCTGTCAGCACAGAGCCCGATGCGGAGATTTGTGGTTCTGCAAACCGTGAGATCACAAGTCAAAGTCGGACATTTAACCGACTGAGCCATCTAGGTGCCACAGCAATCTCAACTTTTGAGGTGCTGCTTAAATCTTTTTCAATTTCCTAAATTTCCTTATGGAACTCAGCCTGTTTGTGGATTTCTGCTCTTTAGATTGGTCTGTTTGTCTACTCATTAGTCAATACCAATTATTTTAACTATAAGTATTTTATGTTTTAATATCTGGTAGGCCTAGCTCACCTAATCATTGTTGTTCTTTTTCAGGTTTTCTAGGTGATTCTTGCTTGTTTCTTTTTCAAAATTAAATTTTTAAACAACTTGTCATGTCCCAGAAAAAAGGATTTGATAGTACAGGAAATGATACAGTATAAAGTTGACATCTTTATGATGTCAAACCTTTTATTCAGAAAATGTGGTCTATCTATTTAAGTCAACTTTTGAATCTTTCAAAAGTGGTTTATAGTTTTCCTCATATATGTATTGGATATTTCTTGTGTTGTTTAAACTTAAGTATTTTCTTTTATAGGGTGAAGAAATTCTACCAAGTGTTCTATTTGGCCTTTGTTTGCATATATGAAGATATTTTTTTAAGTTTATATATTTTGAGAGAGAGAGAATGAGAATGGGAGGAGAGGCAGAGAGAGAATTAGAGAGAATTCCAAGTGGGCTCCTAGCTGTCAGCAAAGAACCTGAAACGGGGCTGGAAATCATGAACTGATCATGACCATGAGCCAAAACCAAGAGTCAGACACTGAACCAAATGAACCACCCAAGTGCCCACTATTGCTATTGTTTTTTAATATTCATTTTATAGCATGGGTTTAATGGATACAAAAAGAAAATAAGAACAATGGCTGGGCACTTGTTATATGTTATATAATTTTACATAAGTTATTTAATTCTCAAAATCAGACTTGGAGATACACAGTACTTCCTTTTTTTCAAGATAAGAAGATACATCTATAAACCTCAAAAGTAGAATGTGAATCTATGCTAATATGGCCCTAAAGCCCATGCTTTCAATTCCTAATCTCTTTTTCATGAATATAATCTACATATAGAAATTTTGGAAAACATACAGATTTAAAAATTATTATAAGGTGGGCATCCATAGAACTACCACCTGAATCAAGAAATAGAATATTGTTAGCATTTGAGAAGTCGTGTACAACTCTTCCCAATCACAACCCATACCTATTGTTTAAACCTAAGCACTTTCTCGACTTTTCTGGCAGTGATCTCCTTGATTTCCTTTATATATAGTTTTACCATTTCAGTATATATTTCTAAACAACATAGTTTTGCCCATATTTATATTGTGTTTGAAATGGTACAGTATGTATTTTATGTTTGATTTATTCCAACATCATTTTTGTTGGATTTATTCAGATTGTTGCATAAAGCTATATAATTACTTTGTGATAATTATTGTATTTAAAATTTTTTTAACGTTTATTTATTTTTGAGAGAGAGAGAGAGATAGAATCCAAAGCAGGCTCCAGGCTCTGAGCTGTCAGCAGTCAGCACAGAACCTGACGCAGGGCTTGAACCCAAGAACTACAAGATCATGACCTGAGCTGAAGTCAGATGCTCAACCGATTGAGCTACTTAGGCATCCCTTGCATTTTTTTTATTTTAAGTAGGCTCCATGCCCAATATGAGGCTCAAACTCATGACCCTGGGATCAAGAGTCACATGATCTACCAACTGAACCAGCCAGGAGCCTCAATTATTTTATAGTATTGCTTTGTATGAATATGCGACAGTTTATTTACCCATTCTATTTTTAATTTGATATTTGTTGGATTTCTAGTTTGAGGCTATTACAAATTCTGCTGCTACGTGTATTTGTTTCACATGTATTTCTTGTTATATACTTAAGATATATCTCCGTCAAAGGATATGTGGTTCTGTAAATTTGTTAGTTAATTCTAAACTGTTTTCTAAAGTAGTTGTATCCATTTGTACTCTCACTTACTCTCAGTTCTAATTACTATATATCTTTGCCAACACTTGGTATTATCAGTGTCTCTGGTTTAGGCATCATACTGGAATATAAAGAGATATCACTGTCAATTTAATACATAATCTCCTGATTACTAATGAGATTGATCACTTTGTGTGTGTGTGTGTGTGTGTGTGTGTGTGTGTTTATGCCATTTGACTTTTTGGTGAAGTATGTTTTCAAGACTTGACTATTTTTTTCCTACTTAATTGGTTTCTTAATGTGTAGGAGTTCTTTGTAGATTCTGGTTATGAACTCAGAATTTGTTTTATGTGTTACAAATATCTCCCACTCCATGTCTTGCCTTCTATTCTCTTAATGGTAACTTCTGATGAGCAGAAATTCTTAATTTTAATGTAGCCAAATGTATCAATTTTTTTCTTTGTAGTCAGTGCTTTTTGTGTCCTCATATTCTTTTTCCTAGTCCAAGGTCATGATAATATTCTCTTAATATTATCTTTGAGGAGAGACAATCCTGAGGAATGGCCCTCAAATCACTGAGTTGGGGGGTGCCTGGGTGGTTCGGTCGGTTGAGCGTCTGACTTTGGCTCAGGTCATGATCTCACGGTTTGTGGGTTTGAGCCCCATGTTGGGCTCTGTGCTGGCAGATTAGAGCCTGGACCCTGCTTGGGATTCTGTGTCTCCCTCTCTACCCCTCTCCCTCTGGCGCTCTGTCTCTCTGTATCTCACAAAAATAAACAAAAATGTTTTAAAAAAAATCACTGAGCTGAGACAACAGTCTTATGCTTTGGGCTGGAATTTACACCACTGGCTCCCCTGGTCCTCAGGCCTTCACACTTGGGTTGGAATTATACCAGGGAGTTTCCTGGGAATAAGGCCAGGAAATCTTCTTGATCCATAGATTCAAGACATTCAGCAAAACCCAAGTAGGATACATTTTTAAAATCCACGCACCAAGACACAACTCCAGATTGCAGATGGAATATCTTGGGATTCCTTAGCCTCCATCATTGTGTGAGAGGAGAGGGAGATTATATATATGTACGTATACATACACGCACGTATGTATACATACATGTATGTATACATAAGTGCGTGTATGTATACATACATGTACATATGTACATACATATGTACATACATATATACATACATATATGTATGTATACATACATATATATAATCTCTCTCTCTTTCTCTCTCTACACATACACTCAAACACACACACACACACACACACACACACACACACACACACACACAGATATTCTCCTACTGGTTCTGTTTCTCTGAACCTTAATACACCAAAAACCTAAAAGTAATCACATTAAATATTAATGGATGAAATATTTCAGGTAAATAATTGCCAGTCTAGATTAAAAACAACAACAACAACAACTGTATGTTACTTAGAATAACACATTTTAAAAATATGCAAAAAGATTAAAGGCAAAAGTTTGGAAAAAGACACACTTTGTAAACACTAACCAAGAGAAATCTGGTATAACATTTAAGCAAAATAAAAACCACTAAAGATAAAAGGCTCACTTAACTAGTGATGAAGGTGTAAGAATTGCATATTTGTATGTATCTAATAAAGTCTTAAATTACATAAAGTCAGGGGCACCTGGGTGGCTCACTTGGTTGAGCATCCTACTTCCACTCAGGTCATGATCTCACAGTCTGTGGGTTTGGGCCTTGCATCAGGCTCTGTGCTGACAGCTTGGAGCCCGGATTGTGCTTCAGATTCTGGGTCTCCCTCTCTCTCTGCCCCTTCCACACTCACACTCTGTCTCTGTCTCTCTCAAAAATAAATAAACATTAAAATACACAAAGTCACATTTGATGGTTCCACAAACAAATCCACATTCTTGTGAATTTTGTTTTGTGTGTGCAAAAAGGTGATTTTATTAAACCATGGGACAGGGCCCATGGGCAGAAAGCTGCACTGGGGTTGTAAAGAGTGACTCATTATATACTATCTTGTGAAATTCTTAACACATCTCTCACAGTAATTAATGTAACAAGAGACAGAAAGTGAGTAAGAAAATAGAAGATTTGAACTTTATATTTTGTCGAGCATTTTTGTTATTTTCAGAGGGGGTATTTATCTGACTTACCTCTTCTGTCATTACCAGAAGCTATACACTTTCCATTAAGAGAAGGACACAGCAACAATTCAACAGCTGCCAACACTAAATATCTGGGTCAAGCAAAGATATTTCAAGATGAGAAAGATTTTAAAGCCTACTTGAAAGTGAGGGTAAAAAAAAAAAATGATATTGGCCAGGAAGATGATAAGCAGAGACTAAGTTCTCTCAACAAAGAAACAAACAAAACAAAACAAAACATCAAAAAAACCCAGAATGAACAGTAATAATTGGAGCTTAGCATTAGGAGGAAGGAAGAAAATTCTCTTTGGGAATGGAAATAAACTTTGGTGGAAAATAAGATGTTTTAATAAAAAAATCGCAGTGGATTTGAAATCATCCTGAATCTTCCTTTTACTAACTCTACACTCTTGGACTAGTTATTGACATTTTGAGTCTCAGGTTATGCTTCCATAAAATAAAATCATTCTATCTACCCCTATAAGGGTTAAACTTTTCTATAATAGGTTCTCAGAGCACTGTACCTATTTTCCTTCAAGCAATTTATTACTGAGTGTCTACACTGTGTTAGGAGCCCATACAATGGAGAACAAGAGAGACTAGGTAATCATTATCTTCCTAGAGTCTGGCATGCTTGGCAGATAGCAAATATTCAATATGTATTTCCTTTTTTATTTATTTATTTATTTATTTATTTATTTATTATTATTTTTTTAAATTCGACAGACAAGTTTTCTTAAATTTTTTTTTTCAACGTTTCTTTATTTTTGGGACAGAGACAGACAGAGCATGAATGGGGGAGGGGAGAGAGAGAGGGAGACACAGAATCGGAAACAGGCTCCAGGCTCTGAGCCATCAGCCCAGAGCCTGACGCGGGGCTCGAACTCCCGGACCGCGAGATCGTGACCTGGCTGAAGTCGGATGCTTAACCGACTGCGCCACCCAGGCGTCCCTGTATTTCTTTTTTTAAATGTTTTTAATGTTTATTTATTTTTGAGACAGAGAGACAGAGCATGGGGGGGGGAGGGGTAGAGAGAGAGGGAGACCCATAAACCTAAGCAGGCTCCAGGCTCTGAGCTGTCAGCACAGAGCCCAATGCGGGGCTCGAACCCATGAACCATGACATTGTGATCTGAGCCAAAGTCGGACACTTAACTGACTGAGCCACCCAGGCGCGCCTTAATAGATGTTTCTTAAAAGATGAGCTTATATGAAAACAAAACCCATAATGAGTGCAAAAGAATTCGATAAATGGCAATAAAATATGTTATTATTACCTTTTAAATAGTGTTCTTCTTCTTCTTCTTTTTAAATGTTTATTTATTTTGAGAGAAAGTGTGAGCTGGTAAGGGGCAGAGAGAGATGGAGAGAGGGAATCCCAAGCAGGCTCAGTGCTGTCAGGGCAGAGCTGGATGGAGGGCTCCATCCCATGAACTGTGAGATGATGACCTGAGCCAAAATGAAGTTGGATGCTCAACTGACTGAGCCACCCAGGTGCCCCTTAAGTAGTGTTCTTGATGCAGAAATAAGTGCACCATGTTCCTTCATATAACTATATTTCATTAGAGATCAAGACTAAAAAAAAAAAACAAAAAAACCAACATCATACTAAAGAAACATCCATTTAAAGTGAATTATTTAGGGGAACCTAAGTGGCTCAGTCAGTTAAATTCCAACTCTTGATTTACGGCTCAGGTCATGATTTCACAGTTCCTCAGCTGGAGCCCCACATTGGGCACTGCGCTGATAGTGCAGAGCCTGCTTGGGATTCTCTTTTTCTCTTTCTCTCTCTCTCTCTCTCTCTCAAAATAAGTAAATAAACATAAAAAAATAAAGATGAACTATTTGGAAAGTAATTTCAAAAACCAAAAATCATACGTTTAATGACAAAAGTAAATATTCTATATGTTAAAAGTGCAAAAATATTTTTCGTCCATTTTATTTTCTATTACAAAAAATTAGATTTATGTATTGTCTATAAATAACTTCAAACTTATAAAAATAATTTAAACAGTGTACTATTAATAACTTTATACCTTTCATTTACATTTCCTAATTATTAACATTTTTGCTACGTTTCCCTAATTATTAACAGTTTGCTACATTGAGTTCAGTGATTTGTAACACATCGCTACATTTGTTTTCTCCCGCAACCATTTGAAAGTAAATTGCAGATAGAAAGATACTTCTTCACGTCTAAGAACCTCAGCAAGTATCTTCTAAGGACTAAGACATTCAACATAACCACGATTTAACACTCCAGATATTTAATATTGGCACAATAACACAGTCTACTATATACATTTCCCAACTGTCCCCAATTTCCCGATTGTTCATTTAGTAGCTTTTTTGATCCAGAACCCAAACAACAATCACAGACAAAATTTATCAAATCCCTTTAGTCTTATTTCCTACTTTTACTCTTAAGATACTGCTTTTTGAAGAATCTAGAGCTTTTATTTTGTTGAATGTCCCACAACTGTCTAATCGTTTTGTCACGATGAGATCCAGGTTAAACATTCTTGGCATTTGGGCAGGTGATGTGTCCTTCCCAAGTGCATCAGATCAGAAGGCATAGATCTCCATTTTAAGATAATTCCATTATTAAAATTTTTTTAAAGACTTATTCATTTTAACTATCACATTAGCTTTTGATTAGTACAACCCCTCTGTACAAGTATTCACAAAAGGTGGGAGCAGGGGAGGTTAGTGGGAAAGACACTGGAATGAGATCTTAGGTTTAGTGTCAATTTGGCCAATGATTAGCGGTGGGCACCTAGGTAACTTTCTTAAAATCTTTATTGAGAGAGAACTGAGAATTGTGCCAGATTTCTAAAGATCCTTTGAGTTCAAAAATTCTGTGACTGTGAATCAAGCTGTACTAGAGACAGAACTGGACTTGGAATCAGGAGACCTGGATTTGAGCACCGGTTCGGCCACATACCAGCTATGCGAACATGCACAAGCCATTTAATCTCCCTAAGCCTCGCATAGATTTCACCCCGCGGAATTCGGAAGGATTAAGAGGGTTGTTGCATGTCAAAGCGCATTATAGACTGGTAAGAACTACCCGAATGTCAAGTGTTATTTTATGATGTCCAGTTTTTCTCCTTTTTGTTTAGCCAACCAGAGAAAAACAACATAAAGCGAGACAGACCTCGTCAATTTAAGTTTTAAAACCGGAAAATGCCAGTGTAAGTCCTGGAGCGTCGTAAGCAGTGTGTGGAATGCAGAGAACAGTTTTATTCCATACCTGCTTATGCTTTGATGATAAACACTGACTAAACTTACCAAGAGGTACTCACTTGTACAGGCCGGTCCCTCATAAGATGGTGATTGCTCTTGGGATCCCCAATTTGGCGGGGACCGTATGAGAATGGTCACGAGTACTTATAAACTAACTTCCTCACTCGGTGATCACTTTCGTGTTGAGCCCTCAGGTCCACCGGAGAGGACGGTAACGTGAGGCCAACGCAGAGGGGCAGTTGTCCTGATTTTCTAGCGAGTAGGGCAGCCCTGAAACAAACGAAGCCTCCCTGGGCTGAAGGCATGTTTCCTCCTGAGCCAGTTAGTGGGACCTGTCACCCAGGCCACCCTCAGAGCCCTCTACGTTCTTTATTTTCTAAAACTGCCCCGCGGTTTCTTTCCGGTCTTTTGATTGGAACTCGGGGAGCCTAGTTCTTTGGTGCACACTGGCCACATTTTTTTCGATTATTCAGCAGGTCTGATAAAGTATCTCTCTGGAGGAGGTTCAGGGCGCGCACACGCCCCTCGGTCTGTGTTGAGTAACACGCGAACTATCCATGCCGCGAAGTGCCTGACACTATTGTTGCTCAAGTCTCCAGACGCTGCCAGAAAATGGCTAACGAAGAGGCGGGAGAACCGCGGCGCAGCGGACGTTGGTGCGGTTGGACGTGCCTGACCTCCCAGCCCACGCAAGGGGTCGCGCCGCCCAGGTGGCCGCGGCCGGCTCTGAGGAGCGCGCCGGGCGCCGTCCCCTGCGCCAGTGCGCACGCGCGCCCGTCATCCGGGTGCTGGCTGCGGCAGCAGGTTGCGCTGGGGTGGCGGACAGGGGGCGGGGCCAGCGGCTCATTGTGCGCAGCGCTGCGCGGCGCCGGCGGCCGCTGAGGCCTGGGTCGAAGTTGGCGCTGCTGCCGCCGCCCTGCAGCCCACTCGCTGCCTCGGCAGCGCGCTGCTCTTCTAAAATGGCTGCCGCTACCGGTGCTGTGGCAGCCTCGGCCGCCTCGGGTCAGGCGGAAGGTAAAAAGATCACTGATCTGCGGGTCATCGATCTCAAGTCCGAGCTGAAGCGGCGGAACTTAGACATCACCGGAGTGAAGACAGTACTCGTCTCCCGACTCAAGCAGGTGAGGCCCGGCGAGGTCCGGGAAGGGGAGCTTAGGCCGCGCCTCGGAGCCCCCACTTCCGCCGCAGCCCCCGGCCGCCGGCAGCCGCCGGGGCCCGCGGGGCGGCGCGGTGAAGAGACCCCGGGCGGCGCCCGCGCGCGCGGGGAGGGTGAGGACCCTCCCGCGGCGCCCCCGCCCCCGCAAGCCGGGCTGGGCCTGCGAGGGGCCCGCGAGGCGTCCGGGACCGGCCGTCGCAGCCGTGCGCGCCCCTGCCTCCTCCGGGACGTCCCCGCCAGGCTGCGAGGGCTGCGGACGGCCGGCGCGGCCTCCCAAGGGCGATCGTGGAGACCCGGGAGGCGCTCGGTCCCCAGTCTTTGGCGGTGGTGAGCGCGTGCATTTCTTGGCCTCGGAGGAACTGGTTACTTTGGTGACTTCTGCGAAGTTACCGTTTAATTGTGCCCAACCGTTTCCTCCCCATCTTGTGGGGGGAATTGGTAGTGGGAGTTGAGGGGTGGGTCAGAGACAGGGTTTGTTTTTCGCTGGGTTTTCAGTTTTTGCATCAGAGCAGTAATCTGCTTTTTCATCCCTGATTATCTTTCTGGTTTGAGTGAGCGGTGGAATGGTAGTATAGGAGAAATAAGGCTGCATTATAGAAATTAGGAGAGCTCTTTTTAGTTATGTACTTTCATAGCTAGCAACTTTTCTGCAGTTGAGAATATTTAGACTTTTGTTCAGTATGATAATATGTGATATTTAATTATCTCGACTCGGTAGAATTTAAAACTCCATGTGATTTTGGTACCTAATGGTATTTCCCCGTGAAAGTTTCTCACACTCGTGTAGTTTAATTGCTCTTTTTGGAAGTTGGTTTATGAAATGACTGGCAATTCTAATGTCTTGACGCTTGAGGTTTGCTAATTTTTTTTCGTTTTTATAAAATAAGTTTAGATAGATTGTGTAGCATATTAACTTCTCTTTCTAATGTAGGCTATTGAAGAGGAAGGAGGCGATCCAGATAATATTGAATTAACTGTTTCAACTGATACTCCAAACAAGAAACCAACCAAAGGCAAAGGTTGTTACGAGTTATGAACATATTTTAAAATATATTTTGGTTATATAACTTGCCTCTGCTCTTGTGCCACTTGCCCTGTTTATATAGTGCTACTCTTTGCTATTTCCCTCTGGCACTCTGCCTTCTTGGGTCAAGGAAGAAAAGTTACTGTTGCCAGGCTCTGGGTAACTTGTAGCCCTTAAGATTTGGCTGAAGCTGACCTGAAAGTGAGACCAGTTCTTTATTGCTTCCAAAAAATTACAAAGTCAAGTTTCATAATGTTTCTTCCTTCATAGTGTGAAGACCTGAAGAATAAAATGCAGTTTAATACATGTCTACCTTGCCCCACAATTGGCAGAGTATTGATGGAATTCCTTCCAAATCTTTCACCTTGACTCCTGCTGTTTTCTCTAATATATTAAAATTTTATAACCTTTATGTTTAGTATTTTGTTTGACATGGTGAACTTAATTTCCATTTATGCTATTATACATTTCTGATTTTCAGTGAAATTCAAAAAGACCTCACCAATCATACTAACAAGGTAGGGAAAAAATCCATGATTAATTAGCTTTAAAAAAAGTTTTAAATTATAGGGATATGTTAAAGATTTTAATTTTATAACTTTTAAATTAGGCTAGAATATATTTCCAGGATATGATTTAATGAATAGGTAAAAAGTGGTTTTAAATTAACACTTTGATGATGTAAATGGGGCTTAGGTGTTTTAAAAATATTCTGGTAATTGAAATCTTCATTTGAATAATTACAAATTTCTCCCACCCTCCCGTAAGGACAGTGGTAGAGGGTGGACATGATGTGGATATCTGGATCCAGGTACCTATTTACAAGCTCCATGTAGAGTATGTCATGGATAGCTGCAGAATTTTTAAAAATCTCACTTTCCTTATTGCTTTAAAGTGATCCAAATACCACTCTGTCTGCCGTGAACCAGATTGACTGTAACTAGAGTGAAATAATTTAACATTTGATCTTAAGCAAGCTGTAGGTACTAGGACTGGTTAGATCTTGACGCCATCTCACTATTTGAGTCTTCATATGCTTGCAAGAGTTCCCCTTTTGTGCCCAAGGAAATTGATAAAGGCTAAGGAGTATTTCCTGGGTAGGATGGGAATGACAGAGGTGGAAATGGCGTTTAGAGGAATAACAAAGTTATCTTGAAGATCTGTGGCTTTTAATGTAACTGACACAGTGTATCACTTTGAGAAATACATTTCCCTGTGTTTAGAGAAACTTGTGCTGAGGAGCCTATGCTGACAAACCAGAGGCTATTTCAAAATGAAGGATAAAAATTTTGGAAATAAGTTTATCAGGAATTAACCATGTATCTTATAGTGATTTTGATTCATGTCATCTATTTAGCACCTTGTGATAGTTTAACAGATGCCATGTATTAATCATAGTTCCAGATTATTCAAGCTGATTATCGATTTTAGCATCTGAAGTAAACTGCATCTGATTTGTTCATTCTCACCTATTTTTAATTTCTCTGTGTATCTCTTTTTCAGTTATTAGGAATTTCATTCATCTAACCCTGAGAAATAATTTCAGAAGTATAAAATTTTAAGTTTTTCTTTTTTTTATATACAGTGTGTGTGTGTACATATGATCAATTCATTTTTTTCCTTTAGGTGGATTATTAGGATACTTGAACTTTAATTTTTCCATAACACTGTTGTGTAGGTGTCTTGTGGTCTTTAGTTAGAAGTTGTAACATTTAATCTTTTGTCTGTAGCAGGCTACTACTGAGTACTTAATGGGACTCGTTCTAGAACATGCATGATAAATAGCTCTTATCTCCTTAAATTCCATTTATAATTGTACTAAAAATTCTATGAATTACAAAGACATAATGTAAATCCCAAACTAAGAACCTGGTTTGAATCAATGTGCAATTAAATGAAAGATGCCTATAAATAAGATTATTTTAAATTTTAAATTAAGTTTAAAAATAATATTTTAAAATTTGAAATTTAAATATGGAAACTTAAAAATATCAATAACAATTTTAAAACCAAGAACTTGAGAAATTTTTAATGTGTTTTAATGTGGTGCCATTTTTTCAGTCTAATTGCTGAATTACTGCATTAAGTTCTTTTTTCCAAATCGTATTTCACTTAAAAATATCTAGCTTGAAAATAACTTCATTTGGGTCACACTACCTTTCCTTCAGTGATCTGTTTCCTTTTTTTTTTTTTTAAATTGGAATTTTTACTAGATCATCTGTAAGGTTCTTTGAGTTCTGAAATTTAATGATTATATATAGCCAGGAGCCAGAAGAAAAATGCTTTCTGTTCAATTAAAATAGGTGTATAAGGAAGGAAGAGTAGAGCTCATAGGTGCTCAATCATTGTAAATATTCTTTAGAACAGATTATTAGAAAAGGAAAACGAAGGGATTACTCAGAGGTAGTCATGTAGACATCAGCAAGATACAGCATATAATAGCTTGTCAGGGAAAAAAAATATTTCTTATGATCATCTTAAGGTAGCAAATAAAAGTTCAAATGATGTTAAGAAAGCAAGAGATTAAGCTTAATGGACCTGGAAAATTATGTGAAATATTAAGCTTATTGTTATAAATGCAGGGTCGCTATTTCTTTAAAAAATTTTGTATGTTATAATGTTTCTGCTTAGGGGCACCTGGGTGGCTCAAACGTTTGACTTTGGCTTCTGGTCATGGTCTCACGGATCGTGAGTTCGAGCCCCGCGTCGGTCTCTGTGCTGACAGCTCAGAGCCTGGAGCCTGCTTTAGATTCTGTGTCTCCCTCTCTTTCTGCCCATCTCCCACTCATGCTCTGTCTCTGTTTCTCAAAAATGAATAAATGACCGGGCGCCTGGATGGCTCAGTCTGTTGAGCGTCCGATTTCGGCTCAGGTTATGATCTCACAGTTTGGGAGTTCGAGCCCCACATCTGGCTCTGTGCTGACAGCTCAGAGCCTGGAGCTTGCTTCAGGTTCTGTGTCTCCCCCTCTGTCTGCCCCTCCCATGCTATGTCTCTCTCTGTCTGTCTCTCTCAATAATAAATGTTAACAAAAATTTTTTTAAATGAATAAGTGTTAAAAAATTTTTTTAAAAATGTTTGTGTTTAGACAGATTAGAGGAAGAGGGATCTGTATTCTTAACTGTATTTTAGAGTATTTAAAAAATGTAGTTATTGCAAGCATAAGCTTGTAATAAATTTTGATAATGTTATAGTTGGTTCTAATATTTATAAAATCTGTTTGCATGCAGTTAATATGGTGAAACAGTTTGTAGCTTATACTAATTCTCCCTTCTGAGTGTTTTTACATACAGCTCTCTTTGCTATGAACTTTTTAGTAAGTAACATAGGAGAAAGCTTTACCGGGGAAATTTATTGTCCTATTATTTGGGTGTGTGTTAAGAAAGCAGTTAAACAGGTAGCGCTAACTCTTCATTAACTTGTTTTAGAGATTATAGTTTTAAGGTTTCTTTTGCTTTACTTAACAATGGCATATCGCATCCTTTTGATTTTCAAACCTTAGAGTCACCTCTGAACTGTAGCAGAAGTTATTTTATGTGGTTAATCAGTGTAGTATTCAGACGACTTATATATAACGCAGTACTTATGATGAAACACACTTGTAATACGTGTAGACTTAGTAAAGGTTCAAACTATTACGTGAAATCTGATTTTTTTCCTCCTGTAGAGACAAGTATAATTTTGGGTTATAGGTTTATCCAAACACCTGATGCCTAATTTTGTGTGGAAAATACCACGGACAATGAAATTACTTACATGTTTACTGTGTAAAGCTTTCTGAAATTTATGTCTGATAAGGATATAGTAAACTGCATAAAATACATTTAATATAATACAGTATTCTAATGTACTTTAATTCTTGCCTTTTTTTTTTTAAACTTAGTTTGTTGGGTGTTAAGGAAACTAATCAGAACTGTGGCATTGACAAGGGCTTTGGGGACAGGATTGTCAAAAGGATAGCCTTTTGGATACCCACTAGGCTAGAAACTTTTTGAGGGTAAGGACATAGTCTTCATTTACATTAGTCTCTGTAATACCTATCATAATGCTAGGCATATAATAGATACTCAGAAAATATTTGTTGGATGAATACTGACAGCCATATGATGGCTTTTTTAACTGCTTTTAGAAGTGCTTATTTTGGTACTTACTTTAATTGTCTGTTTCTTTGTTGGAAGCATGTATGTCAGAGATTAATAGTGTGTTCCCTTCGAGAGGTACCTTTCCCAGTGGCAGTGGTGGCTCCCCCTTAAGCACTGACATGTAAAGTGTACTTACTCTTAGAACACATGAATCATTGCAACAGCCTTTTATTCCTTACCACTTTGTTGCTCTGTTGGAACTCCTCATAACTTTTGCTAGAATATTGTCCAGGCTTAGAAGTTGTGTATGTCATTTTTGCATCCACAAGTCAGACCTTTTACCTCCGCCATTAGAACTTGCATTTTGTCTTATGCAGTTTATATGGTGGCTTATGTTTATCATCAAAGCACTTGTGTACTTTTTCCAGCTGTTTTATTGTGTCAAATGTGGTGTGTATCAAGGTAGGTAGAATTTTCTAGTTCTTTAAGACAGTGTGCTTCTCCCAAGTTAGTCCTCTTCTAGGCATTCTAAATTAGGGGCAGAGGGCTTCAGACTTTAACTCCTTTTTTGTGAACTCCTCTTTCATGAAAATAAAGTATGAGTTGTCCAGGAACTAGGGGAGAAAAATATTTATTACTAGTTGGTAGCGTCCGAAATGACTTTAACGAACAGGTTGAACAATGATTTAGGGTGTAAGGGTAGAATTCATGGGTTTATTTAATTGACTCTACTATAGTTCTCACGTATATATCTGGTACCCTGGAATAGTAGTTTGCAATATAGCTTTACAGTATTGTTTTCCTGATTATTAAAGTGAAGTAATGTTCATTTAAAAAAATTCAGTAATCTGGAGAAGTACTAAAAAGTGAAAATTGCCTATAATTCCACCACCCTGAAACTATCACAGGTGTTACTTGTTTATCTAAGGTGTGTGTGTACATGTACTCGTAGATTTATATTTACGGATTTTTTTTTCAACAACTAAAATAGGCTCACATCATACATGGTGTTTTGTTAAAGGCAGATAAAATTGAAATTTTCTCTAGTTTGGAGAACCTGAAAGCAGTAGTCTTCCTCATACATTCTTTTCATTCTACCTAGCTGCTTCTTTATGCTCAGTCGTCCTAGGAACTATGTTAGAGTCATTTTGAGTTTTTAAAAATACAGATACCAGGCTCCTGCCTCCTCAGAGATTTGGTTTTGGCTGCTCTGTTGGGGGCATAGGCTTCATTATTTTCTAAAAGTTCCCCAGGTGATTCTCACACAGAGTTAAGAACCGCTGGCTGATCTAGACTAGAGCTTGAAGCTTGGCACCATTCTCCTTTACCTCTTTCTCTTTGGCCGTTTTGTGTACTTTACATTTTCCAAAAAACTCCACACCGCTTTATTTGATTCTGACAGCAGGACTTAGAGTTAGCCAGGAGTATTTTATTTTTATTGGTAGAATAGATAAGTAACCCATTAAAAATTGAGTTACATTTTTGCTGCCTTTTAGATTAAAATCTCATGTGGGTGCGCGTGTGCATTTTGTGTGTGTGTCTTTGTTTATAGTTTAGTTATCTATAGATGACAAAGTTGACAAATTTTTTAAACTATATATTTGGGGGCACCTGGCTGGCTCATTTGGTTAAGCTTCCGACTTTGGCTCAGGTCATGATCTCACAGTTTGTGAGTTCAAGCCCCACGTCGGGCTCTGTGCTGACAGCTCAGAGCCTGGAGCCTGCTTTGGATTCTTTGCCTCCCTCTCCCTACCCCTCCCCCGTTTGTGTGTGTATATGTGCTCTCTCTCAAAAATAAATAAACATTAAAAAAATAAATAACATACTTCTGGTGTTTTCTGGATTTATAGTGAATAATTATCTTCAGATTAAAAAATATATAAAAAATGACCTATTGGATGGCTGCTATTAGGTCTTTTAGAGAAGTTTTATTACTAAGATATTAGTCTAATAGAAGAGATGTTAAAACATTGTATGCAATTGTATGCAAACAATTAACACAAAGCATAGTCTGATTATTTTTAAATATTGCATGTAATTGGGGACAGGGTGTTGCTGGAAACATTCATGTTCAGTTTGGCTTATATTCTGATTTCCTCCCCTCTTAAATCGCAATTTTATGACTAACCGTTTCTACATTTTATATTTTGTAAATGTTTATAGGGAAGAGTTGCTCAAGTCACAAAGTTTTTTGGCAAAATTACTTTAAACCTACTTATTGTGTGGAGTTTTTTGTTTTTGTTTTTGGAGGTGTTTCTGAACTTGAAAAGGAGAATTGCAAATCCTTATATGACCATTTTGCCTTTGGAGGAGAAAGCCAATTTATGACCCAGAATCCTTTATTCATAATTCTGACATACAAAAGTTCTAAAAATTGTGTTTTTTTTCTTAAGTTTGGTGGCAAAAGTGAAGCTGTTTAAGGCCTTGATTTATTTATAATCTTGATGTATCTTATTTGGCATGAATGTGCATGTATTTCATTGCACAAATATTTCTGTGATTGGTTGGGAGACCCTGTTCCAGAAGCCACTGGGAAATTTAGATTAATAAATTATATATATACATATATATGTATATATATATATACATTGTACTCTTCTAAAATCTGAAAATTCTGAATTATCCTTAATTATAAAATTTAAGATCTGTGAAGCTATAAACATTTATGTTGCATAAATAAAGAGCTGTTTCTAGCGTCATCTTCCTTTGGTGTAAATATTTTTACTTTGCCATTTTACCCTAGACCCTAAAATCACATGAAGAATATTGCAGTGTTTTTATATGAAATTCTCTAATTCCAAAAATAGCCATGTGTTACTACTATGGATAATTTAAGATGTGATAAATTAATTTTACTTCTATTTGTATTTTGATATTCAGACTATCTTTACTGCTCAACTAATTTTCTAGTTTAGTTCCTCAAAGCATTAAAGTTAGGTTTCAGGGGTGACTGGCTGTCTCAGTCTGTAGAGCATGAGACTCTTGATCTTGGAGTTGTGAGTTCGAGCCCTACATTGGATGTAGAGCTTACTTAATTTTTTTTTTTTTTTTTTAATTTTAAATGGGCACCTGGTTGGTTCAGTCAGTGGAGTGTGGGACTCTTGATCTTGGCGTTGTGAGTTCTAGCACTACATTGTGTGTAGAGATTGCTTAAAAATAAAATCTTAAAAAAAATATTAGGCTTCAATAACATTAAACTTTAAGTTAGCTCTCATCCTGGTCATACTACTTTCCTTTGCACCAGTTCCCATTTCTGTGGCACGTGCCTGAATCCTTGAAGGATTAAAGATTAGTTGATTAACTTGCTGTAGGAGTTTTGATAGCACAGGCTTAAATGAGCATAGGCTTTAAAAAGCTATAAATGGTTATTAACTGTACAAAAAAGTGCCAAAAGTGATGTTGTTTATTGGAGTTTGAGGAGGATTTGGTTTTTCTTTTAAGTTACTTCTCATCTGTGACCTAAGTTAGGAATTCATAGAGGTACTTTGTAGCGTCATTGAAGTTGCGAATTTATAGGCCTTACTGACAGAATGGGTTTGCACATGTTTCTAGTTTGACTGGCCTGCCACCTCTTACCTTTTGTCCCCGTGAGAGCTGAATAGCAATCCAGACCTTGTTACATCCAATGTATGATTCACTCCATTATCAGTCAGGTAGCACATCTGCTCATTATATAACATTGTACCAGGTTCTGGGCTGGATGATGATCATCAGAGCTTATTAAAATGTGAGTTATATTTTATATGAGGAAAGGATGATACTTTTTTCAGTAAGGAAGAAATTACTGTATAGTTTCTAATTCAACATGTGTAAAGTAAGCCCAAAGTTACGAATTATGAAATCACTCAAAAGCTAGAGTGTAAAATTTCATGTTTTTTTTTAAATTTTGGAATTATCAAAGATGTCTTTATATAAAGTTTGTTCATTCTAAATATACAGAACAAAAATGATGTCAGCTCATCTGTGAGACACCAACCAGAATTTTCTTATATTGTCTAAGAATTTAAAGGTCAGTTTCCCAAGATGGTAAAATTTCAGTTTTCTTAAACACTGTGTATCTATCAAATTATTGCTACGGTTTTATCACTGTATGTTTGAAAATCTTGTCCTTGTGGTTTTTATGTTTACAAGCTGATACCGTAAATTTCTAGTGCTTTCATGTGATAGAGCTGTTTAAAACAGTACGGGATAGCAAAGTTGGGCCCTGTTGTGTACCTTTGCTGCTTGTTGCCTATTTGTCATGCGGCATCTTAACGTGATAGAGTAGACTTACACTTAAACATTTTATAGATGTGGCTTTGGGAGCCTCTCTTTATACGACAAGAGATAATAGTCTTAACGATAGGCACATTTGTAGCTACTCAAAGATCTAATGGCTTTGTGGGTTTTGAGAAGTGGGAATATAGGCCTAGGTTTAAATTGAAGCACTGCCTTCACTAGCTTTGTAATCTGATTAATTTTTCAGCAATAGTTTCCTCTTTTATAGAATGGGGATAATATTTTCAGAATAGTTATGATGATAAATAAATACATTAATGTATACAAAACATTTATCCTGGTACCTGGACCATGGAAGCCACATAAGCAGGGATAGTGACTGCTGGTGTTATTTTTGTTGCCGTGGTGTAATTTGGTTTTCCTTTAAGTAAACTAAAGCAAGTGAAATTCACCACAGAATGTGCAAAGCATATGTAGTTTGTCATAATGCTGAAGGCTGCCGTTTTAAAGATAGTATCTTCAAACTGAGTTAATTAACCACTCCTTACTAGGATAATGTCTTTTAAGTAGGTCATAGTAAGATGTAGTGGAAAGAATTTGGACTGGAAATGAGAAGCCTTGGCATCCAGTTCTGACAATGCTATTTACCAGCTTTGGGCAAGCTACTTAACCTCTCAGGCTCATTTTCTCTTTCATAATATTGTGATTACCTGCCCCATGTACCATACGGTGCTTAGAAAAATCAATTGAACTTTTTTTTTTCCACATGCTTTGTAAATTGTAAAGCAGGTTATAATCATAAGGAGTAAATACTGTTTGCAAACGTTCTGAAGGAATTCCCCCCAAAGCTCTACTCTGTAGATTACTTGGTGGTGTGTTTTGTGGTCCTCTATTTTTAAAAAGCTTTTTTTTCCCCAAAAGAAGCATCTTTAAGGTTTTTGTACTGTGGAACTTTATCAAGATGTGATAGAATGTAGTGAGCTCTTTCTCACCTCATACCATTTTCTTTTCCATGGGAGGAACATCTTCACTTAATTTTTTTAAAAAAATGTATTAATAGATGCTTTCTGACTAGCAGACTTTGTTGGTTGTCCTTTGTAGTAACTTCCATTTTTTTAAATGTTTATTGAGAGAGAGAGAGCAAGCATGCATGCATGTGACTGGGGGAGAGGCAGAGGCAGAGGGAGAGAGAATCCCAAGCAGGCTCCATGCCTGAAACTCTACGCTCACATTGTTCATAACCTGAACCGAAATCAGGAGTCACTGACTGAGCCACCCAGGTGCTTCCCTTGTAGTAACGTCTAATTTCTATTTTCCCTAAAATACAAACACCATCATTGCAAATAGGAAGTGAATGGCACACAAGCTTCACACTTTGTCTTTTGAGTCACACAAGTCCTTAAGAGACAGGGAAAAGCCCTCTTAGCCCTCTTTTACCTCAGTGGGTTAGAAGCACAAAAACAAACCTCCACTCTTCAAAAAAATTTTTTTTTGACATTTTATTTTTCAGAGACAGAGCGAGACAGAGCACGAGTAGGGGAGGGGCAGAGAGGGGGAGACACAGAATTCAAAGCAGGCTCCAGGCTCCAAGCTGTCAGCACAGAGTCCAAAGCGGGGCTCAAACTCTCATGACCGCCTGCTCATGACCCGAGCTGAAGTCGGCCACTCAACCGACTGAGCCGCTCGGGCGCCCCCAAACCTCCACTCTTAATACTGTTTGCCACATACCTGGAAGGATCAGAATCTTGTTGCTTTTTTATCACTCCTTTGAGGAGAGGGTTTCATATTGGAAGTACATGGAAGATAGGGGCTGTTGAGGAGACTAGGGAAAGGGAGGTACACTAACTTTTTTTACAGCTACCTTACACCTAACCCTCTACCCTGGGGGTCACAGAAGCTTAAGATAGGTACACGGTAGTCCCTGTTTTAGGCAAAGGGGAAAGTTGATTAGTTGACCTCAGGGAAGAACATCCATTCACATTTCAAAATAAATGCATTTTTAAAAAATTTAAATATTACAGTTCCAGCAGTTGTGTTTTTTACACTATTTCTGATGCATGTGTTATTCAGTAGGTTTTTATGGAGCAACCTGAAAAATGTGAACTTCTGGCATTGGCTTGGAGGAAAATATGTATTTCTTTAACTGTGGAAAACATTTTTAAAGTTCCAACAAGTGATTTGTAACGTTTGAAGATGCGAATTGGGTGGAGGAGACCTGTAATCTCTCTGGAAGCTCTTAGCAGTTTTCAGTCTGAAGGAATTTCTCCTTGCCTTAATATTTGGTTTATATTTAGGCCTTTGGAAAAATACAAAACAAGCATAAAAGCAGTCCCTGTACTTAAGGAATTTCCTTTCTATAATGGTGAAGTAAGATGTATTTGAGAGTACCAGGCATATTTTATCAACTGATGGAGTGTAAGGTGTAGATTAAAGTATGAGTATTTTATTGCAGAGAAAGCTTGTTGAAGAATAGCACTAGGGATGGCTTTGTGGGGACATGAGCCTTGAACTTAACTATCAGATGTCTGGTGATAGACACAACACCGTTGAAGGGTGCTGCTACTTAATGGGAGAATTGAAGAGGAGAGTTTGAGTGGCATAAAGGAAAGTGTATTACGTATATCAAGTCAGTTAAGATGAAGAGTTCATGTTAGGATTATTTGTGCAGTTTGTTTTTTGTGAAACAGCATGACATTCTCAAAGCTTTTTTGTTTGGGATGGCTATGAGCAGGTGGTTTATAAGCAGTTCGCATTAGTTTGGTCGATGATTTGGGAGTAGAGAGTGATACTGTGGGGTAAACTTTTCCAAATGTTTTTTGCTCTTAAAGTAATAAAATACTGGTTGTTAGCCCATTTTCCTTCTTTCGCAGGTAAAAAACAGGAAGCAGATGAGTTGAGTGGAGATGCTTCTGTGGAAGATGATGCTTTTGTCAAGGTAAAGTGTTAATTACTCAGGTTAAGATGTTTGTTTTGAGTGTAGTATTTTGCATGATGAATTCATGCAGTTTACTTGAATAATAGATGTATGTAGGTAAAATAAAGATAGAGACCTATGTAGTATTGTCAATCTCATCATAGTTGAAAAATACAATAACTGTCTTTAGTTGAATGAGACATAGGGCTAAAAATAATTTTTGTCCAGGTCTTTAAGTAGAAATCAGACATAGATGCCAGAAGAACAGCTATAGGACAATTGATATGTTAGTTCCTGGACAAAGTGCTGCAATGAAGGTATTGATAATTTATTTTTCATCTTCCCATTGCATTTAGCTTCTGTCTAAAATATACAAAACTAGCTTAAAGTAGTTCTTAAAATGGAGAGAGAAGATTGCTGATGTGTTGCTACTTAGGAAAGATCAAATTAAGAAATTTCTTTTGCCTTTTAAAGATAAATAAGCCAGTTTCTTTTGGCTAAAAATTAATGTATTTCAAAACTGACCAATCAGAAAAATAATGTATATAGTTTTAGCTGGAGTTGTGGCAATTCTGTGTACTAAGTTATTTTTAATCACAGGGTTTTTTTTTTCCCCTTGGGGTGTGTGTGTGTGTGTGTGTGTGTGTGTGTGTGTGTGTTTACTGATGTGATCTGCTCCTTACTGATCATTAGGTCTTAAGTAGTGTGGCATTTGTAGGAATTATTTAATGACCATAATTCCTCTTAAATTATGTACGTTTATACCCCCATATATTCTGTTCTCTTTGTAGTTAGTCCATATGGTCATAACATCTCTGGATGTCTGTGTGCTCTACCGTGAAGTTAGCTTGTGTCCATTCACCTGGCCATCTCTTCCTACTGCTTAGCTCTCTCCCCTCCCCGCGTTAGAGGGACACACAGACCACAGAGTATACCACATGCCCTACACTTTGCACCTTGCACTTTGAGGGTGTGCAGAGAGAAAGAAATTCATGGTGAGGATTTAACTTTGAAATCAGATAATTTTAGGAAATACTTGCCCAAGGAGCCATTAAAATTGATGATTGCATGCCTGTAACTAGCTTTTGTTTGAGCCTTTCAGAACTCTCCAGTCTCTGTATTCTGTTATTCTTGTGATACATCTTCCTTTAGGTTTCTTTGTTCTTATTTTCTCCAGGTATCTTCACTAGTGAGTGTATGACTGAGTAAAAACTATCCATAACCTGGAAAAACATTGTGGTTTAGTCAAAAACTTTTAATTTTCAAATATCTCTGTTTCAGCTCTTCAGTTCACAAAAATCTCACATTTATTTGAACTGTTAGGAGATAGATATGTCCATTCAGCATAATAGTATTGTCTCATGTGCTGCAAAGGATAGCTTTGTGTTGTTATTAAGTGAACCTGGTCATAATGTCTAGAAGAACAGAAGAGCTTAAAAAAGTCCTATTTAAATAAATCTTCAGTTCCTTCTTTGTACTTCTTTTTTCACTTTGGAAGTAACGGCATATATGATGTATTCGATTGAAATAAAGTGAATATGCTAATTTCTTAGAATTGGTAAATTTTAGAATTTATACAGTAGTGGTAAGTAAGTATTACCTATTGCATAGACATGAATAATAGAGTAATTGCTTTCATTTACAAGTGAAGAGAATGGTCCAAGTTGGCATTTCAGAATAAATAAAGTCCCCTGGGTGATTTCCCTTAGTCGGTTCTCTTTTCTTTTCTTTTCTTTTCTCTTTTTCTCTTTTCATTTATTTTCTTTTTTCTTTTCTTTTCTTTTCTTGCCTTTACCCCTGTTACATAATCATCTACTCCCATTTTCAGTCTCCAATGTTCCTCACTCATAGGTTGTGAGGTTGGTGAAACCTACTGCCCCAGAAACATCCTGCTCCCAAGCACTCCACATTCTAATACAATCATATTGCTTTTCTTTGCCCATCTCCCTCAGAAATTTCTATTTCCTCACTGCAGTTCGGCTCTGAGTGATTGATAGTCCTGCCCCTGCACTTTTCCCCTTTTAACCCAGAAGCCTTTTCTTAAACCTGTTATATTTACCATAAGAATAGGAAAAGGGGAAGGGTGTTCATTGCTTTCCACCCTTTCTCTGCAGTTAAAGAGGAAACTAACTAGATTGCTACTTTTCTTTGTTTCTATTGAAATACTGTGAATCCATAAACTTTGAAGGGCAAACAGAATTCCTTAACAGAGACAACCCCAACCTATGTTCCCTTGCCTATCTGGGATTGTGGCACAGTGATATATTTCAGAATAAATACATTTAATTATTTGCATTTTTTCAAAAGCAGAATGTAGCAGTTGGGGTGCCTTATTATAAATTAGAAATAAACTTTGTTACAATATGTAAGACTTGCAGGGTCTTTGAAGTTAAATCAAACTGGCATATGGAGAAATCAAGTCATTTCTGTGAAGTCGTATCTTCTAGGACAACTCCTGGGATGTGACTTGGTAAATATTAAATAACTGGAACTTGAAAGCATCTCCAGTAGCAATCCAGTTAGTGTGTACCTCAGTGTGAGAGATTTGGGGAGTTAGATGCATGGTTCAGTAACTTTGGGATTTGACACCTTCTTTTTAAAGACACAGTAAATATGTAAGGTAAAATGATTGAACTTTGACTTTGGGAATAAAGTCAAAGTATGGTAAAATTTAAAACATGTAGACACGTAAATTACCAAAAAGGTTTGGTGGATAGCCTACACTACTTTGCCTCTAGTTGTACCAAATTTTCTTACCATTAAAAGGACTGTGAATTGGAGAATCAAGAGGCACATGAACAAGATGGAAATGACGAGCTAAAGGACTCTGAAGAATTTGGTGAAAATGAAGAAGAAAATGTGCATTCCAAGGAGTTACTTTCTGCAGAAGAGAACCAGAGAGCTCATGAATTAATAGAGGCAGAAGCAATAGAAGATATAGAAAAAGAGGACATCGAAAGTCAGGTCTTTAGCCAGTTTTTTAAAAATGTGACACGGATAAATTAAGTAATAAATAATAAAAAGTATTTTTTCTAGTTCAATGTGGAAGTTTCAGAATTTTCAAAAATATCATTTTGGAGTTATTTATAAACCACCCAAAATCCTACCACCTAAGATGACCTTTTAAATTTTTGCTTGTCTTCCACATTTGTATATATTTTTATATAGTAGTTATCATGCCTTTAGTTGCTATTTATTCTACATGATGTTTTCATATAACATACCATAATTTCATAATGCGTGTGCTATTCTGTAACTTACTAGATTGATTTCTGTGTGTCAAATAGCCACTCCCTTAATTTGGACATTTACACATAAGTTGTTTTCTACCCCATTATGGATGAGTGTACCAGTTCACTCTGATCTTGCCAACAGTACTGGATGGTAGCTATTTTTTCTTTTGCTATTTTAGTAGATATAAAGGATTAATTTGCATTTCTTTGGTTATGAATGGTGGGTAATTACTTCAAGTTTAATTTAAAGGCATATAATTTTAAAAGTATTTGATTGAAATAGACCATTTGTCTTGTTTTGAAGTATGTTAGTGTGTCTTAAAACCAATGGATTAGGGAATCAGTACTGTTAATATTCATGCTTAGAATACTTCCATTCTACTTAGCCAAATAAATGAAGGGCTCAAGAGATTTTTGTAATCCTCTATCAGTGTGACTGTTTTTATGTTGGAACAAAAAGTGTAGTCTGAATTATTAAGCATTGACTTAGTACCGACGGTATCATAGACACTGTGCAGAATACAAGGCAAGTGATAGTTGGGTATAGCATAAAAGCATTCTCATGTTACCCAGATATTTTGTAAAGCAAAGCTATTGTATACCCTTTTACTTAGGAAATTGAAGCTCAAGAAGGTGAAGATGATACCTTTCTAACAGCCCAAGTAAGTTTACATTTAGTCCTATGAATATGATATTGTGGGTGGAAGGGCTTGGAAAAGGAATCTTATTTTGACTTCATAATTCTCTAATTCATAAAACTGCTTTAAATTCAGTTTAAGTACTGGTATATACAAAATACTTAAAATTGGCAGCTGAAATTTCTGTTGCCACAAAGGTAATTGGAAGATATTATAACAAGGTTCTTACCATTTTCAGAATAAAAATAAAAATAGTCCATCCTTTCTGTTAAAAAAAAAAAGAAACAAACTGAAAAACCTCTGGTTACCAGTCTTTTGAGAAGTCTACCTCTCCTTGATTTTTTTTTTCTGGCAATTTGCTATGAAGTCAATCATTTAAAAGTACTAATACCCTTATTAAAGCTTTAATTAAGATTTTGTTAATTTAACACACCTAGAATGGGCAGAGTATAAAAATGATAAAAGTCTCTGTTCTAGAAATTTACTCAGGGTATGTGTGTGTGTATGTGTGTGTGGAAAATGACTTCTATTGCGTGTCGTGTTGTTTTTGGTATATGTGATATAGATAGTGTATATCTATATATACAGTGACTTACAGGGGCTATAAACACATATAGCTCAGTTGCTACAATGTTTCCTTTTTAACTTATTCTTTGTTTTTTCCTCATCTGTACTCAAGAACCCCTTTTTCATCTACCTCCTTTAAATAGTATGCTTTGAAATAGAGATAGGAGTTTCCTCTCTTTACTAGATTACGAAAAAATAGGGATCGAGACTTTTATTTCCTTACCGTAATATTTGCCAGAAGAGAATGTAAGTGGAGCTCATACTTATGGACTGCTTAGCTGATTGCCTCTGGTCACACCTTCTTTCCTGCAGCTCTATTGCCTTTGAAATGATGTTGAACCACAAATGCTGGTGAGGCTGTATTTTGGCTTTCTGCGTTTATTGCAGTGGGGGGAGAAACTGCATTTCTGGGAGAAATGTGTCTGATAATTTGGAATATTCAGGAAGGAAATGATAGGACCATGCATGTCTGTAGATTTGTCCCCCATACTGTCTCCAACTAAGTTAGTTTCTGAGTGATAAAGAATAGGTGAGGAATATTAACTCTCAGATTAGGGGAATACCTTTTCTAGATTAACTAATTTGCAAAAAGGTAGAGTTGAGCGCTTCATATTCCTTAGCAACTAGCTTGTTATTTTGCTCCAAGGCCCACTCCTGGAGTTGTGTAGGTTGTGAGCTGTGTAAAGAGATCATTTCTAAGGTCCCCATTCACATCATAGATTACATATTTGTTATAAAAATTTAACAGATTAAAGTACCTTAAGGAATGGATGCCTTTTTAAAAATTTTCACAAATCTTTATGGCCTGGAGATGGCCATGCTTCCCTTCTATCCTGATGATGAGTGAACACTTATTCCTCATCAAGGGCTTTACTGTATCAAAAGATTGGGAAGGTACATCTTCAGAGAAGTTTTCTTTACGATTTAAAATGACCTTTTTTCTCTTTGTGAATAATGTAGAGTGGAACACTTAGCAATATATAAAAATGTTTCTATGTTTCATTGTGACCTAATGCTTCTGAACGTGTTGTTTTACTGTGTGCATTAAGTAATACTACATAGAGCGTAATGATCACCCGGCTTTAGCCGTTACAACTCATGGGTAGTCTTGTTTCATTTATACCTCCTTTCACTTTTCCTTTTCTGCATTATTCAGACAAATCCTGGACATTTAAAATTTTTCATTATGTATCTCTAAAAGAGAACTTACTTTTTTACAATATCACTCCTGATAAGATTTATAGTCTCCCTACATGTACACTTAGTATTCAGATGTTCAATTGTGCATAGGTTTTTGCTTTTTTTCTTATTTTCACAGGTTTTGTTTGAATCAGATGTAAATAAGATGTACTTACTGTGATTGATTGAAATGTTTATTAAATTTCTTTTAGTTTATAGGTTTTTTTCCCTCCATCTTTTTTCCTTCAGTTTATTTGTTGAAGAAATTGAGCTGTATATTCTGTAGAGCAAGGGTTGCCAAAGTTTTTCTTAAGGGAGTAGGTAGAAAATATTTTAGCCATTGTGGGCCATATGGTCTGTGTTATACCTATTCAGCTCTGCCATTGTTGTGTGAAAGCAGCTGTAGACCATAGGTAAACGAACTGACATGGCTGTTTCAGTAAAAATATTTATAAAAAGAGGTATCTAGCCTCTTTTTTGCCAACCCGTGTTATAGGCTTTCCGAAGTCTAGATTTTGCTGATTACATTTCTGTGGAGTCGTTCAACATGTGTCTTTGTTTACTGTATTCTCTGTAAATTGGTAAGTCGGTTATAGGATCTAAAGACTTGCTGTCCAATTCAGGGCACCCCACCCCAACACACCCAACTACTGCAGAAACAGTGTTCTTCCATTTGGATGCATGTCATGTCTGGTTTTAACTTTTTGGTGATGCTACCAATCATTGATGATCCACACCCCTTTGATCAAAGTAGTATATTCTAATTCTATCATTTCTTCTTACTGATCAGCTAGGATGTTCCTAGAAATAGAAATATCTCATACTGTTTGGTTATCCAGTGGTACCATTGACAAAGGAAAGCCAGCGTATATACTTATGCCTCATTTCTTTTCCTTTTATTTACCAGTTTTGAGAATAATGAGCTGGTTTATCATTGACTAATGAGCTTGTCATTTTTCCTTTTTTTCTCCCTTAGTTTCATTTTGAACTCATGGATTTA
This sequence comes from Acinonyx jubatus, assembly GCF_027475565.1. NCBI lineage: Eukaryota > Metazoa > Chordata > Mammalia > Carnivora > Felidae > Acinonyx > Acinonyx jubatus. Next base: position 44,953,051 of record NC_069386.1, read on the forward strand.
AGTGTATTTGATGTATTTCAGTCCATTGTAGTTATCCTTGTTCAGTGTTCAAACTGTCCCATCTGTATCTGTAGCTTGTGAGAGCCTCTTCATTTCAACATGATCCTAGTAGTCTTTGATTGCTTCCTTGCTTTCTGGTATGTTATGATGTTCCTTTTTCTGCTCTAGACCTAATTAGCCATTTTTTCCCTTTATAGTGGTAAATGGTTTTCAAGAAAATAGTCTCGGTGGTAGGGATGTAGTTCATTGCCACTGGGTTTTCATGTCTTGTAGGTCTTTTCTTCCAGTGTACAGTGCTAGGGAATGTGTGTGGTGTTTTGGTTTGTTTTTGCTTTCAAGTTAAATAAATTTTGAGGTCACAGGGATACTTGCAAGTTAATCATTTCCTTTGTCTTATGGTACACATAAAATAGTCTTAGAAACTTAATATCAACACTATTACCAAAAAGATTAGTGAAAATAACTTCTCCCCAGTATATCTGTCCTAAAGACGTACCCTTCTAGGAGTGAACAGACTATACTATTTTGGACGAGTTCTGCTCTATAGGATTATATCACCAACTCATACATATTTAGGTTGACTTGTTTCATTTTATTTTCAATAATTAAGGTGTGCTTTTTAAAAAACTTGAATCTGTAACTTTTTGTGAGTCTATAATTCAAACTAGGAAATTTAATTTTATAATTATTTACAATATTTATGTGGTTTCAAAATCAAAGCTACGAGAAAAGTACATTCAGAAAAGTCCCTTCTGGGGTGCCTGGCTGGCTTATTTGGTAGAGCATGTGAACCTTGATCTCAGGGTCATAAGTGCAAGCCCCACATTGGGCATAGAACTCACATCCACACAAAAAAAGTCCCCTCCACTCATTCCCTTGATGGCAAACTTTTTAAATTCCTGATACATTCTTCTATTATTTGTTCCTAAAGATACAAGCAAATGGGCAGTATATTTGTATAGGAATGTATTTATTTAAAGCCAGTTTTCAGGCTTACTTACTTTAAATGTTTGGCCTTTAGGTGTTAGTCAAGAATGTGGTTCAAATTCTGCTTCTTTGAGTTGCTAATAATATTTTGACTTTGGGTGGATTCTCTTAGTTTCTAAGTCTGTAAAGTGAACATTAATTCCTACCTGCTGCATTGATGTTAGGATTAATTATAGATCCTGGCACTTAGCATATGTGCATTCTGGTTGTGATCTTGTTTACTAGTTTGAAGATACTCATTTTACTTAAGAATTTGGGGGAATTTTTCTCAAAAATGTTTATATTTGCTGATTCTGTAATTCTTCAAAATTTCCTCTAATCACAGTCTCTTCAGTCTTTGGTAATCACACCATGTATATTCCTTTTTCTGTTTGTCTTTGCCCTTAATATTTCACTAATTTGATACCCTTTTTTTGTCATATGAATTCTGTGTACCCCTAAAGCCAGATTTATCTGTATCTGCTCCCTGAAACTTTCCCTAATATCTTTTATGTAGTGCTTTATTGTTTACAGAGAATTTTTTACATCCATTATCTTACTCAGATGTTTATATTTATTTAGGTCATATGTTATCCCTTATTTTATGGGTAAAATTCACCTACATGGATAACACGAGTGAAACTGTTTCGTTGACAACGATAGGATAAACATCCAGGTGTTATGATGCCTGGTTTAGAATTCTTTTCACTAAATCACTAGTAAATCTTGTTTTCTGATTCCATTATACTCACACAGGGCTGTAGCTAAGCCCATTACGTACATGGAAATGAACAGTTAGTTCATTCCCTTCACCTGAAAATAGTAGTGTCTTATACCACAATTATTCAGTAAATTCATTCAATCAATATTTATTGAATGCTTATCACATGCCAGGTGTTTTGTGTTTTCTGTGATCTTTAGCATATTGCCAGATAGATAGCAGACAGTTGGTGGCTTAAGGTTATTTTGAAGGTTTATTTTAAAATCAGGCTGAATATAGTATTTACATACAAGTCAGGGAAAGGAGGCTTTCTAGAAGTGGTCTTCTGACATAGCACATGTTACATGTATCGCAAGATTAACCTAGGGGAAAGGAGAGAGAGATGGGGTGGGGAGAATGTAGCTTTGTATATGAATTTTGGCATTTGACTAAGGGTTGTAGATCCTGCTATAAGGATAAACAACATGAGTACCTACCTTACAGAGCATTTGCTTCATTTTCATATGTGAAATGTTACATTTTTTCCAAGAGAAGCTCAAAAAGTGTTTAATATGGAAGGATGCTTTACACTGTTGTTCCGTATTATATTTCTCATTCTGAAAACAACCTGTTTTCGGTGGAGGAAAATTGTTTTCAGAGAAAATGCGTATCCTATGTATCATTTAGACAGGAAAAATCTCCCATTGTATTTCTTGGTTTGTTTCCGTATTACAACGATTTTTAGGCTTATTTAGGGCTTTTGGTTTGACTTTAGCAGAACTTTGTTTACTGCACATACTGCGCAGTGAAACCTGCACTGATACGTGGCTCATCTTTTCTACTAACCCTAGTTGTTTTTGTGCTTCACCTGTGTTGTAGTTGGTTTTATTTTCTAGAAGCCGGGTCAGACTCTTCTAGGGGCATTGAAGCATATGTGGTAAAGCTAGTGTTACCTTTAATTTGAGAAACTCACATTATGAGACCCATCAGAAGACATGTTGAATAATTAGGGTAAATATCTGAAAGCTCTTCAGCAAAGTAAGGCAAACCTCACCAGTTATTTTAGCAGCTAGAAATAACGTTTGTAACTAGTGGAACTACAGCAGAAAGCATTTTTTAAAAAATATTTTTTAATGTTTATTTATTTTGGAGAGAGAGAGCATGGGAGGGGAGGGACAGAGGGAGACACAGAATCCATGCACAGAGCCTGACGCGGGGCTCGAACTCACGGACTATGAGATCATGCCCTGAGCCAAAGTCGGACGCTTAACCAACTGAGCCACCCAGGAGCCCCAGGATTTTGTTTCTTACAAAACACACAATACTTAATTTTTTTTTTAATTTAAAAATTAAAATGTTTTTACTCTTTAAAACAGGAGATAATTTGGCCATTTTTTCTTAAACCTGTCAGTATCGCATCTCTAAAAGAATAACTGGAAAGTGGTGTTGCTGTTGGTAGATAAAGGAGAGGCAAGTTGCATTCTTTAAGTTAATTTGTTCTGCTCCCAATTAAAAGTTAAAGATATTCCAGTATATTTATTCCCCCAAGACAAATTACTAAACTAAAAGAGAAAGATAAATCACCAATTCTGGTCTCACCCATCCTTTCCTTGCTGCCATTGCCTGTCATGCCACCCAAGTGAAAGCATTTCTCTTTCCTTTCCAAATGTTGCAGATTAGAAACATAATGATTGAAACTAAATTCTGGTTCAGCATTGTGGTCCAGAGCAACAATAGAGTTATCAGAGCATAATGTCACAGACTTAAGTGATAATAAGATTCACTTTGCTATGAATCAATAACCTACTTGTTCAGGACTCTTTTACTTCCTAAGCTTGTGGCTTAGTTGTTTCAGTGTTTGTAGTTTCCTTCATACACTTTAGTGTGTAAAACAATTGGGCATTTCCTAACTGGGGCACTTACATGTTAGCTTAAAGTCAAAAAATCTGTTAAAATGATTTCTTAGAAATATGGTTGTTGCCAGATGTAAGTTTGAGCATATGGTAAAATATTTGACATTTTTAAAGAACGCACACTTTTCTATGAATCTAACATTGTGTTATAAATAAATATGCCAGTTAAAGTTTTATTTACAGTTCAGTTTAAGTCTTTTTTCACTACTGGGCTGTCACTCTAAGGCAGTAGTTCTTAAAGTGTGGTCCCTGGACAATAGCATCAGCGTCACCTGGAAGCCTGTTAGAGATGCAGATTCTCAAGCCCTGCCTCCAGACCTGAATTAGAAACTCTGGGTTGGTGCTTAGCAAACTGTTTTAATTAGCCTTCCAGGAGATTCTGATACAGACTCAAAGTTTGAGAACCACTACTCTAAGGCTTTGTATGTGCTAGCTTCATACCACTGTGACCGAAAAGGATCTACTTCTACTCAGCTTTTACTTTATTTTATTTATTATTTTTTAAATGTTAATTTATTTGTGACAGAAAGAGAGAGAGAGAGAGAGAGAAATAGAGTAATAGAGTGGCGGAGGGGCAGAGAAAGAGGGAGACACAGATTCCAAAGCAGGCTCCAGGCTCTGAGCTGTCAGCACAGAGCCTGATACAGGGCTCACACTCGCGAACTGTCCGATCATGGCCTGAACTGAAGTCAGACGCTTAACCGACTGAGCCCCCCAGGTGCCTCTACTCAGCTTTTATTTTAAAAGTTATAAGTTAAAACATCCCTTCACTTTTTTGTTTCCTTTACTGAGATTAAATGCATATTTCGTTATTTGTTAAGATCTTTAATGGGAAAATGTTGGTTTTATCTTGGTGTGATTATGACTACTTCAGTGGTTTTTGCACTATTTGCTTGGTAAAGGGAAAATCCCCTTGCAGTATTCCTGTTTTCAGGCTAGTACGTGCTTAATTTTAGATTAGGTGAGGAGATCACATATTTTAAAATTAAAATCAGTCATATTTTTTAAAAAGTGTGAGTTACTCTTTTGATTACCTATTGTGCAAACACCTTTTTAAAAGTAGTTGGCCTCCAGGGTGTATGTGGCTGCTGTGAATTAATTTTTAGCAGATCAGAGGAATGAGTAATTTGAAGATAACTGCTCTTGTAGCCTTCCCTTTGAGTTCTGAGATACCTGGAAAGAGTTTTTGTTTGTTTGTTTTATTAATATGCATTTAAGCCCTTGAAAGTGCGTGTCTTCAATTTATACTTTCTGGTACTACTTTTGAATAGTATGCCCTAAAAGTGCTTTTGAATGGAGTCACGTAAGATAATCAGGTCAGTCCTTTGGCAACTGCTTGATGTGAGTAAGATTCAGATTTATATAAACTAGTTTTGAATACTGAAACTAATACAGTTTATTGATGATCTGATTATTGATAGATTTACCTGTTTTGTCTGAAACCGTATATACCAGACATGTGCCACATTTCTCTAACTGGCCTCTGGTTCTGATTGGAAGATCCTATATATGCTAGTGATAGGTGTCCCTAATTAATGTTACTAAATTATATACCCGTTTAACTTGACTGATTTTATGCTATTACTAAAATCTAGTTTTAAGTGAATTCATTTTACATTTGATTATTCTTTGAATTTCAGGATGGTGAGGAAGAAGAAAATGAGAAAGGTATGTTTGATGCCAAGTAGAGTTTAAAAATTGCTGACTTTTAGAAAAATAGTAAATTATGTGAGAACAAAAACCTTCCTTATTTGAAATCTTATTTTTGAAATGACTTTATTTTCAAATTTATCTATTTAGTGAATTAAGTTAGCATCTTGATTTCATTTTTCAATTGGTTTTAATTTTCTTTTTAACATTTAAGATATATTCTAACTTAATGGTACATATCAGTTACTGTAGTGGACAACGCCATATTTTATTTAACCCAATTTTAACTTTATTTTTTACAATAACTTCTAGCATACGGTAAGTTGATAACGTCCTTAAGACTGGCACTGCAGTAACTCATACGTGCTTATTGGAGTGTAACGGATAATTAATTGTATGAACGGTCCTAAAAATGGGTGATGAGGAGACTAACGTTTTGTTTGCTACATAGAGAAACTTTCGTATAGCCTTCTGACAGTTTTCATAGTTTAGGAGAACTGTCTCATCCAATACAATTACAGGGACATCAGTAGTAATACATTTGTCAGTACGAGGTTATCATGGAAGAGTTCTTGGATGGAAGTCAAAGGATCCTACTTTGGACTAGAAAGGACATGGAGCAGGGTTCTAAGCAAGGCAGAATTAAAGGCCTGAAAATGATGACGAAGTAAAGCTACTGACTGAAAATCTCACATGCCTGAAGCCTTTCTATTTTGGGGGAATGCAAGACATCTTCAAAAACGGTAATTGCGGGACTGACTGGACAGGATGAAGACTGGAAATAACCAATTTCCTGAACGTTATGGAGCAGGCCATCTTTGGAGCCTTCTGTAGCAGTTTTCCATACGATTCTGGACTACCCAAGAATTGAGTAAGAAGAGTGAAAAAGATGGGGCCCTGAAAAACTTTGAAGACTGATTGATATCCTCAGACTGTGACCTTTCAAGACGTCACCAAGGGAATTCTGGAGGTCACAAGGGTTAAACCCAAGATGATTGGAACATTGAATAACAAATCTGCACATTTGTCACTATCTCATGGAGGAAAAACGTCTTCCATATGCCATTAACTTCTAACCACAAACGAAGAGCTGGTATCCTCAGGATGGAACCATTTCCTCACTTTTGTTGTTTGGTATTTGTATGTAGAGATCATTTTTTTCCATGAAGAATAAGTGATCCTGGGTAAAGGATTGTTTATGTTAGTTAATACCCTTGTGTTTTTTTTCCCCTAACCTTCCATCAGTGCTAATAACTGGCTTTATATTTTCTAGGTCCTATTCTAGCTTATGAATATGAAATTGTTTAAACTTCTTGTTTTGCCATATTTATTCCTGTTAAATCCTCTTAGATATAGCAGGTTCTGGTGATGGTACACAAGAAGTATCTAAACCTCTTCCTTCAGAAGGGAACCTAGCTGAGGCTGATCACACAGCTCATGAAGAGATGGAAGCTAATGCGACTGTGAAAGAAGCTGAGGATGACAACATCTCGGTCACAATCCAGGCTGAAGATGCCATCACTCTGGATTTTGATGGTGATGACCTCCTAGAAACAGGTAAAAATGTGAAAATTACAGATTCTGAAGCAAGTAAGCCAAAAGATGGGCAGGACGCCATTGCACAGAGCCCGGAGAAGGAAAGCAAGGATTATGAGATGAATGCGAACCATAAAGATGGTAAGAAGGAAGACTGCGTGAAGGGGGATCCTGTCGAGAAGGAAGCCAGAGAAAGTTCTAAGAAAGCAGAATCTGGAGACAAAGAAAAGGATACTTTGAAGAAAGGGCCCTCGTCTACTGGGGCCTCTGGTCAAGCAAAGAGGTTTGTTTTTCTATGTCAGTTCTTTACGATACTGAATTCCAGCATTCAATAAGATCACTCTACATTAAGGGGGTGGCTTCAAGACCATGTACAGTAATTAGTACTTATGATCCTGCCTATAATATTTTTGACCGTCATAAGTTACTTTAAAAAAAATTTCAAGATCTTCGTAATATGCAGTGTGTCCTACTGATTGCATTGTCGAATTGTCAGCATATATTTGGTTTTTTTTTGTTGTTTTTTGTTTTTTTTTTCAAATTGACAATTTTTTTGTGTTTTATTTTTAAAAATCCTTGTGATGATGGTTAATGAACAACTATCAGTCCTAAGAACACAAAATGAAGTCAAGTCCCAGTCCTGAAATCTGGAGAAGATGGCCATATATCCACTGAATAGAATTGTCAGAAAATCTAGATCTTCAGGCATCTTGGGGAAAATCAGTGCAAGAATCCTAAGGGAATCATTTGTTCAAATAACCTAATCTAGACCTTTGGAATTGTTAATTTGTGTGAATAGCACTAGTTTGAAATGTAGTCAATATCAAGCTGTTCGATTTTTGTTTTTTTGGGGTTTTTTTTTTGTTTTCAATTTTCTTCTGGTGATTTGCTTCTTTAGCTCTTCAAAGGAATCTAAAGACAGCAAGACAACATCCAAAGATGACAAAGGTAATGGATTTTTTTCCTATTTATTTCAGTGGTAAATTGCGTATTTTCGTTAAAAAATAATAATTGCCTGGGGTTTCCTTTGACGTTTAGTCATTTAAAATATACATACTAAAATTTCTGGATGGCTTTTGTGCAGACTGTTGAGTTAAATAGATTTTGGCAAACTCTTGGTGTTATTGAGGTGTTAAGCTTTAATTAATTTGTAAACTGGTAGGAGTATGCTAAAAGTTGTATTTTTAACATTGTGTTCTAAGCACCTGTGTTGAATATTAATACAATAGATACTTCATTTTCTTGCCTTATAATTTTAGAAATATTTTATCTTTAGTCGTAGTCATTTGCAACCCATATGCACCAACCTTCTCCCTGTTCTGTCTAGTAGGAAATGTGCCATAAATGATATTTGCATATATTTGTGGAGTCTAATATTTAAAAGAAAATCAGTCTCTAACATTTGGTTTTATTTTTTTCATTGTTTAAATCAGGGCACACTTCTGTTAACATAGCCAGTATAGGGTATTTTTGATTCTTTACAATTTGCTTCTTGATTTGACTTATTTTGGGTCGATAGGAGTTTTATGTAGGAAATTCGTTTTATTTTAAATTTTTATAAGCTTAAAGATACAATATTTGGTTACTTTCTGTTACTGGGATGTCTGGGTCTCTCATGGCTGTTGCACTGTAGTTTCCTCTTGTACATATGCTGTCTACTTGAAAAACATTTCCTGTTTTCTGAAAAATCACTTTAAGGGAAATAACACCAATCAGATATTGCAAAGTCCTAGAATGCCTCTTCAGTGAATAAATAAGGAATGTTATCGGATTTTTGTGGTTCATTTAGTGTTATTTTGTTGGTAATTTTAATAGTTGGAATTTCAAGTGATTGTGTACTAAATTGACAGTTAATTGCAATACTCACATCCTTTTACAGTTTTGGTTAATGGACAAAATTTAATAGATTTATTGAATGTTACCCTTTAAATTCAGAAGATTAGTGGTCTTGTTTAAATGTTAACTTTTTTCTATTATTGAAATTCTTTTTTCTGTAATTAAGAGAAGTACCTGGGCCCAAATGTTATTGTTAACATAAAAAAAGATACGCAGTCTTCTAGTTAGCATTTCATAAAATCGATCCTTTGATAAATGTAGTTTTTAAGAGTAGAAATGCAGCAGCCATTAATATTTAAAATGTGTCGTCTCTTCATAAGTCTACGTGGACAGTAATTTTTCAACTAAAACCTGTGGCATTTATATTTTAAAGCATTGAAAATTTTACTCTTTCTACTTACAATAACGTGCAGTTATAAAAATTGTTACTTTTAATTGCTTACATACTTTTTTTCCTTAAAGTGGGTAAGAATTGTTCTGCAAATTAAGTCAAATGAATGAAAGCTCCCTTTTGTAACAGCACATTTGAAGAAAAGCACTGGGGGGGGAGGTGGTGACTGACTAGGCCTGTATTCCAAGAAATGGTACTTAGGTGTATGACAGCCTACTTTGTGTATGGAGGTAGTACAGAAATAATTCGTATAACCATTTACCTATTCTAAAGAATTTTGAGGTTTCTGATTTTATTCTTATTAATAACTTTGTTTTAGAAGATTGTTTTTTATTAAATCCAGAGTTATCTAGCTGCATATAATTCCTGTTTTATTCTTTCTCTACCAGAGAATGAAGATGAGCTGTTGGTTAGTCTTTGTTATTAAACATTTACATTTTTGAATATGGTTTATCCCTTCCTTTGACTGTTCCCTTTTGCACTCCCAATGTCTCAGGATCTAAAGCCCAGGACATATGTGGGTAATTAAGCAATCTGTACATTTCTAGATGACTGCTTTCCAGTTGTCTATATTCATTGCAGTGGTAGAGTATAAATTATTAAACTTAACAGTCAAAGTCAAGACCTGTAACTGATTTTTTACCCACTTCAGTTTAACGCATGCTGTAGAAACTATACAGATGTTCAGATTTGTTTCCTCACTAGTTGTATCGTCTATTGTGTTTGATTTTAATAATAGCAAATTCATAGGATTTTGATACAGCGAGGTTGTGCTATTAGATTTAGTTACGTCAAAAGATAATTCTATAATTTTGAAAGAAGATGGATCTAATCATTTTATTAAAAAAAATTCCAGTGGAGATACTAAAATGTCTGATATTAAATTTGTTCTAGGCAGTACAAGTAGTACTAGTGGTAGCAGTGGAAGCTCAACTAAAAATATCTGGGTTAGTGGACTTTCTTCTAATACCAAAGCTGCTGATTTGAAGAACCTTTTTGGCAAATATGGAAAGGTACGCTGCTTTTACCTGTTTATCTATCTTTCTCGTGTGTCCATTTGAAAGGAATTATATTCAAAACAATATTATATGAAACCTTCCAGTTTTTTTGTTTTTCTTAGGACTGGTTTAAGCATAATTATTGAATTCTGTGGTAACATAGAGTTCGTCCTATAATCTCACTCTGAGCCTGGGGATCTTTGTATTAAAAGCTCATATTACAGTTTTCTTTTTTTTTTTTTAATGTTTATTCATTTTTGAGAGACAGAGAGAGACAGAGCATGAGTGGGGGAGGAGCAGAGAGAGAGGGAGACACAGAATCCGAAGCAGGCTCCAGGCTCTGAGCTGTCAGCACAGAGCCCAATGCGGGGCTCAAATTCACAGACTGTGAGATCATAACCTGAGCTGAAGTCGGACGCTCAACTGATGGAGCCACCCAGGCGCCCCTAAAAGCTCATATTTTAAGCCCATTTCAGCCAAGGACTGAGTTATTCATCACATTCATCATGATTTTTCTAGGAACTAGAGTATCTAAGGCTAATCTAGTCATTTGGAAAATATTAGACAACGGGATATAGAATTTGGTGGGGGTGGGAACTGATACACCTGTCACCATATAGATTCCAGTACAGTAGTGGAAAAAAATGTAAAACTGGTGAAAATATCCTTCATCAGAAGTTGTGATATGTGCTATGATGGAAGAGTTGCCAAGAGAGCAGAAGGGGAGGCTCGACTGTGGTTGGTTCATCAGAAAAATATATACTGGCATATAAAGGGAAGATCTAACAGAAGAATAGCCAATAATTAAATGCATTAAATACTCAATTAATAGTTGTTGAATTGCATTGTACTCGATTTGTATCCCTTAGGGCACTCACTCCTTTCTTCCTTATATTTTTGTTTTCATTATATGTCATATGTAATCTACTCCAGTGTAAGCTCTTTTTTTCTTAAATGTTTATTTTGAGAGAGAGAGAGCATGCACACAGAAGTGGGGGAGGGGCAGAGAGAGAAGGAGAGGGAGAATCCCAAGCAGGCTCCATGCTGTCCCCGCAGAGCGTGACACAGGGCTCGATCCCTGTGTCCCAGGAACTGTGAGATCATAACTTGAGCCAAAATCAAGAGTTGGACTCTTAACTGACTGGAGGCACCCCTCCAGTGTAGTCTCTTTGATAGCAGGGACTTCGTCTGCTATACTTTAAGTGCATGCGGTAGGCTTTGAAATATTTGTTAAATTAATGACCAATATTGGTGAATAACCATTCATGAATGTTATAAAAATCTGTTCTGTTGATTTCAGAAGTCTTTTTTTTCTTCTTCTTCTAATATAGAGTTGCCTGAGTGTTAAGGATTCTTATAGGTGTCAGATAAACAACACTGAGAACTGTAGTCCTGTGATCAGCCTTGGTTTATTTTTTATTTTGTTTTCAGTAATTTATTGTTAGAGATATAAAAAGTTTTTTAATGCTGGCATTTCTTAGGACTAAAACTATATAAGGACACCGTGTACTTTTATAACAAGACATTGGGCTTTAAAACCAAGTTGTTGTTGGGGCAAGTCTGCCTTTCCCAGACTTGAGATAAAAGCTGATAGTTTCCAGCCATCCACACCACCCAGCCTCCTAAATTCCCTGTTTATCTCGTTTTGGCATTATGTCTGTCTCTCTTTTTGTTCAGCACTAGATTGTACTGCCACTTTTCTTCCTACTCATCCATCCCTGTTTCTCTTGACTTTGATAGAATTGAAATTCTTTGTCACTTTTATATTGGTGTATATTTTTAAAGCTCAAAGTGTATCTTTTTAGAGTATGTTTTTGTAGGGTGTGTTTTTAAGACTGCTTTTTTATATGTGGATGGTTCTTTATTCATTTTTTGAAATTTCTTAACTCATTGGAGAAAATTGTTAACACTCATTTAGAAACTTTCTAGAAAATTACCTCTTTTATTCCTCTAAGAGATTCAGGGTGGGCTTATGATAGGGGAAGTTTGGCCCAAATGCAATTGAGAATATTAATTTCTTTGCTTTCATTAATTGTGTCATTATTGCATTGATGTGACTGCTGTATTTTGGCTATAGAGTTGAAAATTTTAACACAAAACAAGTAGATTACAATTGCTTTTTGAGACTATTTTTTATTATTGTTTTTAATGTTTATTAATTTTCATAGAGGGACAGAGCGCAGGAGGGGGAGGGGTAGAGAGAGAAGGAGACCCGAAGCAGGCTCCAGGCTCTGAGCTGTCGGCACAGAGCCCGATGGGAGGGGCTGGAATTCAGGAACTGCAACATGATGACCTGAGCCGAAGTCGGATGCTTAACCGACTGAGCCACCCAAGTGCCCCTTGACGCTATTTTTTAAATGTTTATTTTGAGAGAGACAGACAGGGTGTGGGGGAGGACCAGAGAAAGAGAGAGGGAGAGAGAGAATCCCAATCAGGCTCTGTGGTATCAGTGCACAGCCCATCATGGAGCTCAGTCCCACGAACTGTGGTCTCATGACCTGAGCCGAAATCAAGAGTTGGACGTTTAACCGACTGACCCATCCAGGAGCCCGGTTTTTGATGCTTTAGATTTTTCCCCTGGATATTTACTGAGTACTTGTATTATAAGCAAAGTAGATAATGATCACAAGAATATGAACCAAAATAATAATATATATCCAAAATGTATCCATCATCACAAATTCATGTATCCTGAATATATCCTTTTATTTGATTAGTATTAGTTCTGAAGTTTGATCTATTCAGAAATGTATGTTGTGGTAAAGTTGTAAAACTTTGTCAAGTGTTATTTTATATTCTAGGTTCTGAGTGCAAAGGTAGTTACGAATGCTCGAAGTCCTGGGGCAAAGTGCTATGGCATTGTAACTATGTCTTCAAGCACAGAGGTATCCAGATGTATTGCACATCTTCATCGCACTGAGCTGCATGGACAGCTGATTTCTGTTGAAAAAGTAAGCTTGCCTAAATGTATATAAAACGGAGGTTACTTCGAGGGCTAGCAGTGCTCAATTTAAAGAGTTTACACCCATAGAGAGTAGAATTTGGAATAGTTTTTAAGTATTATTTTTATGTTTTTACTTCTGTTTTTTCCACATTTGCTCCCCAAAACATACTTTTTTGTGATCTGAAACATAACCTTAAAAAATACTGATATTTTTTTTTTCCTGTTTAAACCTTTCAGGTTAAAGGTGATCCTTCTAAGAAAGAATTGAAGAAAGAAAATGATGAAAAGAGTAGTTCAAGAAGTTCTGGAGACAAAAAAAACATGAGTGATAGAAGTAGCAAGTAAGGATTTATTTTTTTGATAAGCACTAGACTTTTTTGGAAAATTGCTGCAAAAGTTCTCATTATGTGTTTTTCCTGGGTGGTATGATCAGGACACAAGCCTCTGTGAAAAAAGAAGACAAAAGGTCATCTGAGAAATGTGAAAAAAAAGAAGGCAAGGATACTAAGAAAATAGAAGGTAAAGATGAGAAGAATGATAATGGATCAAGTGGCCAAACTTCAGAGTCGATTAAAAAAAGTGAAGAAAAGAAGCGAATAAGTATGCTTATGTATCTTTCTTCTCAATCCCTTTCTAATGCTTTCTACCATTTCATTTTTACAGTGGAAGGGAAAACCTGAGATCCCAGTCCAGATAAATATTTAAACTTCGTTGTTAGGTGTCACTGTGGTAGAAGGGGAAGTCTTCTTTTGTACTCTTGAGAAACAAGTGTGTTCTTCCATCTAAGCCCCTTTATGGTCATTGATAGCTGTGTGACTGAGTTGGGATCTTTTGTTGTTTTTGTTTTTTTCTTTTTTAATATGAAATTGATTGTCAAATGGTTTCCATAAGAGTTGGGATCTTTTGGTATCACTGAAAGTAATTATGTTTGTGGGTTGAGCTCTTTTTAAAGACTATTTGCAGTTAAGTTCTCATAGAATAAGTAGGTTTATTTATTTCATGCACTATGTTGTGAATATCTGGCTATCTAAGATTTCAGCATTTTTACATGATAGTTACTGTCTTTTTTAATGAGATCGTGTTTAGACATTTGTTTATGTAATTTTTTTTTTCCTCTTAGGTTCAAAGAGTCCAGGACATATGGTAATACTAGACCAAACTAAAGGAGATCATTGTAGGCCATCAAGAAGAGGAAGATATGAGAAAGTAAGTCTTTGAGAGGGCTGCTGTGTACTATTCTTCTGTTTTCAAAAGAAGATAATTCGGTATCTCTATAACTTGAAAATCAAGAAAAATAGAATGTCATTACTCTTTTAAATCTTTTTAAATGACCAGCTGAACTTGAAAACCAAAACTCCACATTATTTTAACTTCTGGTCCTGTTACACTTTTTTTCTTATAGATTCATGGAAGAAGCAAGGAAAAGGAAAGAGCTAGCCTAGATAAAAAAAGGGACAAAGACTATAGAAGGAAAGACATCTTGCCTTTTGAAAAGATGAAGGAACAAAGACTAAGAGAGCATTTAGTTCGCTTTGAAAGATTGCGACGAGCAATGGAACTTCGAAGGTAGGAAAAGTGTCTCTTTTATACCTGTCGTTACCTATAAGTACATCTTTAACACTAGTTACAAACCAGATTCCTAGAAATTGTATTCCCAAGAAAGCTGTTTGCCGCTTTTAAGAAATGCAGTAAAACCTAATGATTTCTTAAGTTTGCACAGCATTTTGTAATTTACCAAGTACCTTTCCATCTGTTCTCTCTGTCTCAGCTGTTCTGTACGGTTAGGTGTGCCCATTATCTGATTGAAAAAATGGAGGCCCAGAGAGGCTAAAAGACTCTTCCAAATGCCACATGGCTAATGAGTGGCAGAGTCGGGACTCAGACCCAAGTCTTCTGACTCCAAGTCCAATGCTCTTTCCTCTACTCCAAAGCTGCCGCCATGAAAAACATTTTAAAGGAAAAAATGATGGTGACATAAGATAGCCTCAACGTAATCTATAGGTTCTCAAGTATCTATTTTATACCTGTCTTTACCTGTAGGTATATCTTTAACACTAGTTATAAACCAGATTTCTGGAAATTGAAAGGAAGTGAAGGAATTTTGCCTTGTGAACCTTAATGTGTTCAAGCTCTGTCTCAAAGCAAGCATTCTCTTTAAAACAGAGAACAAAACAAAACATTTTCAATTTTTAGTGGCAGTATCTATCTCAACAGTTTGCCATGAATGCCAGTTTGCTTTCATATGTCAATTTTTTGATGCCACTTAAAATATTCTTGTGATAGTGTTTTATAATATAAATTTCCAAATATTAACCTGTCTCATTGAGAGGTCTTTTATCATGGGATTTCATCTATTCGTTCACAGGAGCGTCAGGAATTACCAGACACTTGTGATGACTTAAATAGTACTGTGATTGCCACACACTTTATTAGAGAGAAATAATCCTCGCATTGCTCAGAATCCATTTGCTTTTTTTTGATGAAGTCCTAATATGCTGAGCTTCCTATTTAGATGACAGATCAGGAGGAGAGCGTGGGAGCTGCTAGAGCAGGGATTCTCATGCCTATCAGACCAGCACCCCTGTTATGTTAAAAAAAAGTTGCAGCGTCCTCTTTACTCTGCTGAAATGTAATTGATGCATAATAGGCCTACAAATGTGTTATATGCCTATGCAAATAATTTCCAAAAAACCAATATAATGCCTTAATTCTAATACAAAGGAGAAATAAAAGTAAATTATAATGAAGCATATATTCCAGATATGAATGTTTAGGCACGACTCTCTAGAAGACCTAATGAAGTAGTCAGATGTTTACAACCCTCTTTAGATTCAATGAGAATGTGACAGCTACAAATGCAGACTGATATTGGTGTGTCGTTTTGGTAAGTCAAATGCCAGGAGTGGTGTTGGCATTACAACATGATTTCTGAAATGGTGAACGACTCTTGGTGAAGGTCTTAAGAAAGTATAATTTTCCTTCTAATTGACATGGAGTTGCATTCCTGGAAATTTTAGTGTATATAAAACCATGCCAACCATGCAACCATGCAAACCAACCAACCTAGCATGTATTCACAATGAGTGAAGCTCTAGGCTCCAGTTTTTTTAAAGGTGATTTTGTTTTGTTTTAATGACATGAATGTCCATTATGACATTTGAAAGTATAATGAATATTGGACAGATTTTTTTGCTGTGCTGAACTATCTGACCATTCCATGCAGTGTAAGCTATCTAGAATCCTTGGTCCCCATTCACTCAGTGCTGCTGCTAATGGCTCCGATGGTCATTGGGATAATTTAAAGTGCCCCTCAGATTTCCATGGGAGCAGTACTGACCCACTGAGAACCACTGGGTGGCTAGAGGAAGACATGCTGATAGAGCACACTGAGGGCCTTAGAGTGAGGGGATGACAGAAATGTGAAAAGTCCCAATACGTTACCTTCATTAAGTTCAGCAAACATTTGAACTGCCTCCTGACTCAAAGAATCACGGGCTAGTGAACAGCAAAAAAGCCCTTAAGGGCAACCATCTTATTATATATAGCATCTGCTATAATTCATGTTGATGGATATGATCCCAAGTCACCAAAATAAGGTCTACTTTGTTTAAGGAGATAGAACACATACTAGCTACTGGAAAATTTCCTGTCAAAAACAGAAGTTGTAGTTTTGTAAACATATTTGTAGAATATGTCCTTATTAAAATGTTGATTAACTAATGGGCTATTATTATAGTGGGATTTTTATTTAAACAGGAATCCTCTAAGAGGCAACTACTCTATAAAATTCAGCTGCTCAGTTGACAATCTTAATAAATAAGTGACAGCATTGGAATCTGTTTAAAGTTTTATTTTGAGTTCTCTTTCCAATTACATTAAAACTACTTAGATTGAGTTGAAGTTTAAACTTGCCAACCACAAGGAAAAATTCAAACTCAAAAGCTATTCTCTTTCACACAGTGCTAGCATAATTTAAGTATTTCTAAATACTGATTTTTGTTAGACGAAGAGAGATTGCAGAAAGAGAGCGTCGAGAGCGAGAACGCATTAGAATAATTCGTGAACGGGAAGAACGGGAACGCTTACAGAGAGAGAGAGAGCGCCTAGAAATTGAAAGGCAAAAACTAGAGAGAGAGAGAATGGAACGCGAACGCTTGGAAAGGGAACGCATTCGTATTGAACAGGTGCAGTCAGAAAATCTTTTCATCTTAAATAACTGACCTTTTTCAAACCCTGTGATTTTTGCCCTAAAATTTGCTTTACTTGTTGTAAAGCTTCTATAGAATGAGTTCAGCTGATGAGCATTTATTGAGTGCCCCTGAAAGATAACCATCAGTTAGGTGCTAGTTAAAAATACATTTAGCAGTGACTTTGTTCTGGCCAATTGGTAGTAACTCGAACTCTGCAATATCATGGCAGCCTAATAGTCTGAGCATAGGACTATGAGTCCAGAGTAGTTGTAATCCAGGCTCTGTCACTATCCCAGTCTCAGCACATCATAACTTATTTCCTTACATATTAGAGTGGGAATGATTTCCCAAGGCTGGAAGGAAATAATGCCTCTCTTTGCAGAATTGCATCAAAGCATTTAGTTTCCATACATATTTAGAACTTTATTTCTAATTCCCTTTAGGTGCTTTTGTTTCAATCAAATGATGAAACTGAATCTGACCTTCCCAATTACTTGCCAGCTTTCACCACCCAATCTCTGTTATTTTTAAATGTTGCAGAACAATAGCCATAGTCTAGATTACTGATTTCTGATTTCTGAAGTCAGTTTTGTTTATGTATTTGTCCCAGGTATGTGTTTTGCCTGGTGCTTGCCTATGGTGGTTTCTTAATGACAGGATGAAAACAAGGTTGCGCATGTACTTACCTTATGTTTTCATTTTGCATTGGTTGGTTCTTCCTTCTGTGTTGTCTGAAGGAACGTCGTAAGGAAGCTGAACGTATTGCTCGAGAACGAGAGGAACTGAGAAGGCAACAGCAACAGCTTCGTTATGAACAAGAAAAAAGGAATTCTTTGAAACGCCCACGTGATGTAGATCATAGGTAGTTGCCTGCTTTCTTCTTTAACAGTTACATTTGTTACCTTATGCCTTTTAAACTAAGACTGACCAGGGAATTAGAAACTACAGGCAACTGTCACTGGAATAAAAGGTCATGATCAGTAGGGATGGGAATGATTGCAGGACTGGAGTGGATCCAGTGCATTGTCAAGTAGGAAGAGTCTGCTCTCTTTCCCTTTCCCTTCCTAATGGCACATGTTTTTCCATTATGACTGGAAATACATGATTATACTGGGCTTCCGTGATGCTTCTCAAACTCAGACCCATTTGAAAATTCTTACAGGTTAATGCAGATAAACTTGGAAGTTACAAACTTGGGTTGTCTGTGTTCATGCTGCTTAATAGTTTTCAAAATATATATAGTTATTTAATTTTTTATCTCATAAATTCTATGAGATTTAGTTGGTTGTGTTGAAAAATACATGGAATGAATGAATTGTGCTTGGGACTTACCTGTGTAACTTCCAAAGTTAAACATAACTGAAAACGTTGTTAGAATTTTATTATAAAATGGTATCTGTTTTTTCCATTTACGAATTTTAAAACAGACCATTTTTCAACTATTTCCTCGCCTGTGAACTTCCTCTAACACTATAGGACTTCATGCAGTCTGATAATTAATTCTTTGCTAGCTTGTTCTTGTAACAGTGTTTTGTGTCTTGAGTTTATTAGCCTTCTGTGTCCACAGTTCCTAGCATGTGGTATGTATGACTCCAAATAAGTGTTGTTGGTTTATTATAAAACTAATTTATATAAATGAGCAAATATTTCTCTTCAAGGCGAGATGATCCTTACTGGAGCGAGAATAAAAAGTTGTCTCTAGATACAGATGCACGATTCAGCCATGGATCTGACTATTCTCGCCAGCAGAACAGATTTAATGACTTTGATCACCGAGAGAGGAGCAGGTTTCCTGAGAGTTCAACAGTACAGTCATCATCTTTTGAAAGGTAGATGCCTTTTTTAAAGTTACTGTATTTGGTACATGAGCTTTGCTAATGATATGTTTGGTTCTCTATTAAAACTTAAGTACAGGGGCGCCTGGGTGGCGCAGTCGGTTAAGCGTCCGACTTCAGCCAGGTCACGATCTCGCGGTCCGGGAGTTCGAGCCCCGCGTCGGGCTCTGGGCTGATGGCTCAGAGCCTGGAGCTTGTTTCCGATTCTGTGTCTCCCTCTCTCTCTGCCCCTCCCCTGTTCATGCTCTGTCTCTCTCTGTCCCAAAAATAAATAAACGTTGAAAAAAAAAAATTAAAAAAAATAAAATAAAACTTAAGTACAACAGGTCAGGCCTGAGTGTTCAGAACAAATTGTGTGTTTGGTTTCTGTTTTCATTAATTTAATAAATTCACATAATTAATTTATGTAGCTAGAATTCAATGTTCAAAATTAGTTTGGGGTACCTGGCTGGCTCAGTCTATGGTAGAGCATGTGACTCTTGATCTTGGGGTCGTGAGTTCAAGCCCCACACAGAGTATGGAGATTGCTTGAATAAATAAATTAAAAAAAAAAAAAAAAGCTTTACTAGGCCACTATAACAAGGTCAAGTAGATTGGCTTTATCTTTTTAACTTTGTTTAAAACTAGGTGGGAATACTGTTAGCTTTGGATGTGCCTCAACTGTTAAGAACAGTATGACATCCTTCAGGTTGGTAGTCACTAGAGTGTTTGATGTAATTTCCCCAGATGCTAAAAAACAATTTTCACGCCAAACATTTAGCTCATTTTAAAAGAATATAAATTATTGATTATAATAATAGTTGTGGCTTTTTTGGTGGCTTTGCCTTAAGTTAATTTTTAAAGAACTGTAATTTTTGTAAGTTATGCAAATAAAATTAAGAAAAATAGGGCCAAATAAGTACGTCTCAGGACCTGTGTTCTTTGTTTTGGATAATCAACAGGCGAGAACGCTTTGTTGGTCAAAGTGAAGGGAAGAAAACACGTCCTACTGCACGAAGAGAAGATCCAGGTTTTGAAAGGTATCCCAAAAGTTTCAGTGATTCCAGAAGAAATGAGCCTCCACCACCAAGAAATGAACTTAGAGAAACGGACAGGAGAGAAGTCCGGGGAGAACGAGATGAGAGGAGAACGGTAATCATCCATGACAGGCCTGATATCACTCACCCTAGACATCCTCGAGAAGCAGGGCCCAATCCATCCAGACCAACCACCTGGAAAAGTGATGGCGGCATGTCCACTGACAAACGGGAAGCAAGGTATTTGTGTAGTTTTCAGTGTCTAACTGGTGGTACATAACGAATTTGGGTTTAGGGAAAAAAGATGTTAGGGCATCTGACTGACTCAGTTGGAAGAGCATGCGACTCTTCATCTCAGGGTCAGGGGTTCGAGCCCCACATGGTGTAGAGATTACTTAAATAAATAAAACCTAAAAAAATTAAAAAAAAAAATTTTTTTTAAGGTGTAAAAGAATTTTGATTGTAGATATCTTTGGGTTTTGTTTAACAGAGTTGAAAGGCCGGAACGATCGGGGAGGGAAGTATCAGGACACAGTGTGAGAGGGGCTCCCCCTGGGAATCGCAGCAGTGCTTCCAGCTATGGAAACAGAGAGGGAGACAGAGGCGTAATCACAGACCGAGGAAGTGGAACACAGGTAAGTGCTTGAGAGTTTATTGTCCACTCTTCTGTAATAAATAAGAGGACTTATTTTTTAAGTTTTTTTTTTTTTTAAACGTTTATTTGTCTATTTTTGAGAGAGAGAGCACGTGGGAGGGTCAGAGAGAGGAGACAATCCCAAGCAGGCTCCATACTGTCATCACAGGTCCCAAGGTGGGGCTCAAACTCTCAGAATCGTGAGATCATGTCCTGAGCTGAAATCAAGAGTTGGACGCTCAACCTACTGAGCCACCCAGGTGCCCCAAGGACTTAAAATTTTGATGAAGCCTGGATTAGTTAGATTAGAATGATTGGGAGACTAGTTTCTATCAAAGATCTTAAAGTCTTTCATATTTTACTGTCAGTAATTGAACATCACTACAAAGAAGTAGGATACTAGCCCTGAAAGTCTGATGCCATTTTTATTAAAATTCCTACTGAAATTTGAGCATTATTAAATTTTGTAGATGAGCCTTCCTAGTGAATGAATGTTTTATTTCTCTTTAAGAAATTGAGGCTTTCATACTAGATGCAAAAATCTTTGGCCTCTACTTGTGTTTCCCTTTCACTTTTCCTTTTGTTTGTCCAGTCCTCCCCTTGTTCATTCAGTAGTTTATAGTGTAGAATTGAGATGTGATTTTTGTGTCTTTTTCTTTTAATTCTAAAGGTAGGTGGGTGAAATATTTCATATTTTTAAATTGCTTTTTATTCTTGTGATACTTTATTGACTTGATTATTTTGGAAGTTAATGAACCTGGCCAAAGCGAAGTATCTTCATCTCTTAATAACTCAAATGACCTTTCAACGAATCTGAAAGCATTCTATTGATGAAATACTGGCATATGAGTTGACAGTAGCACAAATAGAAAATCTTCCTAAATTACACACAAGAAAGAATTCTGAAATGTGTGTGTGTGTCCATTCTTCAACCTGCATTATAGTATGAAGCTCTGTTTTGTATTTGAATACATATTGGATTTTGTAGTGGTATACTTGACTGGAAATTTTTTTAATCCCTTGACATTCTAGCTATACCACTATACATTTTCCATTTCATCCAGAGCACTTATGAAATGGATTTGGGAGTGCATTATAAGCTTTCATGTTTTAAGTAAGTTGAAATGTTCACTGGATCAGTTCATTGATTTCTTTGCCCTGAACATAACTTTCAAGACGGGGTGTAAATCCAGACATTCTGCCCTATTTACAGTAACACTTAAGGAAGGCAGTCTCACAGAGTAGCCCCTGTATTCAGATATCCATTCAGAAAAGATGTTCTGAGGAGGAGATCCTGTCCCTGCCTTGACAATTCTGTTTTTCATAATGTATGTTGTTCTGCCAGTATTACACCTATGTAGAGTACCTTCAGCTTTATTTTCTGTAGACTAAGTATTGTCACTTTTGACTCTGCTTTTCTTGGATCCTTAGTTCTGTGGCTTTTGTTTCTTTATGTTCACTACTCTGCTTTTCTCGTCATGTATGTAAGACCTTGTAAGAGTCATAGCATTGATGAGTACCGTGTGAAATAAGACGGCGATTCGCGTGTCTCTGTGCTGTTTGAGTGTTGAGCATATACCCCACCTTGATTTGTCTTCAGGTTTTGACCTTTCACTGTGCCTTCTTACATACCTATAAATCAATGCATGATATGCATATCTAGAAATACTCGAAGTCATGAAGGACATGCATGCTAGAAGGTATGGAAATAGAAATGACAGTGCTGAATCATTGCCCCCTTACCCTACCCTGAAGCCCGAGCAGCTTCTCAATATGAAGTAGTTGGAAACCCTTTGCATATCCTCTTGTATTATTCACCAGTTTTCTTCTCAGACATCGTGTTGATTTGCTTCCGACATTAAGAGCACACCAACATAGTGAGTTGGCATGAGGCTGAGGGTATCATGACCTTTCTTTTAATATGTGATTCTTTAGCACTATCCTGAAGAGCGACATGTGGTTGAACGCCATGGACGGGACACAAGTGGACCAAGGAAAGAGTGGCATGGTCCACCTTCTCAAGGGCCTGGCTATCACGATGCAAGGCGAATGGGTGATGGCCGGACAGGAGCGGGCATGATAACCCAACATGCGAGGTAAGTAGTTATTCGGTTAAGACTTTTCTGGCAGCATATATCCAAACCTTTGTCCTTTCCTTAAAGGGCAAAATAATTTCTGAGAGATTAAATTGCAGCTGGTAACAAACAGCCCTAGCCCTGCCCTGCCCAAACATTTCTCCATATTAACTCAAAATCTCCCAGAGATTTTATGTAGGGCAGCTAATGGTAATTTGTTAGTTTACATTGGCATTCTGCCATATGGATCGAGATACAGGTACGTGTGTGTCTTAGAAACCAGTAGATGATGAACATTAACTTCATGTTGGAGTCGTGATCTTGTTCAGTGCCTGTCACTCCTAAAAGTTCTGGAAAGGAAGAGGAAACAAAATATATTCTGCTTCCTTCCTTTTCAAATAGGTCTAGCAAAAATTTTGGATAGTTAACTAACCCAAAGCCTGTGTATATTCTAAGAGATGAGCTTCATTTTCCCTGTGCACTAACATCCATCGTGGCCCCTCAGCTGGCAAATCTTTGGCCTGTCCCGGTCTTCCTTGCCCTTCTTTCTTTCCCATTCCCCTGTCTTAGAAGAGGGGGCTTGACTCGGTGATCTCAGTTACTGCTATTCTGTTGGTCACTTCTACCATCAGACTTGAGTGAGTGTTAATTATATTTGGGCCTGCACAGCCTCATCACTCATTTCTGTCTTTGGGTCTAAAGGTTACCAATGCCTTTTTTCTTGATTAATCTATATCTCTTTATTTTCTGAGTTCTCGAGCTCCTTGGCAGTTAAGCACTGTTTCTCATTGCTGCTTTTTCTTTTTTGTGTGACCCACATGTTTTCTAATGCATCATATTTTTTTCCTCACCTTTTTTATTTCCTTTGCCGGCTCCTTCAGATGGTTGAACTTTAAACACCACTCTATATTTAGCTCTGTATTATGATCTTTATGTAAATACTTTGCTCTCTCTCTAAATTCAGGGTCACAGGCAAACTCATTCCTCTCCTGTTTCAGATCTTCACGTCCCATTTGTCGTCTCTAGCTTCTTTTAATTTGTTGGTGCCACTGTTCATCTCATTCACCTGGACTGGGCCTCATCTTTACATTTCTTCATTCCTAGCATAAATATGTAAATGTGGTTCTGTTTTTAAAGAAGAGTTATAGTAGCTATGCTTTCTTCCTCATTTCAGCTTCTATCTGAGCTTCTCAAATTAGTCTTTTTCCTTCTCCGTTACGCATACTATTTACAAATTTAATTGTTAGAAATGTTTTCATACACCATTTACTTGGTTCCAAAGCCACAAGCTTTGGTCTTATTCTACTTAAAGCGTTTTACCATCAGTTTTTATCTCCCAAATTGGTTGTAGGTTTTTTTGGTGTGCCTTTTTTCTTGCGTCTCTCATTAGTACCTACTATGTTGCATTAAACATATAAAAAGTCAACCTTCCTCCAGAATCCAAAAATATTGCTGTGACAATGTCCTGTAGCTCAGTGGTTCAAGTTCCTCATTGATGCTGATGCTGCTGATCTGGGGACGACACTCTGAGGGCTGCTGCTCTGTTCCATTCATGTGCACACCAGTAAATGGCTTACTCTGAGGAAGGGACTTTGAAGCAAGAGTGCCCAAGTTTGTTTGTTTGTTTGTTTGTTTATTTATTTATTTTAAATGTTTTTATTTATATTTGAGACAGAGAGAGAGCATGAGCGGGGAAGGGGCAGAGAGAGAGGGAGACACAGAATCTGAAGCAAGCTCCAGGCTCTGAGCTGTCAGCACAGAGCCTGATGCAGGGCTTGAACTCACAGACTGAGATCATGACCTGAGCTGAAGTCGGACGCTTAACCACCTGAGCCAGCCAGGCGCCCCAAGAGTGCCCAAGTTTAAGTCCTCATTCCCCCATTTATTAGCTGTGACCTTGAGCAAGTCACTTAGCCTCCAGATCTCAGTTTCCTCATCAATAAAGAGGAGTTTGTAAATGGTACTTACCTCACAGAACTGTTGAAAAGAATGTTATTTAATATGGGTAGAGTACAAAGAACAACAGTGCCTGGTAAATGATAAGCACTTTATAGGTATTAGCTATAATTTATTCTTTTGTTCTTGACAGTTTTTTCTTTTAAACCTTTTTCAGTAATGCATCCCCAATTAATAGAATTGTACAAATCAGTGGCAATTCCATGCCAAGAGGAAGTGGCTCCGGATTTAAGCCATTTAAGGGTGGACCTCCGCGACGATTCTGAAAATTAGCTCTCTGCCATGGTTTCAAGATAATTTATTGAAATCTCCTGTAAACTTTACTTGACTCCTTACGAAGAGGACCTCTGACTTGCTTGAGAGTTTTGTCAGACTTTTCTTTTTTTCTCTTTTTTTAAAATTTAACATGATTGCTTTTCTCAATTTTGGAGAAGATGTTTAAATAGTTCCGTTGTAACTTTTAATAGTTTTGTGTATCATTGAACTTTTTTTCTTGCAGCACCGAGACACATTTGAAAGGATGGAATCAAAACCATTTTGTTGAACTCTGTGTGAATATAAAGAGTAGTTTGCAGCTGTGTGGTAGTAGTTTAATTTGCAGCATTAGCTCCGTGGTGTCAGGCTCTAGAGTTCCTTCTTGTCACCAAGCATTTTCAGCCTCCATTTTGAAGGCTGTCGAAGCTTAAAACGTCTGCTGTCTAATTTTTAGAGAATAAGATTGTTCCTTGCATTTCTGAGTATTATGTAACCTATTTTTGCAGAAGGTACTGTTACATTAAGTGCATCTGTGTATCCTGGTTTAAAAAAATGTACTCTTTTTTGAAATAAACCTTCCTATTCTGTATAGTTGCTAAAGCGTTGAGAACCTTTTTAATTGTAAAATGAGAGCCGATTTTCAGGTTAGTGTAGCAGCACACTTGTTCAGGTTTGCATGGTATGAAACCAAATAGATGAACGAAACCTTGGCCATGAGGTTTGTATCACTGAGGTTTTTAGACTGAGTTGTGCAGGTAAGTGCACTTGTAGGTAATCTGCACTATTTGGTGGATAAATCCCACCTCTGGGAGTTGTGTGGGTACTAATGTTTCCATGTTCCCAACTATGTTGAGAACTGGAAAAAACCCAGGTTCTAGATTGGTGAATCAGTTGGGTTTTGTAAATACTTGTATGTGGGAAGGCATTGTTGTCTCTGTGAAAATAAAAATCCACACCTGGAAGTGTATGTGTCTTTGTTTCCAGCGTTTTAGATGTTAGTCCTCCAGCCCTTTCTGGTGTTAAATCCAAAATCGTGGACTAGGTTTAGAGCTCTAAAGGCAGCCTTTTGGTCTTTGTTCCTAGGAAATAAATCTGACCGATTCTTCACCTTGGTAGCTGGGTACTGTGCTCTGTTACAGTGTTAGAGAGTTAACGTCTAAGCTCACAGACTTTTAAGATTTTTTTTTTTTAAGGCATCTTTTCTAGGAAAGCCCTTCAAGGTGAATTCTGAATACCACCTCTTAAAGCCTTCCATATTCCTTTGTATGCAGCAGTGAGTAATAATCCAAAAGGTCTAGATTCTTAGATAATTCAGCAGTTTGAATTCTCATATAAAGGGAAAGATGGAACGAGGGATCGCTCTGAGGCCACCTTTTGATTTGAGAAGGAGCCTCTGCAGAAGTTCTTGTAAATGTCTGTGGGTGGATATGGTCGTGCTCATGAGATGGCTCAGACTTCTGTGTGGTGTGGGCAGGCACAGTACCCTGGTCTTCGGCCTTTTGGGAAGCTGGCACTTCTGTATTGCTCTGGATTTCATAACCTTTTCTGCCCTTCTCAGCTCTACAACTGAGTATTTCAATTTGTAAAGGTTGCTGGTTAAATAGAGAAATGAACTGGTATAACTGCTGACTGGACAAAATTGGAGATCTAACTGAGCAGGGTAAGGTTAGTTGTCAAGCCTGGGCCCTACCCCCAGACATTTGTGGCTGGGGCCTAGGCATATTTTTCCACAAATGTTCTCCGAGATGATTCATATGTACAGGTGGCATTGACAGTCACCTGTACAGTCAATACAGTACAGACATAGAGCCCAGAGTAGACAGGACCAAATGCTCTTTGAAGAGCAGCAGGCATTTTTATGGGTAATAGAGTTTTCCTCATCACTGCTCAAATACATGTTATTTCGGTTTTAGAGACCCCATCTTTTGCCAGCGCCGGGTGAGATGCTCTGATTAGTTGATTTTCTAGTTAACTAGAGGTTAATGACTTTATATAGTTGAACCACTCAGGAATGGGCAAAGGGGGACTTCTTTGTCAGCTTTAGGAGCTTTTATCCAGAGCTTTCAGAACTGTCCTGGTTAAGCTGTGAAATCTTAGTATTATTAATATTATATATTACAGAAATTTGTTTTCATTCTGTTAACTAGAGAGTCACCTCCGAGAAGGGTATAGAAGAGTTTTAGCCTGGGCACCTGGGTGGTTCAGTCGGTGGGCATCCGACTTCGGCTCAGGTCATGATCTCAGTTTGTGGATCTGAGCCCCACGTACGATTCTGTGCTGACAGCTCAGAGCCTGGAGCCTGCTTTGGATTCTGTGTCTCCATGTTTCTCTGTCCCTCCCCCACTCATGCTCTGTCTCTCAAAAATAAATAAATATTTTTAAAAATTTTATTTATTATTTGAGAGACAGCATGTACAAGCAGGGGAGGGGCAGAGAGAAGGAGAGAGATCCCAAGCAGGCTTCATGCTGTCAGTGCAGAGCCCAGTGCAGCGTTCGAACTCATGAACTGTGAAATCATGATCTGAGCCGAAACCAAGAGTCCGATGCTCAACCAACTGAGCCACCCTGGTGCCTCAATAAGGTAACTTATGTGTGTTCTCCCCATATGTAGTTTGTGTATTCAACACATTTTCTTTCACAGTCCTAGCATTCTGTTTTGTAGAAGTTATCAAACTGATTTTAAAACTTCCGTGGAAATGGAAAGGAGTGAGATTAGCCAAAAATAATTTTGAAAAACATAAATAACAACATTAGAGGAATTACATTACCTGCTTACTGTGTGTCACGCATGTTAAATAGGAGTATAAGTCATCACAGAAATTACTGTTAATTGAACACTTACACGGGCTAGGCATTGTTACTAGGTAATTTACATGCATTAATTAATTTCCACAAGGTTATGTTTTAGGTGAAGGTACTTTTTTTTTTTTTTTTTTTTAAGGTGTAGGTACTATTATTATTCCTGTTGTATATGTGTGGAAACTAAAGAACAGTTTGCCCAGGACCATAAATATAGCGAGTGGTAGAACTGAGATTCAGTTATAGGCACATACTTGTAAGAACATCAAGTCATTTCATCCAGTGTAGGGCGTGTGTGTGTGTGTGTGTGTGTGTATAGTAAAAGTGTGTTTAACCAGTTTCCTGTTTCAGAGTTTTCTCAAGTGGTTGTACCATTTTGCTTCAGCAATGTAACGGGTAAAAATTGCTCCACAGACTCATCAGCACTTGGTATTGTCAGTCTTTTTAATTTCAGCCGCCTTGATGGGTGTACAGAACTATCTCGTAGCTTTAGTTTACATTTCCCTGTTGACCTAGGATATTAAGCATGTTTTCATACGTATATTGACCACTGATAAAGCTTTGTGAATTATGTCTTCAGATATTATCTACCCCATTTTTAACTGTGCTTTTTATCTTAGAGAATTGTAAGATCTCTCTGTGTATTATGGATACCAGTCCTTTATCAGATATATACTGGGAATATTTTCTTCCAGTCTCTGCTTTGCCTTTTCGTTGTCTTAATGGTGTCTTTTGAAAAATAGGTTTTAAATTTGATAAAGTTCAGTTTATCATTTTTTTTTCTTTGAAAGTTCAGGGGTATTTTTGGTCCTAGGTAGAAATCTTTGCCTACCCCTAGGTCACAGGTTTTTCTCCTTTGTTTCTTCTAGGCCTTTCATAGTTTTAGTTTTTACATTTACATAAAGTCCATTTCAAGTTGACTTATGTATGGCATAAACTAAGGGTTGAGATATATTTTTTCTATATGGATATCCAGTTTTTCCAGTATTATTTGTTGAAAAGGCTGTCTTTTTCCTATAAATCACTTTAACACCTTTGCTTTATTTTTTTATTTAGATGTGTTTTAATGTTTATTTATTTCTGAGACAAAGAGAGACAGAGCATGAGTGGGGAAGGGGCAGAGAGAGAGGGAGACACAGAATCCAAAGCAGGCTCCAGGCTCCTAGCTGTCAGCACAGAGCCTGACACGGGGCTCGAACTCACAAACCGTGAGATAATGACCTGAGCCGAAGTCAGTCGCTCAACCGACTGAGCCACCCAGGTGCCCCAACACCTTTGTTTTAAAAAATCAATTTACAGGGCCATCTGGGTGGCTCAGTCAGTTAAGTGTGTGACTGTTGGTTTTTGCTCAAGTCATGAATGATCTTGGAGTTCATGAGTTTGAGCCCCACATCAGTCTCTGCACTGATAGTGTGGAGCCTGCTGGGGATTTCTCTCTCTTTCTCTCTCTCTCTCTCTGCCCATCCCTGGCTTATGCTGTCTCTTTCTCTCAAAAATAAATAAACATTAAAAAAAAATCAGTTTATATCTGTGAATCTATTTCTGGACGTTGTTCTGTTCCATTGATCTTTATGTCTATTTTCACGAATACCACACTGTGGTGTCTTGATTACTGTATCTTTATATTGTCTTAAAATCAGGTAATACAATTCCTCCATTTGTCATTTATGGTTTTCAAAATTATTTTGGCTAATCTCACTTATTTGCATTTCCATGTAAGCTTTAAAATCAGCTTGATAATTTCTACAGAAAAAGTATGCTGGAATTTTGAATGAAAGTGTATTGAATATATAGATTAAATTTGGGGAGAACTGACATATTTACAAAGAATATTGAATCTTCCAATCCATAGTTAGTGTTTCTCTTCATTTAATAGGCCTTCCTTAATATCTTCTAGCAATGTGTTACAGTTTTCATCGTGTAGATTGTAACACATTGTTTTGTGAAATTTTTTCCTAAGTATTTAATATTTTCGATGTTATTATAAATGGTATTTATTGTTCATTGCTAGTACATAGAAACATAATTGATTTTTGTATATTAGCCCTTGTATCTTTTTTTTTTAAGATTTTATTTTTAAGTAATATCTACACTCAATGTAGGACTTGAACTTACAACCCCGAGATCATGAGTCTCATGCCCCACAATTTTACCAGCCAGATGCCTGACTCTTGTATCTTTTGACCTTGCTAAATTTACTTATTAATTGTATTGACTCTGTTGTAGATGCCTCTGTTTTCCATGTGCACCATCATGTTTTCTGGAAACAAAGGTAGCATTAGATTTTCCTTACGAATCTAAATACCTATTTCCCCCTTTGTCTTATTGCATTGGCTAGTATCTCCAACAGAATGTTGAATAGGAGTAGTCAGGGCAGATATTCTTGTATAGTTCCCAATTTTAGGGGAAAAGCATTCAGTTTTTTTGCCACTAAGTATAATGTCACTTTTGAGTTTTTCATGTATACCCTTGATGAGGTTGAGGAAGTTCCCATCTATTCCTAGTGTACTGAGAGTTTTAATTACAAATGGATATTGAATTCTATCAAATGCTTTTTCTGCATCTGTTGAGATGATCCCTTCATTCTGTTAATAGGGTGTTGCATACTAGAGAGAATTCATACGTGGTTGTGATATATAGATAAAGTTACAGATATAGACAGATACAGATATAGATATAGATATAGATATAGATACAGCTAGGTTTGGCTTACTAAAATTTTAAGGATTTCTTTTTCACAACTCAGTGATTGTAGTACTTTCATAGCTATGTGCAACCATTGTCACAGTCAATTTTAGAATATTTTCATCACCTCAGAAAGAACCCTGTACTCTTTAAATGTCACCTCCTCCCACATTTCCCTGGCCCTCCCCCAGTCCTCAGCTTCCACTGATTTATTTTCTGTCTCTATGGATTTGGCAGTTCTGGGCATTTTATGTAAATGAAATCAAGTGTTATCTTTTATGTCTGGCTTTTCTCTACTTAGCATAATGTTTTCAAGTTTCCTCCATGTTGTAGCATGTAATCAGTACTTCATTTCTTTTCATGGCTGAATGATTTTCCATTGTATAGATATACCACACATTATCCATTTATCAGTTGATGGAAATTTTGTTTTCCTCTTTTGGTTTTATAAATAATGCTGTTATAAACATCCCTGTACATGTTTTTATGTGGGAATATGTTTTCATTTCTCCTGGGTATACACCTAGGAGTGGAATTCCTGAATCATATGGTAACTCAATGCTTAATTGCTTGAGGAACTGCCAGACTTTTTTCTGTATTTCCACTTTCATTTTCTATTTCTTTTTTTTTTTTTAATGTTTATTTTTGAGAGAGACAGAGACAGAATGCGAGTGGGTAGGGGCAGAGAGAGAGGGAGACACAGAATCTGAAACAGGCTCCTCTGAGTTGTCAGCACAGAGCCCGATGCGTGGCTCGAAATCGCGAGCCACGAGATCATGACCTGAGCCGAAGTCGGCCACTCAACCGACTGAGCCACCCAGGCGCCCTTCATTTCCTATTTCTATCAACAGCATTTGTAGGGTCAGATTTTTTCCCCTTTCTTGCCAATGCTTCTCTGACTTTTTGATTCTAGCCAGTCTAGTGGGTATGAAGTGGTATCTCATTGTGGTTTTGATTTGCCTTTCCCTGATGACTAATTGCACTATCTTTTCCTTTGCTTATAGGTCATTTGTACATCTCTGTTGGAGAAATGTCTATTCAGATCATTTGCCCACTTTTTTAATTGTGCTTTGTTTACCTTTTTGTTATTGAGTTGCAGAATTTTTTTTTTAAGTATTCTATCTAGGTAAAAAAAGCCCTATATCAGATATATGAAGATACATGACTCGCAAATATTTTCTTCCATTTTGTGGGTTGTCATTTCACGTATAGTAGCCTTTGAAGCACAAAAGTTTTTAATTTTGATTCAGTACAATTTTTTTTCTCTTGTTGCTTGTGCTCTTAGTGTCACTTCTAAGAATCTTTTGTCAAAGCAGAAGTCATGAAAATTTACCGCTATGTTTTCTCATAAGAGTTTTATAGTTTTAGCTCTTATATTTAGGTGTATGATCTATTTTGAGTTAATTTTTGTGTATGGTACACGGTAAGGGTCAAATTTTATTTTTTTTTGCATGTGTATCATTGGTTTGTTGATAAGCATCATTTGTTGAAAAGACTATTCTTTTTCCATTGAATATTCTCGGCACCATTGTCAGAAACCAGATGGCAGTGAACAAATGGTTTTATTTCTTGACCCTCCATTCTATTCCATTGATATATTTGTCCTTATGCCAGTATCACACTGCCTTTGTTTTTGTTGCCTAATAAGTTTTGAAATCGGTAAGTTTGGTTTCCTTTGTTGCTTTTTTGTTGTTGTTGTTGTTGTTGTTAAGAATTTTTGCATTGTTTCCATGAAGAATAGTCTGTAGTTTTCTTGTAATGTTTATGAGGGTGATGCTAACTAAATAATGTGAAAGAGAAATGTTCTTTCCTTTTGCCTTTTCTAAAAGAGTCTGTAAGATTGGTGTGTGTGTGTGTGTGTGTGTGTGTGTGTGTGTGTGTGTGTGTGTGTTTTCCTTAAATGCTTGATAGAATTTACCAGTGAAAGCATGTGGGCATGGAGTTTTCTTTTGGGGAGATATTAAATTTACAGATTCAATATCCCAAGCAGACCTAGGGCTATTAAGATTTTCTGTTTCTTTTTTAACCAATTGTTATAATTTTTGCCTTTCAAGGAATACATTTATTGGTGGAAAATTATTTATTATCTTTTATAAAATCTGTAGGATTTGTAGTGATGCCACCTCTTCCATTTCTGATATTGGAAATTTGTTTCTTTTCTGTTTGTCCCTCAATCTGTCTGGCTGAAGTAACTTTAGAGTTTCTTTCTCCCCACAGAGGACCAGCTTTTGGTTTTGTTGATGTTTTTTTATTTGTCGATTTTCTGCTCATTTTTTTCCTGATCTTACTCTTTGTTATCTTCTGCTTATTTGGGTTTAATTTGCTCTTTTTCTCCCCTTATAGTGGAAACTTAGATCATTTTTAGAGGTCCTTTTTTTAATTGTTTTTAATGTCTATTTACTTTTGAAAGAGTGTGTGTGAGCAGAAGAGGAGCAGAGAGAGAGGGAGACACAGAATCCAGAGTAAGCTCTAAGCTGTGAGTTGTCAGCACACAGCCTGACACAGGGCTCAAACTCATGAACTGTGAGATCATGACCTGAGCCAGAGTCAGAAACTCTACTGAGTGAGCCATCCAGGCACCCCAGCTAATTGTGTGGGGTTTTTTTAAGTTTATTTATTTATTTTGAGAGAGAGAGAGCAAGCACAAATGGCGGAGGGGCAGAGACACGGAGAGAGAGAATCCTAAGCAGGCTCTGTGTTGACAGTGACACAGGGCTCAATCTCAGAGTTCATGGGATCAGGCTTTGTGCTGACAGGAACAGTGAGGTTGGGCCCCTTGTCACTGTCAACACAGAGCCTGCTTGGGATTCTTTCTTTCCCCCTCTTCCTGCCTGCTCACACGTGTGCACATGCTCGCTCTCTCTCTCTCTCTCTCTCTCTCAAAATAAATAAACTTAAAAAAAAAAGAAAGAAAAAGATTTAAAGACTCATCTTTAAAGTTGATGGGACACAAAAACACTCGGAGAGATAAAAGGCAGAACTCTGTTATTTACAGCTCTGGCCAAGAAAAAACTTGCATTCACTGCAACGCAGAGGGTTGCAGAGAGTACACTAGGATCGTGGGCTCAGTAAATAGCGAGATCAAGAAGCATAGCAGAATCCCTACTGTTAGGAAAAGCAGTGAGTGACACGCATCTCATTTGTCAGTACCTTAGCAGACACAGCCCATGGACATTGGTTGGCTGGTAGTGTCAGTGCCTGGGGTACAGTCCTCTTCAGCACGGAGATTTGGACGGGAGTCATGGTGTCTGAGGCAATGTCCTCTGTAGTGGTGAACTGGGCCAGAGCAGTGCGGTCTGGGACTAGAGACTGGTGTATCCTTTTCCAAGTAGATGCCCACGCACACTGGTATGGGTCATGGTTTCTTGTTTGTGTGTTTTTTTTGCGTCAAGGGTATAAACATTCCTCCTACAACTTAGAGTGTAAGTTAGACCAAGCTGCTTGTAGAATGTGAAGGCAGTGTCGGGCCTGGGAGCTTAATTTATAAGTATCTTTTCAGTACAAGGGCTTTTAAGTGCAGGGGCTTTGTGGGTGTACGGCTAGCAAAAGTGATGACAGCACCCACGATACTGCTGTAATTGAGCTAGAGTACCAGAACCCAGCTGGCTCAATCAAATCCCTAAGTGAGGGTGACCAAATCTAAAAACTCCCCAGCAGTCCAAGGGTTTTCCCAGATGGGTGATGAGAGAGGGGTTCTGCAGCAAATAGATTTTAAATTTTATGGCCTGATTTCGATGCGTGTCGTTAATATAGTCTTATGTTGTTTGCTAGTCAAAATATCCACAACGGAGGTTGCTGGAGCTGCAGCGTTAAAGTGCGTGCAGGTCCTCAACCTTAGCCGGTCATTATGGGTCTTTTGTTCTATGTGTCGGTTCGACTGTTGGCGGGCATGCTGCGGGGCCTTTGATCCGCAGAGCTGTGCATGAGCCACACCTGATGGCATGTGGCCTCAACATTTGCTCTGTTTGGTTGAAACAGTGACTGATTTGGAGGGCTGGGGCCTCCGGATTGCAGAGCAGAGCAAACGCTCAGACCAAAAGTGACAAGACCAGTGGCCAGTGGGATGGAGTGCAGTTGCACTTGAAGGGCTTTTATCGCCTGCTGCCGATTTTACTCCAGAGTGCAGTATTACCAGAAGGGGGTGTCTGATCTCATCATTATGGGACAGAGTATGGATTTTATTATTGTCAATGTGATTTTCATTTTCAAACTGGAATTTTCTGTCTCCCTTAGTAGTCCACAATGTCTGTGGAAATGGCCCTGGACGACTAATTTTTCTGTCCTTGAGGAGGTTGGCGGGAGATCCCAGAAGAATTACCCATCTTTTTATAATCTGAATATTGAAGGTTTTTTGCGTGGTGGAAGTTCTGGCTCAAATGTCCCATATGGGATGAGCAGATGTCTGACCTGACAGAAAATCTGTGGTTAACAGGCCCCAGAAGATCGTGCAGAAGAGGTTGTCATAGCCTCTCCAGGAGAGTCTAGCCTCTTGCCCTTATGGGATGGAGGCAGGATTGAAAATCCTTAAAGATAGGGGAGGCATTATCAAAGGGCCTCATATATAATGAGTTTTCACATACAAAGAGGCTAGGCTTACCCTCTTTAAAGATAGGAAAGATGGGTACTGAGGAGGGCACCTGTTGGGATGAGCACTGGGTGTTGTATGGAAACCAATTTGACAATAAGTTTCATATATTTAGAAAAATAAATAAAGATAGGAAAGTGCACTGGAAAATTGTTTATTTAGTTGGTATAAGGTGTGAGTTATCCAAGGAGCTTTAAATTAAGAGAGAATAAGTCTGGGGCAAGATAGGGACCATTTTGGGGTCCATTTGCAGACTACAGTTTAAAAACAAGTTATCTGAAGGGACCATTATATCTCAGTAAACTGGGACCTGTTGGAAAGGTAAAAATTCAGTTGAATGCCTTTTCTAAGAGCCCATCATTGTGTAGTTTGACAAGTGGAATATGTGTCTTGGTTACTATCAGTAATGTCTGGAACTCTGAAGGGGATGAGGTGTGTCTTGTGTGGCCTTGTATTATGGCCTTTAGTATATATTGAGGCATGTTTGATTTTGATTTATATCTTGGGTATCTATGAGGCAAGAGATTCTGGGCTGTTTTTTGTTTTGTTTTTTTACCATGAGGGGACAGGACCAACTTTTAGGCAATGACCCAAACGTTTGTACACAGGTGCAGATGGGGCCATTTGCTGAGCGGAGCATGACGACTGCCTGAAGTTTGGCCACTTTTGCCGACTCTTGTGTTCTATCCTTTCTTGGGGACACCCTGGTTAAGGGAAAGCAACATGGCACTCAGCTCCCTCATTTATGGTGGTGGAGATACCGTCTGTACCCTCTGTGAGCTTTCACTGCTGTTTACTTGGTAATTCCCAAGCAGCTCCACAGGTAGCTAAGGGTTCTAGAGGAGGGGTGACACCTGGCAAGGGGCTGAGAACAAAGGAGGCCATTTCTCTTGCAAGTGGAATTAAGGTCACAGAACCCATGTTTGGTTCCATCTTACAAGGAGGCCTCGATAGCATTGCTACGCTTGTGGGGTGCTGCTTCCGTGACCCAAGACATAATGGGCAGCTGGGTACAGAGGCTCGAGATCTACAGGAGCCACTATTTCCAGGATATCTCAGTACATGGCCAGCAATTTCTGCTCTACTGGTATATAGCTTGAGACTAAGAAGGGTAGTTTCTTGCATCTGAAGCCTATGGGCAACTTCAGGCCATCATAGGTGGTCCAGAGACCAGGAAGTAAGAGGGGAGGTTGTCAAAGTCTCTCTAGGGGAGTCTCTAAAGGCACTAAAGGAAGTGTCTGTTGATTTTCATATGGATAGATTCTAGGGCCTTTGTTGGAGGGAGCCCCATTTAAGATGGGCTCATTTCTAAGTAGTGGCATCTGTGAGATTAAATCAAAACTCGTCAATGAGGAATGTGTTGCCTTCGGAACCCAAAAAGGACTAAAAAATGTTGGACTTTGTATGTCCTTAATGAGTGTGTCAAGTGAATCTCTTTGGAGATGGATGTCATCAAAATAAGGTAATACCTATGCTTTTGGAGAAAGATAAATGCAGTTAGGAGCCTGTCTGCAAAGTTATTTGTGATGGCAACACTGCTGCAGTGTGGTCTAGTTGAGGTGTATTGTGTTCCTTCAAAGGTGAGGGCAAACTGGTGAGAAGCTATGTGAATAGGCACTAAATTAAACAAATTAGCCAAGTCTATAATAGCTAAATAGTTGCCAGTTTCTGACTGATGGCATTAGGAATTTCAGTAATACTGGGTATTGAGTATAGGGGCCTTCGTGGAAGGAACCACAGCATTTAAGATTGCAGTAATCCAGCACGAGGTATCAGTCCTTTTCCTGGGTTTAAGAGCAGGCAAAAATGGGCTGTGAAGGGGAGAAGCAGTAGGAATAACCAGTATTAATTGGGTTGTAAAGAATAAAGTTTCCATACTTGAAGGCCCTGTTTTCACCCTCAGTGGGCCATATTAACTACTATAACCATGGGTCTGTGGGGTCTTCTTTTGTCAGACCAGTTTGTAAGTGCCAAATACTTACTTCAGTTTTAATTCATTACTCATGTTCACTGTGGAATATTTTAGCGCAATGGGTACTCTGGCAGTGGGATAGGTAAGGCTATAAAGTGAGGCATACTTATTTTTTCTATTTAGATTAATGGGGTACCATATTCAAATTTAACCAAGTATAACTGTAATTAGAGCCCCAGCATTGAGTCCATGAAGTTTTACCAATTGATGTATTTTAGTAAATATTAAAGTTAATTCAGAACCTATATATTGTTAGAGGCATAAGATCTAATTGGTGCCCTTTTTATTTTTTTAATATATATTTTTATTTATTTAATTTACATCCAAGTTAGTTAGCTTATAGTGCAACAATGATTTCAGGAGTAGATTCCTTAATGCCCCTTAACCGTTTAGCACTTCCCCCCTCCCACAACCCCACAACCCCTCCCGTAACCCTGTTTGTTCTCCATATTTAAGAGTCTCTTATGTTTTGTCCCCCTCCCTGTTTTTATATTATTTTTGCTTTGCTTCCCTTGTGTTCATCTGTTTTGTATCTTAAAGTCCTCATATGAGTGAAGTCATATGATATTTGTCTTTCTCTAATTTCGCTTAGCATAATACCCTCTAGCTCCATCCACGTAGTTGCAAATGGCAAGATTTCATTCTTTTTGATTGCAGAGTAATACTCCAGTGTGTGTGTGTGTGTGTGTGTGTGTGTGTGTGTGTGTGTGTGTGTGTATACACCACATCTTTATCCATTCATCCATCGATGGACACTTGGGCTCTTTCCATACTTTGGCTATTGTTGATAGTGCTGCTATAAACATTGGGGTGCATGTGTCCCTTCGAAACAGCATACCTGTATCCCGTGGATAAATACCTCTACTAGTGCAATTGCTGGGTCATAGGATAGTTCTATTTTCAATTTTTTGAGGAACCTCCATACTGTTCTCCAGAGTGGCTGCACCAGTTTGCATTCCCACCAGCAGTGCAAAAGAGATCCTCTTTCCCCGCATCCTTGCCAACATCTGTTGTCTGAGTTGTTAATGTTAGCCATTCTGACAGGTGTAAGGTGGTATCTCATGGTGGTTTTGAGTTGTATTTCCCTGATGATGAGTGATGTTGAGCATCTTTTCATGTGTCAGTTGGCCATCTGGTGTCTTCCTTGGAGAAGTGTCTATTCATGTCTTTTGCCCATTTCTTCCCTGGATTATTTGTTTTTTGGGTGTTGAGTTTGATAACTTCTTTATAGATTTTGGATACTAACCCTTTATCTGATATGTCATTTGCAAATATCTTCTCCCATTCTGTCGGTTGCCTTTCAGTTTTGCTGATTGTTTCCTTTGCTGTGCAGAAGGTTTTTGTTTTGACGAGGTCCCAGTAGTTCATTTTTGCTTTTGTTTCCCTTGCTTCCAGAGACGTGTTGAGTAAGAGTTGCTGTGGCCAAGATCAAAGAGGTTTTTGCCTGCTTTCTTTTTTGATTCTTCAGCCTGCTCATTCATTTTCCTCTGGAGTCTCAAATCAGTATTGTTAGGGTTAGAGACCTCCCTCATAGTGATGGCTACATGATTTAGGTGCCCCAGGCTTAAGTTAGATTTGAATTAATACGTTGATGGGTATTTTCTCCTGTAACTGAAAATTAGAGTTTTCATTGCGATGCAGCATAAGATTGCCGGCCCCATAACCCAGAGGTTGACAGATAGAAATTTTCTGCTACAGGTCTGCCTTTTCCCGCATGGGGAAAGCCATGGTTTTCAGTTTCTCTGTTTGGGAGAATGGAGGGGATGGACATGGCCTGTTCCTAGGTGGCTGTCTATCCTTCCAGGGCTTCCCAGTCCACCTCCAACAGATTTGGGCTGGTACTTAAGAGCTGTAAGAGCCTCTCCTTGGGATGCTGCAGTGAGCCCCTTGTCTGAAGTATCATGCCCTTGGCATTTGCTATGTAGTGGCACTTACTAAAGCCCACATACATGTCTAGTGGTCTAGCACCATTCAAGCAATTGGGTAACTTTGATAGGATATGCTAGGTGAGGTGCGATGGAGGTGCAGGGAAGAGATATTCCTCCCCAGTCCATCCCTTCCTGTTTATTTATTGATTTTCTTTTTAATCACTGGTTATAGCAGTTTGATTATGATGTGTGTTATTGTGTGTATTTTCTAGTCAGATCAGCAGATTCTGGCCACTTTTCTTCCTATATTTTTTCTACACTCTCTTATTCTATGACTTCATTTACATCTAGTTTTGAACTTGATGTTCCCTCAGAGGTCACTGAACTTTTATTTTTTCATTCATTTTATTTTTGTTCTTTCATGTTTACCAGTCTTTTCTACTGTACTGTCTAATCCCCTGTTAATCTTATCCTGTGAAAATTTTATTTCATACATTGGTTTTTTTCATCTCTAAAACTTCTTTGTGGGTTGTAAAAAATAAGCTTGATTTCTAAGTTCCTTGTCTGCTAATTTAACATCTCTTACCATTTCCTCTATTTGAATTTTCCCCTGGTTAGGGATCATCTTGGGTTCTGGCATGTCTACTGGCTTTTTATTGGATGCTGGACATTATGATTACTTCACTGTTCACTGTCTTAATTTTGTTTTCTTTTCAATGAGTGTAAGGCATTTATTTGTTGATCAGTCTGATAAATTTGAGCCTTGTTTATAGGCTGTTATGGTGGAGCCAGAATAGATTTCATTCAAGAGATAGTTCAGGCATAGTAATGTGGGATAGCCTCTTTGTTGTTGACATTGAATGCCCTAGTTGACCACTCAGAATTCATGGCTTCAGTTGGATGAAACTTGAACTTCTTGCCCTGCACAACTCTGGGAATTGTTCAGTTTAAAACTGATTTATATATATAATTTTTCAACTGCATGAGTTTCATTTGATGTGTTTGCCCTAATACTAAACAGATATTGAAGGGGATTTATATGGAGCTCTTTTTCTGCATAGCTCCCTTCTCTCTAGAGCTCTGTCCTGCATGCCAACTGGTCAGTCTCCATGAACTCCCATCTCTGTCTTTTCATATTTAGCATTCTGGGCTCTGATTGATTTCCCCTCCCTGTTAGGAAAATGCATCCAGGCAAAAAGATGGAGTAGCAATCATTGAGTTCACTTTACTTGTTTCTCTTCTCTCAGGGATAACAGTTCTGCTCTGTCTGTTCTTTTATATATTTTATATATTTACTGTTTATATAAAACAGTTCTTTTATATATTTTGTCCAGTTTAGTGATTTATGGTAGAACAGATGTGACCTTTGTTATTTTATCCTTTATTGATAGTGACACACAATAAATTGCAGATAAACAGTTGATAAATATTTTCATATACAAGTATGTATCTCCATGAACCATCACAGTAAAATAAAGAACATTCCATCATTCCCAGGTTTCCTTTTGCCCCTTATCATCCATTCCCATTTCATCTCCAGGCAACCACTGATCTACTTTATGTCCTTTATGGTATTTTCTAGAATTTTATGAGTGGAATCATAAATATAGACTCATTTTTATCTGGCTTCTTTTACTTACCATACTTAGAGATTCATCCATGTTATTGCAGTAGTTCATGTGCCAGTAGTTCATTCCTATATATTGATGAGGAATTTAATGGATGAACTACAGTTTGTTTCTGTGTTTACCTGATAATGGACATTTGGGTTATTTTCAGTTTTAGTCTCTTTCAAATGAAGTTATTCTGAATATTTGTGTAGAAATTTTTGTGTGTGCACATATGCCTTCATGTCTCTTGGGTAAATAAGAGTGGAGTAGCTGGGTTGTATGGTTGGTATATGCTAGACTTAAGAAATTGCCAAACTGTTATTCAAAGTGATTATATTGTTTTATATTCATAGCAGCAGTATAAGAGAGTTCCAGTTATTTCACATCTTTACCAACACTTGATATTATCATTTTTTTTTTAATTTCAGTCATTCTAGTGGGTGTATAATGATATCTCATTATGGTTTTAATTTGCATTTTCCTGTGACTAAAGATGTTGAACATCTTTTCATGTATTTATGTTTAATATTTTTCCTTATCTTGAGTTGGAAGATTTCTTGATATGTTAATACCAGTCCTTTCTTAATATATATTTTAGGAATATTTTCTCTTCAGTCTTTAGATTTCCTTTTCATTTTCTTAAGTGACGTTAGGAGAGGAGAAGTTTTAAATATTGATCAAGTCTAATGTATTGACAATCATGCTTATAGATTAAGAAATTAAATACGAAGATGTCATTTCTTCTCAGATTGATCTATAAATTCAAAACAATCCCAATCAAAATTCCATAAATTTTTCCATTAGAAATTTTCAGTTTCATTTTGTATGTATATAGAAATGCAACTATATTTTAAAATAATATAAAAATGCAACTATATAGGACCTATAATAATCAAAACAACCTTAAAGTAGCAGAAAAAATTCAAGACTCCTTCTACCTGATGTCAAGACTTCTTATTCAGCAACAAAAACCAAGATGTTATAGTACTGACATAAGGATAGAATAAAAATAAAAACCTGAACATATGTGGTTAAAGATTTTGACAAAAGTACCAATATGATTAAAGGAGAAGATGATAATAGAGTTGAACTAATGGAATAGGCATACTAAAAATGAATCTTGATTTTCACCTCATACCATATAGAAAAATTAACTTGAGGGACATCAGCCTGATGACAGCGTGAGTGTTTCTTTTTTCTCTCCTTTTAATTTACAACTTATCAGACATCCATAACAGGGGGGAGAGAGGAGTGCCTCTAGCTAGAAGAGAGTGGCGTAATATATTCAAATACTCAAAATGCTGAAAGAAATATTCCTGCAACCAAGACTACTCTATCCAGCAAGGCTATCATTCAGAATAGAAAGATAAAGAATTGCCCAAACAAAAGTTAAAGGAGTTCACACCACTAAACCAGCCTTACAAGAAATGTTACAGGGGAAAGGAAAGACCATAAGTAGAAGTAAGAAAAGTAGGAAGCACAAAAGCAATAAAATTAAGTATATATATAAAAATTAGTCAAGGGATTCACAAAGTAAGAGGATGTAGAGTGGGAGGGGACAGGAGTAAAAGGATGGGTATAAACTTAAGCGACCGTCAACTTAATACTAATATATGCATAAGATGTCATATGTAAACCTAATGGTCACCACAAATCAAAAAACAGTAATAGATATGCAAAAAATAAAGATAAAGGAATTTCTGTCAATAAAGGAAGCCAGCAGACCATGAAAGAGCAAGAACATAAAGAAGAACTACAAAAACCACCACAAAGTAAGTATCAAAATGGCAATAAGTACATACCTATCAGTAATTACTTTGACTATAAATGAACTAAATGCTCCAATCCAAAGATATAGAGTGACAGAATCGATAAGAAAGCAAATTCCATCTATATGTCACATACAAGAGACTCATTTCAGAAGTAAAGACACCAGCAGATTGGAAGCAAAGGGATGGAAAAATCTTTATTATGCAAATGGAAGTGAAAAGAAAGCCAGGGTAGCAATATTTATATCGAACAAAATAGACCTTAAAACAGACTAACAAGAGACAAAAACAGGTACTGTATAATCATAAAGGGAAACAGTCCAACAAGAAGATACAACACTTGTAAATATTTATGCACCCAACATGGGAGTACCCAAATACCTAAAGCAAATAACAAAAGGAACTAAATGATAATAATACAATAATAGGGGACTTTTACACCCCACTTAAATCAATGGCTAGATCATCCAAACAAAATCAACAAGGAAACTGGCTTTGAGTGATACACTGAAACAGATGGACCTAAACAGATATATCCAGAGTATTCCATCATAAAACAGCAGAATACACATTCTTTTCAAGTGCACGTGAAACATTCTTTGGAATAGATCACATGTTAGGCTAAAAAATAAGTCTCAACAGATTAAAAAAATGGAAGGCATACCATGCATCTTTTCCTAACCACAACACTATGAAACCAGAAATCAACCATAGGAAAAAATCTGGAAAGAACACAAATACATGGAGGTTAAATAGCATGCTGCTAAACAATGAATGAGTCAACCAGGAAAGGGAAAATCAAAAAATAGATGGACACCAAGGAAAACACAAAGGTCCAAAAATTTTTGGGATGCAGCAAAAGGTGCTCTAAGAGGGAAGTCTGCAGCAATGCAGGCCTACCCCAAGAACCAAGAAAAATCTCAAACCAGCCTCATACCTAAAGAAGCTAAATAAACAAGGACAAACAAAACCCAAAACCAGCAGAAGAAAATAAATAATAAAGATTAGAGCAGAAATAAGTGAAATAGGAACTAAAAACAAAAAAACAGATGAGACCAGGAGCTGGCTCTTTGAAAAGATTAAACAAATAAACTGTTGGCCAGACTCATTAAAAAGAAAAAGACACAAAATCAGAAGTGAAACAGAAGAAATAACAACCAACACCAAATAGTTACAAGGGGATGTTAGGAAAAATTATATGCCAACAAACTGGACAACCCAGAAGAAATGGGTAAGTTACTAGAACCATATAACCTCCCAAAACTGAACCAGGAAGAAATACAAAATTTGAACAGACTGATTACCAGCAATGAAATTGAATCTGTAATCAAAAAACTCCCAACAAACAAAAGTCTAGGACCAGATGGCTTCATAGGTGAATTCTACCAAACATTTAAAGAAGAGTTAATACCTATTCTTCTCAAACTATCCCAAAAAATAGAAAAGGAAGGAAAACTTCCAAATTCATTCTATAAGGCCAGCATTACCCTGATACCAAACCCAGATAAAGACACCACACAAAAAAGAACTACAGGTCAATATCTGTAACACAAAGATGAGATGCAAAAATCCTCAACAAAATACTAGCAAACTGAATCAAACAATACAATAAAAAAGTCATTCACTATGATCAACTCAGATTTATTTCTCAAATGTAAGAATGGTTCTTTATTCTCAAATCAATGTGATACATCACATTAAAACAAGAGAGGATAAAAACCATATCATTTCAATAGATGCAGAAAAAGCATTTGACAAAGTACAACATCCATTCATAATAGAAACTCTCAACAAAATAGGTTTAGAGGGAATACACCTCAACATAATAAAGGCCATATGTAAAAAACCAACAGTTAATATCATACTCAATGGTGAAAAACTGAGAGCTTTTTCCCTAAGGTCAACATCAACATAGGGATGTCCACTCTCACCACTTTTATTCAACATAGTACTGGAAGTTCTAGCCATAGCAATCAGACAACAAAAAGAAGTAAAAGGCATCTAAATTGGTAAGGAAGAAGTAATATTTTCACTCTTTGGAGATGGCATGATACTATATATAGAAAACCCAAAAGACTTCACCAAAAAACTGCCAGAACTGACAAATGACTTCAGTAAGGTTGCAGGATACAAAATCAATATATAGAAATCTGCTGTTTCTATACACTAATAATGAAGAAGCAGAAAGAGAAATTAAGAATCCAATTTACAATCACACCAAAATAATAAAATACCTAAGAATAAACTTAACCAAGGTGAAAGACTTGTACTCTGACAATAATAAATTTGATGAAAGAAATCAGAGATGACAAACAGAATGATATTCCATGGTAAGGGATGGGAAGAACAAATGTTGTTAAAATGTCCATATTACCTAAA
Organism: Acinonyx jubatus; assembly: GCF_027475565.1. NCBI lineage: Eukaryota > Metazoa > Chordata > Mammalia > Carnivora > Felidae > Acinonyx > Acinonyx jubatus. Next base: position 44,997,613 of record NC_069386.1, read on the forward strand.
GCAATCCACAGGTTTCATGCAATGCCTATCAAAATACCAACAGCACTTTTCACAGAACCAGAATAAATAATCCTAAAATTTGTATGGAAGCACAAAAGACCCCAAATAGCCAAAGTAATCTGTGTCTGGGTGGCTCAGTTGGTTAAGCATCTGACTTCAGGTCATGATCTCCTGGTTCATGGGTTCAAGACCTGCATCAGGCTGTGCATTGGCAGCTTGGGATTTTCTCTCTGCCCCCCTCCCCTCCTTCTCAGAATAAATAAACTTAAAAAAACAAAACCAAAAAACTGACCTCATTAAAAATGCCTACATAAGAATAATGGGTATTCCAGACAGAGAAAAGAGAAAGAAAGGAGAAAAGAGCATAATACCTGAGAGCTTCCCAAATTTGGGGAAGGGAACTGGATATACAAATTCATGATGCTATCAGAACACCTTATTACCTGAATGCAAAAAGACCTTCTCCAAGCCATACTATATTAAAACTGTCAAAAGTCAATGATAAAATTTAAAGGTAGCCGGGGGTTGGGGGGGGGGGGCAGGAAGAGTAAACATTAAAGGTACCCCTATTAAGCTATCAGGAGATTTTCTCAGCAGAAACTGTAGGGTCAGGGGACTGCAATGACATTCATAATAGTGAAAGATAAAAACGGCCAGACAACTTTATCCAGTAAAGTTAAATAACCTTTAGGTATGAAGGAGGAATAAAGGTATTCCCAGAGAAACAAAAGCTGAAGGAATTCACCTCACTAGACTTATCTTACAAGAAATGTTGAAAGGAGCTCTTCAGGTTGAAACAATAAGATCAAAGTACACAAAACTCTGATTAAGGTTACAAATAGTCAGAATTAGACTACTGTAACTCTTCTTTAGAATAATATATTAAACTCTTAAGTACTGGGTTGCCTGGGTGCCTCAGTCCGTTAAGTGTCTGACTTTGACTCAGGTCATGATCTCATGGTTTGTGAGTTTGAGCCCCGCATCTGGAGTCTGCTTCAAAATAAACATTAAAACAAACATAAAATAAACATTAAAAAAAACATTAAACATTAATGTAAACATTAAACATTAATGTTTAATGTAAAATAAACATTAAAAAAATTAAAAACAAAAAACTCTTAAGTACATAATAAAGGTTAAAGGAAAAGCACTAAAAATAATAATAGCCACTACAACTTGGTAATGAAATCACAGCATAAAAAGAGATAATTTACAACATCAAAAATATAAAAGGGAAGAGTAAAAGGATGGAAACTATAGGAGAATTAGGCTAATTTACTACCAACAGAAAAAGGAGTGTGTATGTGTGTGTGTGTGTGTGTGTGTGTGTATGTATGTTTGTTTGTGTTTTTTTTTTTGAGAGAAGATGCAAGTGGGGGAGAGGGTTAGCGAGAACCTTACGCAGGATCCATCCTCAGCATGGAACCCAATGTGGGGCTCGATCCCATGACCCTGGGGTCATAACCTGAGGCAAAATTAAGAGTTAGATGCTCAACCAACTGAGCCACCCAGGCGCCCCTATCTATGATATATTCTATGTTAACCTAATGGTAATTACAAAGCAAAAATCTAGAGCAGAGACATGAAACATAATGGCAAGGCTCAGCAAATCACCACGAAAAACCACCACTTAGAAAGGTAAAGAGAAACAGAAGGATAAAGAAACAATGGAGAACAAAATAACCAGGAGGCAAAAGATTAAATGGTGGTAGTATATCCTTATCTATCAATAATCACCCTAAATGTTAATGGCTTAAACTCACCAATTAAAAAGCACAGAGTGCCTGGATATATTAAAAAGAAAAACACGACCCAACTATATGCTACTGATAGGAGACTCATTTTAGCTTTAAAGACACACATAGGCTCAAAGTGAATGGATGAAGGATGATATTCCAAGCAAAGAACAACAAAAAGAAGACAAGCGTAGCCATACTTATATCAGAGAAAATATATTTCAAGCCATAAAGGGTAACAAGAGACAACGGTCTCTTGTTTATATGGTGATAAAGGGGTCAATACATCAAGAATATATAACAGGCATAAATATATATGCTTTGAACACCTAAGTGCCAAAATCTATTAAGCAATTAATAGCAGACCTTAAGGGAGAGACAATACAGTAATTGTAGAGGACTTAAATACCCTACTATCAGCAATAGATAGATCATTCAGACAGAAAATCAACAAGGCAACATTGGAATTGAAACATACTTCAGAACAAATAGACTTAATAGACATATACAGAACATTCTATCCAACAGCAGTAGAATACACATTATTCTCAACGCATACAGAACATTCTACAGGACAGATCATATGATAGGTCACAAAATGAATCTTAGACAATTTAAGATCAAAATCATACCAACTATCTTTTCTGACCACAGTGGTATGAAACTAGAAATCAAAAAAAGGAAAGTGAGAAGATGTACATATATGTGGAGACTCAACAACACGCTTCTAAGCAACCATTGGGTCAAAGAAGAAATCAAAAAGCAAATTAAAAATTATCTCAAGTAAGAAAACAAAACATATCAAGTATTGTGGGATGCAGCAAAAGCAGTTCTGAGAGGAACTGCTTTGTAACAATAATTGTATATATTAAGAAATTAGGGGGGCACCTGGCTGGCTCAGTCAGTAGAGTATGCAACTCTTAATCTCAGAGTTAAAACCCCACGTTTGGCATGGTGCCTACTTTAAAAAGAATTTTAAAAGATACATATTTTTAAAAAAAAAATGAAAGACCACAAATTAAGGACCTAATTTTATGCCTCAATGAACTAGAAAAGGAACAAATTAAAAAATTAGCAGAAGGAAAGAAATAATAAAGATCAGAGTGGAAATAAATAAAGATCAGAAAAACAATATATGGACCAATGAAACTAAGAGCTGGTTCTTCAAAAAGATAAAATTGACAAACCTTTAGCTACAATAACTAAAGAAATCAGGAATAAAAAGACTCAAAATTAGAAACGAAAGAGGAGACATTACAACTGATTGTACAGAAATAATAGAGTCATTAGAGATTACTACGAACAATGATATGCCACTGAATTACATAACCTAGAAGAAATGGATACATTTCTAGAAACAATTTATAAAGACTGAATCAGGAAGAAGGTGGGGGGGGGGGGGAGGGGCACAGGAGGATTTAGTCAGTAAGCAAAAACCTCTCAACATAGAAAACTCTCCAGGAGCAGGTGGCTTTACTTGAGAATTCTACCAAACATTTAAAGAAGAATTAATGCCAATTCTCTTTAAACTCTTTCAAAATATTAGGGAAGAGGAGGGAACACTTCCAAGCCCATTCTACAAGCCTGCATTATGTTGATACCAAAACCAGATAAGGATCCCACAAGAAGAACTACAGATCAACATCCTTGATGAATATACATGCAAAAATTCAACAAAATATTAGGAAAATGAATTCAAGAACACATGAAAAGGATTATGCACCATGACTAAGTGGAATTTATTCCTGGGATGCAAAGATGGTTCAACTCACGAATAAAAAATTTAATACATCAAGGCAATAAAATGAAAGATAAAAGTCACATGATCATCTCAACAGGTGCAGAAAAAGCATTTGACAAAATACAACATCCTTCATGGTAAAAACTCTTAATATTCTCACATAGAAGGAACATACCTCAACATAATAAAGACCATATACTGCAAATCCACAGCTAACATCATACTTAGTGGAGAAAAAATTGAAAGCATTTCTCCTGAGATCAGGAACAGTGCACGAATGTACACTCTCGCCACTCCTATTCAATATGGTACTGGAAGTCTAGTTAGAGCAAGTAAGCAAGACTGAAATAAAAAGGCATCCAAATAAAAAAGGAAGAAGTTAAATTGTCATCATTTACTGATATGATCCTACATAAAGAAAATCCCAAAAAATCGGTCAAAAAACTGTAGGAATTAAGCAAAAATTTCAGTAAAGTGGCAGGTATAAAATCAACGCACAGAAATCAACTGCATTCCTTTACATAATGATGAAGCATCTGAAAAAGAAATAAAACCATCCCCTTCACAGTAGCACCAAAAACAATTAAATATTTAGGAATAAATTCAACCAAGGAAATGAAAGATGTATATAATAATAACCTTGCTAAAAGAAATTGAAGACATAAACAAGACATTCTGTGCTGATTCAGAAAAATTAATATTAATATTGTTTAAAATGGCCATACTACCCATCTAAAGGTTGAACACAATCTCCATCAAAATTCCAAAGGCATTCTTGACAGAAACAGAAGAAACAATTCTAAAATTTATGTGGAAACACAAAAGATCCCAAATAGTCAAAGCAGTTCTGAAAAAAGGAACAAAGCCAGAGGTATCATCATACTTCTAAATTTCAAACTTCAGTACAAAGTCATAGTAATAAAAACATGGTACTAGCACAAAAATAGACACATTGACCAATGGAATAAGAGAGTTCAGAATTAAATCCTGGCATATATAATATTCAGCTAATATTCAACAAGGGAATCAAGAATACCCAATGGGGAAAGGATACTCTCTTCAACAAATGGTGTGGGGAAAACTGGATAACCACTTGCAGAACAATGAAACTGGACCCCTATTCTTAGACCAGTCACAAAAATTAACATGAAATGGATCAAAGAGTTATAAGTCCTGATACCATAAAACTCCTAGAAAAAAATGTGGGAAAAGAAGGTCATCACTACTGGTCTTGGCAATAATTTGGGAGTTGGGAGTGATACCAAATGCAAATAACAACAAAAATCAACAAATGGGACTACATCAAACTCAAAAGCTTCTGTACAGCAAAGGGTACAATTAACATAATGAAAAAAACCTACAAAAATGGAGAAATTTTTGCAAACCATATATCAGATAAAAGATTACTATCTAAATATATAAAAACTCAGTCAACTTAATAAGAACAACAACAAATTCTTATATAAAAATGGGTAGAAGTATATAGACCCCTGGGAATGCAAGCTGGTGCAGCCACTCTGGAAAACAGTATGGAGGTTCCTCAAAAAACTAAAAGTAGAACTACCCTAAGACCCAGCAATTGTACTACTAGGCATTTATCCATGGGATACAGGTGTGCTGTTTCAAAGGGACACATGCACCCCCTTGTTTATAGCAGCACTATCAACAATAGCCAAAGTATGTAAAGAGCCCAAATGTCCACTGACAGATGAATGGATAAAGAAGATGTGGTATATATATACAATGGAGTATTACTTGGCAATCAAAAAGAATGAAATCTTGCCATTTGCAACTATGTGGATGGAACTGGAGGGTATTATGCTAAGTGAAATTAGCCAGAGAAAGACAAATCAGATGCCTTCATTCATGAGGACTTTAAGAGACAAAACAGATGAATATAAGGGAAGGGAAACAAAAATAATATAAAAACAGGGAGGGGGACAAAACAGAAGAGACTCATAAATATGGAGAACAAACTGAGGGTTAATGGAGGGGTTGTGGGAGGGGGGATGGGCTAAATGGGCAAGGGGCATCAAGGAATCTACTCCTGAAATCATCGTTGCACTATATGCTAACTAATTTGGATCTAAATTTTAAAAAATAAAAAATTAAAAAATAGAAAAAAAAGAAGTATATAGACCTTTCTTCACAAAAGATATCAGAATGGCCAACAGATGCATGTAAAGATGCCCAACATCACCAATCATCAGAGAAATGCAAGTCAAAACCACAAAGAGATATCACCTCACACCTGTTAGAATGGCTATCATTAATGGCTACGAACAACAGGTGTTGGCAAGGATGTGGTAAAAAGGGAACCCTTATACATTACTGGTGGGAATGTATATTGGTCCAACAACTACAGAAAACAATATTGAGGTTCCTCAAAAACTCAAAAATAGATCTACCATACAACCCAGCAATTCTACTTCTGGGCATGTACCCAAAGGAAATGAAGAGGATTTTGACAACATGTATGCACTCCCATGTTTATCACACCATTATATACAACAGCCAAGATTTGGAAACAACTCAAATGCCCAGCAACAGATGAATGAATAAAAAAAAAGGGGGTACATATACACCATAAACTATTTTTTAGCCATGAAAAAAGAAGGTATCCTTCTTTAATTTTTTTTTAATGTTTTTTTATTTATTTTTGAGACAGAGACAGAGCATGAACGGGGGAGGGGCAGAGAGAGGGAGACACAGAATCTGAAATAGGCTCCAGGCTCTGAGCTGTCAGCACAGAGCCCGACGCGGGGCTTGAACTCACGGACCGTGAGACCATGACCTGAGCCGAAGTCGGCCGCTTAACCGACTGAGCCACCCAGGCGCCCCAAGAAGGTATCCTATTTAGGACAACATGGATGAAATTTGAGCACATTATGCTAAGTGAAACAAGTCAGAGGAGGACATGTGCTTTATGATATCATTTATATGTTTTATCTAGAAAAGATGAACCTGTAAAAAACAGACAGTAAAATGGTGGTTATCAGAGGATAGGGGTAAGAGTGATAGTCAGAAAGGTACAAACTTGTAACAAGTAGAAAATAAGCCTTACATATCTAATACACAGTGTAATGGATATAGACCATAATATGTACTAAATTATGTAATGTGATACATAAATATGTCAACATGCTATATACACTGTAAACTTACACAATTCTATGCATCAAATCTATTCAGGCAAAAAAAATTAACTTGAAAGATCACAGACATAACTTTAAGAACTAAGACCATAACACATCTAGAAGAGAAACAAATCTTATTGATCCCAGATTTAAATTTTTGATTGGATCCTTGAAATGTAGATGAAAACTTTCAGAAATATAAGAAATGGTTTAAAAAGGAAGGTCATTGGAATATATTAGGTAAGCAAAAAGTTACTGAATTTTGTTGAATGAAATATTTATAAAGGGAAATAAATCCAAGAGTCAGTGATTAAGTACAATGTACATTTTAATTTGGCCTCCACATCATATCAGCAGAATAATCCACTTCTAGAAAGATACAGTTTTTCAGCTTGACTGAAACTTCTTTTGGTAAATCAAAAGCACAGAAAGAGAAGCTTCAGAAAATTTCAGGCTATAACATTTGACCTTTTAATGGATGATCCAATACCCCAGTTCCACCCTAAAGGAAAAAAACAAACCGCTAATGAGGTGAAGTTTCAAATGCTTACTCCAGAATCTGACTTTAAAGAATTTCCCGTAGCCTCCCTATACTGAGATCCTAATTTGGGGAAATGTAGCCTGCACTTTAAACAAGTAATTAAATCTAGGAAGACTGATAATTATTCTTTACATTAAAGGAGTCAAGAATGGGATGCAAATTTGTGAATGCTTCCATAATTTTAAGTAAGAGAATGGATTTGGAGTTAGGTCTGGTTTTAAATTTCAACATTGCCAGTAGCAGTGACTTTTTGGAAGTTGCAGAATCTTTCAAGTTTTTGTTTCCTTTTTTGAAAAAAAAATTTTTAATGTTTATTTTGAGAGAGAGAAAAAAAAAAACCGTGAGTGGGGGGAGGGGCAGAGAGTGAGGGAGACAGAATCCAAAGCAGGCTCCAGGCTGTCAGCACAGACCCCAACACAGGCTCTAACTCAGATCATGACCTGAGCCAAAGACAGAGTCTTAACCGACTGAGCCACCCAGGCACCCCTCAAGTTTCTGTTTCCTTAACTGTTATCAATATCAGTCTAAAACTGTTGTGAGGATTAAGAAGATAAACAGTGAAATGTCTGATACATAGTAATATCCTAATAAATATGGAGTAGTGTTATAATAATGAGTAGTAAGCAGTTAGTTTCCTGTTTCAAGGACTAGGACATTTAGTGGAATGCCAGGATTCAGAGGCTACTACATTTCATTTACATGATCACCATTTATTTATAGCGACTTAATTCAGTAAGGTTAGCAGTCCAAAGAAAATTCCTCAAAAGACTGAAGACTCCACTGGGGGCTCCTGACTGGCTTAGTTGCTCAGTCGGTACAGCATGTGACTCTTGATCTTGGAGTCATGAGTGCAAGCCCCACCTTGGGCCTAGGGCTGGCTTAAAAAAAAATAATAATGAGGACTCCTTTAAAATTTATTTATTTATTTTTCAAGAGGGTCGGTGGAGAGGGGCAGAGAGAAGAATCCCAAGCAGGCCCCACACTGCCAGTGCAGAGCCCAATGTGGGGCTCAATCTCATGAACCATGAGACGATGACCTGAACTAAGATCAAGAGTCAGACGCTTAACTGAGCCACCCAGGCGCCCAAATGAAGACTCCTTTAAAGGTGACATGTCAGCCTTTGCCTGAGTTGACTAAAGGGTAACAGAATATGCCAACCCAAAAAATGCCTTTTTGACATAAATATTATTTTGAGCTGATTATTTTGAGAAACAGCAGAGACAAGAGCTCTGAAACAGAAGCCACCCTTTTATAATGGAAATTTAAATTTATGAGGGTAATCTTCCTTTCTCAGAAAGAATATGACTAAATCACAAAAAAATTTTGTCAATGTGAAAAGACACCAATTTAAAGGTTAATATGCATAACAAACCTTGCTTTTGTTTACTATACTTTTCCTGGTTACTTACCCAGACCTGGTCTCCTCCACACTCTTCTTTTGTCTTTATCTGAAATGATATTTAAGCCTGAATACGAAGCCACCTCTGATAGGGGCGCCTGGGTGGCTCAGTTGGTTAAGCATCTGACTTTGGCTCAAGTCATGATCTCAGAGCTCATGGGTTCGAGCCCCACGTCCGGCTCTGTGCTGACAGCTTATAGCCTGGGGCCTGCTTCAGATTCTGTGTCTCCCTCTCTCTCTGCCCCTCCCCAACTTGTGCTCTCTCTCCCCTTCAAAAATAAACAAACATCAAAAACAAAGAGTTGGTCCAATTCTAAGAGTTAATCCTAGAGTTCACAATTCTAAATATGAATCAATGTCACTTCTCCATCTCTCCATTTCCCCACTTTGTAAGAAGTACCTTAATGAGATGAATATACATAACAGAAAGACTGTTTGGTCTAAATATCAAAGTTTATTGAAATAAAATATAATCTATAATAAAAAATACTAAGGGTGTTATCACTGGTTACAGTTTTAAGTATATTAACAAAAGGTCCAACATTTTAATCCAAGAATGACACTATCCTTGTGGTACAATAACAAACATGAAATTAAATGTTGAATAATACTGAATCATTCTATCAGAAATATTTTACACTTTCCCATCTATGTTCAATATGCCTTTTTAAAGGAATAGCCTCCAAAAGTGAAACTTTTGGAATATGTTTAAGACATAGTTTTTAGAATTAAATAGTTTTAACATAATTAGCATTTAAAACAATAACTTTCTTTCATAGAAATTCAGTTCAATTCTAAGCTGGGTAGATGCTTTTAGGTATCATTTGAAAAATGTATTTCAATGCTGTTTTGTATCAATTTCTAAGGGTGCTATTATTCTCAAACTGGAATTAAAGCTGGTCATGAAGCAAAATGGATGAATTGTTTCAGACGTAGAAAGGGCATTAAGATAGTAAAGAAAAGGATAAAATAGGTGCTCATACACAATCTATGTATTCAGACTCTTTGAGAACTCTATTTCAGTTGGCCAATCTTGGCCTAGCACAAAGAGATCTGTATATCATAGCAACTTCCTGACCCAAATAGTCAGACAGTGAAGTGAGGAAGAAAACTTGTTTCTTCTTGCGACATTTCAAAATCACTCGCTCTGCAGTCATTATACCATTTCACTTCCTATTCCCCAAAATGTGTGCCACATCCAATTATTCTGCACAATTCAAGGAAAAGGACTCACATGCACTAACTTTAGGAAATGACTTTCAGGTACCTCTGAAGTTTCACAAGTGAAGATTATCCAATTATCCCTTTTGCTGACTGCTGTGGAGCAATCATACATCATTCTTCTATGATATTGTCCTACTTGTGATGTGTGGATCTGTGAAAACAATAGTTGTCATTTTATTGAGGAAAATCCCTTTTAACAAAAACCATTGGAAGTTTTTCAAATCCTCATCTCTAAAAATCTGTAGAACTATGATATCCACTGTACTCTGGAAAATAATGACTATATCACACAACTAAGATGTGAAAAGGAGTAAAAACTGACAAAATTGAGACACATCAGACAGATCTTCCAAGATTAAATGCCAATCTTAGTCTATAAACATATTCTACTAGTCAGAATCACTCTATAGGATATTTTACTTATAATGCCCATTTGGACAGGTCACTGATAGGGGAATTTAGATGGGAATTTGTGTTTTCTGACTTCCTATTTAAAGTTGTAACTACTAGACCCAAAGAAGCCAGCATCACCATCAGAAGAATTCTGCTTTGTATATCGTCTTAGTAGGAGGCATCTCTGCCTCTCCGTAGTGTAGTTAAGATGGATATAAAGTTTTTAAAATTCATGACAAATTATTAAGTTATTTGAAAAAATTCCTAAATTCTTAAAGTTAAAATATTAGGTAAAGAACAGGCACTGCAGAATAACAATAGAACTCTTTTTGTCTTTTAAATCTACTGTGATTTAAAGTTTAGGTTTTGGATTTCTGCTATGGTATTTCAATACCTTATATGGGATAGTACCATGTTCTAAAAAATACTGTAATAGGGAGAGAAGTCTAAATCTCAGGACAAAAGGACAAACCCGAACTTGAAGCAACAGTTGGAAGACTTTTACCCAGTTTTTTAAAATTTAATGTTTTTAGATCAGAAAAGTGAAACTAGAAATTAGAATACTTTATGTAAAAATACATATGCATATCACAATGTATTAAACTCTAATTTCTAACAGCAGAGACCCTGGGATTAAGTAAGAGACATGCATGAATTAAAAAATTAAGATAAATCTTCAAAAGAAGTTAAAATTATCAGGGTCCTGCAATCTGTCCCTCAGACTCCATTATCTCTCTTTCGTAAATTTTTTTGGCTAACAAGCCTTTGATTTTAAACTTTGTTTTAAAGTGTCACCTGAGAAAAGTAACGTTGATTCTTCATAAGATTTTCTCAGTAGCTATAATATCAGTAAAATAAAATAAAATAAAACAAAAAGCCATTATATTCCTAGAGAACCTAGGAACTCTCATCCATGCGCAAAAGTTTTACATGTATGTATTAGTGACCTGATACCAATGTGCTTTGTTACATGGAGAAAAAGGCAAAGGGAATCTAAATACTTAGATATATGAAAGATAATGGAAAAAATAGACTTTTAATGCTTTTTATACTCCCCAAATTCTCTTGATTTTGATCGTATAGTCCAAAAGCAACTGCAAAATACATTTTAGGAAGAGATAATGCCATACTCAAAGACAAGGTAATTTTACAAATTTAACAGCATTAAAAAAACTGACTGTAAGAAATATTGTGATTGGGGAAAAGATCTGCACACTCAAGAACAAAAACTATATATATGATTATTTAAGTAATACTCTGAGCTTATACTTTGTCCTTTACTCAGGAGTGTTAACGCTCTGAAAAAATGAACATCCTTTACATATTTAGAGTAAACTGAGGCATAGAAAGTTTGTCCATGGAAAGATAAAAGCCAGATTTTTAGACATAAAACAGTTCAGAATTCCTATTTCTAGTTCCTTAAAATACAAATTACATGCTATCTTTAATGCCTCCATGTATTTTATCAAACATTAGTAAGTTTACAATTACAGTTTAAGTTGTATGCCCAAATATTGTACGACAGGCAAAGCCTGTAGGTTTTCTATCCTATTTTAAAATAACTGGAATATTTAAGAGGAAATTAAGTGAAATGTAATCATTTTGCTTTAAAGCAATTTTTTTTTAAATAAATGAAGTTTGAGGACAGTTCTGGAAATTTTTGCCTTGAATGTATTTCTCCAGCAGGACTTTATAAATATCAGCTTCATATGCCAACATTAATATGAGGACTATAATTCTTTCCTTAGATATCTATTTGCCTTCTAGTCCTCTTTTCTCTCAAGATCTCTCTTAATGACCTGAGCTGGTGATTCAGTAAAAACAAAGTGTTAAGGTTTTGTGCAAGTACAAAATGGTTAATGTTGGATTCAGTCAATTAATCTCTAATACTAACTTGCTTAATTAAGCTAAGATCAAGAAGTATGAGGAAGAATTTGAAACATAATATGGGATAAGTAGTCAAATACTAGAAATATGAGAGACTAAAACAAAATATATTATACAACTTAATCCTGAACTCTAGTCTATGCCTCACTCAACTGTTAAGCCAATAGATACCCTGAAACATGGAAGAAGTTACTTCACCTAAGCACACTGGACCAGCATATTATAAGAAACAGCCAATGCCAATTTTAGCTGCCCCAAACGGCTTAGGTTATTTATGTGTGTGTGTATTCTTAAATGGTAAAATTTGAGGGAAGGTTCCCAGATTCCTTTGACAATAGAAGTCATGGATCCTTGCTTCAAACACACACACTCACATGCGCACACACACACACACACACACACACACACATTCTCTCTCACTCTCTCTCTCACATGTACTTCTAAGTGTTGATAACCTATTGTAAATCACAGCATTGTTGATTCACTGGGGTTACACATGAGGACACTTTTCATATTGCTAACAAAGACTGGTCACTAAACTTATGAAATAGCCTTTGAAAGTACAAGAAAGTGCAGTGACCATATCCATTCATTTATGTCTCTTTTGCTAGCTGTAATAGTGATCGGTTGATACAAATGTGTCCCTAATCTAGCCTACAAATATTAAAAACAAAAATGTTTAAGTTCTACCTTCTGCTAGCAGTTCATGTAACAGTTTTCAAGTACTACAAAATATTGCGAAGGAAAGCCTGTAATACACCACTATCAAATTCCAATATCCCCCAACCAGCAATGAAATGTCTGAATATGTAATTTGTTGCCTTGAGCAAAATTTAAGAATATAAAGACACAATAGCTCTAACCTTCAAGGTTGGGAAACCAGTATCTCCCAAGAAGTTTGTTTTAATAGAATTGAACATTTAATTTTTTCTTCACAGTAATCAAAGCAAACATTTTATCAGTGTTACTCTTGGTATATCAAACTGAATTCCAGGAATGTAAGAAAGTCTGAGTTGGAAATATTATGTAGAAAAAAGGTTGAATTAACAAACACATTACATTTTTTAGTTATTTTTTATAAGTATACATTGACATCTACTTATCTGATAGCAGCACTGCTGGTTTTGAGTTGTTTTTTTTTGTTTGTTTTTTGTTTTTTTTTTCCTTCCAGAGGGAATGCAGAATGGCAGTATTATCTTTGGAACAAATTAAGAAGATAGTAACAAATAACAGAAGAATAACTTTTACACATATATTTTTCAAGGGTAATAAATAGATAAGTATATAATTATGGAAAAATATGCCTCAAATATGCTTTTTAAAATTTCTCAGGATTTACTGTTTTGTTTTTCTTATTAAAATATAATGCACTGTCACTACTATCTCTTCTAGGAAAAACAAACCCTAAGGTTTCATTTTCCTCCTCCAACCAATAGAGTGATATCAAGAGTAAACTTGAACTAAGGTCAACTTGCTTGAGCCAACAGAGAATTCTGTAGTAATTTGATTATTTCACAATGTACACATATTCTAGGTTATTAACAAGAGACTCACCAGATATTTTGTATCAAAGTGTTATACCCCAAACAGGTTCTCTGATGATTTATCATGCTAGTATAGGAAATCTGAAGGAGTAACAAATGGTATAACATAACCAGACATGCAATACAGAAGGACATGACATAAAAGATACAGCTTGACCCTGGATTTTTCCCTTAGAATAATTCCTTCCATAAATAAGACTTTACTTTTTATTTTTACATACAGACTCATCCTATAAATAGTCTTGGATCATGGAGAATGTTAAAGACATAGCTTAAGAACTCTACACCACATTTTTTTTTTTGTAGTCTACTGTCACCCCAGACCACAAAAAACATTCTCCAAGTGGATGCTCAGGTTAGATAAAGATGCTCCTAAACAAATTTACTGAGGCTTAGAATGTAAATCACATAACTACCTGCAGCAGCAATAGTCTTTTCAAAAATGACTAAATCAAACTTTTAAATATAAAGCATATATAAAAAGGACTATTAAGGATAGTAGAAATACAGGAAAATATGTGTTGCCTCATAATAAAGTTCAATAAATATTCTTTCTGAATCCTATAAACACTACAAGATGTTATAGGTCTATTTGGTTCCCATAAGTTAAAAAAGTCTGATTGCTTTTACATAAATTCCTCCCAATTCTTATCTATTTTCAAACAGATTTTTATTAATGCGTTTCACTAGACTCAGAGATTAGATCTCTAACTTCCTTTCAGAAATGTGCTTTTTTGTTGGCTTTACTAAGTATACATAATTTTCTAGCAAATAAACATGATTTAAATTTTAAGGTTCAAGGTAATTCTAGAAAAAGGTAGACATTTGAACTATCTGCTTTTCTATATTCCTGTATTTACAAGGCCTAGCATCCACTGTGGTTTCCTTCTTATCAGTTATCGCACTTTCAATAAATAGTAACTGTAGTACAAGTTACATATATTAAAGATTTCAAAATTCCTCAAAATTTCACAACACTACAAAGTCATTAATATCTGATTTTACAGAATATGAGTATTAGTGTTATGTAATTTTTTTGCTATTGGAAAAGAAATACAACTTATTTTTTCTATCTAAATTAAACCCAAGCTCCATTATCAGTTCTCAAGATAGTATCTAAAATGTACATTCCTAAAGAAAGGTAAAGCTGTTCAAGGGCTGAACTAGTCCAATACAGGATTAAAGGTTATTTATTTGTTATTTTTTGTCTTGGTTTGTTTCTTGTGTTTTGTGTGTGTGTGTGTGTGTGTGTGTGTGTGTGTGTGTGTTTTCCTTTTATATCCCTATATTAACCCCCTGGTTTCTCTTGGATTAGATAATAATTTAACATTGTAAAAATTAATTTCAGAAACTATTGTGCTAATATTTAGATTTCAGGAAGGAATCAGACAAAATCAGTTACCTCCATTCATTGTTAGAACAAAAGATAAAATAGCTTACTAACTGATATGAGTTATGAATGTCACTATGACACAAAATTTGCTGTGATTTGCTTATTTGGCTACAAGTGCAGTATTTTTCATGTATGATACCACACAGCATTTCCAACTTGTAACGCGAAACTCCAGCTCACGAAGAGTGTACTGTGTGACTTGAGAAAGTCTGATTGTAACTAAGTAACAACCTTTCCCCTGAAAAACATGAACAAAATCCATTGGGAAATCAGGCACAGACGGTATTTATCGGTTTTTCTTCCTTTCCTCCTGTGGTTTTGTTTCTCAAGACTTACAGACGCATCCAACAGAACCCACCACTTGTTACAAAATGACACAGCTATTTTTGTCCTTTTCTTTTTCTTTATCTTTTTCTCGAGGTTCCTTTCGTTTACGTTCACTATTCCCAGATTGTCTTCCACTTGATGGAGAGGCTTGTGCTGGCTGGCTTTGCTTTAAGAAAAATAAACAGGAAGAAATTACCTCAACTTTCTAAGGTGCTTAATCATAGTTATCTAGAAAGAAAAACCATAAGAGTGAAAGGAATCATTAATAAAAAAAAGTTATTTGGTCACAGACTTGTTATATGGTATCTGAGTAACTGCCTCTATCATTTTAGATAGATCTAATTAATGTATTAATTATTGTAAGTAAAAGAAATTTCAAACAATAAATAATGTGGAGGATTATATTCCCTGAAGCCTCCAATTCAAGAAATATTTGTTAAAGATTATGTTAAAGAAATTGACAACTTTCGGCAAACTAAGTTCCCTAGGACCTCATCACATACTATAATAAACAGATTTTCAAGGAGAAAAAAAAAAATCCTGAGAACTTTGAGTGTGAAATAAGTGTATTCTGTGAAATAAGAAAATGTTTTTAGTGAAGAGCTAGTAAAAATATACCAGGTTTTAAATTTTAACCTTGGAGTAATCAATATTTGAACTAGAAATACAAATACTTAGTTTAATGGAGACCTCTATGTTTAAAATTTCATCAGACCTTAAAAAGCATCTTATCTTCTTTGTATCCTAAGTCAGAGGAACAGTTCTGGCATGGTACAGTTAAACATAACAAAAAGAGAATTTCTTTCATTTTCTCATTTTTCATACATCTCAATAAAATGAGATTTAACACAAAGGAACCCACTTATAGTCACATTTGCAGTGCTTAAAATGTTTAACTGGGAAAAGTGAAAAGTGGAAATGTGCTAATCTTTGTTGAGTACTTAGTACATGTCATACATTGGCTTAAGTACTAGCCTTATTTGTCCTTAAACAGAAATCTAAGAGTTAAGCATTATCTTTTATTTTCAAGATAGGGAAAATGAGGCTGAGAGAGGAAGGGGACTTTGATCCCCCTGGTAAGGGGATACAGAAGCAGGAAATGCAATCCATGTCTATCTGGCTCTGAAGTGTACCCTGTTACCAGTAGTACTTCATACTGCCCTGGAATTTTTACAGAAGACTTTGTTCCAATTGGTTGATATTCTTTGGAGCTATTAACAACTTAAATTTGATTCAATTGCAGCAAAAATAATAAAATGCCTAGGAATAAACTTAACCAAAGAGATGAAAGACCTATACTCCTAAAACTATAAAACACTGATGAAAGACATTGAAGATGACACAAAGAAACAAAGACATTCCATGCTCACCAATTGGAAGAATAAATATTGTTAAAATGTCTGTACTACCCAAAGCAATCTACAGATTTAATGAATTCCTATCACATACCAACACCATTTTTCACAGAACTAGAACAATCCTAAAATTTGTATGGAACCACAAAAGACATCAAATAGCCAAAGCAATCTTGAAAAAGAAAAACAAAACTGGAAGCTTCACAATTCTAGACTTCAAATTATATTACAAAGCTGTAACAATCAAAACAGTATGATACTGGCACAAAAACAGACACATACCTCAATGGAACAGAACAGAAAATCCAGGAAGAAACCCACAGTTAATATGGTCAACTAATCTTTGACAAAGGAAGAAAGAATATATAACAGGAAAAAGTCTCTTCAACAAATGGTGTTGGGAAAATTGGACAGCTACATGTAAAAGAATGAAACTGGACCACTTTCTTACACCATACATAAAATAAACTCAAAACGGATTAAGGACCTAAATGTGAAACCTGAAACCATAAAGATACTAGAAGAGAGCACAGGAAGTAATTTGTCTGCCATAACAACATCTTTCTAGATATGTCTCCTGAGGCAAGGAAGACAAAAGCAAAAATAAACTATTGGGACTACATCAAAATAGAAAGCTTCTGCAAAGCAAAGGAAGCAATCAAACCAAAAGACCACCTACTGAACGGGAAAAGACATTTATAAGTGATTTATCTGATAAAGGGTTAGTATCCAAAATATATAAAGAACTTAAAAAACTCAACACCAAAAAATCCAAATGATCCTATTAAAAACTGGGCAGAAGACATGAACAGAGATCTCTCCGAAGAGGACAAACAGATGGTCAACAGACACGTGAAAAGATGATGACAACGACTCATCAGGTAATGCAAATCAAAACCACAATGAGGTATCACCTCACACCTGTCAGAAAGGCTAAATTAAAAAAACATAAGAAACAAGTGTTTTCAAGGATTTGGAGAAAAAGGAACCCTTGTGCACTGTTGGTGGGAATGAAAATTGGTGCAGCCACCGTGGAAAACAGTATGGAGGTTCCTCAAAAAATTAAAAATAGAAGTAACCTATCTATGATCCAGTAATACACTACGGGGTATTGACCCAATGAGTACAGAACAGTAATTCAAATGTATACATGCATGCCTATGTTTACTGCAGCATTATTTACAATAGCCAAATTATGGAAGCAACCTAAGGGTCCATCAGTAGATGAATGGACAAAGAAAATGTGCCACAGGAGCGCATGGGTGGCTCAGTGGGCTAAGCATCTGACTTCGGCTCAGGTCATGATCTCATGGCTCATGAGTTCGAGCCCCATGTTGGGCTCTGAACTAGCAGCTCAGAACCTGGAGCCCGCTTCCAATTCTGTGTCTCCCTCTTTCTCTGCCCCTCCCCCACTCACACACTGTCTTTCTCAAAAATAAACATTTTAAAAATGTGGTAAATATATACAATGGAATATTACCCATTAAAAAAATGGGAGTACCTGGGTGGCTCAGTTGATTGAGTGTCCAACTTCAGCCCAGGTCATGAACTCACGGTTCACGAGTTTGAGCCCCGCATCAGGCACTGTACTGACAGCTCAGAGCCTGGAGTCTGCTTCAGATTCTGTGCCTCCCTCTCTCTCTCTGCCCCTCCCCAGCTCATGCTCTATCTCTCAAAAATAAATAAAAACATTTTAAAAATGAAATCTTGGGTTGCCTGGGTGGCTCAGTCGGTTAAGTGTCCAACTTTGCCTTAGGTCATGATCTTGCAGTTCATGAATTCGAGCCCCAAAATGGGCTCTGTGCTGACAGCTCAGAGCCTGGAGCCTGCTTTGGATTCTTTGTTTCTCCCTCTCTGTCCCTTCCCTGCTCATGCTCTCTCTCAAAAATAAACATTTTTTAAAAATTAAAAAAAAATGAAATCTTACCATTTGCAATAACACGGATGGAGGTAGAGAGTACAATACTAAGTGAAGTAAGTCAGAGAAAGACAAATACCATATGATTTCACTCATACATGGAATTTAAGAAACAAAACAAATGAACAAAGAAAAACAAAGACAAAACAAAATACTCTTAACTATAGAGAACAGAGATGCTTCCCAGAGGAGAGGGGGATGGGGGAAATAGGTGAAGGGGATTAAAAGAACACTTAGCTTGATGAGCACTGAGTAATGCATAGAATTGTTAAATCACCAAATTGTACACCTAGAACTAATAGAACACTATGTTAACTCTACTGGAATTAAATTTTTTAACTGAAAAATCTTGCCCTCAGAATCTCAGGAAAAATAATTTTACTAAATAAGAAGTATATTAAGATAAACACAAACTTAGGACAATGCCATAAAATCCACAGGTGCTAACATGCTAATGTAATTGAAGAATCAATACCTAATTTAAAATACTTATCTTGGCACGAATCCTAGCTTTTACCTGGGCCTGTGGAGAAGCAGAAGCAGCAGCTGCTGCTGCTTGTTCCTGTTCCTGGTAATATTGAGAAGCCCGTCTATCCTCCTCTTCTTGGAGTTTCTTTGCTAGTTCCAAATCACTGATTCCTTCGGGTATTTGTTCCCAGTTGATCTCTTGGCTCTGCTGTTCTTGTTGTAGAGATAATGCCATAAGATAGTCCTAAGAAATTAAATTATAAACCTCTTCAGCCATGCGATTTCACTCAAGAACTGGTAAGTGTAAATGCACAAGTTGTACCTACAAAACTATGAGAATGGCTTTTAAAAAACATACCAGAGCTTAAATATAAAAATTAAAGCTATCTAAGTGTTTGAGAGCTACAATTTCAGTGATGCTGCCATTGTTCTAAATATTCTTGGAATTCATTTAAAATTATTTCTAGAAGCAGTATATAAAGCATTCAAGAAAGCTTTAAAAACAACTCCCCTAGGGGTGCCTGGGTGGCTCAGTGGGTTAAGCATCCAACTCTTGATCTTGGCCAACTCTTGATCTCGGGTCTTGAGTTCAAGCCCTGCACTGGGCTCTGCAATGGGCATGAAACCTACTTAAATGAAAGCAAAACAAACAAACAAAAAAACCACAAAAAAAACAATTCCCTAAAAACCAAAACCAAAAAAAAAAAAAAAAAAAAAAAACCCTCACCAAACTCCCCCTATGGGTGCCTGGGTGGCTCTGTCTAGAGCATGCAACTCTTGATTTTGGGGTTGTGAGTTCAAGCCCCATGTTGGGCATAGAGCCAACAAACAAAAATAAAATAAACCTTGCCCGGTTTATGAAAGAAACACATCTGCAGAAAATTGAAACAAAATAAAAAAGCATAAATAAGTTAAAATTGCCATATCATTATGCAAAGATAACTATTATTAACAATTGATATATATCCACCTAGCTTTTTCTACATTAACACACAAACTCAAACACATCTTCCAACCCCCATTTAATGTCAAAAAACTTTTTTTTAAAATAAGAATTTCCCCAAATCATTTATTAAATGGTCTTCCAAAACATGATTTTTAAAGGCAACAGTTTTCCAACATACAGGCATATTCAATTACTTAAACACCTTTTCCTCCCATCTCCCACATACCCAAATTATTTCCTCTGAGAAAAAGTGATGCATCTTCGGCTGAAAGTTGTATAATCTGGGGTGCCTGGGTGGCTTAGTTGCTTAAGCACCCAACCAGCTCAAGTCATGATCTCATGGTTTTTGAGTTCAAGCCCCATCTTCAACTCTGCTGATAGTTCAGAGCCTGGAGCCTGCTTCGGATTCTGTGTTTCCCTCTTTCTCTGCCCCTCCCCGCTTGAGCACGTGCACATACACACACTCTCTCTTTCCTTCAGAAATAATAAATGAGTAAACTTAAAAATACTTAACACCCACATTCATTAAGAATTAGTACTGAATGAAACGTGACTACGCTGTTTATCTCTCCCAGTCTATCCTCAAAATAAGAGAATATTAACCACCCACAGAAAATATCTAAAAGGTGGTTATCTGTGAAGACCTTGGACTATCTAGCATGAATATCTTACTAATATGAAGAATTTGTCCTTCAAATTTTTCTCACTTCTTCAAACTGCTCTTTGCCAAGTCCCTAGGTCTTAAATCCACTCTTTCCTTGCTATTTCCACAGAGAGTATCATGTATCTTTTTTCTCACATCTTACATCTTTACTACTGTAGCAATCTATTGCCTTACCTTCATTCCCTCTGCTCTGATATTTTTTATATATAGTGTTAGAAAAATCTTGCACATTTCTCAAGTAATATATATATTTTAAATAGCCCCATAAAGCTTCTGAAGGAAAATGCGTACGTTGATTATTATAGCTGTTTGGATACTTAACTTCTAAAAGTCCAAGAAACATTAGCATCTTTGAATCCAGTATTCTTCTGTGCAACTGCCATTATAGAGGATGACATATAATAGTTAATTGGTCAAATATCGGCCTCTGTTAGACTATAGAATTGTGAGGATTGTACTATATGATTTATCTGTGAGTCCCCAGGAGCTTGTTAATAGTACCAGGAATACAACAGCTCAGTGAATATTGGCTAAATGAACAGTCTATCTTATCTACTTAAATTGTTATCGGCATCTGATGTTATCAGCATTAGACTCATGTGCCAACTGTTCAACATGACCAATTTTCTGCCTCAGTCAGGGAAGAAGTCATATCACTGTTACACTTCCAACAGTAAACACTTCTATGGCTCCAAGCCTGCCAACCTATAGCAGGCAAAGATCTCATCTGTCTCACTTCTTAATGAGAATTCTACTCACTTGAGCAGCACTTGTTGTAAATGTCTGCTTACCTTGGACTCTAAGACTTCATACGTTTTACTTTTTACCCACTGCATGCTATCTTCAAGACTCTTTTTTCTACTTTTTCTGACTACCCAAATATATCTTAAATCTGTACTCATCTCATCTCTAACGCCAGTGCTCAGCCATCATCACCTCTCGCTTGAATTGCTAGTCTCCATTTATACCTGTGTAATTCCTATGCATTCTTCACATAGCAGCCTTTAAAAAAGGTAGATCATCTTACTTCCATGTTTAACACTTGCCATATCTTCCCTACAATTAAAATAAAATTCAAACTCTGTACCATGACCTTCACAATTCAATATACACTGGCTTTCTGAACCAAAGTGTAGAGTCAATGTACAACACGTAAAATGATCATTTACTGATTTAGAAAATGTCAGGAAAATTTCACAAGTATATAAATGAATAAATCTTTAGTTCAAAAGTTTTGGATAACTGAATTCACATTTGAAAGGAGAATTTTAATTTTTTTTAAGTTTATTTATTTACTTTTGAGAGAGAGAGACAGCACGAGTTGGGGAGGGGCAGAGAGAGGAGAGAGAGAATCCCCAGCAGGCTCTGCGCTCTCAGCGCAGAGCCTGATGCAGGGCTCGAACTCATGAAGCTGGGAGATCATGACCTGAGCCAAAACCAAGAGTCGGAATGCTTAAATGATTGAGCTACTGAGGTGCCCCAAAAGGAATGAGCATTTTAAATGATATGAAAAGAAAGCAAATCTACCTGATCTATCTGATCCTGTTGTCCTCTGTATACGGTTTCAGGATCTGAAGGAGGCCGCAGATGAAATTCTGAGTCACAGAAATTTCCATCACCATCCACATTGTGTAGGCTTTCCCAAACAACTTTTTCTTCCGTAAGAAACCCCTGGTCTGTTACCAGCAAATACAGTAGACCCTTAATAAGAAAGAAAAAAGACTGTTAAATGGATCAAAACTGGTTAATATTTACGGGAAATTTCATCATCTGTATGTTTATAGCATATTAATGATTCCTAGTAGTTAGATATAATAAATGGCAGACAAAGTAGATATCTTATTTCACTGAATTAAGTCAACCTGGGTTTGAATATAGTTCATAATTGGTATATTATAGTATAATGACATTTGGGAAGCTGCTGGCAAACTCAACTACCACATGACTTATAAATAGCCTTTGGGGGTATATAATCTCATTTTATATAACAGAAATATAATCTACAAGTTCCTTAAAAACATATCAGGTAACAAATGTTACAGAGTCACAACAAAATGATATCCCATTGCCTGCTTATTAAAAAAATTAAGCTTATGACTAACCTAATTCATACTAATTTTTTCTTTTTCTGCACCATTAGCTGTTCTTCTTTTGTATACCAACAGTACTTGGTACTTATTTCTATTATAGCACTGAATCACACTGTGCCACGATTGTGTTTCCCTGCATCATTCCCAGACTACATTTTTAAATGTCTGTATCTCTGGGCCTAGGGTGGGGTGATCATAAAGTTGAAACCTAAATTTACTGAATTAATTAATGAATTCATTTGTATTTATAGTCACTACCACAGAATTTAGTACCAACTTCTAATTTTTCATATGGATTAGCTCTAAGTCCAATCATATGTAAAGTGTCCCTAGTATTATATATAAGGCTTAGAAGCCATTTTTCCTTCATATATGCCAAGGATATGGCTTTCATTTTACTTGCTCAGGGTTCCCACTGGTTAATATAGTACTTATTACTGCACAAGATTCATGCTTTTCATGTTATTTCATCACAATTAATCTTAGTAATTAAGAAACTCCTTTAAAGAGTTTGGTGGTAGGGTTAGAGAAATCATTGAATAGATCCACAACTATATGGTCAACTCATCTTCCACAAAGTAGGAAAGAATATCCAATGGAAAAAAGACAGTCTCTTCAACAAACGGTGTTGGGAAAACTGAATAGCAACATGCAAAAGACGAAATTGGCCTCTCTCTTACACCACACACAAAAATAAATTCAAGATGGATGAAAGACAAATGTGAGACAAGAAACCATCAAAATCCTAGAGAACACAGGCAGTAGTTCTTTGACATCAGGCTGTAGGAACTTCTTACTAGATATGTCTCCTAAGGCAAGGGGAAAAAAAAAGGAAAAACAAGTAACTGGGACTTCATCAAGAGAAAAATCTTCTATAAAGTGAAGGAAACAACAAAACTAAAAGGCAACCTTCAGAATGGGAGAAGATATTTGCAAATGACGTATCAGATAAAGGGTTAGTATCCCAAATATATATAGAACTTATACAACTCAACATCCCCCCCCCAAATAATCTGGTTAAAAAATGAGAAGACATGAATAGACATTTCTCCAAAGACATCCAGATGGCTAACAGACACATGAGAGAAGATGCTCAACATCACTCATCAGGGAAATACAAATCAAAACCACAATAAGGTATCACCTCACACCTGTCAGAATGGCTAAAATTAACACAGGAAACAATAGGTGTTGGTGAGGATGTACAGAAAGAGGAACCCTCTTACACTGTCCATGGGAATGCAAACTGGTGTAGCCACTCTGGAAAAAAGTATGGAGGTTCCTCAAAAATTTAAAAACAGAACTATCCTACAATCCAGCAATTGCACCTCTAGGTATTTATTCAAAGGATACAAATATATACATATATATACATATATATATGTGGAATATTACTGAGCCATAAAAAAAGAATGAGATCTTTTCATTTGCAATGACAAGAAATCAGTGAATAAAGTCTGAAATTTTATTTATTTAAAAAAATTTAACGTTTATTCATTTTTTTTTTAATTATTTTTTTTAACGTTTATTTATTTTTGAGACAGAGAGAGACAGAGCATGAACGGGGGAGGGGCAGAGAGAGAGGGAGACACAGAATCTGAAACAGGCTCCAGGCTCTGAGCGGTCAGCACAGAGCCCGAGGCGGGGCTCGAACTCACAGACCGTGAGATCATGACCTAAGGCGAGGTCGGACGCTTAACCAACCGAGCCACCCAGGCGCCCCATAACGTTTATTCATTCTTGAGAGACAGAGCATGAGTGGGGGTGGGGCAGAGAGAGAGGGAGAGGAAGACACAAAGTTCAAAGCAGGCTCCAGGCTCTGAGCTGTCAGCACAGAGCCTGATGTGGGGCTCAAACTACAAACCGTGAGATCATGACCTGAGCCGAAGTCAGACGCTCGATTGAGCCACCCAGGTGCCCCATAAACTCTGAAGTTTTTTAAAAAAACTAAATAATTAGTGTTGAGCATTTACTATGTGTCCATCTCTGTGCCGCACAGCTGTTTCTAAAATATGAAATCCATCCTGTTGTCTACTACTAGTTACATCCAAGAGTTAGCTCTACATAGCTCTGATTAATTTATGTGGTCATTGAAATTAATCAACATGAAAGTATTCATAAAGAAAAACATTTTGGCATAAATAGTTTAAAGACTTCACTTTAAGCAAAAATTAAGTCCAGGCTCTTTTTTTTTTTTTTTTTAAATCAAGTAGGTTCCAATTAATCAAATATTTGAAGACCACCATATGCTCAGTATTATGCTAAGTGCTTGAGGATTCATATCATGGAAAGTAATGATCTCTCCTTACTTTGTATTGGGTACCCTTTTTTGTGATTCCATAGAATGCTGCATTTACCACTATCATAGCACTTAACACATTGAATTGTAGTAGTGTGTCTATTTACTTCTCTGTCTTAATGTATTTCAAGCTCCTTGAGGACCAGAGGCATGTTTTATTCATCCACGCATCCTCATTACTTAACATATTTTTAATGCCCAGTCAGGGTCTACTTTGTCCTAAAATAATTTGATAAAATAATTTAAGAGAAAACCTCAAAGTTCTTTCTAGCCAATATTCCACTGTTGAATAAATCTGACCCTTCTATACCTATACTTGTCACCGTACACTTTAACATATCATTATATTATACAATATTGAGATTTTACAATTTATTTTATGTACATCATATATTAGAATGGCTACTAACTAGGAAAAGAAACCACAGTCTTACTCTCCAAGGACACTTTAAGATAGGTAAATTCTGGGGGTGCCTGGGTGGCTCAGGTGATTAAGCATCCAACTCTTGATTTTGGCTCAGGTCATGATCTCATGGTACATGAGCCCTGCACTGGGCTCTGTGCTGACAGCACGGAGCCTGCTTGGGATTGGCTCTCTCCCCCTATCTCTGCCCCTCCCGCACTCACGCTCACTCGCTCTCTCTCTCTCTCTCTCTCTCTCTCTCTCTCTCAAAATAAGTAATCTTAAAAAAAGTTGGTTAAGTGTCTGACTTCAGCTCAGGTCATATTCTCACGGTTCTTGAGTTCAAGCCCCACATCGGGTTCTCTACTGTCAGCACAAAGCCTGCTTCAGATCCTCTATCCTCCTCTCTCTGCCCCTCCCACACTCTCTCTGTCTCTCTCAAAAATAAACATTAACAACAACAAAAAAGATGAGTAAATTCTGGGAGGGTTTGTTGAAAGCCATTACCACCCATAGCATTACAAATATTTGTAAGCTTAACTAAAATGGTGTCTCTTTCTTGAAATAGATGTCCTGTCTTCTCATGGACCATCAGCCTCAATTTCTTCCTCTTTTAGATCTTGACATGTATCAAAAAAGTCTGTTACTAGTCCCCTGTCAACAATGCTGGTTATTACTCAACAGTTCCTTTATAGCACTGTAGAATAGCAAAGTATGTATTAATTAGTACTGAATAGTTTAGGCCCATTTGTTCCTGAGAGTCTACAATTAAATCACCATCAAGAGTATTTCTTGCTTATATATCCTAGCACTTTTCTTCATTATCTAGTCAAAGCATTCTTTTCTAAACCTTGACTCTTTCTCCCAATCTTACTCACTAGTCTCTAAACACTAATTTTTAAAAAAACAACAAATACAGGGGCACCTGGGTGACTCAGTCAGTTAAGCATCTGACTCTTGTTTCGGCTCAGGTCATGATCTCACAGTTCATGAGTTCGAGCCCCACATCTGGCTCTGTGCTGACAGTGCAGAGTTTCCTTGGGATTCTCTCTCTCCTTGCTTTCTGCTCTTTCCCTGCTTGTGTTCTCTCTCTCTTTCTAAAAAAAATAAACAAACATTTAAAGGGCTCATGTCTATCATGGGAATACTGCTCAATATCATCATTATTAAAAAAAAGAAAATAATGCATACAAGATGCATATATTAAATTCTTAAATTAGGTATTAATGTATACAATGTATAAGTCTTTTGTTATATGAAAATAATAAATAAATGACATTAGATAATTTTCATAATTTTTTTACCAACTAGGCAATTGGAGTCTGGAAAACAGTATGGAGGTTCCTCAAAAAGTTAAAAATAGAACTTCCCTACAATCCAGCAATTACAGTACTAGGTACTTATCCAAGGAACACAGGTGTGCTGTTTCAAAGGGGC
This sequence comes from Acinonyx jubatus, assembly GCF_027475565.1. Lineage (NCBI taxonomy): Eukaryota > Metazoa > Chordata > Mammalia > Carnivora > Felidae > Acinonyx > Acinonyx jubatus. Next base: position 45,024,516 of record NC_069386.1, read on the forward strand.
ACATGCATCCCAATGTTTATAGCAGCTCTATCGACAATAGCCAAAGTATGGAAAGAGCCCAAATGTCCACTGACAGATGAATGGAAAATGAAGATGTGGTATATATATATACAATGGAGTTATTACTCGACAACCAAAATAAATGAAATCTTGCCATTTGCAATAATGTGGATGGAACTAGAGTGTAATATGCTAAGTGAAATTAGAGAAAGACAAATATCATATGACTTCACTCATATGTGGAATTTAAGACATCAAACAGATGAACAAAGGGAAGGGAAGCAAAAATAATAGAAAAACAGGGAGGGGAACAAAACATAAGAGAGTCATAAATCTAGAGAACAAATTGAGGGTTGCTAGAGGGGTTGTGGGTGAGGGGATGGGCTAAATGGGCAAGGGGCATTAAGGAAGACACTTGTTGGGATGAGCACTGGGTATTATATGTAGGGGATGAATCACTGGATTCTACTACTAAAATAATTTTTGCACCGTATACTAACTAACTGGGATGTAAACTTGAAAAAAAAATTAAAACAAACAAAGAAAACTAGGCAATTGGATCACCAAAGACAGAATGAAAAACTATTTTATCTCAAATACCCTGATAGGGGTGCCTGGGTGGCTCAGTCAGTTAAGCGTCTGACTTGGGCTCAGGTCATAATCTCACAGTTTGTGGGTTCAGGCCCCATGTCAGGCTCTGGGCTCTGTGCTGACAGCTCAGAGCCTGAAGCCTGTTTTAGAGTTTGTGTTTCCCTCTCTCTCTCTCTGCCCCTCCCGTTTGTTCTCTCTCTCTCTCTCTCTCTCTCTCTCAAAAATAAACATTTAAAATAGCCTGATAAATTAGTTCTATACAGACTATGATTTACTTGTATTAACAACATACATGACAATGTCATCATAATTTGTAAATTGATAAAATAGAAGAAAACTTGTCAAATGTATAAACAAATTAATTATGTAATTCCAGCCTTTAAATATGGTGGAAAGCACTGCCAAATATATTTTAATTTTTTTTAATGTTTTTATTTATTTTTGAGACAGAGAGAGAGACAGAGCATGAGCAGGGGAGGGGCAGAGAGAGAGGGAGACACAGAATATGAAGCAGGCTCCAGGCTCTGAGCTGTCAGCACAGAGCCCGATGGGGGCAGACTGTGAGATCATGACCTGAGCTGAAGTCGGACACTTAACCAACAAGCCACCGAGGCATCCCAACACTGCCAAATATTTTTGGTTGACAAGCTTGGATTCAAATTACTTAATGTCTTTGGGCTCTTCTTTTCTTTATTATGAAGTGATACAGAGTAGGTTTAACCAGAAAATTTCTAAGATATTTTATAAATTGAAAGATGAACTTTACTTCTACTTAACAAGCATCTCTCTCATCTACAAATAGCTTTCTTATCCATCCAGAGAGGCAGAGCTGTTGAGTGTGGGCTTGAAAGTCAGACTGGAGGTGCTTACACTCTGAATGGTCTCGGGCAAGTTACTTAGTGCCTTTAAGCTTATTCATTCAGTTGTAAAGTGGGAGTAATAACATCCACTCCTCAAGCTGTGAAAATTAAATGAGATAATACATGTAAAGTGTTTAGCACAATGCAAGGCACATAATGCTAGTTGAATATAAGATTCAATTCATGAATACCACCTAAATCTATCTCAAAATTTCTGTAGCTATCACCTTTTCCTGTCTCCCATTTAGGAGAAAATCTCTCTGCCTACACTGTAAAATCTATCACCTATCTTAGTCTGTTTCTACATTCCTCACCCCCATCCCCCTTAAAAAATTTTTTTAATGTGACAATTTTTGATGTATCAGCCACCTTTAAAAAAAAAAAACTAGGGGCGCCTGGGTGGCTCAGTCAGTTAAGCGTCCGACTGCGGCTCAGGTCATGATCTCGTGGTCCGTGAGTTCGAGCCCCGCGTCGGGCTCTGTGCTGACTGCTCAGAGCCTGGAGCCTGTTTCAGATTCTGTGTCTCCCTCTCTCTCTGACCCTCCCCCGTTCATGCTCTGTCTCTCTCTGTTTCAAAAATAAATAAACATTAAAAAAAAATTTTTTTAATAAATAAATAAAATAAACAGTTATGAATATAAAAGACATGGATATGAAGGCTGACATGGATAAGGGATGATTAAGAGGACGTCACAAAAAAAAAAAAAAAGAGGGTGTCATGATGGGGAAAGAACTACACAGATGTCATTATATAAACCAAAGATCTAGAAGCCAAGTGTCTATAAACAGCCAAGGAATTAGTAGTTTACCTTACTCAAGAGCAAGCAGAATGGAGAAGGATCATAAGAATAAAATGGAATAATTAAATCTTAGGTATATAATTATATATATAAGAATCTAAAAGTCATGATTATACAGACAATATGAAAAGCAAAACAGACCTACAAAGGTCTGTTTCTACTAAAGAGGTAGTTTATTTACAACTCATTTTTATACTTTCAAATTTCTTGCCTGGATAAAAAAGTCACCTTACTACCTGGAACCACAGGAATGGCACTGAAAGCATCTGCTCTCTCACTAGGGTGGGTCTCTTCCTGCTGCTTTCAGATCCTAATCTAGTTATGCTGATGAAAAGCAAAGATCTTCATAGGATCACATACTCAAAATACGGATTTGCCAAGATGATCTGCCCAGTTTAGTTGTACAAGATTAAGTGGTAGTACATGGAGCAAAGTAACATAAGAGATAGCAGAAATTGGGGGGGGTATATGTTACTTGTTCCTGATGGACAGATGACGGATGAAGAGTTTAATGAAGGAATCACGGAGAGTGTTATCACAACAAATAACTAACAAGAGCTGTACTTGATTACTTTGCTAGCAATAGGAATAAACAGCAAAGGTACTTGTCCAGGATTTAGTAATGGTAAATCACAAAACTAGGAATGATAAGAGGACTTTCCAGTAACAGGAAGTCAATTAATATCTATGGTTAGGGAAAATGTCATGAGAAGCTATGCAATAAAAACCACAGATCATGTTATGTTAGATAGTTGGGAAGTGTAAGGTCGATTGGTAGACAGTATTCAGGAAAAAAAAACCAATATCAATTTGACTAACCCATCTATTGTGACTGTGCAATGGCAGAAGGCCTAATAGTCTATGAATATGGAATCATAAAGTTAGTAAAGAGAGAATACTTTGTCGAGGTACAGGTTTTAGAAATATCTATAGTCTTCAATGCTTTACATAGAGTCATCAAAAAGTTTAACCTAACAGAGAATTTGTCCCTGCCTCTATTCAGTGCCTAAAAAGAGGAGTCAGAACAAGGATGAATACTAGAGACATTAAAATACTAGAGACATATACCTTCCCTGTGGTCAAATAAAAGTCCTAGCTCATATGTCTCTAGAGTTTGAAAGACTTTAAATGAAAAAAGATTTTTACACATCAATTAGAGTTTAGTAAATTCCTAAAGAAATAGTACAATCAATAAAACAATTGTAGATGACAACCTTTCCTAGGTAATCCTTTGCCCTATGGACTTCCTCCTTGTAGAGCTTGGTCCGGGGATGATAATGGCATATGATACGACATGGGTATCAGAAAGCATAAAGATCCTTTCTGCAAATCATAGTAAAAAATAAGCCCCATAAATAACAGAGTTACAGACATGTATGACATTACCAATTTATTATTGGCATTTATATAGTTTAATACTCCAGAATTTATTATTATAGGCTCCTAGTTATAAACACCATTTATCTGTAGTAGAAAGTATTCTATCTCTATGTTAAATTTATTTTTTGTTGAAAGTATATCTGGAATTCTGTGGGATCAACTGTATTTATATTATATGTATTCCAAAGAGTTCACAGGGGTAGGAAGATGAGAAATGATCATTAAATATGAATGCATAAAATGGCCCTAAAATCTGAGCGTCTTCAAAAGTGAAATGTCATCAAGACCTAATGTAGTATTAAAAGCAGCCATATCTTATTTGAAAAAGCAGCTTTATAATTTTTCCTTGCTTATATCCTTATTAGATCAGACTCCCTGGGGCTCAAATTTATAAAGAACTACAGAAATTCTAACAACCCAGGAATTAGTGGTAGAGAATAATAGTTTCAATGCTGAACAGGTTTAATAGAAGAAGGTCACAATCTTATATCCTATTTCCTTCTCAAGCTAATGGATGCCATGATGGAGGAATGCCTTTCCTAAACTTTATATTAAGTATTCTATTTTAGGGCTTTTAGCTCTACACCAACAGCCAAAGAAATGTTATAGATTTTGTTGTAAATCAGTTAATCAGCCATTGGGTCAATGAGGAGGGAAAATGTCTCAGACTCTTACGAAGAATGTATTCATTAGGTACTCTGCCAGACGTAAAGCAGTGTCTTATTTATAGACACTCATGATTGGAAAGATAGTTTAATGGGAATACAGGAAATAGGACTGAGAGGAGTATAATGAGACATAAATAAATATGTTCACAGGCCCGTAAGATTCCTAGAAAACACAAAATTTGCATGATATTAAAATAGACTTACTTCACCAAATGTATGTTCTTTGATTAGACCCTGGTTTGAACAAACCATCTATAAAGCCATTTGAAAGATAAATGGGAGACTTGAATATGGCTTGAGTATTAGATAATACTAAAAATAATAGTTAATTTTGTTAGATGCAGTAATGGTACTGTGATTTGAAAGAAAAATGTCCTTGTTTAGACATGTATATTGAAATATAAGCAAAAATACAAAAATAGATGAAAACAGTAAATGTCAAAATGGTTGAAACTGATCAGTATAATAGGCACACATTAAATTAGTCTCATTTTTCTCTAAGTTTGCAGTTTTTCATAATAAAAAGCAAAAAAACCAGTGTTACGGTTTCAGTTTGGTGGTCACTATAGTAAAAAAGGTAAAGTATTTCCCTTAGTGACTGGCCACCAAGATTGTTGTTCCAATTTATTTCTTCTGTAAAAACAGGATTACCTTAGTAGAGAATGATGTTCCTCAATTCCTTTGCTTGTCTATTCTTTATTGTACCCACTTAAAGTCCCAAATGTAGAATAATAAACTAGCTACCTTTGCTTTGCCTATACTCTGATGAATACGTCTACAGAAAAATCATCCAGGAGGCATATTCACGTAATACTTACCATCCTCAATTTCTCCGGTTAGAATTTCCCCCCAGGTGCTATAAAGACTATTTCAAACTACCTCCTTCAAATCTGGAACCAAACTTACCTTCTCAGTCTTAGTAAAGGATCTTGCCTTCCAAACAACACAGAAACTAGAAGCATTCAAACAGTAGCTTTCTCTAGTTCCTGACACCAAATCTATAAATTTACCCGTAGCTGTACTCATAGTCTATTCCTTCCCTCCTTTACAATGAACAGATCTCTTTTTCAATCACGGGTTAATCCCCTTCACCTGTGAAAACTTCTATCCTATCTCACCTTCTTAGGGGCCTTCTAACATCAATTATCTCCTCTCCTGAATCTTCAAGCTTTCTCACTCTATTGAGTCCAAACATGGCCAAGTCTCTCACATGAAAAAAACAAAAACAGGGGCGCTTGGGTGCCTTAGTCGATGAAGTGTCCGACATCGTTTCAGGTGAAGATCTCATGGTTTATGAGTTCGAGCCCCGCATTGGGCTCTGTTCTGACAGCTCAGAGCCTAGAGCCTGCTTTGGATTCTGTGTCTCCCTCTTGCTCTTTGCCCCTCCCCTGCTTGCACTCTGTCTCTCTCTCTCAAAAATAAACATTAAAAAAATTTTTTAAAAACACAAAAAACAAAACAAAAAAACCCTCTGGATTCCATATGCCACTACAGCTATGAGCCATTATGTCTATGCTCCCACACAGTTTCAAATAGGTTCCTATAATCTGTTTCTAGTTCCTGACATTCCAATCACTTAACCAATTCAAATTGAGTTTTTCCTGCTGCCATTCTCTAAAAGATATCAATGAAATCCATCACCAATGGACAGGTTCCCCCCAGTGTTCTCATGTTTCTCATCCTCTCAACAGCATTTAACAAGTGAGATCTCTGTTCTTCTTGAAATACTCTCTCCCCATTGGCTTACATGATACCATACTCTTCAGATTTTCGTTTTCTTTTTTTCTTTCTCAGTCTCCTTTGCTAGTTCATATTCCTTTAGTTGATCCTTAAATGTTGGCACTCCTTAAATCTCTGTCCTAAGCCTTCTCTTTTCTTCTCTTCTATATTTACCTTGTGAATCTCATCCTTTCCCCAAATTACCATTTATACCCCAAAATTATTCCAGTCTTGAACCATTTACCCAACATTTCCACTTGGAGGAATGCCTTGGAAGCAGCTCTAACAGTTCCAAGGCTGATTTCATGATGTTTCTCTTCTCCTCATCCAGTGTTCTCTGGAACACCACCATTTATCCAGTTCTTCATGCTCAGAATCCAGAAAACATTCTTTCTAACTTTTTATATCCTAATCACCAAATCTGGTTGATTATATCTCCTAAATGTCTATGGAATCTTTCTACTCTCCATTTCTTTACCATCCTAGTCCAAGTCCGTATAACATCTTACTTGGCCCTGCACAATAGACTCCTAACTGAATCCACATCCACACTTGCCTCGAAGTCCAAAGCACCTTGATGTTGTACAAGGGGGGGGGGGGGGGGGGGGCAGGAAGATAACACATCATCTTTGAAACACTGTTTAGCCACAAAATAAGGTTCCCTGAGAAAAATTGGAAGCAGAGAAACAGAATGTACACATTCTATGAGTTATCATTATCTCACAGAAATGTATACTTAGTCCAGAAATAGACACATGGTAGAAAGTCTTGAGGGGAGGCATCCCTCCCCCAACCACATAGGAACAGTAGGAATACCTAGCTTGACTAGTAAAGGACTTCTGGTCAGGGACATGGCCTTGATAGAAAAGAAAAAAACATCTACAGTTCCGTCTGGAGAGGCTGCATAACCACCACCAATAACAGCCAGAGATCTTATTTTCCCATTGAACTATCTCACTCCTGCTAAGCCAAAAAAAGAAAAGAAAACACAAAGAACCACTAGACCATCAGGAGACCAAGATGTGTTTCTCTTAACTCAGGACTCTATACAAGGTCTGGTACTTACCTATCTCTTTACCCTTATACCATGCCTCTTATTTTCTATGCTTCATACAGGCCTTCTTATAATTCCTTAAGAGTTCTTTCCTTTCTCAGGGCCTTTGCACACAGGTTTTATATGCTTAGTTAATCCTTTTTTTTTTTTTTTTGCTAACTGGTTAAACTAAAAGATTCATTTTTCAGTTTAAATGTTACCTTCTCAAGGAAGTTTTTCTTGACATCCTAACTCGGTTCTAAGTCCTGATAAAGGCACCCACAGCATGTTTATGTACCCTTTACATAGTATACCTCAATAGAAATAATAACTATTTGTACAATTATTTAACATCTGTTTCTTGACAAACTAGGAGGTGCTTAAATGGTAGGATCCAAAGCTGCCCTGCTCAGGCTGCAGTCCTAGTACCGGCTGAGCACCCAGAACATAATCATGTTTAATAAATATTTGACATAATCAGGCTTGATAGATATTTGTAAATGAATGAAGTGTGGACTTGAAGACATCAGATAAAGCAAGACAACTAAGCACTATATACCACCTAGCAATAATGCTGATTCTGAGGTTTTGGGGCCTTAAATTTCTGAAAAGCATGGATGATTCTGGGCTTGTACCTAGCACACATACGCCTCAAATGTGGGAGCAATACAAATGAATGCCTGCTATATCTAATAAAACAGGAAGCTAGGGCTTAGAGTATTTTTTTAATTAAAAATTTTAATTCCAGTATAGTTAACACACAGTGTTACATTAATTTCAGGTATACAATATAGTGATTCAACAGTTCCATATATTACTCACTGCTTAGAGCATTCTTATATAAGCAAACAGAACATTATTTTACACCACTTTGTGCAATTCATTGATTAAAGTGTTGAAGGAAATATGAAGACTTGATTTCTGACTTCAAATCAGCTTACTTTCATTTAGAGAAAGAGGGCACATTTGCAGGAAAAGAAAACTGACTGCACATTTAAATCACCTGGGGAGCATTTAAAAAATACAGATGCTTAGGCCCTACCTCCAGACAGTCTGACTTAATTGAATTGGTGATGGGCTCTTGGGCATTGGTTATTTTTTAAAAAGCTTCCAGGTAGTTCTAGCATACAATCTGGTTGAGAACCACTGGTTTAAGGAGTGAATTTGAAATGCTGCTTTTTTTTTTATTTAAAAAATTTTATTTTAATGTTTATTTATTTTTGAGAGAGAGCACAAGTGGGGTTGGGGCCGAGAGATGAAGACATAGAATCTTTTTTTTTTTTTTTAATGTTTATTTTTGAGAGACAGAGACAGAGCATGAGTGGGAGAGCGGCATAGAGAGGAGACACAGAATTGAAGCAGGCTCCAGGTTGTGAGCTGTCAGCACAGAGCCTGAAGTGGGGCTCAAATTCACAAACCATGAGATCATGACCTGAGCTGAAGTCGTACACTTAACCAACTGAGCCACCCAGAGGCCCTGGGAGACACAGAATCTTAAGCAGGCTCCAGGCTTCGAGCTGTCAGCCAGAGGGCTGGCTGACACAGGGCTCGAACCCATGAACCGTGAGATCATGACTTGGGCTGAAGTTGGACACTTAACCGACTGAGCTACCCAGGTGCCCCTGAAATGTTTCTTTTATAAACATCTTTTTTAATGTTTGAGATAGAGAGATAGAGATAGAGATAGATCGAGCAGGGGAGGGGCAGAGAGAGAGGGAGACACAGAATCCAAACTAGGCCCCAGGCTCTGAGCTGTCAGCACAGGGCCCAATGCAGGGCTTGGACTCATGGACCGTGAGATCATGAACTGAGCTTAAGTCAGTTAAGTGTCCCACTCTTGATTTTGGCTCAGGTCATGCATGATCTCATGGTTTGTGAGATCAAGCCCCACATAGAGCTCCGTGCTGACAGTGCTTGAGATTCTCTCTCTCCCTCTCTCTCTGCCCCCTCCCCTGATCTCTCTCTCTCTCAAAATAAATTAAAAATAAACTTAAAGAAAAAGGATAGGTGAAATATGGATAGGCTAAAAGGAATGAGATCTCTTCAAATAGGAATTAAGAAGAAATGATAGCAAAAGTGCAAAAATGGGAAAGTATAAAGTGTGTACGAAGATAGAGGAATTAAAAACATTTTTTTTAATGTTTATTCGTCTTTGAAAGAGAAAGACAGGGTGTGAATGGAGGAGGGGCAAAGAGAGAGGGAGACACAGAATCTGAAGCAGGCTCCGAGCTGTCAGCACAGAGCCCAACATGGACCTCAAACTCACAGACCTCGAGATCATGACCCAAGCTAAAGTCAGATGCTTAACCAAATGAGCCACCCAGGCACCCCAAAGATACAGGATTATTAATGAGCAGACACACTATATGGCTGAAGCTAAGTGTTGGCAAAAGAGGATAGTAGAAAATACCTTGCATTTTTATCCTTTAGGCACTGAATGCTACTGAACATTTTTGGTATATTACAGACATGATCAGGGCAGTATTCTACCACAGAAGCCTCCCTATAAGTTGATAAACTCCTCATTGGTAGCAGCTATAAAAATGGAATAGATGGATGAAGAGATAACAAAAAGGATAAACCAGTAAGATTTTTGGCAGAGCCATAAATGGCATAAGAAGAATTTAAAGTCACACTGATAACTTTAATAATAGTAAACACCATCATAAAGACAGATCCTATTCTTCTAACCTCCTTCAACCCTCAAATATACACATCCATCATTACCAGCAATCCTAGTTCTATTTCTAAGGTTTATGTTTATTTTTTTTCCTAGGAAATAATACTTTTTAATGCAGTAATCTGTGAAAAAGGGATTGAGACTTAAAACAAAAGCTGATTTGAAGTAACACTTAGATTGTGAATCCATTGCATCCTAAAGGAGTATTTAATAATTACCTTCATAATCTGATGAATAAAAGAATATTATGCTGAATTTGTTTTTATTTTGAAGTAGATCATAAGACATCTCTAAATCCAGCTTCTTTAATTTAGAATAACAATTAAATATCTATTTCTATATCATACCTTGTATTTGGTCATGGTGCTAAAATGATTATTCCGAAAGAACACACAAAGTTCTCCTTCCTGAACCGTTGAAGTTAGTTCACATAATCCATGGTATGTCAGTTGAGTGGCTGTGTTATTTAGAAACTGCTCAGCTACAAAGCCTATGGAACCAATGCATAGTATTAGATGGAAGAATAATTTCAAAATTAATAAGTTTTTTCTATTTACATTGTGTTCCAAGTATGAAGAATGGCCAATCAAAGTAAGATTTTCCCTAGTATAACATGATTGACTCCAAATTGAAGATTCTTCTTTCTAATTTTGGTATGGAAGATGTGTCTGTAGACATTCTCCATCGTAAAGAAACAGTTATGTGAAATTCTTTTTAACAATAAATGTATTTACTAATACTTCACCTACTTCCAAAAAGGATTTCAGGCACTATTAATAAAAGATAGAGACACAATAAAACTAAAAATCATTCAAACAAATAAGAAGGCAAGAATTAGCAATTTAAAAAGTAGGTAGGAATGAAAGATGTATATCAGTAGCTACTTTCCCAATGGAAAGGTGTTGAGAAATTAAAAGTAGCCTTAACAAATTGAGTTGGTTTTAAGATGTTAACAAAGATCCCAGATAATTCTCAGTTCACAAACTGTTCAGTTTTTGCCTTAAAAAACTAAAAGTAGGTGTGAGACCAAACAGAAAACACTGAGATAACTGATGCCAGTTTTAGGAGCTATTAGGATAGCCTCCAAACTTACACCACTCATTATGTAGCTATATCAAGTTCAAAGACAGACATGATCGTTATTGTTTTCAAAACACAATGAAATATAAAGTTTCTGGGGTTTAGCTGATCTTCATTATTTGTGCACTTTCATATTTGCAAACTCACCTACTAACTAAAATTTATTTATAAATACAAAATCAGTACTTGCTATGCTTTCAGGGTCAATCTTGGATATGTGCAAAGTGGCAAAAAATTTGGGTCACTCAAGGCACACATTCTCCACTGAGATCAAAAAAGGCAGCATTCTGCTTCTTGTTTCAGCTTTCTTACCAAAACAGACTCCTCACCATCTAGTAGGTATGCTTTCTTGGGGTGATTTTTACTGTGTGCAATGGCCCCCAAGCATACTGCTGAACGTGCTGGGTAGTGTTCCTAAGTGCACAAAGGCTGTGACATACCTTACAGAGAAAACACTTATTTTTGCAGATTCATTCAGGCATGAGTTATAGTGCTGTTGGCCATGAATGTAATGTTAATGAATCAACAATATGTATTAAATAAGGTGTCTCTAAACAGAAACACAAATAAAACAAGGTATGTATTTATTGATTAGTTGATGAAAATCTTGTGACCAGAGGCTCACAGGAACCTAATCTTCTGTTTCCCCTAGGAGCAGTGGTTCAGTATTCACTAATTCAATGTTCATAGACACTTTATAGAACATAACTACCAGGACTAATGAGAATCTGTGTAAATATTTTAAAAGGGTTCTTTCCTTCTTTCTCTTTCTTCATCCTTTTGCTCCCTTCTTTTAATAAGGAATGTCTCAGAAGCAATGAGGGCACGGGTGCGGTGGAAGAGAATGCCCTAAACAGTTTTGTAAGTGGGCAGGGAGGTACAGATATAGGAAGGAAAGATGAACTTATGTTAAGAAACTGACACGTCAACAAGAAATTGAAAATAAACTTGGGTAGGGCCAGAGGCAGCTGGATAACATAGGTTTATTCCACTCCCTCTCCATCCCTCACCCTTATTTATATATATATATATAAAATATGTGTAATGCTTCCTTCAGAAAGATATTTATGAATGTTCCTCCCACAACTCCCACAACGTCCTCTCTACAAATCCCTTTCAAAAAGATACAAAAATTCAGTGGAAATTACTGAACTCACAACATTATTTATGTGTGTGAAATTAAATAATGCAACATTAAAAAGGTCTTTCTCAGCTACTTTATTCTACAGAATAGGACATAAGCTCAGAAAGAATACATGACTTGCTCAAGGACATAAAACTAGTTATAGCAATAGTCTATAGTCTATAGTTATAGACTAGAACCCAGGAGCATTATTGGTTATTAAGTTTAAAAATTTAGTGCTGATTACCATAAATACAGATTGAATTCTATTTCTCCCAAGCCATAAAGCATATCCTGATTTAGACTTATAGAGAACAATGTTACCTAATTCCTTTACCAACTCTTAAAATGACCCCTGTGATTTTCATGGAATATTCGAAAGCCTAATCTAGTTTCAAATCTTCATAACTAATTAAACAAATTTTGGTAAACAATTCTAAGTGTTACACAGCACTTTACTTATCTGTATTGCTTTTAAAATGAAAGTTTATTTGCAACATTTAGCTTAAATTTCAATTTTAATGTTCTTGATACTATTATTAATGATACCAAAGGTAAAAATTAATATAATGGTAATAAGAAAAATATATTACTAAAAGTAAATTTAAGTTAAAAATTGTTTTCTTGACACTAGTTTTGAAAATACTTCTTCATTCCAGAAACTCGATACTAAATTTATCAAATTACTTTCCTCTATTACTGAAGAGTTTAGAGAACATAAAAGTACTAAGTATCTTAAAGGAACTGAAATTAGAGAAGCACTAAAATTAGGCAAAAAGGAACAAAAAAAGGATATAGGAGAAAAGGAAACTTGGCTTATTTTTAAATATTGACTAGATTTGGCACTAAGATTTGTGCTCAAATTTAAACTCAATCAGAACTTTGTCACAGTGATAGCTTTAAACAATGACTGCCTTTTTGGTTCATCTACTGTCGATTTTCAAAAATCAAATACATTACATCAATATTTTTTCTCAAGAGGATGGGGCAAAACAATCCCTTTTACTATGACAAATGCCCAGATTTCCGTTGAAAATATAAGGGCTCATATGATTTGATGCCAGGGATGTAGTAGGGAGCCCAGAACATTCTATTGTGCCATAAAATAAGGAAGTACTCAAGAAATGAAGAGACATTATTAAAAAATATGGGGGGCTCTGGGGGGGCTCAGTCGGTTAAGTGTCTGACTTCGGCTCAGGTCATGATCTCACCTTCTTGACTTCAAGCCCCACATTGGGCTCTGTGCTGACAGCTCAGAGCCTGGAGCCGGCTTCAGATTCTGTATCTCCCCGTCTCTCTGTCCCTCTCCCACTTGCACTCTGTCTCTCTCAAAAATAAACATTAAAAAAAAAAAGAAAAAAAAAAAAGAACATGGGATCCAGGTTGAGAGGACTCCATTGGATATGTTTGAGATAATTTTAAGCATCAAAAAGAGTAATGATAATAATGGATTAGAACACACTGAATAAAAAAGAATCCATGAGTCTACATTGATAAAAAAAATTTTTAATGGGGGAGGAGAAAACATTTATTTTTATAGAAGAATGCCAACTAATAAATGTAGAAGGAATAATAGAAATACCATAACCACTACAGTAATAGTTTATTCAGACAAGAATCAATGAATGCCAATCGTACTGGGTGAAAGATTACTAGGGAACAGGATATTAAAAGTTTCAAAGTTTCAAAGCACAACATCAGAGACTACTTATTAATTACAAAAGATAAAGGACATCTTTACAACAAAAAGATCTAGCAGATACCACCTTAATCATACTTCAACATCACCAATAACGGAAGGAGCAGACATCTTGTGCCACCTGATTTGATGCATTGGGAAAGATACAATATCACCTATATAGTATTCCCACCAAAAATATATAACTACGGGGCGCCTGGGTGGCTCAGTCGGTTGAATGTCCGACTTTGGCTCAGGTCATGATCTCACGGAATGTGAATCTAAGCCCCGCATCAGGCTCTGTGCTGACAGCTCGGAGCCTGAAGCCTGCTTCAGATTCTATGTCTCCCTCTCTCTCTGCCTCTCCCCAGCTCATGCTCTGTCTCTATCTCAAAAATAAAACATTAAAAAAAATTTTTTTTAAATATATAACTATTCTACTCATAAGTAGACAATCAAATAAATCCATAATGAGGACTATTCTACAGAAAACTGGCCTGGACTATTAACAAAAGTCAGTATCAGAGAAGACCAAAAAGAAAAAAAGAAAAAAGATTAGGGATCTGTTCTAGATTACAGGAAACTAAGTTGATTTGATAAACGATTCTTGATTAGAGCCCACAATGAAAAAACTTAAGAGCTATACAGGGCATTATTGGGACAACAGGAAAATTAAGAATATGAACAGTATATTAGATAAAAGTACTGTATCGATCAAAAAAAAAGTATTGAATAGATGCTAAATTTCCTGTGGTGATTTATTGTGACTACATAGGAGAATTCTTTGTTTTTAAGAGATAAATGTTGAAGGACTAATGGGCAAAGTGCTGTGATATTTGTAATTAACACCCACATGGTTTAGGAAATAGTGTGTATGTATGTATGTGAACAGAGAAAAAAAGCAAAACTTCAATATGTTAATAATTGGTGAATTTGGGCAAAGTGCATACATATAATCATTGTACTATTCCAACTTTTTTATGGGCTTGAGAGTTTTCAAAATAAATATAAACAGGAAAAAATCAGTATTTAATCAGAAATAACGTGAATTCAAACTATAATCTTTAGTGTTTACGGCACATGATAAAGACTTGATAAGTATTTGAATAAATAAATATCATGGAATTATTTAAGCATTGTTTTAAACTTAGGAATAATTGTCAAAGGAAAAATTATACCTGAGAAAGCATCCGGAATTAAGTGACGATCTCTGGTGAAGTCTAGCAGCTGCTACTGTGCTATTTTTTTCCTTATTGATTTTTGCTGCCATGCCACACCTATCATTATACCAAGGATAATGTATAATGGCAAAAAAGTACTGCCATCCAGAAGAGGTAACAAATAATATATACTCTATGTACATGTGAAAGTTCTGTACTTTTGCTTACAAGGTATTGTCATCAAAAGAAAAAAATGTTACCTGGAAGAAGGTGAAAGAATATCTAATTCTACTTAACTAACATTGCTTTTTCATCAAAAAAGAATGATAGTAAAAATTTTTCTGGTGCCTGGGTGGCTCAGTCGGTTAAGTGCCCGACTTCGGCCCAGGTCATGATCTCATGGTTCGTGGGTTCGAGCCCTGCATCGGGCTCTGTGCTGACAGCTCAGAGCCTGGAGCTGGCTTATGATTCTGTATCTCCCTCTCTCTCTGCCCCTTCCCTGCTCACGCTGTCTGTCCCTGTCTCTCAAAAATAAATAAATATTAAAATATATATATATATTTCTTTCTTGTATTCTGTACCTTAGGGTAATGAAATATTTGAATTAAAAAATAAGGAGATCACCTGAGATTAAAGCTTAATACCTTTTAATAAAGAAGAATTACATATAAACTACCTCTTAGATATTTTATTGATTCAGAAGGAAAGTTACAGGTGTGGGTCAAACAGAAAAAGCAGACTCCTTCAGCTGAACACTGTACCTAAGAAAATATGAAGAAGAAAACAATGGAGGAAAGCTAATTGCTACATTAAAAGTAAAAATATCCATTGTGGCCTTTTCTTTCCTATACTATTTCCTAGTGCCTATACAAGTAACCACTCGAACTGAGTAATTACTTCAGACTACACATTTGTAGTTTCTTATAAACAAAAAACTAGTTTAGCTTTTTAATTGTACTGAATTCCAAGTATAATTATTCCTTGATATAAAAATCTGATATGCAGAATTCTACCATTACAAAATTCACATATCAAGGAATCCATCAATTCTGGTACATATTACCCAAAAATTCTATAGCACTAAAGAGGATGATTCCTTCCTTGATTTTATCAAGGAGTTCTTCTCAAGTTATAACTGTATAAATTAGTTATAATGGGGCACATGGGTGGCTCAGTCGGTTAAGCATCCGACTTTGGCTCAGGTCATGATCTGGTGGTTCATGAGTCCGAGCCCCACATCAGGCTCTGTGCTGACAGCTCAGAGTCTGAAGCCTGCTTCAGACTCTGGGTCTCCCTCTCTCTCTGCCCCTCCCCTGCTCACACTTTGTCTCTCTCAGGAAATGAATACACATAAAAAAATTTTTTTTTAAATAGTTATAGTTTTTTGTAATCCTGGGGAATCAATGTTAGAGAAATAGGAACATTAGTTATAACAGCAGGTCGAGAAAAAGAAGAAGTGATAAAGGGACTGGACTTGTGTTGTTGGGGGTGCTAATGTTCACTTTGTTAATTAGTGTACTGCCTAAGTCCTACCTAGTAACATTATAGCCTGCCTTGGGAAAATTGCTGTCAACAAGCATTCCCTACAGCTTCATACCCTATAAGCCTATTCACCAAAATATCACTTCTCTAGCTATCAATCCATCTGTTAACACTTTCTGAATCCTATTGTTCCCTACGGTATTACAGAATAGCATATTGGAAGTTACTGAGATAGCTGGAATCTACACATGGCAATTTTCTTTATAGTCCATTTAATATTTTTAGGAATATATAGTAATGAGAGTTTGGATCAAGAATGGAAAGTTCTAGGGGCACCTGGGTGGCTCAGTTGGTTAAGTGTCTGACTTTGGCTCAGGTCACGTTCTCACAGTTTGTGGGTTTGAGCCCCGTGTCAGGCTCTGTGCTGACTCTCAGAGCCTGGAGTCTGCTTTGGACTCTGTGTCTCCCTCTGCCCCTCCCCTGCTCACTCTCAGTCTCTCTCTGTCTCTCAAAAATAAATAAACGTTAAAAATTTTTTTTGTTAAAGAATGGAAAGTTCTAGTGAGTAGAATTTTATTAATTGGAAGTTGTTTTTTTTTTTAACGGCTTTGGTTGCTCCCCTCGCCCCTATAATTAAACTTTGTTTCATTGGGTTGCAGTGAAAGAGTTGTCATACAAATCAGTGACTGATATTCCTGTATACTTACATGTTTATTCCATGTAAAAATCCAAGATAAGTCTCCACTAAAATACTCTGTATTTTCTTGCTACTTACTTCTTGAATAAATGTGTTAAACTTACGGATCTATTGACTAATATAATTAGTTGGGTTCTGATTAATCAATATAGTATGTAATTCATGTACCTATTTTCTTTTACATGTTCTATCTCTTGTAGTCACTTAATTTTTAATGTGGTGATTATAATCAACTTTTAATATACCCCACGTAAAAGAACTGTGTCTGAGAGACACAGTTTCCCCTATTTCTCGTGATTTCTCTTTCTTTTGCTTACCCTTTAAACAGAGGAGAATAGCAGCCTGAGTATTTGTGCATATTATGAGAAAGTGAAGTAGGTGGTAGGAAAGGTATATCCAAATACTATGGCTCCTTACAGCATTCTGGTTTCAAATACGCTCTTCCCTTCACTGATCAGAACACAGCTAAAAAAACATGAAACTATTTCTATACTGACAAATTTAGCAATTTTAATTAGTTAGGGACTAGGAAAACTGATGATCAGAGTATGCTTTGATTTAAAATCGTGTTTTAATATACTATATACTAAAATGAACACTTAAGCATATAATACTCATTTCAGTCAACTAGGGGATGAATTATAAAATTCACTCAGTACTCCCAAATAATAATCCTAACCCTTTTTTTCAAAGAAGAGTAATTATCAATAACTCCTGTTAATTGACCTTATCAAAGCTAACAAGTGATTCCAAAGATTTTTAGTAGAATCCAGGCCTGATTCTAGAAGTGAAAAGTGTTCTAGAAAAACCTTTCACTGGTATTTTTATGCATAATTACTTCTTTGAATTCCCACAGGTAGCATCACTTGTATTTTTTAGAAGTCTTATTTATGACACTTAAAAGATATTAAATTATAAGACAAGTTATTTTGCCAAGAATATGTCAGGTAATAGCAGCACTCACCCACCTTCACTAACCAGCTCACTATTGTCTGACTGCTTACAAGAGATGATCTTCTCCACTAGCTGGTTGTAGCTGCAGTTACCAACAGCTTTTACAATGTCATCAATCTAGAAAACAAATGACTGTCTCACTAATCACAATAAGATTAAAAACAATAACAAAGAAACCCATATCATTCTTTAGGGTTTTATTCTAATATTATATTAAGTATAAAAGTATTACTTATTAAAAAGAAAATCAACACCCAACAGTTTCTAATTTTGTTTACATCTCACTATAACATATTATGAAAAATATTGCTTAGCTATATTTCAATTATGCAAAAATAATGAAATGGGATTATTACATACAACTTTATTTCTTAAGTTGTAAAGATGCATTTAAGTGATTAAAATAAAAAGCAAACTATTTCAGGAGGAAAAATAAGAAAATTTCAGGTTTTTTTTTCCTAAAAAATTAATATTTTGCATTTAAAACAAGGCAAATCTGAAGATATTAATTTATGGGATTCACAAAATTTTCCCATTTTACTTATTATTTAGTTCATAGCAAAGTATAGTGGAGATATGAGTAGATATAACTATGTCATTTTCCTGAAGAAAAGTTAATATTGTATTAATCAGGGACAGCATTTGCCTCATGAGTCTTACTTAAACTCTTTGTCTTTGGCAGTCTAGTAGAAAAGTAAATGTAAAGTTTAAGCTATAGGAGAATAAAACTGGGTATCTCTACTCTCCTTCCATTATACTTTGCTCTGACTACTGAAGAAAAATAGGTTTCTGATGGCTAAACAACTTGTTTTGATTGTCATCCCATCTGTAAAATATACTTACTTATAAACAATTTACATGTACTACTGTATTGATATATATATAATAAAACAAATATAAATTAATACGTTGACATAAAATAAGAGGGCCAATGTTTTCTTCCTATATCCAAATGATCCTTCTTAAATACTTACTCTTTGAACACCACAAGTTTTCACATATAAGTGTACAAGTAATGCTCTGGACAATGGTTCTCAAACTGGGGAGCTTGTTAAAAAGATCTAAAAGAATTCCAGACTCAAGTTGCTTCTCTTCTCAGTTGTCTAAGTTTTCATTCAATTTCTGCATAGCAAAGTTTAGGAACAACTGCTCTAGGCTATGATTTCTTTGTTCCTGCAAAATTCTAGGGTGGAAAAAGCCTCTGAACCATTGTGGGATAACTGACTGTTGAGAAGAGTGTTAACTGAAAAAAGTCAAAGCAGGAAATTGTGAAAAATTGTTATATATACATATCTTAGACATTTTATGTTAAAATACGCAAAGTATTCACTTGTTAATCTTTTAATGCAGAGCAAAATAAGGCCTTTTCTTTGAAAGCAGATCTTTTGGTTGATTCTATGTAAACAACACAAAAGAGTGAGACTTCCAGTTTTGATTTAAAGTGAAAACTTAGACCCTTAAGAAGCAATTTGAGGGCAAAATTCCTTTAGATTTTCATTATTTTTCTTAACACTTTTACTGTTTACAGCAATTTTTTTTTAGTGACTCAACTTCATTAAGTCTTTCCAAAGAATCTAAATTTCCGATCCTCAAGAATCCACAAAAATACATCTATAATAAATACAAAATCAATATACAAAAATCAATTGTATTGCTATAGACCAGCAATAAACAATACAAAGATTTCAAGTTTTCATAGGCAGAATCTCTACATTTTTTTTTTTAATGTTTATATACTTTTGAAAGAGAGAAAGATAGAGAGCACGCATGAGGGCCAGGGGCAGAGAGGAGACAAAGAATCCGAAAGTGGTCAGCACAGAGCCTGACATGGGGCTGGAACTCACGAACTGCAAGATCATGACCTGAGCCAAAGTAGGATGCTTTACTGACTGAGCCACCGAAGCGCCCCTCTATGTTAGTATTTTATTCAATTAATTCATTTGGGAGCCTTTTATGCACTACTATGTATTACATGCTGTTAGAGAAACTGCAGACTCAGCAGTGAACAAAAGAGACGGTCTATGCTTTCATAAAGCTTACATTCTAAAGACAATAAACCAAATAAACAAGACAATAAACCAAATAAACAAATATATTATATGCTAGGTAGCTATATATAGTGGTATGCAGCTGTTCTTTGTTCATTTTCAATGTATACTATTCCACAGTATGGATATACCATAATTTTTTATCATTCATGTTTTGATAGCTATCTAAATTGCTTTCAGTTTCAGGCTAACAAATAATACTGCTATGAATATTCTTACACATTTATCCTGTTCTACACATAAAGAGTTTCTCTAGGGAATATGTCTTACCAAATTGCTAACTTAGGTTATGCTTATCCTCAACTTTACTAGAGAACTCCAAACTGCTTTCCAAAGTAGAAAGTCAATTTATATTTTCATCAGTGGGAAATGAGAATTCTCTACATTGTAAATCTTCTCCAACATTTAGCACTGTAAGACATAAATATTAACCGTTCTAATGCGTGTATAGTGGTATCTTATTTTGGTTTTATTTTGCATTTCCCTGATGACTAGTTCATATGTTTACTACTTGTTTGGATATCCATTCTTGTCAAGTGCCTGTTCAAGTCATTTGCTTTTTTTTTTTTAATTGGATCAAAAGTCATGTGCTCTACTGAATGAGCCAGCCATACACCCCCTTCTGTTTGTCATCTTAAAATTCTTTGTGAAGAAAGTTTATCTGAAGAATTTTAGCTTTGTTAATCTTCTTTATTATATATTTACTTTGTATTTTAATATTTTCCGCTCTTAGAGTGGATATATAGCTTATAAATACCTTAAAAAATATTTACTTGTAGGAGCTCTTTATACATTCTGCATGTTAGCCCTTTATTTTATAAGTTATAATCATCTTCTACTCAATGGCTTGCTTTTACATTTTCTTTAGGATTTCTTTAAATAATCACAAGTTCTCAATTTTAATGTAGTCATGTTTACCAGTGTTCTTCATGATTAATGTATTTGTTTTAGAAATCTTTTCGTATTAAGGTCAGAAACATACTCTCAAATTTGCAGTTTTAGCTTTGACAGTTAAACATCAATGCATATGGAACAGAATTTTATTCCGTTGGGAGAAACAATTTCATTCTTTTCTAATTGGCTATCTAATTAGAAATCTGAATTGGCTACCTAACTGGCTAATTAGGCTATCTAATCTAATGGCTATCTAATTGCCTTAGCACCTTTTATTGTAAGGGCTGCCTTTCCCCTGTTGCTCTACAGTGCTTATTTATCTATATATGTATAGTCTTTTTGGCTTCTCTATTCTCTGTCATTGGTTCAATTCTTAATTACAATATTTAAAATATTTTCTATCTGGGAGACCAAGTCCTCCCTGCATGTACTGCTTCAAGAATATCACATTTTCTATTCCTGGCCTTTTGCATTTCCATATAAATTGTAGACTCCACTTGTCTCCTTCCACAACTACTCCCCATAAATCTGATGGGATTTTGTTTGGGGTTATAATGAAACTAAATTACTTTAGACAAAAAGGACATCTGTATAAATTACCTTAAAATCTAAAATTCAAGACTAAAAACCTACATTCACATAGGTCTCTAATTTCTCTCAAATTTAAAATTGTCCATACAGAGGTCTTGCACATCTTTTTGTAAGATTTATTCTTAGGAACTTATGCTATTTAAATGACGTATTTTTAAAATTTCAGTTTCTGTTTGTTACTTTATGTATTTGTTTTTAAAGATTTTATTTTTAAGTAATTTCCACACCCAACATGGGTCTTGAACTCACAACCCCAAGATCAAAAGTCACATGCTCTCCCAAATAAGCCAGGCAGGCACCAACTTCTGTTTGTCATCTCAAAATTCTTTTTGAAGAATATTTATTTGAAGAATTTTAGCTTTGTTAATCTTCTTTATTATATATTTACCCTCTATTTTAATTCTGCTCTTAAAGTGGATATACAGCTTATTAAGTTAATAAGCTTTTGGGGCGCCTGGGTGGCTCAGTCGGTTGAGCGGCTGGCTTCAGCTCAGGTCATGATCTCACAGTCTGTGAGTTCGAGCCCCGTGTCGGGCTTTGTGCTGACTGCTCAGAGCCTGGAGCCTGTTTCAGATTCTGTGTCTCCCTCTCTCTGCCCCTTCCCTGTTCATGCTCTGTCTCTCTCTGTCTCAATAATAAATAAATGTTAAAAAAAAAAATTTTTTTAAAATAGGCTTTTAATCTTTACTTATTAATATATTAATATAGGGCTTTAAAAATATGGATTTAGTTATTATACAGTTTAAAACATACTCTAAGTTTCATTATGGTTTTTTGAACCCAAACAATTTCTATTGTTTTTCTACTGATTTCTAGCTTAACTGCACTGTGATTAGAGGATATTTTATACTCTATATGATTTCAAACCTTAAAAATTTGTGGAAACTTGCTTTATAGCCCTGTAGTAGGTCAGTTTTTGTAAATTCATGAATGTATAAAAGTAATGTATAATCAGGTTCAAGAAAAAAACAGGAGAAAATATCATGGACAAGAGGAGACTAGGAAGATATGATGACTAAATGCAATGTAATATCCTATATTATGGAACATCAACAACACAAATTAGGAGAAAAATGGGTGAAGTGTGGGAGACCTGAAACCATAAAAATCCTAGGGGAGAACAAAGGCAGTAACTTCTTTAACATCAGCCGTAGCCATAGCCACTTCTTTCTAGATAGGTCTCCTGAGGCAAGGGAAGGATAAGCAAAACCAAACTCTTCCTTCCACAGTGAAGGAAACACTCAACAAAACTAAAAGGCAACCTACAGAATGGGAGAAGATATTTGTAAATAGCATATCTGATAAAGGGTTCGTATCCAAAATATATAAAGAAGTTATAAAACTCAATACCCTAAAAATGCAAATAAAAAATGGGCAGAAGACATGAAGAGACATTCTTCCAAAGACATACATATGGCCAGCAGACACATGAAAACATGCTCACCATCACTCGTTATCAGGGAAATGCAAATCAAAACTATAATGAGTTATCACCTCACACCTGTCCGAATAGCTAAACTCAACTACACAAGAAACAGGTGTTGGCAAGGATGTGGAGAAAGGGGAACCCTCTTGTACTATTTGCATTCCTGATGCAGCCACTCTGGAAAACAGTACGGGGGTTCCTCAAAAAGTTAAAAATAGAGAACTACCTTACAAGCCACCAACTGCACTACTAGGTATTTATCCAAAGAATACAAAAATGTTAATTCAAAGGGATACATGCACCCTGATGTTTATAGCAGCATTATCTACACAATAGCCAAAATAGGGAAACAGCCCAAGTGTCCATCAATTGATGAACAGATAAAGAAGATGTGGTAAATATATACAATAGAATATTACTCAGCCATAAAAAAAGAAATCTTGCCATTTGCAATGACATGGATAGAGCTACAAAGGATAATGCTAAGTGAAATAAACCAGTCAGGAAAGACAAATACCATATGATTTCACGCATATGTGGAATTTAAGAAACAAAACAAATGAGCATAGGGGGAAACAAAAAAGAAGCGAGAGGCAAACTAAGAAACAGACTCCTAATTATAGAAAACACACTGATGGTAACCAGAGGGGACGTTGGTGGGGGGACGGGTTAAATAGTTGATGGGGATTAAGGAATGCATGCAGTGTAAGGAACACTGGGTGATACATGGACATGGCAAATCGTTATACTGCACACCAGAAACTAATATTACACTGTATGCTAACTGGAATTTAAATAAAAATTTTAAAAAACAATAAAATAAATTGGTGAAGTGTGAATGAAGACTATAATATAGTTAATAGTAATGTACCAAAATTAAGTTTTGACACATGTACCAAGGTCACATAAGATTAGGAAAAATGGGTGAAAATCATTTTTGCAAATTTCCTATAAATCTGACATTATTCAAAAATAAAAAAGTTATTCTTTTTAAAAATATGCATTAATTAGGTTTTCTTTTCTGCTTCTATCAATTACAGAGAAAGATATATTAACATTTTCCAGTATGGTGATCTATTGCTATTTACAATTCTGTTAAATTTTGCTTTATGTACTTTGAGATTATACGATTAGGTGCATACAATTTTTTCTTTTTTTTTTTTTTTTTTGGTCAAAAACTGACCTTTATCCTTTTCTGACAGTTCCCATGGGTCCAAGGAATGAACAATCAATTAGGCATTTACTTTCTAGGTGTCTCCAGATACATATAAATCTAATTTTCCCCCCTCTTTTTACTTGCAATCTGTTTTTTATGTCTCTTGTAAATAACAAACTACATAGAATCACTTTTAACTAGAGGATTTAGTCCTATTTATACTTACCATATCTATTTATATATTTGAATTTATTAAATCTATTCTCTCTGTTCCATCAGTTCAACATTCCTTTACCTTTTCTTTCGTCCTTTTTTTTAGATTAAATTTTCTCTCTTCTACCAATCTAGAAGTTACCCACTATGTTTTCTATTCTTTTCATAGTTACGCTAAAAGAGCATTATCGAATAGCACATTCTGTAATAATGGAAATATTCCAAATCTGTGTTGCTCAATAAGATATCCACTAGCCACAGGTTACTATTGAGCGGCTGAAATGTAACTAGTGCAACTCAGAAAATAAATTTTTAATTAAATTTAAATAGTCACACTTGGCTACCACATTGGACAAAAAAGTTATAGAAACTATAACATCTAATCCTACAAAGCCAAAGTTAATATTCTCCTCTTGAACAATTAATTCTAGGCCTTTAGAATACTTTACCTACCTTCCTCCCAACTTATGTTACCATGTTTACATATGCTAATGCTGTTTTTTAAAATCCCAAAAGATAATGTTATATTTGATACAGCCCACATTTATATTTATCCACATGTTTATCATTTTATTTTCTCTTCATTCACTTTTCCCTCTATCTGAGATCACTTTCCCTCTTTATAAAACCCGTGTTTAGACTTTCTACTAATGATGGCCTATTGCCAAGAAGCTTTTTTTTTTTAAATGATTTAAAAAAAATTTAAGTAATCTGTACACCCAGTGTGGGGCTTGAACTTACAACCCCGAGACCAAGAGTCACATGCTCTACTGACTGAGCCAGCCAGGGGCCCCCAACAAGCTCTTAATTTAATTAATCTACAAAATGATTCTTCAAAGATAATTTTTCTGGGAACAGGATTACAGATTAGCATTTGTCTTCTTTCAGCACACTCAGTATATCATTTCCACTATCATCTGGCTTCCAAATGTTGCTCTTCAAGAGTTAGTTATCAATTAATGGAGACATACCCTCTCAGTAGGTGACTCTGGTGCCTACCATCCAGAGTACTGTTGATATTTATTTGTGAGATAATTATTTGCATAATGCATAATCAGAATACAAAGAACCAACCAATTCTGAGAGAGATTTCATACAGACCTAGAGATTTCAAACTGTTGCCTTGTTCTTTTTTCTTTCTCAGTAGCAGAATCACTCTATCACAATTAAGTAAAACAAATAAAAATCACAGTCCTCAGGCCCTTCCAAGAGTTTGAAAACCACTGTTTATACCAGAAAAGTCTGATGAACAATTTCAGTCCTACATTTGAGTATATGCTTTTCTTTAAGCATATGAATTCAACAGTCTACCAGGCAATATATAGCTACACATATAGTCAGAGAGATGATCTGAGTACAATTTTTAAGAATTCAGGCTTAAGTTTCTCAGGCTGTCAGCTCATTTTCCTCAAGAACCTAGGCAACCTGGCACTATCATCTGCCAGGATCCAACATGGCTCACCTTGAATATGTAAAATTTTGCACAAGGTTAGACTTTCCAGTGATGTTCTCAGAGACAGAATGCCATAAAGATAGAGACACCCCGTTTATAATAAGCCATACTTTCCTTGCCTAGACTACCAGTTACTTTTACCAATGGACAGAGATGAAGAAACTTGCTACTGTGATCTCTCCATCATTAGGGTTAGTGCGTGCAGATATGTATGCATGCTTCATACTATCAACCAATATTTACTAAGAACCTACTATGTGCCAAGCACTGTTCTATCCAATGGGATATAAGATCCAGCCCTCATAAAACATTCTAGTAGGAGATGAGAGTAAATCAAGTAAAGAAATAAATAGGGGCGCCTGTGTGGCTCAGTTGGTTAAGCATCTGACTCTTGATCTCAGTTCACGTTTTGATCTCACAGTGGTAAGTTCAAGCCCTGCAATGGGCTGGCTCCACATTGGGTGTGAAACCTACTTAAAAAAAGAAAAAAGAAAAATAAATAAAATTCCAGATAATATTAAGTGGTAAAGAAAATCAAATCAAAGAGGCTCATGGGAGAGTAAATGACAGGAAAAGAAGGGTGACTAATTTCAGTAAGTTGTCAGAAAGAGCCTCTTTTTTATTATTTATTTTTAATTAAAATTTTTTTTAAAGTTTTATTTATTCATTTTGAGAGAATGAGAGAGAGCATGAACAGGGTGGAGGAAGAGAGAGGGAGAGAGAGAATCCCAGGCAGGCTCCATGCTGTCAGTGTGGAGCCCAGTGTGGGACCTGAACTCATGAACTGTGAGATCATGACCTGCGCCAAAATCAAGAGTTGATGTTTAACAGACTGAGGCACCCAGGTGCCCCCCAGGAAAGGCCTCTTTAACAAGGTGATACTTCACCTAAGATCTGACTAATGAAGTACCAGAAACATGAAGATCTGGGAGAACAATGTGTTAGAGTAGTAGCACAATGTTCCACAGTAGGCAATCAGCTAGCACAAAAACCTGAAATAGAAATGAGCTTGGTATGTCTGAAGAACAGAAAGGCAGTTAGTGTTACTGAAAGACTAGTAAAAAAAATAAATAAAAATTTAAAAAATGGGAGTATTATATGAGGGAAGGTTGGACAGATAGGCAGAACCTAGGTCATGCAGCATATCATAAAAACTCTAGTAAGGATTTTATATTTTATTTCAGTTACACTGAAGGCCTTTAAGGAAAGGAGGGGGACACAGAAATCAAGGGGAGGGTTATTTTACAAAGATCACTCTGAGTACCAAGACAATTCAATGGGGGAAAGAATAATCTTTTACAAAGAGTACAACAACTATAGTACTAGGACAACTGAATAGCCACATGCAAAAGAATAAAATTGGATTCTTCCTACAGCTATATACAAAAATTACTCAAAATTGATCATATTCCTAAATATAAGCACTGAAACTATAAAACTCTTAGAAGAAGTTACAGGAGTAAATCTTTGTGACTTTGGGTTAGGCAAAACTTTCTTAGGACACCGAAAGCATAAGCAACAAAACAAAAAAAATAAATTGGCCTTTATCAAAATTAAAAACTTTTGTGCTTCAAGAACACCATCAAGAAAGTAAAAAGACAGAAGCGCCTGGATGGCTCTTGATTTCGGCTCAGGTCATGATCTCATGGTTGGTAGGTTTGAACCCCATATTGGGCTCTGCACTGACAGCATGGAGCCTCCTTGGAATTCTCTCTCTCTGCTCCTCCCTTGCTCTATCTCTCCCTAAATAAATAAATAAATAAATAAACAAACAAACAAACAAACTACAGAATGGGAGAAAATACACAAACCATGTATCTAATAAGAGACTTATACCTAAAATACATAAAGAACTCTTGCAGCTCAGTAACAAAAAGACAAATAGCCCAATTAAAAATGGGCGGCGGGGGGGAGGCACCTGGGTGGCTCAGTTGGTTAACTGCCCAACTCTTGATTTTGGCTTAGGTCACGATATCATGGTTTGTGAGTTCAAGCCCCACATCAGGCTCTATGTTGAACGTGCAGAGCCTGCTTGGGATTCTCTGTCTCCCTTCTTCTCTCTCTCCCAAAATAAGTAAATAACGTAACATAACGTAACGTAACATAACATAACATAAATAAAAATAGGCAAGGGATCTGCAGCTATTTCTCCTAAGAAGATATACAAATGGCCAGTAGGCACATGAAAAGATACTCAACATCATTAGCCATAAAAATACAAACAAATCCACAATGAGATATAACTTTACACCTATCAGTATGACTATAATCCAAAAGACAGAAAATAAGAACTGCTAGTGAGAATATAGACTCAGCTTTGTAGTTGACTCCTAACTCCTTGAAGTTATAGTCAGTAGTCTTGGGACAGATTTAGTAGTGCAGAGGACAGTGCCCTTAACCTCACAATTTGGCTAATTTCAGGTAAAATCACAAAAATATAATAATTAGAACATATAAATCTGATTAATTTTTCAAATCAATAAATTTTTACTACATTTGTGTTTATATATTTAACATTTTTCTACTTACCTGTGGGTCCACTAACCACCCATGGTACAAAGGAATATCAAGAAGATCAAATACTATGCATTCTGGTGTATATTCAAACACTCGAACACCAGTGAATTTTACATTTACATCCAAGCCTGTCTGTAGTTTGTGCAAGATTGCCATAGCATCACTCATATTCTGAAAATAGAAAGGAGAAGGTAAAGATGAGAAAAATCAAACCACAATGACAATGACAACAACAATAGCAAAGATATTTAAATGCAGGCACATTTACTTCTAATTTTCCATTTTATCCAATTTATTCATCCCTTCAACCAATTTTTATTAAGTACCTATGATGTACCAGGCACTAACCTAAGTTCTAAAGAGATAAGAGCGAATAAAACAAAGTTCCTGATTTCATGTAACTAATATTCTACTTTGAGAGACAGACATACATATATAATGTCAAGTATTTAATAAAAATTGAGCAGGGAAAGGACACACAGACTGACAGGGATGAGGGGCCTATTTTAGACCAGGAAGACTAAAGACAAAGTTTCTAGTCAAAGGTCTCCCACTTTTGGGTATACATCCAAACCCCAGCCATCTACCCCTTTTGTTTTCTTTTCCAAAAGAGAAAAAGCATATTCTTCAAATATGATGTCAGTGTGATCTATTTTTTTAAGTGATAAGAGCAGAAAAAAGGATACATAAGGAGTGGATACTTCATTAAAAAAGTAGGGGAGGGAGTAATAAATAGTGTGTCTCTTCCCTCTCCAACGAAGAAATACTTGCACCCCCCAGGTTCATTATAGCATTATTTACAATAGTCAAGAGGTAGAAACAGCCCAAATGTCCACTGGCAGATAAATGGATGGAGACATTGTGGTATATACATACAATAGAATATTATTCAGCCTTAAAAAAAAAAAAAGAAGGAAATCCTATCACATGCTACAATATGGATGAAACTTGAGGACATTATGCAGACTGAAAAAAGCCATCACAAAAGGACAAATACTATGTGACTCCACTTATAGGAAATATCTATAGTAGTCAAAATTCTGGAAACAGAAAGTAGAATGGTGGTTGTCAGGGGACGGACAAAGGGAGAGCTGGGGAGTTGTTCAATGGGTTTAGAGTTTCATAGTTTTACAGGATGAAATGTTCTAGAGATTTGTTATCAATGTGAATATAGTTAACACTGCTAAATTATACACTTAAAAATGTTAAGGGATTAAATTTTATATTGTTTTTTTTAATCACAATTAAAAATGAGCTATCAAGCCATGAAAAGACATAGAGGAAATTTAAATGTACATTACTAAGTGAAAGAGACCAATCTAAAATGGCTACATACATGAATCCAAATGATATTGTGAGAAAGGCAAAACAATGGAGACAGTAGGAAAGATCAGTGATTGCCAGGGGTTAGGAAGAGGAAGAGATGTATAGGCAGAGCACAGAAGATTTTTAGGGCAATAAAAACTACTCTATATGATACTATAATGGTGGACACATGTCATATTATACATTTGTCAAAACACACAGAATGTTTAACCAGAATGAACCCTAATGTGAACTATGGACTTTGTGTGATATTTTGAGTCAGTATAGGTTCATCAATTATAACAATGCATCAATGAATGGATGTTGATAGTGGGGGAAGGTTGTGTACGTGTAGAGGGGGGAGGGAAGGAGGGACAAGAGGTATACAGCAACTGTGTTCTTTCCACTCAATTTTGCTGTAAACTACTTTTAAAAGGCAGGGGAGCTCTTTAAAAATGACACTTAAATACGGGTGCCTGGGTGGCTCAGGTTGAGCATCCAACTTTGGCTCAGGTCATGATCTCACAGTTTGTGGACTTGCGCCCCACGTGGGGCTCTGTACTAACAGCTCGTAGCCTGAAGCCTGCTTTGGATTCTGTGTCTCCCTCTCTCTCTCTGCTCCTCTCCCGCTCATGCTCTGTCCCTCTCTCTCTCAAAAATGAGTGAGTCTTGGGAAGCTCTGAGGGGGGAAAAAAAAAAAGCATTCCAGACAAAATAAGACACTAGTGCAAAAAGTGATGCAAGGAATGAGTTCGATATTTGTGTCCATGGAATAGCAAGGAGTCTTGAATGACTAGAACAAAAATAATTAAGTAGAAAGTAGTGAGAGATGAAGTCAGAGAAAGACATAAAAAGACAGATTATAAATATTGCTGACCAAATTAAGAAGTCATTCTGTCCACATCTGTTTTTTCTGTAAATATAATCGTATTATCTATATTGAATATTTTAAAACATGTTTTTCTAAACAATTTTAATATATTAAATATAATTGTACTTACAGAGGATATATTTGATGAAACAAAAAACTTCTCCAACATATACAATTTACTATAATTTTACTGAACCCCTACTGTTAATCAGACACTGTGCTATATATGGAAGATAGAAAATAGAAGACTATGGCCTACTGGGGGCCTTATAGTAGAAAAGGTGAACCTGAAATAAAACCTTTTATAGGGGTGCCTGGGTGGCTCAGTTGGTTCAACATCTGACTTCGGCTCTGGTCATGGTCTCACAGTTTGTGGATTCAGCCCCCCCGCAGGGTTCTGTTGTCAGCAAAGGGCCCACCTCAGATCCTCTGTCCCCCTCTCCCTCTTCCCCCTCACTTTCTCTCTTTCAAAAATAAACAAACATTAAAAAGAATCCTTTTATATTAAAACTAGGGACTCTCTCTGAAATCTGAAAAAGATAAATTAGGTCATAAGAACAGAATTTTGTTTTACCAAATAACATAAAATTCCATTCAAAGAAACTGTACGGACTGAAAACAAAAATTACTCAAATGTTTCAAACTTATCAATGAAGAATTTATAACAGAATAACACTGTTATATAGTCTGGCTTTTTCACCTTTTCCTAATAAATATGTTCTTCCAAAACAATATATTTTTTCAACTTTCCCCAAAGTTGAAACCTTGAAAATAATCAGCTCACATTTTCTCCCTTCAGTGTTGTAAAACTTTCATCATAACAATGATGAATCTAAAAAAATAGTAGTAACAGTGAGCAATTATAGGATTATAGTTCTACTACTACTGATTTTTCATCTATATTTGTTAAATTCTTGATTGCCAGTCACCCAATTTCCTTTAGTTACTGGGCTCATGCCTACACTTTTATACACCTTCTATATTTCTTTATAAATTATGTAGTATTAAAATAACTAAATAGACACCATTTAATAATCTCCATAAAGATTAGTAACACTGATAAAAAATGAACATTCGTAAACAAAGAACTAAAAAGGGTAAGTATTTTGCCATTTTGTTCCTAAATCCGAATTATGGTAATAATATAAATCCTTGGGATGGTTGCTTACATCACAAGGAAGGATTACTATTGGTTCCTTTAAGCCAGTGGTTAAAGTGTTGTTCTGTTTTTTGTTTTTTTTTTAGAATTTTTCACAAAGGTACTTCTGACATGGTGAAATATTTTAAATTTAACACGTATTTTAAAAATATACTTGCAGGCATTTAAAAACCTGTCATACACACATACACACACACACACACACACACACACACACACACACACACACACAGAGTGCTTTCTTGTGTTGTCAGTGTATGTATCGTTAAGCAAAACTGGAGAAAGTATGCTTTTTATTTATGTTACTACTTGTGATAAAGAAGTTTTAATTAGGAAGATTTCAGCCTTACATTGGTGTCTCTCAAATATAGGCTTAAACATTTTTGCTCACATAAAATTATACAAAAAAGAAGATTATTCAATCATACCTGTGGAACATTAAAAAGGAGCTCAGACTCAGCCTTATCAGCTTGGTACATGCTGTTCTCAAAACTAATGGTAATATAATCATAATATAAATAGTTTAAGAGTTTATCTTAAATGCAGGGTATTTTTCATCTAATATGTAGTTCTCACAAGAAATGTATGTGGTTGTTAGATATTGTTTCAGCTTTGAAACAAAACTTTAATTCCCATCATTTTCCAAGAGTCTAGATCACCTTAATGGGAGTGTCTCCTGAGACTGCAAGATGGACTTGAAAAAACAAAATGCTGATACCACTGGCAAACACACGTTAATCAAGATTTTCTCAAGACTGTGCAAGAGAAGTAAAATGAATTTTGAGGATGATATATAACTACAATTGTAATTCCTAATTTCAAGTTTTGAATTAATCAAAATAGCTTCACTGACTTAATAAGAAATTCTATACATTTGATAAATAATATAAATTGAATCTTATCACTTTATACTTATAAAATGTCATTTACCGCTTTTATATACTGGAGGTTAGCATGAAATTTCATTTGAAAAGAGGTTTCTACCACGAAAAATGCTTGGAAACCATTCCTTTAAACTACAAACTCCAAAAGAATTTAAATGACTTAGCATACCAATTTGGCTTTAGCTATAGATTTCCTACCTTACAGGGTGAAGTAATGCAATATGTAGGCTCTTCAATTCTATTAGGACTAGATGATCTCACCATTCAAATTCAAGTTTTGCAATACTGCAATGAATTTTGCTTCCTTTTTGTCAATTTGATACCAGTGAAAGTATGTTAGAAAGGTTGCTTTGAAAGTAAACATAAAGGTTCCAATGATGTCTATTTCTTCCTTGGCTGATCCTTCCTTCCTCTAGAAGAACCTGATTCTTTCTTGCCTTCTATTGTCAAACAGAAGAGGAATACTGAAGAAAATGAAGTTCTGCTTGCTTTCTTCCAGCTCCAATAGTTTTGAGCTTCTCCTATTTTATAAAACAGAATCTCTAAAGAACATGCAAGAAAT
The DNA here is from genome assembly GCF_027475565.1 of Acinonyx jubatus. NCBI lineage: Eukaryota > Metazoa > Chordata > Mammalia > Carnivora > Felidae > Acinonyx > Acinonyx jubatus. Next base: position 45,057,500 of record NC_069386.1, read on the forward strand.
GTGGACACACTGAAACTACAGAATTGCAGATTTTGTCCTAATGACACACCAATGACATCATTTACTCAAATTCTTCCCAAATATAACTAAATTATAAAATACAGATAAAATGAGGAAAGATGAATCAAAGACAAATTCACTTGAAAGTGAATTTTTCAAGAAAAATACCAAGTTATCATTCTACATAGGTCTGTAGAATAATATCTATGTTTCATTCCATATGGCATATATGTTCATATAAAACAGATAGCAGCAAAGTAGGCCTATGGGCCAAAACTGGCTGTCAGCTAACAATGGTTTTTACATTTTTAAAGGACTGTAAAAAACAAAAAACAAAAAACAAACAAAAAAACATTGACAGAGACCAATGAATACAACCATAAGTTAAAAATTGCACATCTGAATATAACAAAACTTATGTCTATTACCTGCTCATAGTTTAAACGTTGAATTTCTGAAATTTCTTTTGGCTTTGCATCAAGCATGTAATCTCCTGTAAAAAGAAAATGTGAAGTTGCCTGTTGAAAATATTACTGTTTCATTACAAAGCTAATAGATTTTAATAATAATTGTAGAAATAAGTGACATAAAATTGACCCCCAGTTCTACACAGAGAAAATCAAAGTTAACTATTTGCTATAGTCTCAAATGTTTTTTTCAATGCACATACTATAATACTTTTGAAATTTTTCCTTCCACTTTACAGTATATTTGAGCATTTTTCTGTGTCACTATAATAAAGCTCTAAAAGGTTGTGCCAAGTTTCACTGTTATCAACACTATAAACTATTATCTCATTACTTTTTTAAGAATGGGTGTTATCAGTCTTTTAAATGTTTGCCATTCTAAGAAGTACACAAAATATTTTTTGCACTTGAAAAATTGACATATTTTTAAATATGTATTTTTGTTACCGCCTTCTTCCCCTTCCCTGGTTTCACCTTTTTAATATATGTATGACTTTTAGTATATGGCACCTTTTAATCTATGTAACACCATTTTAATATATGCATTAATTTTTTTTATATAAAATGTTTAAAGTTTATTTATTTTTTGAGAGAGAGCACATACGTAAACAGAGGGAGTGTCAGAGAGAGAAGAGAGCTGACAGCTCAGAGACTGGAGCCTGCTTCAGATTCTGTGTCTCCCTCTCTTTGCTCCTCCCCTGCTCACACTCAATGTCTCTCTCTCTCTCTAAAAAATAAATAAAACATTGGGGGTCCTGGGTGGCTCAGTCAGTTAAGTGTCTGACTTCAGCTCAGGTCATGATCTCTTGGTCTATAAGTTCAAGCCCCACATCGGGCTCTGTGCTGACAGCTCAGAGCCTGAAGCCTGCTTTGGATTCTGTGTCTCCCTCTCTCTGCCTCTCCCCCACTCACACTCTGTCTCTTTCTCTCAAAAATAAATAAAAACAAAAAATAAAAAATAAAAACAAATAAATGAAAATAAAAATAAACAAAACATTAAAAACAAACAAATAAATAAGTAAATAAATAAATAAATAAATAAATAAAACTTTAGTGGAGTCAGGATGCAGAACATTCTAGAATTCAATATTAAATGATCCTGAATATGCTATCATAGATTAAAAAAAAAGTAGGTGCTAAGAGTAGAATAATTATTGTGAAAGACTCAGAGACACAACTCCTCTTTTCCTGAGGCCAGGAAAGGTTTCTGCAGAAGAGAAGAATAGCCTAGGTAAGGTAGGCAGCTTCTTAGATGGACCTCAATAATTCCTGTCTCGTAGTATTCACACCTTTGTATAATCCCCTTACCTTGAGTATGGATCTTCTGAAATTAGAATACTCAATATTGTGGTTTTGTCATGATGCTGTCCCACTTGCTCACTCTGATGAAAGCCAGATGCTGTGTTCTGAATTGCCTTATGGAGAGGCCCGCATGGCATAGAACAAAAGGAGGCCTCTGGCTACAGTTAGTGAGGAACTGAGGACCTCAGTCTAACCACCTGTGACCAACTCAGTCCTACCATCAACAATGTGAGTAATCTTGAAAACAGATCCTCCTGAGTTAGGCCTAAGAATGAGACTACAGCCCCAGCTGACACCTTGACTGTAACCTCATGAGCAACCTTGAGTCAGTCACTCAGCTACGCATGCCCAGATTCCTGACCAAAAGACACTGTTAATATATATTCATTATTAAACCAGTAAATTTAGGGATGATGTGTTATGCAGCAATAGATATATTTTCAGGTAAATTTGTAATAAAAGAATCAGATATTTTTAAAAGGCTGAGTTGGAGTTTCTAAGGGAGATTATTTATCTAAATAAATAATCTCTTAAGAATGCTCTTTTGGGGTGCCTGGGTGGCTCAGTCGGTTAAGTGTCTGACTCTTGGTTTGGCTTAGATCGTGATCTCATGGTTTTGTGAGTTTGAGCCCCACATCAGGCTTTGCACTGGCAGCATGGAGCCTGCTTGGGATTCTCTCATCCTTTCTCTGCCCCTTGCCCGCTCGTGCTGTCTCTGTCTCTCTCAAATAACTAAATAAACCTAAAAAAAAAAAAAAAAGAGTGGTGTTTTGGGGCACCCGGCTGGCTCAGTCAGTGGAGCATGCAACTCTTGATCTGCTGTTGTGGGTTTGAGCCCCAAACTGGATGTAGAGATTATTTAAAAATAAAATCTTTAAAGAAAAAAAAAAGTGCTGTTTTGTCTACCTTATCTAACCTTTATATCTAAAATTGGTCAGCAATACTATTTTAATCAAAAAGTATTTATTGAGTCTATTTTGAGTATTTAGTAATAGGCTAAAACAAGTATTAGGAAATAAATGTTTCTCTTAAAAAACTCATAATGCGGTTGGGCAAAGAACATACAAGAAACAGAATGAGATGACATAAAGTATAATATAATATAACATGTAATAAATGCCTTAGGTACCAACTGATTTTGAAAAGAGATACTGATAAAGCTTATAGCATCTAGAAATAGCCTTTGGAGGGGGTCTTATCTAAACTGGATTTAGAAAAAGGGGCAGAACTTGGCAAGGCAGCTAAGGAAAAAGCATTTTTTTGAGGGAGAATGACAGAAAAGCACATATAAAAAACATCAGGCCATAGGGTGCCTGGCTGCCTCAGTCAGTAGAGTGTGCAACTCTTGATCTTGGGGCTGTGAGTTCAAGCACCACGCTGTGTGTAGATATTACTGAAAAACAAAATCTCAAAAAAAAAAAAAAAAGAAAAGAAAAGAGAAAAGAGGGGCACCTGGATGGCTCAGTTGGTTAAGTGTCTGACTCTTGATTTCGGTTCAGGTCATGATCTTTCAGTTCGTGAGATCGAGCCCTGCATCAGGCTCTGCAGTGACAGTGTGGAGCCTGCTTGGGATTTCCTCTCTCCTTCTCTCTCTGGACTGCCCCAGCTCTCACCCATGCTCTCTCAAAAGAAATAAACTTTAAAAAAAGAAAAGAAACATCATGCCATATGGACAGATTATAACCTGTTTATAACAGGTTTATACATGGGCCACCTGGGTGGCTTAGTCAGTTGAGTGTCCCACTTCAGCTCAGGACATGATCTCACGGTTCATGGGTTCAACCCTGAGTCAGGTTCTGTGCTGACAGCTCAGAGCCTGGAGCCTGCTTCAGATTCTGTGCCTCCTTGTCTCTGCCCCTCCCCTGTCCTCCTGCTATCTGTCCCTCTCTCAAACAAATTTTTTTAAAAAGTAAATACATATGAATTTATGTATAAATACATATGAATAAATGCATATGATTTATGTTATAAAGTGGTGGGAAATATGGCTGGACCAGATTACAGAAAATCATAAATAGGGGTGCCTGGATGGCTCAGATAGTTAAGCATCTGACTTTGTCTCAGGTCATGATCTCACAGTATCTGAGTTTGAGCCCCAGAGTGAGCTCTGTGCTGACAGCACAGAACCCGGCTTCAGATCCTCTGTCCCTTTCTGTCCCTGCCCCTCCCCCGCTCGTGGTGTCTAAATAAATAAACTTAAAAAAACAACCATCGTAAATAGTAAGTTTGGCTGCTTGTGAAAAATCATAAGGGATCTATCTTTCTTTATATTTTAAGAAGTGAAATATGAAATTGGTGCTTTACGAAGATAACATTGGTATGTAGGCTAATTTGGAGGGGAGAGGAAAACAATGGAGTTTGCAATAAATCACATTATGAAGTACCAGTATACAGAGAGAAGAAAGAATTTCAAAAAAAGAACCCAAGACTTTGGGTCTGTTTCCCACCCCCCGCCCCAAAAAAAAGAACTTTGAATTTGTTACTAATGGGACATTCCAGAAAAATAGAAATCAAGAAATAAAAACCTGGGGCGCCTGGGTGGCTCAGTCGGTTAAGCGTCCGACTTCGGCTCAGGTCACGATCACGCGGTATGTGAGTTCGAGCCCCACGTCAGGCTCTGTGCTGACCGCTCAGAGCCTGGAGCCTGTTTCAGATTCTGTGTCTCCCTCTCTCTCTGACCCTCCCCTGTTCATGCTCTGTCTCTCTCTGTGTCAAAAATAAATAAATGTTAAAAAAAAAAAATTAAAAAAAAAAAAAAAAAAAGAAAGAAATAAAAACCTGTCAGCTACATTAGGCCAAAAACTGGAAGAGAGATTTTGGCAATAGCTTATCTCAAATGAGCATTGGGAACAGAGAAGAGAGGTCAACTCTGGGCAAAATTAAAATACTTCAACAATGACCTCCCTATGTAGTATTTATATGTAAAGATAAAATAAATTATCTTTTTTTTTTAATTTTTTTTTTTTTTGAGAGATAGTACATACAAACCCGAGTGAGTGGGGAGGAACAGTTAGAGAGGGGACAGAGGATTCGAACTATGCTCTGTGCTGACAGCAGCGAGCCTGATACGGGGTTCAAACCCATGAACTATGAGATCATGACCTGAGCTGAAGTCAGACGCTTAACCAACTGAGCCACGCAGGCACCCAATAAAATATCTTTTAGAAAGTCAGACAGGGGCGCCTGGGTGGCTCAGTCAGTTGAGCATCAGACTTCAGCTTGGGTCATGATCTCACTGTTTGTGAGTTTGAGCCCTGCGTGGGGCTCTATGCTGACACCTCGGAGCTTGGAGCCTGCTTTGGATTCTGTGTCTCCCTCTCTCTCTGTCCTTCCCCCACTCACACTGTCTCTGTCTCTCAAAAAAGGAGTAAATGTTAAAAAAAAAAAAAAAAAAAAAAGTCAGACAATACCACCATCCCAACAACTGTCTTCCTTACTCATCATCATAGTCTCATCATCATGTGAGCTATTCTGGATAAAGTCATAGTATATATTCCTGCTTGTCTTCTGCCTCTTTACATTATCTTTCTACCCATGTTCTGACTTCTACCTACACTTCTTCCCTACCTTATTTTATTAAACTTCCTAGCACTTCCTAGGTATCTTGGCTTGTCATGTTCCTTTCTCAACGCCGAAGCCCTCCAACAGGCTGTGTCCATGTTTGGCCCTGCTCTAATACTCTAGTAACAGAAATTTTCAAATTAAAATGTACTCCTCTAACCTTTGCCAATCAAAATTCTCATTCCCTTGTAGTCTCTAAGCTGGGTGCTACGAAAGCAATTAATGGTTTATTTTACAATCTTTCTACTAGTGTTTGCTTACTAACTCAAAACTTTCTCCAGTTCCTCCAGAGAACTGAAGTAATCTCAAGAGGAGAAAATCCAAATAGCTTAGAAAATTAAACAATTTGTTCTGGCAGGGTTGGCCCTGAATGAAGTTTACTTTTGGCAAGGCAGCGTCTTCAGTACCTCTTTTCTTACATCACTCTTGCTTACTTCTCCCCCACCTCTCATTAGGATCATATTACTTTCATGCTGCCCCTAGGACTTCCAAACCACTTTAGGTACCCCAGATGTAGATATTTCTCCGCTTTTCTTTTTTCCCTATTAAAATTCTCTACCCTACATCCTGCTTCTTCATGGCTTTGCTAACTAACAATTTAATATACAAAGACATTCTAATTATTTTCTAAGAAAAATACCATGTTAACATTTTCATAGTAGAATACACTTATGCAACCACATTCACTGCACTGTTGATACCTCCAAATAACTTGCCCACAGTATGTGCTCAGTCAGTATTTGCTGGACAAGAAAAATAAAAGAAAGAAAAAGACTAGTGGGAATTTCAAATACTGTATCAAAAACACTTTTGAGGGGTGGAGGGGGAGGAGGGACATACTTTTGAGTATATGAGCGTTTCAGCATTCTTTAAATCACCTAAGAGGGTGCCCAGATGGAGACAGCACATCATTTAACCTCTCTGAGCTTTGGTTTCTTCATCTGTAAAATGAAAAAGCACTAAAATTTCTGATGCTTTTAGTTCCATTCCAATCTTATCCTTTTGTACTATTAGTACCTCCACACTTAATATCTTTTGGCTCTGCTCATGGGTCTCGGCACTACAATTGTATTCTTCATTTATGGGAACTAACAGCAAAAGAGCTCATTTAGTGTCAGAAGGTATGCAGACAAAGGCAAGAAGAGTGGTGGTAATAACCAGCAGGGAGAAGGTAGGTAAATGGCATCAACCTATGACAGTACAGAAAGCAGAGCCAGAATGAAGCTAGAAACTGTAGAGTAGCAGTATAGTTTAGGTTAACACTGACCAAGAGAAATATAATGCAAGCCACAAATATAAGCCCACATATAACTTTAAATTTTCTAGTAACTACATTAAAAAAAAAGTAAAAATAGATGAAATTAATTTTAATTATTTAGCCCAGCATATTAAAAATATAATTTCAACAGTATAAGAATTAATGATACTTAATTTTTTTTTATTAAGTCTGAAATCCAATGTATATTTTATACTTATAGAACATTTCAATTCACATTGGCAAAATTTTAAGTGCTCAATAGCCACATGTGGCTAGTGGTTACTATACTGGACAGTGCAGGTTTAGGTGATTCTGGTCATGATCTGAGAACAAAGGAAGCAGAGAAGATAGTGATTAGATATGGAAGAGATGGGTAGGAAATTGGGTTCACAAATATATGTTCTCATTATTTAAATTATATATTTTAAACATCCAAATATCTATTGATATTTGACCATATCTGAGCTACTGCTCCTACTTCCTAATTGGTCTCAAACAGACCATCTTAAAAACTACACTTAACATGTTATTTATCCCACTTAAGAAACTAAAATAGATTAAATGCCCTATTATAGTAAAGCCTAACTCCTCTACCTGGCTCCCAAGAGTCTGTAACCCATCTAATCCAATCTCCTTTCCTGTAACTATACGAAGTGCAGACTTACCAACTACAGTCAAATTGTACTCACGCCACTCCTCCAAATATGTCTTACATATTTTCACGTCTAGCTTGAACTTAAAGTATTTCCACCTACCCCTAGCCTTGTAATATTCTTTTTACTTCTTTACAAGGGCTTAGGGCCTAACTATACTTAAAACCTAGTATTCTGTACTTCTCCTTCCTTCTAATACTCCTCATGACTTCACTCTCCTGGCTCTTCTCTTACCTTCCTGGTTACTTCTTCCTTTACTTCTCTATCCTCTACCCCATGCATTTCAGCAGGGGCAATGTTGTCCAGGGGGGTGGGGGGGGTAGCAGGAGGGGGACAAAAACTGATTCCCCGGGGGAGAGGCCAAAAATATCTTAGCTATTATAATAGTTTGTGGCCTTCAAAGGGCACAGTACATGAAGAAATATACAGTGTGTCTGTGGTATTAAAACCTCCTGGAGGGGCGCCTGGGTGGCTCAGTAGGTTATGCGTCAGACTCTTGATTTTTTGGCTCAGATCACAATCTCATGGTTCACGAGACTGAGCTCGGCATCAGGCTCTGTGCTGGACATGGAGCCTGCTTAAGATTCTCTCTCTCCCTTTCCCTCTGCCCCTCCTTTGCTGGTGTGTGCATGTGCTCTCTTCTCTCTCTCAAAAAATAAATAAATAAATTTCCTAGAGTAGATGACTAGGGCAAAAAAGTCTACAAGGCTCCTTAGGGGGCAATAATTAAAAGACTGAGAAACACTGCTCTATCTCATGTCTGTACGCTGGGGAACTTCAGGGAACAATCCTGACCCTCTTCTCTCTTTATGCTGTCTCTAGTAATGATCTCATCAATTTCCACAGATTTTAAATACCATTTTTATTCTGACAATTCCTAAATTCTTATCTTGAATTTCAATGTCCTCTGGAACTCATGGACTCTCCTTAGCAAAATCTTCTAGGTATTTTCTTCTCTTAATGTTTCCTTCACCTTCTCACCTAAATGACATCTGGCTCTGGCTTGATAACACTGCAGCCTTCTCAAGTGATAGTTCTCAGGGCATCTGGATGGCTCAGTTGGTTAAGCATCTGACTCTCGATTTTGGCTCAGTCATGATCTCACAGTTTGCTGTACGGAGACCCTGCATCAGGCTCTGCACTGAAAGCACAGAAGCCTGCCTGGGATTCTCTCTCCCCCTTCTCTGCCCCTCCCCCATTCACATGCATTCTCTGTTTCTCTCTCAAAATAAATAAACTTAAAAGTGGCAGTTCTTCTCTCTCATACTTCTTTACCAGTGAGCCTGAAGGTGGAGCAATTATGTTTGCTCCTTGTCATTCTCTCTCCCACTCCTCCCTAAAACTTCTCAATTTTAAAACTCATGTCATCAAATACTACCCATCATCCATCCACCTGGTTGCAGTCCTCTACCAACTTCAGACTAATCCCTCTCATTCCTAGCTCATTATCTCTCTCCAACACAAATCCTGCCATAATTTTTGGTAATTTCAATATTCATAGAGCTGATCCATCCAATAACTTAGCCTTTCTGTTCCTTGACCTCTTCTTCAACAAAAATCTTATATTCTACCTTACCTCAGGAACTCATTCCCCATGGTCATACAGCTTTGTCATTATCAGGTTCCAAAAATTCTCAGGCTCCATCAGGACCTAAAATCCACTAATTCCACAACTTTTGCCTTCAACATATTTATGTCTTTATTTCCTCTTTATGCAACTTCAATTCTATGGTCCATCATTATACTCTCTCTCTACATACATCTTCAATTCCCTAGACTCTTTCTTCAACAAATTCACTTGGCAAAACTCCAGCTCTGGTTAAATCCTGCTCCCACACTATGTAAGTCTATAGTAATGCAGCTAAATGTGACTGGAGAAATCATACCACCATGTGGTCTGGTTTCACTAACTTCAGGAATCATACCACATCTCCCGTTCACTCTGCTACTCTTCTACAGACAACTATTTTATACCTTCCCTCTCATCTTTAACAACTCCTTCTTCATCCTCACTCACAGCTCATGACCTGGTTCCCTATTTCACTGAGAAAATAAAAGCACTCAAGAGACCTTCTAAAAGCTACCACAACCACATCTACCCACCTACCTGCACCTATTTTTAATACATTCTGTCTCACCTCTTATTGCTACAGTCTAATTCTTCTATTTGCCAAAAGTACTCTTGGGGCACCTGGGTGGCTCAGTCAGTTAAGTGTCTGACTTCGGTTCGAGTCATGATCTCACGGTTTGTGGGTTCAAGCCCTGTGATGGACTTTGTGCTGACAGCTCAGAGCTTGGAGCCTGTTTTCAGATTCTGTGTCTCCCTCTCTCTCTGTCCCTCCTCCATGAGCGCTCTGTATCTCTGTCTCTCAAAAATGAATAAAAACATTAAAAACACTTTTTTTAAGTTCTTTTCCTTTTCTCCAGTTGTTTTTTTAAATAGCTTTGAGATATAATTTACAGACCATACAATAAACCCATTTAAAGTATACAACTCAATAGGTTGCAAGTATGTTAAAGGAAATCATCATGATCTAATTTTAGACCGTTTTTGTACCCACCTAAAGAAATTCTGTACCCATTAACAGTCAATCCCTATATGCCCTTTTACTCCTCCACCAATCCCAAGCAACCACTAATCTACTGTCTCTATAAATTTGTTTATCGTGGACATTTCATATAAGTAGAATCATGTATGTGGTCTTTCATGACTTGGCTTCTTTGACTTTAGCATAATGTCTTTAAGTTTTGTGTTTTATTTGTTTTTTTTTTTTACAAGAGAGAGCATGAACAGGGCAGAGGGAAAGAGATTTTTTTTAATGTTTATTTATTTATTTTTGAGAGAGACAGAGGGAGAGAGTGCATGTGCATGCAGGAGAGGGAGAACACCAAGCAGGCTCCACACTCAGCATGGAGCCTGACACAGGGCTCCATCCCATGATGCTAGGATCACGACCTCAGCTGAAGTCAAAAGTCAGATGCTCAACCAACTGAGCCTCCCAGGCGCCCCCTACGTTTTGTTTATCTACTCATTAGCTGATGGACATTTGAGTTGTATCCATTTTTTGGTTATTTGAAAAATGCTTTTATGAACATTTTTGTACAGGTTTTTGTATGGGCATATGTTTTTACTTCTTCTGGGTGAAATTATAGGGTCATGTGGTAATTCTATGTTTAACTTTTTAAGGAAGTGACAAATGTATTTATACCTTCATTTCCTCTTTAAGCAACTTAGATTCTATGACCTGTCATTATAATCTCTCTCTACACACATCTGACAAACTGTTTTTCAAAGTAGCTATGTTATGTTACATTGCTATTGGCTATGTATCAAGGTTTCCAATTTTCTCTTATACCCACCCTGTCTGGTTTCCTCCAATGCACATGTCAAGGTTACCAATGACCTCTATGGCTCAATCAATAGTCAAATTTTAGTCTTCATCCAGCTTGACCTATTAGCAGCATTTGGTTCAGCTAATCTTACTCTTCACTGAAACTTCATTTGGATTCTAGGAAATCAGTCTCCTGTTTTTCTTCTACCTGGCTTGAACATGCCTGTTATTCCTTATTCCACAACCTCTCATCATTGGCATGTTCCACACTCAGTCCATTAACCTTTCCCCTTCTCTTTCTACATTCATTCTTGTGATTTCATGCAGCCTACCATTTATGTATGTTGTCTGTTGCCAAATGTACATTTACAGGCTAGATCTGTACTGCCTAATACATTAGCCAGTAGCAACATATGGCTACATAATTTTAATTAAAATTAAATTTAATACTTAGGTCCTCAGGCACATATGCTGCAGTTAAGAGCTCAAGAGCCACATGTGGCTAGTAGCTACCAAAACTAGACAGCAGAGATACGGAACATTTCTATCATCACAGAAATTTCTATTGTATAGCACAGATCTAGACCTTTCCTCTGAACTCTAGATTTATGTATGCAACTGCCTTACTGAAATCTCCACTTGAATGTCAATAAACACCCTAAAACCAAAATCCTGTTATTCCTCCCTAAACATGTTCCTTCCATATTTTACCTGTTTCAGCTGATGTTAACTCAATCCTTCCAGTTTTTCAAGCCAAAAACTATGGGGTGAACCACTCTCACTCTACATTCAACTGACCACAGAATCTGACCACATTTTACAAATTTCCACTTCTACTATCTTGTTTAAAGCCACCACCATCTTTTGCCAGTTCTAATAGCATCTTTCGTTATAATAGCTTCCTGATATCCCTCCGTCCTTTCCCTCTTACATTCTATTTTCACATAACAGCCGGAGAATTCTTGTTGAACTCAAAGTCAGATCACATCAGTCCTCTGCTGAAAATCCTCTAATGGTTTCCAAGCTCACTCACAGCAAACATCAAAAGTTGCTGTATTAGCCTATAGAGCCGTATATGACCTGACCCCAATTACTTTTGGAATGTCATCCCCTTTCCACACTCCTTGGAAGTCATACTGGCTATTCATCAAAGCACCAAGCATATTTCAGCCTTCTCCATGAAATATAATTTAGAAATTACAAAGTTTAGGGGTGCCTGGGTGCCTCAGTCAGTTAAGCATCCAACTCATGAGTCATGATCTCATGGTTTGTGAGTTCGAGCCTCGCGTCAGGCTCTGCACAGACAGTGCAGAACCTGCTTGGGATTCTCTCTCTCTCACTCTCTCTCTCAAAATAAATAAAATAAAAACTTAAAAGAAATCACAAAGCTTAAGAATCACTAAGCTACACTAAAAGAGGTATAAATAGAAATTCTATTTCCAGATATCTGGGTATTCAAAAGTAATCTAACCTTAACTATAAGGTTTCCCTAACCAGTGAGTAGGATTAAATTATATTAATTACATAAAGAAAAGGGTCTTCCAAAAGCTGCAATCTCCATTACTTCACTAAGCCTGTATTTCACAAAAAACCAGTTAGCTAGTTGTCAAAATAATCAGCTGACAAATTTTTTTACAAAATTTTCCTTACACATTTAATTACTAAAAGAACTAAGAGCCCGTATGGATTAAGATTTCATATTTAACAGTATAAACATATAAATTCTTATTCATTAAATTGTAAAAGACTTCAGTGTGATATACAGCTAGCCGCTCTGTAAACAAGTTCTACTGAAAGCAGCTGGTCTGTAAACTGTGTATCACCAGTCTGTTTTGAAATAAGAAACTTGCCTAAGTATGCAACTTAATACACTGCTTCCTTCATCAAGAAAATTTGCTCTGAAACATTTCAGATCAACTAAACAGTGTATTTATGTACATGTTTTACATTTTGGCACAAGCCCCTATCTCACTGTGGCTTGGTAACTAATATTTCATAGACTGGCAAAGGTCCATGAATCACACTTTGGATAGCACTGCTCTAAATTATCTCCTGGATCTTTAAGTCTACTCAATATATTTTTTAACACTTTCTACATGCAATGTCAGAATTTCTGTACCATTTCCCATTCTAAAATTTATTAGGAATTATTATGTATCTTGTTCTTTTCTGGAAGTTACTCAGTCTCATTTATACTACAGAATTTTAATGATGGTTAGAAAAGCCTTCAGAAAGGTTTAACATCCAAAAACAATAACATACGGGTAGAAATTTTTAATTAAGAGCTTCAAAATTATAATTTTAAAGTAGATTATATAACAGCACTTCAGAAAGATGTAATTTGGTAATATATTAGTTTTAGAAACGTTTATTTTGAAAGAGATATAAAATCATCCACTTTTCAACACTAACCTAAATATTCCATCAGCTGTTCAGCAGTTATGATTTCCATCATCGGTGGAAGTTTCACCTGAAAAACAAAGTATTTTTTCTATAAAATCAAGTGTTTAGGTGATTAAAGTGTTTCTGCAGTAGGAAACATATGCATGTATGTGTACATATGTTTCTACTATATGTATACATTAATAACTCATTTTACCAAAATCTTTATAACTAATCTTTATAAAATATAATGCAGTCAATCCTATCACCATAAAATTTCCAGGGTGATATAAGATCTCATAGAGCCATTGAGAAATCTGTTTTCAAAGCCAAGTGCTATGCCTTTCACCACCCACTATGATTGTCACTAGGTTCCTACAAAATGCAGTTAAAGGGCAGGAAGAGGCACCAAACATGTGACAGGTCACCCATGGAGCAGTTTTACTGAAGACAGGCTTGAACACAGCTCAATATGCCATTACTTCAGTTTACCTTGGCCATTTTTATTGCTGAATGACTATAATAAACACAGTATTAAGGTATTAGTCACATACTGAATAATTTGTACTGTACAATTCCACTTACAAAGTTTAAAAGCAGGCAAAATTAAACTATATTGTTTACAACTGCATACTTGGTGATAAAATTATAAAGAAAAGTAAGGAAATGGATACTATAAAAATCAGAATTATGGTTAGCCCTAAGGTAAAGGAAGGAGTTATAGTTGGAGATGACATATAAGAGCCTTCTGGGATGCTGGCAATGCTGTATTTCTTGACTTGCATGGTAGTTCCAGTGACATTTGCTTTATAATAACTTGTTAAACTGTACATCTCTGTTTTATGTATTCTACATGAGTTATAGTTCACAACAAAAAGGTTAAAAGTAGATATATACATTACAGTTATATTTACGTTTCTAAATTCAGCTGCAACACATTTGTGTCAAGGTTTTAACAGAATTGTCAGATGGGTTACAGAGATATTACAACCAATGGATTTACAACCATAAATATTTTAACGGACTTATTCAAAAGCATACTCTTGTGGTACATTCACGGAATAGGAGAAAAATAAATACAGTAGGATGGAAACTCAAAGCAAGTATCAATGATAGGAGAACAGTAATGTAATTAAACATTCTTCAGGGATTATTTTTTGGGAATTATCTTCTGTTCAACCAAGGAAATCATTTAAATCATCAATTTCTTCAACAATTCCCCCAAGTATTAAAGAAGGTGCTCTTGGTATTTATGTTAGCAAATGTGGTAATAGCATGTCACAATTTTTTGTTTGTTTTAATCAATGAGTAAGTTTTAAAACAGATCCCTGTAAAATAGAACAGTTTGATACCCTATGAGAGCATACATGACAATTGACGCTTATGATTTTTTTCATCCAGGGGATTTATCAGTGATTGAAAACCAAGAGATGCCATGCAGGTTTTAATCATTACTTGGTTCTAAATCATTTTTATTTTCTATGACATGTTTTTCAAAAAACTATAATGACTTTTTTTTTTTTTAAGCAGTTTTAGTCTTACAGGATATTGACCAGAAAGTGCAGAGTTCCCAAATACGGTATATTTTTAAACTGAAATTCATTGACAAATTATGGTCCCCTGCCTGTTTGTCTAAATAAAGTTTTATTGGAACAGTCACTCTCATTGTTTATGGATAGTCTTTGGCTGTTTCTGCACAACAATAACAGAGTTGAAACTTTACAAGAGGGATTATAGAGCCCACAAAGCCTCAAATATTTACGTACTATCTAGTCCTTTATAGGAAAAGTTTGCTGATCCCTGCTTTAGATGATTTTAACTGTTACTAGAATATTTTATCAGGCTATTTTGGTACCACTATTGAAGGTCTGATATTTAAACCAGTAGTTTACATTCACTGTGAATGCTTACATTCTGACCAAATGTCAGAACTTGAAAGTCTCATTTACACCTAACAATGTTTCTTACATAAAATAAGACCTATACATTCTTTTACTCCAGATAGGTTCAGTCAGAATATATTCACCAGGAAATTCCACAGACAGAGCTTATTCTCTGCTTTGGTTGATGTAGTAATCCTACTATAAAATTGTCAAAATAAGAATTAACAGAAGTCTTAATTGTGGCATTTCTGTCAAAATATGAAACCAAGGCACTAACAAGTGTATTTATTTGGGAAATACATACTATAATCCTAGATTTCTACAAATATGATTTCAGGGTTTAGCCTTGAAATTTCCAAATAATAACAACTGCCTACCATAACAACTGCCTACCATGTGTTTGCCGCAAACAAGAAAATGACAACCTCTATACTGATTTTAGAAGTGGGACAACAAACATGCAAGTATTTTAACTGACTTATTCACAAGCATACTCAGTGAAATATTCATTTCCTGAATCTTAGCCAACAAAATATTCGTGATATTCATTAAAACTAAGGACAAATAAACATAATTGTGAAGGAACACCTGCCTCTCACTAACACTGTTGAGCCATCAACAGATTTTTTTTCTTTAAACCGCAAAATGATCTTCCTGAAAGCTTGCTTCTCTTTTTGCTTTCCTCCACCACCATCACCTCAAAAACAAGTGGCAGGGGCAGCACCTAGGTGATTCAGTTGGTTAAGCATCTGATTCTTGATTTCAGATCAGGTCATGATCTCACAGTTTGTGGGATCAGGCCCAGCTTCAGGGTCTGTGCTGATGGCGCAGAGCCTGTTTGAGATTCGCTCTCTGAAAATAAAAAAATACTTAAGGGGTGCCTGGGTGGCTCAGTCAGTTAAGCGTCTGACTTCGGCTCAGGTCATGATCTCACAGTTCATGTGTTAGAGCCCCGGATTGGGCTCTGCGTGGACAGCATGGAGCCTGGTACCTTCTTAGGATTCTGTGTCTCCCTATCTCTCTGCTCCTCCTCCTTCACGCTCTGTCTCTCTCTCTGTCTGTCTCTCTCTCTCACTCAAAACTAAACATAAAAAAATTTAAAAAGAAAAAGAAAAAAAATACTTTAAAAAATGCTAAAGGTTTTGTTAATGATCCTAAGACTTTCACTCCTTTGTCTCTTTAGATTTTACTGAAGAAGAAACAGGTTGGGGAACAGCTAGCTAAGAATACAGAATATAATAACTGTGGTGTTTTGTCCAAATCTCTAAATTTTAAATTTTACAATGAAAAAACGAATTCAAACGAAGTAAGACCTAGATTCTCAGGTGGTCTTTTAGTAATAATCTATAACATATTTTTTTAAAGATTTTATTTTGAAGTAATCTCTACGCCCAACATGGGGCTCAAACTCATAACCCTGAGATCAAGGGTCAGTCACACGCTCTACTGACTGAGCCAGCCAGGCACCCCATAACATATTGTTTTTAAGTAAATGAATACTTTCATGTATATAAGGGTAGTTGGAAGGTACTCTCAAATAGTTTATTCTTCCTAAAATATGAGCAAAGCTTCTCAGCATATAGTAACATATAGCTCCAAATTAAGAGTTCAAACAGTCTAGGAAAATAAATGATGTCCTACCCTATAAGTAAGATTTTATTGGATTAAATGGATTTCCTGAGCAAATTAATAACATAAGCAGATAAAGAATACTGAACAAAAGGAAGTAGCTACTCCAACTCCAATTGTTCAACTATACAGTAAAACCTCATTAATTCAGCCCAATTATTGCCTGAGTGGCTTAGTTGGTTAAGTGTCCAACTTTGGCTCAGGTCATGATCTTTAGGTTCGTGAGTTCGAGCTCCACTTTGGGGTCTATGTTAACAGCTCAGAACTTGGAGCCTGCTTCAGATTCTTTGTCTCCCCTCTGCCCCTCCCCTTCTTGTACTCTGTCTCTCTGTCTCTCAAAAGTATATAAACATTAAAAAAAATTTTTTTTAATTTTTTAAATGTTTATTTTCGGAGAGAGAGAGAGACAGACAGACAGACAAACAGAGTGTGATCAGGGGAAGGGGCAGAGAAACAGGGAGACACAGAATCTGAAGCAGGTTCCAGGCTCTGAGCTGTCAGCACAGAGCCCGACGTGGGGCTCAAAACCACGAACCATGAGATCATGACCTGAACCGAAGTCAGACACTCAACCAACTGAGCCACCCAAGTGCTGCAACATTAAATTTTTTTTTTAAAATAAGCATTAAAAATTTAGTTCAGCCCAATTATTCTGTAATTCTTAGTCATTTAAAGAGTGAAGTATATTTGACCAACTAATCTTTGACAAAGCAGGAAAGAATATCCAATGGAATAAAGACAGTCTTTCCAGCAAGTGATGCTGGGAAAACTGGACAGCGACATGCAGAAGAATAAACCTGGACCATTTTCTTACACCATACACAAAAATAAACTCAAAATGGATGAAAGACCTTAATGTAAGACAGGAAGCCACCAAAATCCTCGAGGAGAAAGCAGGCAAAAACCTCTTTGATCTTACCCACAGCAGCTTCTTACTTAACACGTCTCCAAAGGCAAGGGAAACAAAAGGAAAAATGAACTACTGGGACCTTATCAAAATAAAAAGCTTCTGCACAGCGAAGGAAACAATCAGCAAAACTAAAAGGCAACTGACGGAATGGGAGAAGATATCTGCAAATGATATTATCAGATAAAGGGTTAGTGTCCAAAATCTATAAAGAACTTATCAAACTCAACACCCAAAAAACAAATAATCCAGTGAAGAAATGGGCAAAAGACATGAATAGAACTTCTCCAAGGAAGACACCAGATGGCCAACTGACACATGAAAAAATGTTCAACATCACTCATCATCAGGAAAATACAAATCAAAACCACAAAAGATACCACCTCACACCTGTCAGAATGGCTAACAGTAACAGCTCAGGCAACAACAGATGTTGGTGAGGATGCGGAGAAAGAGGATCTCTTTCTCATTGTTGGTGGCAATGCAAGCTGGTGCAGCCACTCTGGAAAACAGTATGGAGGTTCCTCAAAAAACTAAAAATAGAACTACCCTACGACCCAGCAATTGCACTACTAAGTATTTATCCACAGGAAACAGGTGTGCTGTTACAAAGGGACACATGCACCCCGATGTTTATAGCAGCCCTATCGACAACAGCCAAAGTATGGAAAGACCCCAAATGTCCATCAATGGACGAATGGATAAAGAAAATGTGGTGTGTGTGTGTATATATATATATATATATATATATATATATATGTATATATATATGTATATATATGTATATATGTATATATATATATATACACACACACACACACACACACATACATACACAATGGAGTATTACTCGGCAACCAAAAAGAATGAAATCCTGCCATTTGCAACTACATGGATAGAACTGGAGGGTATTATGCTAAGTGAAATTAGTCAGAGAAAGACAAAAATCATATGACTTCACTCATATGAGGACTTTAAGAGACAAAAGAGATGAACATAAGGGAAGGGAAACAAAAATAATATAAAAACAGGGAGGGAGACAAAACAGAAGAGACTCAAATATAGAGAACAAACTGAGGGTTGCTGGAGGAGTTGTGGGAGGGGGGATGGGCTAAATGGGTAAGGGGCATTAAGGAATCCACTCCTGAAATCATTGTTTCACTATATGCTAATTAATTTGGGTGTAAATTTTAAAAAATAAAAAATAAAATAAAAAAAAGAGAGAAGTATATTTGAGAACAGACTCAAGTAAGATCAAAAAACTTAAAAAAAATTTTTAACTAAAATTAAAAAAATAAAAACAAATTTTCCATGTGAAGTGTTAATAAAATCTTAAACAAGAATGTAAAACATCCCAAAAGTGATATGCCGAGATTTTGACACCTATGACTTTGGTATTCTGTGGGGGGTAGAGAAATGCAGGAAACCCAATAATAACTAAGAAATAAGCAGTTTATACAGGTGGATGGTAAGTACAAAAATGACCAAATAATATAAATTTTTAAATATTTAATTAGAATACCAATAAATAGGAAATACACAGTTTGATTTATAACACCTTCACAAATTGAGGAGTTACTTGAGAAGATAAAAAGTTGATTATTTGCCAATTTCTGCTCTTTAGGAAAGTCAGAAAAAAATTTAAGATATTCAACTTCTACTAATTGTCATATAATATGCATGTTACCCTTAATCCACAACAATCCTATGAAGCAGATTTCATTACCTTCATTCTAAGAATAAACTAATGGGCTGAAAAGTTAATTTGTCCAAAGCAGCAAAGCTGTGATGTGAATTGAGATCTGACTCCAAAAACAATTACCCTTTCCATTATACCAACATTTACAGACTTAATAGCAAAACACTTTGTTTAAGCGAAATCTTAAGTAAAACATCATCCAAAATATATCTTAAATGAAAAGTTGACAGAACTTGGTGTACAATGAAAAGTGGACAAAGGGGAAACAATAACTGAGGTTGACTCTAAGACTCAGGGGACTGGAAAAATTAAGATCCCTATAATCAGTAAAAATAAGAAATTTGGTAAGGGCAGATAAGTTTATAGAAGGAAATGATATCTGCTTCAGAATTGTGAGGTTTAGTTTAACATTCAAATAGAAAGTTGAGTTGGAACTCAGGAAACAACCATTTTTAATCTGTACATGAATTATTTGATTTTTGTGCTGCAGTCCATTTTTGCATTACGTATGGTAAAATGGACCAACTAAACAATTCCTTCTTAGTTCAAATTTCATTTATTAAAAAAAATACTTTTAAGTAATCTCTACACCGAACATGGGGGGCTCAAACTCACAACCCCAAGATCAAGAGTTGCATGCTCTATGTAATTGAGTCAGCCAGGTGCACCTACTGATTTTGAATATACAGTAAATCATACAGCACTCATGATTTTTTAGATGAAATTGTAAAGAAATTATTTTTAAAAATATTAGAAATACTAATGGGAATCAAAAGGAAGAAATGTAGCTTCTTTCAAAATAAAGACTAAAAAAGTTAAGAATCCTTTCAATATACCTTTAATTCTGGCTCCAGCAAATTAACGTACATATTATAAACTATTATAGAGGGGCACCTGGGTGGCTCAATCGGTTGAGCATCCGACTTCGGCTCGGGTCATGATCTCATGGTTTGTGATTTTGAGCCCCGCATTGGGCTCTGTGCTGACAGCTCAAAGCCTGGAGCCTGTGTCGAATTCTGTGTCTTCCCCTCTCTCTGCCCCTCCCATGCTCATGCTCTGTCTCTCTCTGTTTCTCAACAATAAATAAACGTTTAAAAAAAAAATTGATTGTTAAAAAATTGAACGTTAAAAAAAAAAAGGATATCATATATCATCTTCCTATTCTAATTTCTTATATGTATCATTAATTTATTATTTATCATTTATTATCAATTAAGAATGGTTCATTTATTATTAATTAAGAATAATATTATACTTAAAAATACTAAAATTCAGGCTTTATAGTAAATCTATTTATCATCAGTATTTCCTCTCAGGAAAAATTTATGAGACAACCTTCAACTTAGAAAAGCCAATTTCAGGGGTAGCTCAGTCAGTTAAGTGTCCAACTCTTGGTTTTGGCTCAGGTCATGATCTCATGGTTTCTAGGTTCAAGCCCTGCATCAAGCTCTGTGCTTACAGCATGGAGCCTGCTTGGGATTTTCTCTCTCCCTCTTTCTCTGCCCTTCCCCTGCTTGCTCTCTCTCTGAAAAATAAGTAAATTAAAAAAAAAAACGAAGAAAAACAATTTGAAACATGTTCGCCATCAATTTCTATCACAATAAGACCCCATCCTCAGAGTAACACCAAGGCCTATTTAAAACTAGTTAAAACCATCAGAAACTGCAGATACATTCATACATATTAGATTTTTTAAAATATCCTATTTTATACGCAATCAAAGAGTTTCAGAGCAATGAAGAATGGTACAGTGGATATCTATTTAAGAAGCTCACAAAGCCTGAGGTGCCTGGATGGTTCAGTCGGTTAAGTATCTGATTTTGGCTCAGGTCCTGATCTCATGGTTGGTGGGTTTGAGCTCTGCATCAGGCTTGGCACTGACAGTGCACAGCCTGCCTGGGATTCTCTGTCCCTCTCTCTCTGCCCCTCCCCTGCACACGCTTGCACACTCTCTCTGTCTCTCTCAAAATAAACAGACTTTAAAAAGCCTAGGTGCTGAAAAATCTACCCAAAGAATAAGCGACAATGAAAGTTTGCATTAGTTGCTTGAAAAATAGATGGGAATAGCTACTGAAGTAGTCAGATAAGATGAAGGTGGCCTGAACTAGGGTAGTTGTAGTAGAGATAGAAGTTACTAATTAATGAAAATATCAAAGAATGCATTTCATAAACTTTGAAGGGAAAAACAAGCTCATTCACCACAGAAGCTAAGAAAGTCTCTGACGCTGGAAGTGCCAGATAATTCAGAGGACAGGGGGTGAAGCAGAGGGGGCTAAAAATGGAAGGAGTCTGTATAAAGAGCAACTGGTACCAGATCCCCAGGATTTGTTCTAAGGAATCATGAAGGCTATTTCTGCTCCTCTGACTTTATCAATGGTTCTTCCAGACTGATTTGTCCCAGACTTATTGTCCACTATTTAACTTCCAAACCACATATCCCAAGTAACATCTCAAGTTCTGAAGTAGGTGATAATCTTAGCTTGGGCAAGTTATTTAAAATTTATGTACCTCAGTTTTGCATATATGTAAAATAGGAACATTGTCTACCTAAGGATTTCATGATATAATTGAAAAAATTAAGAGGAAATGCATATAATTCATGTAAAATATTTAGCAGTGTATCTGTACATAAAAATAACCAAGTACTGGGGTGCCTGGGTGGCCCAGTTGAGCACCCAACTCTTGATTCCAGCTCAGGTCATGATCTCACAGTAGTGAGATTGAGCTCCAGGTCTGGCTCTGCTCTGTCAGCATGGAGCCTCCTTTGGATTTTCTCTCTCCCCTCCTCTCTGCCCCTCCCCCTCTCTCATGTGCATGCACAAGTGAAAGCATGTGCACTCTCTCTCTCTCTAAATAAACATTAAAAAAAATAATGGAGTACTACTATTTTTCAAAGCCATATGATTGCTGGTACCATCTATGCTCAAATGTTCTTCACCTGGCACTCAATATAGATAAGGTGGATTGGGAACGGGAAAGTTATCCACTGAAGGACTACTGGGAGCAAGGAGAGAGGAGAAAATGAACCCATCATTAATAGGGCAACCAGCCAATGGAGTAGTCATACTATCATCAGTCCTCATCCATTTTTTCTCACAAATGAAGAAATACAATATCAATCCTAATTCTTAAAAGAGACTGGAAATGAAAGTCTCTTAAATGTTACTTGCATCTACTGTGTAAACAAAACTCCACCGTGTGAAGTTATTAATCTCTTCTTACAGGATCTATATTTAAAAAAAAAAAAAGGGTGGGCAGAGTCTAAAATGGAATCTTTTTTTCCACTTTTATAAGTAATAAATACACTTGGAAAGACTCAAAAGAGCTTTGTGACTACTTTGGGAAAAGGAAAATGTGAGAAAATTTATATGATTGCAACATTCTTATAAGTCAGGAAGTTTGAAAAAAAAAAAGTAAAAACTAGTCTGAAGCAAGGTGTATGAAAACAGTACAAGAAAAGTTTTCAAGCAGGGAGGGAGAGGCAGAGTCATACTCATTGCTGACAAGAGGCTCACCCTCATGATGCCTCATGTGCAAGTGGTAATAAGAGAGAGGACATCCATTTGAACATCTTTGAATTTTCCGGTAATGGCCTTTTGTTCATTTTGCTGTTGGGTTGCTCATCTCTTTCTAATTTATAAGGGCTCTTTGTAAATGAAGAAATTAACCATTAGACACATAATCTGGCAAACTGTTCCCTCAGTTTGTGGTGTGTGTTTTGGTTTAGTTTCAGGTAGCGTTTTTGGGGGGAAGAAGGGGGTTGCGGTGAGAAAGGGACTTTCTGTCTTTTTTTTTTTTTTTAAACCTTCAGCTTTTTCAGTTTTTATAGAATCAAATGTATCAACCTTATTTTACAGATTCTAGGTGTAATGTCTGGAGAAACCAGTTTTAATATAAAAAAAAAAATCTTGTTTCAGAATCCTGGCATTCCTCTCTTGACTTGGAGTAGGAGATGGTCTCAGTTCCTACCAAGCAAAGAGAGGGGGAAAAAAGAATTTCCTACCTAAAAGGGCTGGGGAGGAAATGAGATGTACTTCCAGCATCTTAATTTAGAACAGTGTATTCATTCTTCTACTAAAATGCTACATAACCATTAGATATTACAAAACTATCATAATGCACAGAATAAGTTTATATGTTTTTTTCAGTGTTTGATTCTCAGAACCTATAACATTCTTTCTATAAGAAAACAAATGTATGACAAAGCAAGGACTCCCTCTATTAAAGTAATACTTTCATAAACATGATGATATTAATGGAGAAACTTTAAAAAATGTTCATAGTATAAAATTTAAGTTACACAAAGTAGAAAAATAATAGCATAATGAATTTCCCAAGTACCCATCACTTGGGTAGCCATCACTTGGCTTCAACATTTATAACATAACTATCATGTTATCAGTATCATCAGAAACTAAATTTTATATCTTTGACTTGTTAATTTTTACAAACACATCCATTTTTTTTTTAGTTTTAAGTAATTTCTATAACCTAAGTGGGGTTCAAGCTCACAATTCTGAAATCAAGAGTCACATGCTCTACCAACTGAGCTAGCCAGGCACCCTGAAACACATCTAAATAAGTGGGTCATAGCCTTCAAATACACCTATAAATAGCACTGTGGGGTTTTTTTTAATGTTTATTTATTTATTTTGAGAGAGCGCGTGCATGTGCACACACACGTGGGAGAGGAGCAGAAAAAGGGGGGAGAGAGAGAATCCTAAGCAGGCTCCCTGCTGTCAGCTCAAACCATGAGATCATGACCTGAGCAGAGAGACCTGAGGTGATCAAGAGTCAGATGCTTAACTGCTTAACTGACTGAGCCACCCAGGTGCCCCTAGCATTGTTTTTGATAGATAAGATGAAAGATTAAAGAAAAACCGTAAAAAAAAACCCACTAAGTTTAGTCTAAAGTAAAGAAGCAAAATGAATACATATTCCAAAGCATAAATTTACCTGGTGTCAGTTAAAGAGAAATAGAAATTTGAGCCTGAATTAAATTTAATGAATAGGTTTCCTTTTTTGATTTGTTAGATTATCACAGCTCAACTATTTCAGAGATTATGAACGATCACCTACTCTTCATCAGTCCTAAGGCAACCTATCTATAACTAAAACTCCAATATTTCCAACACAGTACTGTTTGATAATTTTAACTATCATTTCTCATCCAGAACTATGGCACTTACTTTCTTTGAATCACTCAAATCCTCCCAACATGTTTAGTTTATTGATTTTTCTCATTACTCCACCTTCCTTCAAAGACATAATCACCTGTTTCATTTTCAACCCTAATTCCATTGACTCTCCACAAATCAGCCCTTGGAAAGCTCAGTCCCTGATATAACCCTAACCAGCCATCCTTTCTGTTCCTATTTCCAGGTATTAGAAAACTAGTGGGGAAACAGAAACAAAGCAAAATGTATATACTACAAGTTTTTAAAGCATAACCCCAACTTATCCATTGCTACTTACTACTTTCTATTTATGCCTCAAATTCCAAGACATAATCTCTATGAGATTAGAATTTCTTTAAAATACAATGTGCCTTTCTCATACAATCCTCCCCTCCAAACTTTAAAACCTCTCCTTGCTAATTACTGACAGGTTCAATAGTGATTGCTGATAAGGTCAATTGTTATTGTGCCAAAATGGGAGAATGAGGCCTCAATTGCCATCTGCCTCTCTATCTTAACACAAACTTGTCTCTGTATCTTCCTTGTCCCATTCCTTCCATTACTTCAGAAAATGAGATTGTTGCTCCTTTCCTCTGAAGAGAACTTTACCACCTATTCTGAGGAGTCCATATTATTCTGACTTTTCAGCATCTTTGTCCTCACACCCATCCTTTTTCAGTAAAATCTTTTGTACTCCAATAGCTCCTTGATGCTGTTGCACTTGACAATTGATAACTGACCGCTTTATCAGTTTCTCTCCAAGACTACTATCATGACACTGTCCTATTTCCAGTTCTCAGTCATGTGTCACATTATGCCTATACTGGTTTCTTTTACACGCTCTCACTCTTAATGCTTATTGCCTTTCCCCCACCAAGTTTAATCGTTGTTCTCTGTTTTCGCTATTGTCTACTGGAGAATGGGATGGAAGAGGGAGTGGAGAATTACAGGGAGGAATTAAGCTGGCAATTTGTAGTTTCCCACATATTCTCAATGATAAAAAAAAAAATTGAGAACTATGGCTCACCACTCTCAATGAAGTATTCATTTATTCTCATACTTATGGTAAGTAAACTACCATACTTAGGTCTATGCAATAACTCCCCCATTCAGTTTTTCTCTATAATTTGACCTCTTCCCTGACACTCGCCGCTTCTAGAGGCATGATGAATATTTATATTTTCATGTCCCACTATCAGACATTTCCAACCTGACACAACTAAACTTTGACATCTCCCAGCTGAAAACACTTTATCTTTTGAATGACGCAATCTCTATTACCCAGATTAGAAAAGGTGGGGTCATCTTCATTTCCTTTGTCCAGTTAGCGATCATTTAGGCTCCAACATTGTCTTCATCAAAGAGAAGGGGCAGAGAATTCCCCATCCAAAAGGGCCATCCTCATCAATTCTTCATGTTACACTACACTTCTTGCTACACTACAATCTTACCCCTAGTCTAATCTCAAACAAACAAGACCACTTCCATCATAATATTTTCAGTCGAGTTCCCTATGATTAGCTAAATATAAAGTGTAAGCACCACTTGTGTTTACAGTGAAATCTGACAGCTACTTTTTGTACCCTATTCACTATTTTTCTCTACCTCAGCCTTTCTCAAACCTTCTGGTGTCTAGACTATTACAGTCCTAAAAATTATTGAGGACCCCAAAGAGCTTTGGTCTATGTAGGTTATATCTACCCATACTTACCATACTAGAAATGAAAATTGAGAAAAATTTTAAAAAGAATAAATAAGCACATATTCCATTAACTCTCAGAGCAATGATATTATCACATATCATATAGCCTGGAAAACTCCACTGACACTTGTGAAAGAATGAGAATGAAAAGGCAAATAATAGCTTAGTATTATTATGAAAATAGTTCTGACCTCTAGCACCCCTGGCTCTCTTTGAGAAAACTGCTTTATCAGACCCTGCTTCTCTTAATCTGTCTCCCTATCAATCACGGATTACTGATGAGTAACGTTTGTGTGTAGCCATAGCCTGGAGGCAGACAGGAGGCTTAAAAACCACAGATTTATAAAATAGCCTCCAAATTAATAAGCACGCCTGCTCATTAACAGTCTAACACAACTATCAATTTTATTTCCTGCTAATGCTATTTCCTTCCCTCTGACTCTGCACTTCCAACCAAGGTTTGAATCATGAAAAAGAACAAATCTTTTTCTGCTTCACCAGCTTTGAATACACTATTCCCTCTGGCTGGAAGGCCTTCTATCAACTCATCCTTCAGATCCAGTTCATAGATTACCTCTTTTATAAAGCTTTCCCTGACACAACGCATCCCCAATTACCCTTTTCTAATTCCAAAGCACATTTAGAACTTATCACATTGCACTGTAATTATTTATATGTGTCTCCCCACTAAATGGGAGCTACATGAGGGCAGACTTGCATCTTGCTTGTTTTTGTACTTCCAGTACCTCACACGTAGTAGGAACTCAAATGTTTGATCATTTCATTGAAGCCATGTCTGAAAGAGTCAATTCAAAGCTCGTCTATCTCCAAATATTTCAGATCACAGCACTTGCTCCTTCCTCTGAACTTTGGTAGTTCTGGTATAAGAGATATCTGGTATCTGGTAACTAAGAGAAAAGAAAATCTAAAGAACTGTTATCCCTTCCTACAAAAAGACTAGGGTCTTTGGCCTGTAAATCAAGTCTGACTCTGACATTTAAGGGCTTTCATCAAGTGGTTCTTCACCTTTCAGTCTTACTTTTTATTATTCACCAGTATGAACTTACCATTTCTGTCGGCTAATAAACACACATGCACGCACACACGCGCACGCACACACACAATCCATTCTATTTTCATCCCTTTTGTTTATATCCTTCCCGCTCCCACAATTCCATTTCCTTATTTCAAATTTACTTTTCCTTAAAAGCTTGGTATAAGACCCATCAATTCCATGAAGCTCTCTGGGGCTATGACAGACTAAAGAAAAATTTCCCTTTTTGGAATATCTAACACATTTCAATCTGTTGTTTACAACTGAAAAATTTATATTTATATAAACAGATGTATACATATATAGATGTATTTATAATGTATTGCCTTGCATTGTCCTTTAATAAGTCAATGATGCAACCCCAAATAGCTCCCCAGCTAAAGCAGACACAGTCTTCATCAAACATTTGAGTGCCATTATGTACCAGATACTGCTAAGGTTTCTATCTTATTTCTTTTGCATCAGCCCTTGCTAGTAACAGGAAGATGAAGGCACGTAATATATGCTATTTCCTTTACTTAATTTTTTTCCTAACCGGTCAGAATAATCCAGGTTATTTTTTTCTAGGAAACAGTTTATCAATGGATATACTTATCAATTAGAAAATAAGAGGTGTGCTATAAGATCCTGCATCTCAGCACCCTCAAACTGCAAGCTTGAGTAAGACACTTCAGTTATACACAACACACTGAGTCCCCTCAATATACTTTAACTTTTGAAGGGCCCTTACCTTTCTTGTTCCTTTACCTTGAATATATCTTTTCTTATTTGAGTCATTACAATTTTAATTCCCTTAACCTTGACAAGTTCTGATGCAAGTAGTATGCAATAATGTAATAACAGTCATAATGCCAAACTGTTTAAGCAGAAACAAATAAACAAGGCAAATAAAAATCATGCATAAAATGAAAACAATCTTTGAAAACCAAGAAGTTATGGTAACTGGGCTCAGACCAATGCTTTCCCTTAAATGGAATTTGTCTAACGGGCCACATCTTCCCTATCACCATTTCCTTAAGTATCTACACCCAAATGGAGCAAGTATTAGTTGGAAAATCGGCTAAACATAACCATCAAAACTTCTTCCCTGCTATCATGGATTGATGGTAAGTAACTTCTAAAGATCATTTTCCCCAGTTCTTCACTCTTGCATATGTGACAGTCAGTAAGAAGGAAACACAGAAAAATACAGTTAAAAAAATAATCCTAGGGTTTAGGGTGCTCTAAGTCCTTGTTTTTAAGAACATCAACTGAATGTTGAACTCGTATTTAAACACTAGAGAGACCTGAGGTTGCCGGCAATTCTTTTACAAAATACATATAAGAATATTCTTTGGACAAGAGTCCCAGAATGAATTTCATGGGAGAACGAGGAAAGAAAAGAGGAAACCGTCAGCTGACATGCAGCAGCTCCTTCACCCCGTTTTCCCCCTCCCCAAAAGCTGTAGGAAATAGCTGCAGAAATGTACCTTCCAGGCCAGAAGCAAAACATTGAGGATGGCCAGCAAAGGGCAGGGTCCATTCTCATTCTGAGTGATGATGGGTGTGTTCTCTTCCTTCCACTGGATCCACTTGATGTGATAGACAGATTGTCCCGGGAAGCGTTCCTTGGAGGCCGCCAGTACCTGAGCTTCCTCCCCCTCCTCCTCCTCTTCTCGGCAAAGAGGCACAGCCCGGGGCAACGCCGCCGCGCCCTCGCCCTCCTCCTCCTCCCCGGGGACCCGGTTCTCTGCTCCCTCCTCACTATTAAACTCAGAGCTACTGGGGAAAGAATGCAGGTTGGAGAACGACTCCAGGGAGTCCAGGCTTGGCGATTCCCCAGGAGGGCTCGGGTCGCTGCAACTGCTACTGAGGCCGCCGGCGCTGCTAGGCTCCTCGGAGCCGGCGGCCGCCAACTCTGCCCGGCAGGTGCCGGCGGAATCCGCGCGGCAGCCGGTGTCTCCGGCCGGACCCGATCCATGGTCCGCTCCGGCCTCCGCGGTCTCCGGCGAGGCGGTCACCTTGTGTTGCCCTCTCAGAGGCGCCTTCTGGGCAGCAATGTTCTCCAAATCGCTCTCCTTCAAGTCCAAGCCCGGAAAGGAGCTGCAGGGTCTGGGAACCTGAGGAGAGCCGGCGGGAGAAACGGAGTCCAAGAGGCTCCTCCCGGCGGCCGCCGCCCCCTGCCCATTCCCGCCTCTGCTCTCCGCCGCCCATACTCCAGGACCATCTCCGGCGGCGAGCCTGGTCTCCGGCGGCCCTTCCTGCGGAGAACCTGTCCCTGGCGTTGGCCCGATGGCCACCCCGTGTTCTAGTGGCTGCAGGCTCTCGGGGCCGCTCTCCATGCCCAGCCGCCAGCCCCTCGCTCTAAGGAGACCGCGGCGGGTTCTCTTCAGCCAGCGCCTCGGACGCCATGACAGCGGCACTGGCAGCTACAGCGCCCTTGCGCGGCCTCGGCCAGGCACGTCACGGGGAGGGCACCGGGAGCGCGCGCGCGCGCCGCCGCGCTATCCGCCTGCTTGGGGAGTGACTGAGCGCCGCCGAGGGAGGGCGACCCCTACCCGGACCCGCCCCTCCTACGCGCCCGCCTGCTGGAGCTAGCTCCCGGAAGGCGGGGCGTGGCGGGCGTGGCTAGGAGGGTGTGGCCAGAAGGAAAACATCCTCTCACTATGTAGCCGGAAGTTGAACTCTAGGGCAGCCCAACCGCGCGCGGCTTCTTTAAAGGAGAGGCGGGCAGAGACTGTTTCGGTTGTGACCCTTAAGAGCTGGGGTGTGTGTGGCCCAGCCTAGGGCTCAGGATGATGAGTTGCTTGTGGTTGTGTTATTTGGAAAAGAGCTCGTTCCCGAAGAGCTGAGGAGATTTGTTTCCTCCGCTTGTAAGATGGAAAATTGAAGGAATTTCTTACGAGATGCGGATTTTTAAAGGCTGTGCATCTACTCGAGGTGTTTGGATTACTACACCGCATAAATCCCAGTCTCCCAGGGTTTTGGCTGAGAAACACCGGGCTCCTCACCAGCTACTGGTGAAAACGTTCGCCCTACTTGAGGCGTCAGTGCGGTTGTGGATACTGGCCTGCACAGAAAAAAAAAAGTGGGTAATTTTGGGCCAATGATAATAAATTAGCTTCTGCCTGAATTAGCCAAGTCTTTGCGGTTTTGTCAACTTGGCCTCACTTTGATGGAGTGGGAAGTGCCTGTTCCTGAAAGAGTTTTCTAGTTGCAATTGATTCGTCTTAAGGCCGTGCAATTTTCAGAGAGGACAGAGTAGGCTGCAAATTTTGTTGGTGACAAAATGGGATTTGGGTCCTATTCTGACCTGTTCCCCACAAGGACGCCCCTCTCTCCCCTCCTCCCGTTTTTGTTTGTTTGTTTTTTGTTTTCTGGGTTTTTTTTTGTTTTTTGTCTTTCAACATTTTTTTTTTAATTTTTTTTTCAACGTTTATTTTATTTTTGGGACAGAGAGAGACAGAGCCTGAACGGGGGAGGGGCAGAGAGACAGGGAGACACAGAATCGGAAACAGGCTCCAGGCTCCGAGCCATCAGCCCAGAGCCGGACGCGGGGCTCGAACTCACGGACCGCGAGATCGTGACCTGGCTGAAGTCGGGCGCTTAACCGACTGCGCCACCCAGGCGCCCCAGTCTTTCAACATTTTTTTAAGCTCCGGGGATACAAAAGATGACAGGGCAGGTCATCTTTCGTGGTTAGCCATAGAAATAACTGACATCTAATGGAACGGTATCTTTCTGTATCTCTTTTCATTCGAGAAGGTAGACAAAATTACAAATTGGTATTTCATTCACTCATTTAACACCCCTCAAGTCCAAGTACATTCTGGAAACTGTGGCACTGGCGAATAAGAGAAAGGGCTCATATCTTCTTTGGGCTTACTATCTAGTAGTTTCTTGTTTTGTTTTTTCTTATTCCTACGTTTTTATTTATTTTCACATTTTTTTTTAAATTTTTTAATTTATATTTTGAGAGACTGAGCAAGCAGAGGAAGGGCGGGGGGGGGGGGGAGGGGTAGAGAGAGAATCGCAAGCAGATTCCACACTGCCAACACAGAGCCCAATGCGAGGTTCCAACTCATAAACTGTGAGATCATGACCTGAGCCGAAAACCAAGAGTCAGATGCTTAAGGGACTGAGCCACCCAGGGTTAAGACACATACTGCTGAAGGCACCTGGGTGGCTCAGTCTGTAGAACATGATCTCAGGGTCGTAATTCGAGCCACACTTTGGATGTAGAGTTTACAAGGTATATGCTGCTGCATCAAGCTTTTTACAGTATTTAAGGCCATTAAGTGTAAATGAGAATATAAGAGATTTCAGGAAATTCAGAATTTAGTATGCTGCCTTGATTATAAATAGATGTCTAAAGGTGTATTATATGGCTGCCTGGCTGGCTCAGTCCATAGAGCATGCAGCTCTTAATCTCAGGGTCGTGAGTTCAAGCCTCACATTGGGTGTGGAGCCACTTAAAAAAATAATACGCTAAAATAAATAAATGAAGGTGTAGTGTATGAGTAAATTGAATGACTGGATCATTTACAGGCCAGAAACCACAGAGCCAAAAAGTATGGAACACATGTCTCACCTAATAGTCTTTCACCAGTTTTTTTTTAAGACTCTGCTTAGATAGGCCTGAACTTGCTCTGGTAGTTTTCATTGGTATATGTTTCAAATGCTCACATGCATAATTTAATAATTTATTTATAATAGAAACAGAACCAATTTTTCTTTTCTGTATGTTGTCAGCAACTACATAATGAACAGTGGTAAAAAATGTATGCTTGTATGTAATTATTTAAGTTTGTAAAGATGTGCATAGTTATTTTTCTAAGGGAGGTGGGGAGTGGCATCTAGGGAGAAATGTCAGAAGACAATAAGCTGAAAAATGTCTCACTCATTTTTGCTTATATGTATCTTTGGTTTAAGTTCTTGTTTTTCTCAGAATTAACAATTACCTCATCATTTTGTTTATTTGCTTACCTCTTCACCTACTAGTAGCTCAGCCACAGACTTACCCGTACAGTCACACATATCAGGTTTCCTCCCAGATCCATTTTAATCTTGGGTATATCCCTCCTGAAACACTTCTCTTACTCTGATCTAAACTTACTGTTCTGTAGGACTGCTCCACGTGTCATCCTGGGATTTCTCTTCACTATTGTCTTACGAGTTCCCTCCTCCTCATTTCCATGTTGATTCCTTCCTTCAATCTCCTTCTTCCTCTTTCTTGGACCTGGGGGAACATACTCTTTTTTAGCTTCCTGAGAATGAGTGCATAGGAAGCACATTTTGAGGGACTGTCTATGTCTGAAAAAGAGATAGAACTCTACTCTACCTTTACCTTTATAGTTTGGCTAGACATAAAATTAAAGGAAATACTTCTTCCTTTTGAAGTCATTGATTATTGTCTTTCAGCTTCCAAATGATTATAGAGTAGTCTGATGTTCCAGAACCTTTGTGTATTACCTATTTCTTCTCTCTGAAGTGTATGTGATTGTCTCTTTCTTCTTGGTGTTCTGACATTTCAGTATTTGATGTTGTTTTGTTTTGTTTTGTTTTGTTTTGTTTTTGTTTTTAGTAGGCTTAATGCCCAATGCAGGGCCTGAACTCAGGACCCTGAGATCAAGACCCTGAGTTGGAGAACTGTGCTGAGATCAAGAGTCAGATGCTTAATCAACTAAGCCACCCAGGTGCCCCAATATTTGATAGTTTTGAATGGGTCTTGCTTTATTTATTGGGATGCATACTTGATGATCACACAGTGAATGTAGAAACTTATATTCTTCAGTTCTGGAAATTTTTCATTTCTTTTATAATTCTTATTTATTCTTTAATTTTATCTATTTGTTCTATTTTCTTTTTTTTTTAATTTTTTTTTTCAACATTTATTTATTTTTGGGACAGAGAGAGACAGAGCATGAACGGGGGAGGGGCAGAGAGACAGGGAGACACAGAATCAGAAACAGGCTCCAGGCTCTGAGCCATCAGCCCAGAGCCTGACGCGGGGCTCGAACTCACGGACCGCGAGATCGTGACCTGGCTGAAGTCGGACGCTTAACCAACTGCACCACCCAGGCGCCCCTATTTGTTCTATTTTCTAAGAGATTTTCTCAATTTTATCTTTCAATTCTTTTTTTTTAAATGTTTATTTATTTTGAGAGAAAGAGACAGTGCACACCCACATGCACACATGTATGCAAGACAGGGGAAGGGGCGGGGGGGGGGTGGGTAGAGAGAGAATCTCAAGTAGGTTCTGCGCTGTCAATGCATAGCTCAATGCAGGGCTCGATCCCATCAAGTGGGAGATCATGACCTGAGCCAAAACCCAGAATTGGGTGCCCAACCGACAGAGCCTCCCAGACACCCATTCAATTATTTTTAATGCATTACTCACTGGTGCTGTTGTATATTTAACTTCCAAGAATTCTTTGTAGTTCCTTTTTATTGCTTAGAAACATCCTGATCATTCATCTCTTAGAATATTGATTACAGTTTTTTTTGTATCCTTTATATTTTTGAAAGGATATCTGAACAATATGCTATAAAAAATATACTTAGTATGGAGTTATTGACAGTTCCAGAGAGAGTGAGATATGGGCGATACAAGTGTAAAACATTGGTTTTACTCTTTGGAAGGGCAAAATCTGTTTTGGGAAATAAGATATATTCACATGAAATACTGAGAATATAAGACAGTTAATAATTCATACTAAATGAGTGGTACAAGCAATAACATAAAAATTCAGATGAGGAAAATCTTTTCGTATGAGATAATTGAGGAATTAAGCTATATTAGCCTAATTGAAATCATAGGCTGATTGTTACCTCAAGCTTGAGAAATCCAAAAACTATATCTCTAACTCTCAAAATTATTATTCTTTAAAATTTTTTTTAAATTGAATCATAGCTAGCTACCATAACAGCAAAGTTGGTACTATCTTTGACTTTTCCCCAGATTTATTTGCTATTACCTCATCTGTCAAGTCTTACTGATATTATACACTCCTTTTCTATTTCATTTATCTGTAGCCACCCCCTTGCTAAGTCTTTATCACCTTACTGCTAGTGTGTATCATCATTCTAATTATTCCTCAGCCTATGGGTTTTTTCCCCCCTAAATCCTCATATTCCATAGAAATAAGTCAATAAACAATATCTACAACTTTTTAATGAAGATATAAGAGTGTAATCATGTTACTCAGAAAGAAATTTGGGGATAAGGAGCTAAAGAATACCTAGGAGTATGGAACTGCTTCTAAAGAACAGGACTCAAAAGTGTGGAGGGATAGAGCAGAGAGAATTGCTTTGTTTTTATATAAATTATTTGACTTTTAAGCCTAGTCCGTCTTGCTTTTATTTTGTTGATGGTGCTACTAAAAATAATTTGAAGGTTCTTTATTGTTAGCTGAACCAAAATTGGGTCAGAGCAGACTGCACAGGCTTGGCATATATACCTTTATTTCTTTTCTCTTAGCTTTCTACTCAAGATATGGTGGTGAAATTTTGAGTTAAAATCAAGGGTTTCCATGTAACTGAAATTGCGCTGGCTCTGGCCCTCATCTGCTTATGCAGAAATTCCAGCCTCCTGCAAAGTACATCCCCTATTTAATTATTTCTGAGAGCCCCCATGAGGAGTCCCACACCTGTTCAGAAACAAATCCAATCCTATGATATTCTACCAGGTGCTGCTTCTACTCCATGCTGCTTTACCAGATGCTAGTCTGTCCTGGTGGTATTAAAGATGTATGACGGTGAATGGAGGAAAATGACCTTGTTTTCCCTTTATTTTACCTCTACTCTGCTAAGTATTGTTGAAACATTTCTTTTTTAAATTTTACTTATGTAATTTTTTTTTTAAATTTTTTAATGTTTGTTTACTTTTGAGAGAGACACACACAGAGCGTGAGTGGGGGGCGGGGAGAGCAGAGAGAGAGAGGAAGACACAGAAACCCAAGTAGGCTCCAGGCTCTGAGACAGCTCAGGCTCCACATAGAGCCTGACATGGGCTTCAACTCATGAACCATGAGATCATGACCTGAGCTGAAGTCAGATGCTTAACCAACTGAGCCATCCGGGTGCCCCACCTATGTAGTTATTTTTAAGAGTGGGACCTAAATTTGGGTACAAATAGAGTCTATCAGGAATGAATTCAAGGAATATATTCCATCACCTTCAACTCAAAATCCCTACTCTTCTGGTCTTAGGACAATGGTTAAGGTTTTGTTATTGCCTCACATATATAATGCCTTAGGACCTAGCTCTTCAAACACACTCCTACCAGTTTGCTAGATATCTCTCAACTTTAATACAGTTATTCTCCAAGTGTAGTTTTTGGATTAGTAGTATTAACATCACCTGGGAACTTGTTAAAAATGAAAATTCTTGGGGCACCTTTGCTGGCTCAGTTGGTGAAGCATGTGACTCTTGATCTTAGAGTCATGAGTTTGAGCCCCACATTGGGCGTAGAGCTTACTTAAAAAAGAAAAGAAAGTTATCTAGTCCTACCCCAGATCTATAGAGGCAGAAACTCTGTGTGTAAAGTCCAGTGACACAAAGGACTGTGTTTTAACAAGACTTCTAGATGATTCTGATTCACAATGAAGTTTGAGAATTGCTATTCTAGCACTAAGGGAAGCATCTCTTCCCCACCTTTATAGCAAATAAATAAACCTTAGTGCAATCCCTATCAAAATAACACCAGCATTGTTTACAGAGCTAGAAAAAACAATCGTAAAATTTGTATGGAACCAGAAAAGACCCCAAATAGACAAAGCAATCCTGAAAAAGAAAACCAAAGACATTACAATTCCAGACTTCAAGCTGTATTACAAAGCTGTAATCATCAAGACAGTATGGTACTGGCACAAAAACAGCACATAGATCAAAGGAACAGAATAGAGAACACCGAAATGAACCCACAAACATATGACCAACTAATCTTTGACAAAGCAGGAAAGAATATTCAATGGAAAAAAGAGAGTCTCTTCAGCAAATGGTGTTGGGAAAATGGGACAGCGACATACAGAAAAATGAACCTGGACCATTTTCTTACACTATGCAGAAAAATAAAATCAATATGGATGAAAGACCTCAATGTAAGACAGGAAGCCATCAAAATCCTTGAGAAAGCAGGCAAAAACCTCTTTCACCTTGGCCACAGCAACTTTTTACTCAACATGTATCCCGAGGCAAGGAAAACAAAAGCAAAAAGGAACTATTGAGACATCATCAAGATAAAAAACTTCTGCATGGCAAAGGAAACTATCAGCAAAACTAAAAGGCAACTGACAGAATCAGAGAAGATATTTGCAAATGACATATCAGAGAAAGGGTTAGTATTCAAAATTTGTAAAGAACTTATCAAAATCAACACCCAAAAAACAAATAATCCAGTGAATAATTGGGCAAAAGAGATGAATGGACACTTTTCCAAAGAAGACATTCCAAAACTGCTCAACATCACTCATCATCAGGGAAATGCAAATGAAAACCACAGTGAGATAGCACCTCACACCTGTCAGAATGGCTAACATTAACAACTCAGGCAACAACAGATGTTGATGAGGATGTGGAGAAAGAGGATCTCTTTTGCACTGCTGGTGGGAATGCAAACTGGTGCAGCCAGTTTGGAAAACAGTATGGAGGTTCCTCAAAAAGTTAAAAATAGAACTACCCTATGACCCAGCAATTACACTACTAGGTATTTATCCAAGGGATACAGGTGTGCTGTTTCGAAGGGGCACATGCACCCCAATGTTTAGAACAGCATTATTGACAATAGCCAAAGTATGGAAAGAGCCCAAAAGTCCACCGACTGACAAATGGATATATATACACACATATATATATATATATATGTGTATATATATATGTATACATATACATGTATGTATATGTATACATATATATACATATATATAATATTATATTCCATTAATATATTAATATTCCATACACATACGCACACACACACACAGTAGAATATTACTCTGTAATCAAAAAGAATGAAATCTTGCCATTTGCAACAACGTGGATGGAACTAGAGTGTATTATGCTAAGCAAAATAAGCCAGTCAGAGAAAGGCAAATATATGATTTCACTCATATGTGGAATTTAAAAAACAAAACAGATGACCATAAGGAAAAGGAAGCAAAAAAGATAAAAACAGAGAGGGAGGCAAACCATAAGAGACTCTTAAATACAGAGAACAAACTGAGGGTTGCTGGCAGGGTGTTGGGTGGGGGATAGGCTAAATGGGCATTATAGAGGGCACTTGTTGGGGTGAGCACTGCATGCTATATGTAAGTGATGAATCAGTAAATTCTATTCCTGAAGTCATTATTACGCTGTATGTTAACTAACTGGGATTTAAATTTTAAAAAATTAAAAAGTAAAAGTTACTGTAGTATAAAAAAATAAATAAACCTTAGCAAAAGTAAAAGGCTTCTAAATTCATCTTCTATAGCCAATTTTTAATTACTTTCCTAGAACTCCACAATGCTCCAAAGTTATTCTTTTGGCCATTTTTTCTATATATTCTCCTTTGAGGAGTGTGTGTGTGTGTGTATACCTTCAAAGTCATGTCGAAACCATATTTTGTTATCCTGATCTCAAAATGCTTCTTTGTTCTTGTCTTTCCCACATTTCTCCACCTTCATATCAGTCTCTGTTACTTAGGGTTAAAACACTCAAGTACTTCCATTTAGTTTCCTCATAGTCAACAAGTCCCCTTTTTAAATTTAAAATGTTTAATATAAGTAAATATTGTGCTTTTCTAGTTAAAAAGATTAGCAAACACGTATGAGCAAATAAAGAAAGGAAAAGCCACCTTTCAGCATGCTGTGTGGAATGAAGTATTAGAGAGAACACTAGTGATACTTCACTGCATGTATATCCTCCTCAAACCTTTCTAGGCGTCTGAACACATACATATTTTTGTGAACAAAAATTGGACCATTCTGTGGGGTGCCTGGGTGGCTCAGTCAGTTAAGTGTTTGACTCTTGATTTCGGCTTAGGTCACGATCTCATGATTTGTAAGATCAAGCCCAGCATTGGGCTCTGCACTGATATCAATATATTGTGAACTGTTATCAATATATTTTGAACACTTGGAGTGCCTGGCTCGGTCAAATGGTAGAGCATATAACTCTTGATCTTGGGGTTGAGAGTTCAAGCTCCACGCTGGGTGTAGAGATTACTTTAAAAAATAAAATCTTTAAAGATACCTATCTTGTGAACATCTTTAGGTATTAATTTACATTCATCTACAACATTTCTAATGAATCAATAATATTCTGTTATATGGCTGAACCAATCCCTGCTTTTCAGACATTTAGATTGTTTAACTATTTTATGAACTTCACTGTAATCAATGTCCTTGTAACTGAATATTCCTTTTTTTAAAATTTTTAAAAAATTTTACTTACTTAGAGAGAGAGAAAGACCAGGGGAGGGGCAGTGAGAGAGGGAGAGAGAGAATCCCAAGAAGGCTCTCTGCTGCCAGCACAGAGCCTAACGCAAGACTCGAACTCAAGAACTGTGAGATCATGACCTGAGCTGAAATCAAGAGTCAGACACTTAACCAACTGAGCCACCCAGACGCCCCATCTGTATTCCTTTAATAGATTTCCACATGTTCAAGTCAAATCAGGATCTGACTTTTACTTCAGTATTTTATCCACTCCTTGCTTTCCATTCTGGCTGGTGCTGTCCTAGGTCAGTGAGCGTGTTGGAGTAAACCTGCTAATTGATTTCGCTACAGTTTATTTTCCTTCAAGTATATTGTGTATATTGCTAGATTAAACAGTGATTTTATTATTTCCATCTACCACTGAAAACCTTTAAAGGCACTCACTTCCTTAACCACTAAATATCATGAGTTGCTCTAGCATTCAAAGCTTTTCTTAATCTATCCTCATTCTATGTAACTAGCCTTATCAATTACTAAAATGTAATAACCCTTTTTCTATACCATTTGAACTAATTATACCTATGCAAATGATTTGCTCATTTTGCTTCCTTAATTTAAAATATCTACTCTCTTTTTCTCTTAATTCCACATTAGCTTTCAAAGTCTACTCAGATTATGTCCAACTTTCTACCTCAAAATCCCCTGTTTTCAATACACCATTTAAAATACCATTATTGATAAGAAAAAAAAAAGATTACCCTGCACGTTTGCAAAGACATCTAGTCTCTAATTAATTTGATATGTTTGGCCCAATGTAATAATGAGCAACATATAATATTGTGAATCTGAATAATTTTGGAGCTTAATGCATCCTCAGACATAATTTTTTTTTTTTTTTCAAATGAGGAAACTGGGGCTGAAAGAAGTCCTGTGACTTACCCAAGGTCAGACAGTTCCATTATTACCACAGGTTGGTACTAGAACAGAGTCCCTGAACTTTCAGTCCAGTGTTACTCTGTTACAATGTAGCACACACATTACAACAGAGGCCTTGGGAAAGAAAGATTGATTTCAAAATATAAAAATGTCTTGACTTGAAAAATTGTTAAAGATGAGCTGTTTAGCTAGTTAGCATTAGATTAAAATATGATCCATTTAACTAAGCAAAATTGTATTAGTAATTGTGATGACTCCTCAGCATTTGAATTGTTTATTATAAGTTAGCTTTGTTTTTTTTTAATTTTTAAATGTTTTTAATTTTATTTTTGAGAGAGAGAGAGAGAGAGAGAGACAGAGCATGAGTGGGGGAAGGGCAGAGAGAGAGACACAGAATCTGAAGCAGGCTCCAGGCTCTGAGCTGTGAGCACAGAGCCCGATGCAGGGCTTGAACTCATGGATGGTGAGATCATGACCTTAGTCAAAGTTGGACGCTCAATTGACTGAGCCACCCAGGCCCCCCAAGATAGCTTTAAAAGAAACTAATTATATTTTAAACAATTTGGCCCCACATAAATGATTTGTTTGTTCATATAAAGTGTTCAATGCAAAGTGTTTAGTCTTATACCTGAAAATAAATGCTGACCAATATAGTGTTTATAATGGGTATGTCTTGTTATCTAGATTTCTAGTGCAAGTGTTTAAGTTTGGATAGACTTAAGAGAGATATGTGTTGGTATAAGAAATTAAAGCAATAATAGAGCAATTTTTAAAAAATACAATTATTGAATTTTCTTATGTCTAATATTCACTTTCTTAATATTTAAAAAATTTCTAGATTCAGAATTAAATATTTTGTGAACAATTTGATGCTCTTTTCTTCAATAGCTATTGTTAAATCAATGGTGTATCTTACAATTGAGGGTATCTTAGAATCAAGGAAATATATCATCTTTTCTGTTTTTTGTATGTTGACATTGACTTACCAAGACAACCTGGTCTTTTACATTCACTCTATCCCTCATGTTTATTTAGGATGGTGATTGTCAAACTTCAGTGTGATTAATGCTCACGAGGAGCCTGTTAAAATGCATGTTTCTGGGCTCCGAGCCCAAGAACTCAGATTCTCTCATTCAGAATTGGAGAAAAGCCCAGGAATCTGCAGTTTTGACATGTATCCTAAGTGATTCTGATCCAGGTATTTCACTGGCCATACATTGAGAAACACTCATCTAGAACAATATCAGGTAATAACCACGTGTGCTATTGAGAAGTAAAGTATAGTTGGTAATTGTTAATATGCATATAGTAAGAATTATGACTCATTTGGCTTCTAATTACAATAATGAACCTCTGTAATTATGTGTTGAGTATCTACGGTGTGGTGCTTTGGGGCACCGAAGGGAATATCAAGCATGGTCACACAGAAGCAGCCTAAATAGTAGGAATTGTGATGAATGGGAACCGCAAGACCTGGGACCAAAAGCTGGTCCTGCATTGACTAATTTTACAAGCTTCGGTAAATCAATTTACTTCTCTCAACACGAGATTTCACCTTTTGTAAAAGAAAAAAAGGCGGGGGGAAAAGCGTGAATGTTATTGCTATGTTGCTTTGCAAATGACATGGGAACATATAGGAAAGCTCTTCTAATATAGTATTATTATTGTCATTGCCCTGAATTGGTTACAATCTTGTTAAGAAGACAAGACATAAGCATCTACAAGTGAAATAAAAGTATGACACTTGAGGCTGTATATAAAGCCTACTTATGAAGTGCTTCCCAGAACAATAAGAATTAAATAACCGTATCAATATAAAATGAATCAGATTAGGTATTTGTTATAGTTCCCTTACAAGACAGGA
The DNA here is from genome assembly GCF_027475565.1 of Acinonyx jubatus. Classification (NCBI taxonomy): domain Eukaryota; kingdom Metazoa; phylum Chordata; class Mammalia; order Carnivora; family Felidae; genus Acinonyx; species Acinonyx jubatus. Next base: position 45,098,702 of record NC_069386.1, read on the forward strand.
TTCATTCCAGGTCTAAAAGAAGCAAAAGTGAGACTTAGAAATCTAATCACAATCTGAATAAATGTAAAAAGGTTGTGGCCTAATCAATTATATTATTCCTGAAAAAAATAATAAGAGAAAGAGAGATATTGGTCTACGTAGGGTCTAAAGAAAATCCCAAAATATAAGGGTTTGTCATAGTGCTTCCATAACCATCTAGGGTGGAGGTCACCTGAGCAGGTGGATGGCCTGGTTCCTGTCTAGTCCCTTGTCAGATTCTAATGTGGCATAGTAAGTTGGACAGTTGGATAAACAAGACAGTAAAATCATTTAATTAATTTCTTTTGCAATGATGCCTTGCTTACTAAGCTGCTTTTAATTATGATTTAGCCACTCAGGTGTTAAAAGATAAAAAAGGGAATGCAGTGACTTGCTAACACGACTATGTAACTTGTAGAAAAATAAGGTGATGTTTCGGTCAAAACATGTCTCTTGAGAGTTTAACTCCTATGAATTAATCCTTGTCAGCTGATCAACTCAGGTTGCACTATGAAAAGTCAAGCTTCTGGATCTTCCAAACAGAGTAGTAGATCCTGGACCATGGCAGTGATAATATAAATGGATTCACCTAGTAATTTAAAAAACTGGACTGTAAGATTTAGAGGCAGACAAATGCAGGCTAGAAGCCCGGTCCGCCTCTGTGTTCTCATTTGTGAAATGAGATATGTCTACTTCATAGCATCATTGTGAAGACTAAAGGGGATCGTGTATGCAAAGTGCCTATGGTGCACTATGGCACTATGGCAGGAATATTGTCTTGGTAGTGTGCAAATCTCCAAATCAGGAGCAGAACAAATATTTCTTGAATGAATGATCAGTAATTACCATTAGCACCCTGTAAGGTTTTTCTGGGTGCTCTCCGCTTTGCCTCAAAGCCTTTCTATCTCTGTCCTCTGTAATATCAGAATAATAATAATGAGAGTTTCCCTAAAGTAACAAAGGATTAACTGGAGATGAGTGATATAAATGATAAGTGTTTTGTTCTAAAATGTGATTGAGATTTGTGGGGCCCTTGGGATCTAGGAAAACACTTCAGGACTATTTGGAACTTGGTCTAGTTCTCAACAGAGGTCACAAACTAAAATTCTGACAGGAATAACACAGGCTGGGGTGACATTAGACCAGCCCATCCAAGGAGGGCAGCCTCTACCCAGTTTCAGCCAACTGAGGTTTTGCAAGAACTTAAGTCTGCTTAACCTCTCAGTTTTCACAGAAAATCCGGTATCTACGTTTTAACACAAAAGCTCCTAATTGTTGAATATTGATGTATAATTACGAAAAATGTTTTTTATTGTTATTTTATTAATTTTTATTAAAAAATTTTTTTAGAGAGAGAGAGAACACACGTGAGCAGGGGAGAGGGGTAGAGGGAAAGAGAGAGAGAATTTTTTTTTTTAAGTTTATTTTATTTATTTTGAGAGAGAGCATGAGCAAGGTAGGGGCAGAGGGAGATAGAGAGAATCCCAAGCAAGCTGGGCTCTGTCAGTGCAGAGCCAAACACGGGGCTCAAGCACGAGATCATGACCTGAGGCGAAACCAAGAGCTGGACACTTTACTGTCTAAGTCACCCTGGCACCCCTAAGAAAAAACTTTTAACTACAAGTCAAACCAAACATGCCTCTGAGTCTAATTTGGTTTATGAACTACCAGGTTGTGACCAGAGCTTTAAAGGCTAAGTGTTAGGAAAACCCCAGGCAACAATTAGATAAACTGAGGCATATTTAAAATTTTTAAAGACTATTTGAACAAAAATCAATACAAATCAGGCAACAGATAATAATAATCTAGCAGATAGATGAGGGCTCAGAGGAACTCCATAAAATGAAAGACTTTTAGGGGCAAAAGGGAGTGGGAATAGGGAAAGTTCTACTAGGCAAAAAAGTGGGTTGGTTATTGCAAAATTAATTCCCTTAGGAGATGGTAGGAGCCTATCTGGCAGACTACCTAACTAGTGCTGATCAGGCATTTTCTGACTGTCTGGTTTAAGATTCCATTTCTGAGTAGCAACTGTAATTAAGTTTCAGGTTGGTGATGTGGGGCTTAGCATAAATGGCTCCATTTTGAGCCTGTTGTTTTGTTTTTTAACACACTGTATAAAAGGGAGATAAAGGGAACAAAAAACATAGGGAGGGGATAGTTTATGATGCTTTTCTTTTAAGAAAAGAACTAGGGAAGATATTAAATAAACAAATACAATACAGTTTAATAAAGCTATGTTAGAAATAAATGGTATATATTAAATTTTGTCTAATGACAAAGTTAGGGGAGATTTAACAGAAAAGAAGCCTGAGCCATATCTTTAGAATAATATCTATTTCTTTATGTTTGAAAGGAAATTGACATTTATCACATGTCTTCTAGTTGCATGCTCTACCAACTTGGGGCGCCTGTGTGGCCCAGTCAGTTGACCATCCAAGTTCAGCTCAGGTCATGATCTCAGGGTTTGTGAGTTTGAGCCCCACATCAAGCTTGCTGCTGTCAGTGCAGAGCCTGCTTTAGATTCTCTGTCTCCCTTTCTCTCTGCCCCTCCCACACTCGTGCTCACTCACTTTCTCTCTCTCAAAAACAAATAAATATTAAAAGAAATAAATGCTTCAAGTTTTAAAAGCTATTTATTTATTCATTTATTTATTGTTTTAGAGAGAGAATATGCATGAGCAGGGGGGAGGGGCAGAAGGGGAGGGAGAGAGAGAGTGAGAGAGAGAGAGGGAGAGAGAGAATCTTAAGCAGGCTCCATGCTCAGCTTGGAGCCTGATGTGGGGCTCGATCCCATAACCCTGAGATATGACCTGAGCTGAAATCAAGAGTTGGACGCTCAACCAACTGAGCCATCCAGGTGCCCCTAAATGCCTTAAGTTTTAAATATCATTTTTCAATGTTCTCTTTCCCCAAAAGTGGATTTTCTAAGTCCTTTTCTTCTCTGATTCTTACACAGAAAGCAAAATCCTAGCAAAAAAAGTGTCTTGGATATTTTGAGCCTAGTTTTATAGAATATATAGGATAAATGGGAGAGGCATTCCTCATGGAGGGAATAAAATGTGCAAAGATGTCAAAGAGGGAAGTGACACTTGTGTTTGGGAAGACAATTGCAGGTGAACAGCAGCATATTGTAGTGATTAAGCACAAACTTTGGAGGCAGATTTAACTTTGGACATTGGCTCTGCTACAGAATAATCTTGATACCCAATGCAGGGCTTGAACTTACAACCCCAAGATCAAGAGTTACATTCTCTACCAAGTGAGCCAGCCAGGTGCCCCATTTTTTTTTCTAGATGGCAATTTATTTAAGTTCTTTAAGCTTTCATTTCCTTACTAACTGCCAGCAGTTACTGTTATTCTGGTTTTTGTCCTTGCAGCTTTTAGAAGATAAAGTAAGAAAAGAGAGCCATGGAAGATGAATCTGGCAAGGAAGGCAAAGACCAGATCATGAAGGCCTTGCATTTTATCCTGGAAATAAAAGGATATATATATGTATATTTTTTAAAAGATCACTCTTGTAACAACGGGGGCAAAAGGACAATGAGCGGGTAATGTGAGACAGAGAGACCAGAACTTGGGCTGTGGCCATAGAGGTGAGTGGGGGTGGTTGACAGGATGGAGATTAAACATGTGACCCTACTGGAATGGGAGAAGAGTTAGGTGATTGCTTGCACGGGGTTGTCACTAACCAAGACAAAAAAGTTAGGAGGAAAACGTGGTTTGAGTAGGTTGGTATAGGGGTTTGTTCGTTTTGGGACATGTTATATTTGGTGTACTGGGAGGGTTTGGCTAGTAAATGTTAGATAGGCAATAATAATAACACCTAAAATTTTGTAATTACATCTGCCAGGTAATATTCTTAGTGTTTTACATCTACCACTTTATGTAACTCTCACAGCAGCCCTCTGAGGTAGGTCTTAACTATTCTACCCATCATAAAAATGTCCAAAGTCAGGGCGCCTGGGTGGCTCAGTCAGTTAAGCGTCGGACTTCAGCCCAGGTCATGATCTCGCAGTCCGTGAGTTCGAGCCCCGCATCGGGCTCTGAGCTGATAGCTCAGAGCCTGGAGCCTGCTTCCGATTCTGTGTCTCCCTCTCTCTCTGCCCCTCCCCCGTTCATGCTCTGTCTCTCTCTCTCTCTCTCTCTCAAAAATAAGTAAAACGTTAAAAATTAAAAAAAAAAAAAATGTCCAAAGTGTGGAACAGTTGCCTTAACTTACTCAAGTTTACAGCTGGTAAATGCCACAACTAGGATTTGGTCTGGAACTTGGGACACAAGTACAGGAAAAGTGCTGTGTGCTAGGCACTGGGGTAGAATTCAGTATAAGAGAGAACCAGTGAGTCATAGACATTTGAGAGTAGTAAAAACTAATCATGCACGTGAAGAATGAGAAGACAAAAGAGCCAAGAATAAAGACCTGAGGACCACTAATATTTAAAGGACAAAGAGAAGAAAAAGCCCCGGGGAAGAGATGCAGAAGAAGGCACAGTTAAAAGTAGGAAGAAAAATCAGGAGTGAGCAGGGCCTTGGAAAACACTGGAGGAAGGAATTTTGACAAGAGATGTTAACTGATCAAGAGGTCTAGTTAGATAAGGAGTATGGGTGTCCAGTGACAGTGATAACAGATGTTTGATGGCCATGGCAAGATTAGCTTTCTAGGAATAGTAGGGGGTGGAAGCCAACTGCAGTGCACTGAGGTGAGGACCAGAAGTGAGAGACTGGAGTGACATGGGTTAGAAGTCCTGCCACGTGTAAGCAAGAGAAAACAACTGTGTGAATCGGAGTGACAGTCATGGGAATGGAAAGATTAAAAGCACAAGAAAGACATTTTTAGTGGAAGAATTAGCATGTGGTGACTGGTTCTGAGTAGATAAGGGAAGAGTCTGCGATGATTCTACCCTCCACCCCAGGTTACTGGGAGAGTGATGGTGCCATTATCAGAGATAGGAAGTTAGCATATTGAATTTGGCATCACAGTGAGACATCCAGAAGGCAGTTTATTAGGAGTTGGAAGTTTAAAGTGTAATTGTTGAAACATTTACCAGGATTGGCTTGAGTTGTGCAACAAGCATTTTCATGTAGTATTACTTGTGTAATATTCTGTATACAGACATATACTTGCCAAATTTCTCATTATTGCAGCTTGAGGATAACTTTTATTATACTGGTAGTATCAAAACTGTGTATTGCTGCTAAGGAAATAATACTATTAATTGCTGCTTTTGAATGGATGTTTGAGTATTCATGGAAGGTCTGTGATACTTACATATTCTAACTAAGCAAATGCTTACATACCAACTATTACCTTCCAGGCACTGTTATAATCACTTTACGGTGTTAACTAAATTTAATCATCAAAACAATTCCATGAGACAAATATTTTATCATTCTTATTTTATAAGGAAATATTGAGGTTAGAAAGGGTGAAATAATTTGGCCAAAGTCATACAGCTTATACATGGGACAGTGGGGAGCCAAACCCAGGCAGTCCATGATGGTAAATCATCAGTTTCCCATACATTTGCAAAATACCAAAAATGTGGTAAGTTAAAATTTCAGACAAAATAGCAGTTCAAACTTGTAACATTTTAATACCATTCATTATGAAGCTGGTCTGTTATGTATTTATGCTTTAAAATAAAAATGTGGGGTGCCTGACTGGCTCAGTGGGGAGAGTGTGTGATTCTTGATCTCAGGGTTATGGGTTCCAGCCCCACATTAGATACAGAGATTACTTAAAAAAAATCTTAAGTGCTCCTGGGTGGCTCAGTCAGTCAAGAGTCCGACTCTTGATTTTGGTGCAGGTCATGATCTCACTGTTTGTGGAATTGAGCCCCATGCTAGGATCTGCTTGGGATCCTCTCTCCCTCTGTCTCTGCCCCTCCCCACCTCTCAAAAATAAATAAATGAGGGGCACCTGGGTGGCTCAGTCGGTTAAGTGTCTGACTTTGGCTCAGGTCATGATCTCGTGGTTCGTGAGTTCAAGCCCAGGTCGGGCTCTGTGCTGACAGCTCAGAGCCTGGAGCCTGCTTTGGATTCTGTGTCTCCCTCTCTCTCTGCCTCTCCTCTCCTCATGCTTTGTGTCTCTCTGTCTCTCAAAAATAAATAAATGTTACAAAACAAAACAAAAAAAACAAGTGAAGCCAAAAGATACCTTAAAAAAAAAAAAGATTGTATTCCTTTTTTTTTTTTTTAAAGCAATTTCCCTTTGTGTCTTTTTAAAAAAAAATTTTTTTAACGTTTTATTTATTTTTGAGACAGAGAGAGACAGAGCATGAACGGGGAAGGGGCAGAGAGAGAGGGAGACACAGAATCGGAAGCAGGCTCCAGGCTCTGAGCCATCAGCCCAGAGCCCGACGCGGGGCTGGAACTCACGGACCGCGAGATCATGACCTGAGCTGAAGTCGGACGCTTAACGGACTGAGCCACCCAGGCGCCCCTGTATTCCTTTTTTTAAAGATTTTTAAAGTTCATTTATTTATTTTTCTAAGATTTTTTTTAATGTTTCTTTATTTTTGAGAGAGAGACATAACATGAGCTGGGGAGGGGCAAAAAGAGAGGCAAACATAGAATCTGAAGCAGGCTCCAGGGTTTGAGCTGTCAGCACAAAGCTTGACTTGAGGCTCATGAATCTATTTTTTTTAATGTTTATTTATTTTTGAGAGAAAGAGAGTGCATAAGCAGGGGATGGACAGAAAGAGGGAGACAGATGATCTGAAGCAGGCTCTGAGCCCAAGGTGGGGCTCTAACTCACAAACCAGGAGATCATGACTTGAGGTGAAGTCACATGCAATAGACTGAGCCACCCAGCTGCCGGAAAAGGGACACAACCTTAAGCGTAATATTCAGTGGTCATCTTGGTAATGCAAAATATGATTTTGGATTCTTTCCAGTTGAATTCAAAGAGAAAGTGTCATTTGCCTCTAACCATCATAAATCAATTATAAAAATTAATTTAAAATAATTATAATAAAACTAATTATATACTGTGCAACATGAAACATGCCGCAAGATAGTCAAATAACTGGAAAATCAAAATATAATTGTTGACAGCACCACCAAAAGAGAATAGTAATAAGCAAAGGTGATAGACAATGTAATGTTTGCAGGTAACTGTGTCTTTTAAGAAATGGAAAAAAAGTTCATGAAACTCTGCCATTCTTTAAGGTTTTTGTTTTTTGTTTTGTTTTCTTGAGAGACAGAGAGAGAGAGAGTGCACAGGAGGGGTAGAGGGGGAGGGGAGAGAGAGAGAGAATCTCAAGCAGGCTCTGCATGGTCATTGAGGAGCCTGATGAGGGGCTTGAATTCACAAAAGGTGAGACCGTGACCTCAGCTAAAGTTTGACTCTTAACACACTGAGCCACCCAGGCCTCCCTGTCATCCTTTAATAATTCCATTTATTATTATTGTTGTTATTATTTTTACTTTTAAGTAGGCTCCACACCCATCTTGGATCTTGAACCCAAGATCCTGAGATTGAGTCACATGATGTACTGACTGAGCCAGCCAGGTACCTCATTATAAATGGATGTGCTCTTTAAAAAAGATTTTTTTTCATGTTGATTTATTGTTGAAGGAGAGAGACAGAGTGTGAGCAGGGGAGGGGCAGAGAGAGAGAATTCAAAGCTCACAAAATCCAAAGCAGGCTCCAGGCTCTGAGCTGTCATCACAGAGTCCCACATGGGGCTTGAACTCATGAGCCATGAGATCATGACCTGAACTGAAGTCAGACACTAAAACAACTGAGCTATCCAAGCACCTTGATAAATGGAAGCTCTTAATGATGGTTTTGGAATTACTGACTGACTGTATTTATTAACGTTAGAGCAAAACTATAATAATGTATTTGTCAAACTGACAAAGAAGCATACTCTTGACTTAGGCAAAGGGTAACAAATTTAAAAAATATACAGCATAAAAAGTATAAGAATACCATTTTATTATTAATAATGATACTACTAGTATTTATATTTCTGAATTCAGCCTATTGAAACAGGATGCCAAATAGATAAAAGAATATCTAGTTAAATGCCATCAAAAAGTTGTAGTTAAGGGGTGCCTGGGTGGCTCAGTTGGTTGAACATCCGACTTCGGCCCGGGTCATGATCTCCCAGTTCAAGAGTTTAAGCCCCACGTCGGACTCTGTGCTGACAGATCAGAGCCTGGAGCCTGCTTCAGATTCTGTGTGTGTGTCTCTCTCTCTGCCCCTCCCCAGCTCATGCTCTGTCTATCTCTCAAAAATAAATAAAAACATTAAAAAAAAAAGTTCTAGTTAAGGGGCACCTACATGGCTCAGTTGGTTGGGTGTCTGACTTCCACTCAGGTCATGATCTTGCAGTTTGCGAGTTTGAGCCCACATCTGGTTCGCTGCTGTCAGCGCATAGCCTGCTTTGGATTCTCTGTCCCCCTCTTTCTGCCTCTGCCCCACTTGCATTCTCTCTCGCTTTCTCTCAAAATAATAAACATTTTTTAAAAAGTTCTAGTTAATGAAATAAAAGTGCCCTTTCTCCCTTATTTGCCATATGAATATATTATGGAACTAGATAGTGGCGATGGTTGTACAGCAATATGAATGTACTAAATGCCACTGAATCATGTACTTTTATTCAACTTTATTTTTTCCAGCTTTATCAAGATATATCCAACATATAACATTGTATAAGTTTAAGATGTATAATGTGCTGGTTTGATACACAATATTGCAAAATAATTATCACAGTGGGGTTAGTTAACACCTCTAACACCTTACATAATTACCATTTCTTTTTTGTGGTGAGAACATTTAAAGTCCACTCTCTTCACAACTTTCAAGTATGTAATACAGTATTAACTATAGTCACCATGCTGTTCATTAGAGCTCCAGATTGTACTCATCTTATAACTAGAAGTTTGTGCCTTTTAACCAACATTTCCCTCTCTCTATCCCCAGCCCCTGGTAATCATCAATCTACTCTTTGTTTCTATGAGTTTGGCTTTTTTAGATTCCATATATAAGCATGATCACACAATATCAGATCTCTTATTTCATTTAGCATAATGCCCTCAGAGTTCACCCCTGATGTGGCAAATGGCAGGATTTCCTTTTTTCTCATGGCTGAATAATATGCTGTTGTATGTATATACTATATCTTCTTTATCCATTCATCTATGGAGGGACACCTTAGTTGTTTCCATGTTGTGACTATTGTGAATAATTGTACCATGAACATGGGAGTACACATTTCTCTTCAATGTTCTGATTTCATTTTCTGTGGATGTATACCCAGAAGTGGAGTTGCTGGATCATATGGTAGTTCTATTTTTAATTTTTTGAGGAACTATTTTCCATAATCGCTGCACCAGTTTACCTTCCCATCAACAGTGCATATGGCTTCCCTTTTCTTCGCATTCTTGCTAACACTTATTATCTCCTGTCTTTTTGATGATAGCCATTCTAATAGTGAGGATTGTGGTTTGGATTTGTATTTTCTTGATGATCAGTGTTGTACTGTTGGCCATTTGGATATCTTCTTTGGAAAAGTGTCTATTCAGTTCCTCTGCCTATTTTAAAAATTTATTTTTTAGGATCCTGGCTGGCTCAGTTGGTGGAGCCTGTGACTATTGATCTCGGGGTTTAATAAATTCAAGTCCCATATTGGGTATAGAGATTACTTTAAAAAATCTTTAATAAAAAAGTTATTTTTTATTCAAGTATAATTAACATACAGTGTTATATTAGTTTCAGGTGTACAACATGAGGATTCAACAATTCTATACATTTCTAGTGTAATTAGTGGATCCTATAATTCTACTTTTAACTTTTTTAAGATAAACAATTTTTTTTTTTTAAGAGAGAGAGCAAGTAAGCGAGTAGGGGAGAGGGCCAGAGGGAGAGAGTCTTAATCTTAAGCAGGCCTGATGCAGGTCTGACCCTGGGATCATGATCCTGGGAGCATGACCTGAGCTGAAATCAAGAGTTGGATGCTCAACCCACTGAGCCACCCAGGCGCCCCAAGATTTTTAAAAATTTTAAGTAATCTCTACACCCAACATGGGGCTTAAACCTACAACCCTGAGATAAAAAGTTGCATGCTCTGCTAAGTTAGACAGGTGCCCCTATTTTTAACTTTTTGGGGAATCTCCATACTGTTTTCCACAGTGGCTGCACCTATTTTGCATTACCACCAACAGTGCACAAGGAATCCCTTTTCTCCACATTCTCACCAACACTTGTTATTTCTTGTGCTTTTGATTTTAGCCATTCTGACATAAAGTAATACCTCATTGTGGTTTTGTGTTTCTCTGATAATTAGTGATGATGAGCATATTTTCATGTGTTTGTGGCCATCTGTATGTTTTCTTTAGAAAAATGTCTATTTGGGTCCTCTGCCTATTTTTAAATTGGATAATTTGTTTCTTTGCTGTTGTGTAAATTCTTTATATATTTTTTATTTGCAAATATCTCCTCTCATTCTGTAGGTTGCCTTTTCATTCTGATTGTTCATTACCCCGTGTAGTTTGATGTAGTCCCACTTATTTGGCTTTTGTTGCTTGTGACCAATGTCAAGGAGCTTTTCCCTTGTTTTCTTCTAGGAGTTTCACGATTTCATGTTCTATGTTTAAGTCTTTAATCCATGGAACAGTAGTTTAAAGAACCAAAGTGAGTTACTGAGAAACCACACATGAGCTTCAAAGAAGTTGGGGTGAGGACGATAAGAGAGTTTTCCTCAGAGATATGAAAAAGAGAGTGGTAAAGAGGACATGCTTTGGGCAGGAGATTTAGGACCATGTGATTTAAGCTGCACGCATTTAGAATGGCCAAAGCCTTATCTGCGACAAATTTTTAAACAATTCAGAAAAAATGCCATAGACTACGTCTTTCCTTTCTGGGCTTGAAGGTTTTACATCTGTTTTGATCACTGGTGGCTGTCGCTTGTTGGGACTTTGCTTTCGTTTACTTGGGTGATGTCGTGCACCACCCGAGGCAGAAAAAAAAAGAAATACAAATCTCCCTTTCATGCGAAGTTAAGACAAAAGCGGCCTCTTAACATCCTTCACTCTCCCGTTTTAGCCTTGGGGACGGTCATTAGCAGCGATAAGAACTAGGGAGCCCGGTTAGCTCTGCGGAGCGGCTCTCTCGTTGGAGGGGCGGGACCAGGAGAAACCCCGCCTCCCAAACCCAATCCCAGCTCTCCGCCGGCGGACAGGAAGCGGCGGCAGGCCTAGCAGCCCGGGAACCGGGCCCCGTGCGCATGCGCCCGCCCCTGGGGTGCCTGGGGGAGGGGGAGGGTCGGGAGGAAGGGGTGCGGCTGGGCCTGCTGGTTGGGCACCGGTGCGTCACGTGGTGAGGAAGGAGGCGGAGGCCCCAGGCTCGGGGGAGGGAGGTAGAGAAGAGGGAAGGAACGCGGGGAAGGAACGCGGGGAAGGGAGGAAGGAAACGAACGAGGGGGAGGGAGGTCCCTGTTTTGGAGGAGCTGGGAGCTTTGCCGGCCCCTGAAGTGGAGCGAGAGGGAGGTGCTTCGCCGTTTCTCTTGCCAGGGGAGGTCCCGGCTTCCCGTGGAGACTCCGGACCAAGCCCCTTCAGCTTCTCCCTCCGGATCGATGTGCTGCTGTTAACCCGTGAGGAGGCGGCGGCCGCGGAAGATGGTGTTGCTGAGAGTGTTAATTCTGCTCCTCTCATGGGCGGCGGGGCTGGGAGGTGAGGCACGACCCCGAACGCCGGGGACGCCTTGACCACCGCGGACCGCGCGGCGGCAGCGGCGGCCGGGTCGAGCGGAGCCCAGTCGCGCCGCGCGGCGGGCGCGTCAGTCAGCCCGGCCGGCCGGCGGCGCCACTCCGGCGCGCAGCACTCCGGGCTCCCTATTGTCCCCCGCGCCCCGACCGCGTTCCCTTCCGTGGCGGGCCGTGGAGGCTCCGAGCCTCCGCCGAGGCCTTCCCTACCCCCACTGCCCCGGCGCCACGGGAAGCGGGGGTCGCCTCCCGGAGAAATAGTCTGGAGATCCGAGTCGCCGGGCGTGAGCCGTGGAGCCCAGGCCGGGGGCTCCATACCTCCAGCCTGCTCGCCGGGTTGCCGGGACGGGCAGTCGCCGCGGGGCCGGCAGTCTTTGCCTCCCTCCTTCCGTCCCCAGCCTCTGCCCTGTGGGGGATTCTGGAGTCCGCTCCACCGCGGGGAACCGCCGCGCAGGCTCGTGGGAAGTTGCGATGTGTGCGGCGGGGCTGATGTATTGTTCTTTACCCCGCGCGGCGATCCAGACTGACCCGGTTCTGCAGAGGGGCAGCCCGTGGAGGGGAAACAGTGGTCCCCTGCTTGTCTGAGACGAGTCGCTTCCGCTGTCGATAGTGCCCTGCCTCTGCCCGAGTGTTTGGGGACAGCTCTCAGGAGGGTGTGTTTATGCTCAGTGAAAACATTCTGTTGCCCAGGGGAAAGGGTTTGGTGGGGAGAAAGGTAAGCCGTTTCGGGATGTTCTTTGATCTGCAGGTTGGATTGTGTCTGTTAGAGGGACACTCCCTGGGTGACCCACAACTTGAGTTTTCTTAAACTCTGAGGTGGAGTAGGCGAACAGTGTAGTTAGTGGGTTGTCAGACTGTAGCAACTATCCCACCCCGCAAATTGGAGTTAAATTTACCGTAAGCGGATACTTTCTTGATAATTCGGGTTTTGAAGACGATTTTTATTTCCAGCGTATCCTAGGACCGGCTGCATCGTTTTGTTGTTGTGTAAAGGGCTTTATTTCAGGTAAAGTTTTTGACTTTGCCCAAAGTATACTTAAAACACCTCAAAGTGTGTTTAAAAGCACTGAATTAAAAAAATTCCCGGAATGCTTTGCATGAGTATAGCCTAATGTGATCACTTAGAAAATGCTGCATATTTTAAGTAGTGCGTTGTTTCTGTTCTTTGTCACTTTAACTTGGCGATTGCAGAGCCAAGTGTATTTTCGACTTGAGTTCTACTTAGTCGGAGAATGATACTTTGTAGGTACATATTTGTTGTAGTTTGTGGTGTTCTTTTGTTAGATACACATTTTAGATTAAGAGCTTCTAGTAGATGTTTGGTTTTAAGAAGTATCATGTGCTACAAACTCTTATAAGGGCCTTTTCACTTAACATTTGTATTTACGTTCTGTATGTGGCTTCCAACAAATCATTTTTCTGTCTGTTCTATTTGTGATTATAGTCAGGTGTTGGAGTCTTGATTTCTAGAAGGTGGTAAAAAGTAAGACAAACACATGAGGTACTTTAAACTACTGAGGAGTGGTAATATATAAAATGACTTTTGTTTTTAAGGGATGAAACAGTAAGAATAGAAACTGGTGTAGCCTGATGGTTGAAGAAAAAGTGAATTAACGGCATAATCTTTGTGGGTTAAGACCCTTCTTACACAAAAATCTAAATTCAAAACTCTCGAGTCATTCAGAAAGTATCATTACATTAAACATTAAAAGGTTACTTACTTTTTGATTTTTTTATGTTTATTTTAAGCAGAACTTAAAGACACTAATAAGAAACTTCCATTTTAAAATTAGCATCAAAGATTTTGGGCATATGGAGATATTTGTGATTTTATTGTGATGGGAACTACCTTTAAATATGAATTTGAGCTATTTATATTTATGGTCAAGTTTGTAAGAAGTTTATGTGATGATGATACGCAGAATAGAATACATTTGAATTGAATGTACTTGTTTTAGCGTATGAAAGAAATGAATATGTTTATGTATATTAGGAGAAGTTGGATTTAACTTTAAAGTATAGATTTAACTTTAAAGTATAGATCACTTTTACGTTCTTAATAAATGGTTTTAGTTGCTTCCCCCATTTTGATTTGCCAATCATTGTTTTGCATTAATTTTTTCTTTTAATATGACAAGTGGAAAGTTGGAAGAGAGAATGAAAGTGTTTAGAATCCTAAAACTTCAGCTTTCCTAAGGCTGTGCATTTCTAACATATGTCTCAGTCCATTGTATTTGTAGGAAGATCCTGTAAAGTTTCCAGAGTTAGTGTCTTAACAGACATGTATTCAAATGTATACATAAAAATCTTTTCTTTATTATTCGTAACGGTAGTAGAAATTTATTGAAACTATTCTGAGTAAATCTAGTGCAAGGAATTTTTATGTACGTGTGAATATTTTTAACACAAATATTTTGGAGAGTTGTTGTCTTTTCTCTTTTTAAAAATTAGTGTGTTTGAGAGGAGCAAAGATATTTTAGCCCTAGCAGTATTCAGGCCAATAGTACTTGATGAAATTATATATGAAATGAAGTTTAGAGTGTGGCATGTTTTTTTTATACTTAAAAATCCAGTGTAAATGATTTGCTTTGTACCATGCATTCTCTAGAAATAAGTTTTCTGGAAGTTTGGCCAACAGTATTAAAAGTATCAAAGCTTAAGCTTAAGCAATTTCTCTCACTTCTATAAGGGTCTATGAAATTAATGAGAGACAGATTTTTTTTGTTTTTTTAGTCTCTGTCTTTAAGAGTTCTGACTGTTCTGAGATTGATAATCCAGTTAGCTGTATCATCTTGAGGCATATTCAAGTCATGCCCTACATTAACTATGTCTTCTCTGTACGGGAGCTCTCTGAGTAGTAGGGGTTGAGGGAAAATGGGCATAGCAGGCACCTTTGTTTTCTGATGTTCTTTTTATAACTTGTTTAAGATCTTCTGGGGTGTTTCTTATCTGATCTCTTTTACATTTTACAAAGAACTTGCAGGGTTAAGGAGGGGGAGGAAGGGACATTTCTCTGATGTCTTTTGTGTGTCTGATACTGTGTTAGGAGTTTCACTTGTCAGCATTTATGAGAGAGTGGTGATATTTTACAGTTGAAGGAATAGGCTTGATGAAATAATTTCTTGAGCATCATCCACCTGCTGAGTGGTGAATTAGATCTTCAAACCCAAGCCAGCTTAACCTCAAAGCCTGAACTTTTTACCCATTGCTCCCTCATAGCCTTTTTGAAAGCAGTTTTCACATATTAGCTCAAAGGTGGCCCCTGGACTAAAACACCTTAGAGATGTGTTTTGTTTGATTTGCGGTGTCGTTAGATTTCAACTAGTTCTCAACATTGAAAAATTGGGAAATTTCTCAATGAAATTTGTGAATTTCTGGAATTTGGGGGGAAGAATTGGAAACCCCAGGCTCTTCTGGGCCGCATTCCCATTGTCTGTAGCGGAGTGGTAGAGAGCAGTGGCTGTTCTTTTTAGACTGGGCATGTGCTCCCAGTCAGTGCAGTTACTATCAGTGCAGTTACTGGTAATACACTTGGCCTGCTTCACTCATTTTTGTTACTGGTGTGGATCCTGTGAGTATGCTATTTGCATCTCTGCCTTGGCTTCAACTTGCATAGATGAACCCAATCTTTTAAAAATATTTTTTTGACTGTAACCTCTTATCCAACTTTTATTATATTTTTTTGTAATTCTTTATTTCTTCAGTAGTCTTAAAAATTTGTTAAAAGCTTTGGCATACACAGTGCTTTTTTTTTTTTTTTTAATGTACCATTAGATTATTTGGTATTAAAAAAATTCCTGTTTCCATGATAACAATTTGAAGGTCTTTTTTTTTTTTTAATTTGTTTTTTAATGTTTGTTTATTTTGGAGAGAGAGAGCGCGAACAGGGAGGGGAGGGATCCAGAGAGAGACACATAATCTGAAGCAGGCTTCAGGCTCTAAGCTGTCAGCACAGAGCCCGATGTGGGGCTTGAACTCACGAACCATGAAATCCTGACCTGGGCTGAAGTGGGATGCTTAACTGACTGAGCCACCCAGGCACCCCAACAATTTGAAGGTCTTAAAGAATGATGGTTATAATTTTTCTGAATCATTTTATTTCAGTGAGCAAATAAGAAACCATTTCTTTTTCTACTTGGATGAGACTCAGAAAAAAGTGGTTGAGGGTCATGTAAGTAAAAACTTAGGCTTCCTTTCTTTTAAGGACAGGTTATAAACATAAACTCTGCCTTTGAATTCATAAAATGAAATGGAGTAATACATTCAGCAATAAGCTACATGTTCCAACATTGTTGGGAGATGACAGTGACAGGTTCACATATGGGAAGATTCCCAAATAACAAGTCTCTGGGACTTAGACTTGTAAAATTTTGGCAATTTTTGATGGAAGTTTTTCTAAGATGTATTACACATTTACTGTGTCCTTAAAATGGTCTGACTTTAATCTTTTTTTAAAGGATTGAGGATTAGTATAAAGAACAATTGTTCTTGGTCTGTATTGTCATTTCTGGTTTTTTGTTTTTGTTTTTAATTTTCCCAGAAGCAATTAAAATGGGTATTCTAAGTGATTGTGCTTTTTATTTTTGTACCTAGTTTCAATAGTATTTCCAACTTTTTCGTTAGATTTCCTGACTTTCTTGCAAACTTTTAGGATATCACCTTCTAATTAGTTGTTCCTAATACATTTTCTGTGGGGAAACTAAATAACTATACTTGATACATTTACACACAAGGTGGAATGAATAAGTTCTGCATCTTCTATGGAATACATGTACATGAGCTTTGTATATATACGTATATATGTGTGTGCGTCTGTGTGTATATATGTATATATGAAAAATATATATCTATATCTATCTATCTATCTATCTATTTTAACATATGTGTTTGGTTTGGGGAGTTTAGTGTTGGGGTTGTCTTGTTCTGAACAATTAGGATGATGTTGTACCAATGTATTTTGCTAGTTAAAGAGAGGCAGGGTAGAATGAAGAGAGAAAAATGATGAATAAAAGAAGACACAATAATAAAATGCACACTCATATGGCTACAGGTAGATCATTTCCTAGGTCTGAATCATGAGTATTGTGGTTCAAAACTAATATGCTAGATTGTTGATATTAACCACATCTTAATATAGGCAATTGCAATAGTCTCTTCAGGAATGTAAACTGCAAGTTAAGACAACTGTTCTCTGTATTTAAAGAAGCAGTTAGGTAAAAGGTAGGTGACACAGGCTCCCCATACTATCAGAATGTGTTTTATTCTTTGCAGTAAGTAACTGTTGTGTGTTACATATGGTTTCAGTGACTTTGTGATTTGCATAAAGTTAAATTTGTCTGCCTTTGAATTAATATCGCATTCTAATGGTTAGAAAACTTTTGCCAAAGTTGGAGGTATATTTTTGGAATGGTCTAGCATAAAATATATATGTGGAGTAACAAAAATGGAATTTGTGTGTGTGGAGAAGTTGGGGGGCAGGGCTAGCATAGTCGTTGGTTAAAGCTGCCAACACAAGTTTCAGTGAGAGGCCTGTGTGGCCACTAATGGGGAGATAAATTGTATATGTGAAAGAGTGTGGACAGAAAAACACAGTGTTTTCAAATCTGAGCCCCAAGTCACAGGGAACACATTCCAAATTCTAGGAATTGATTTGCATTTGGACTGTTTGCACATGGGCAACTCTCTGTGATACGCTTGGGTAAAGAGCCCCAGATTTTTTTTTAAGGAGGAATTGATTTATTTAATGATTGTTAGTGATTCTTCCAAGCAACTCTAAAATGGCTGCTTTTTGTGAATAAAAATCCAGTAATTCTAACTAGTTTAGTTGTCAATTTTTATACTAGGTAAAGAAAGCAATGTTATAATAAGAATAAAAGGAAAAACGAATAATCCTACCAGTTTGATTCCCGTGAGGGCAGTAACATTGCTGTCCTGCTGTGTGAAGGCTTTGCCTTGGTACCAGTAGGGACAGTCCTGTCTCACTAGGTTGCAGGAAATAGCAGTACTGAGAATAGTGCTTAGAGAATGTAGACTCCTTTTGATACTGGGTGAATTCATTCTGAAGCTATTACAATTCCAAGTAAACAGTGTGAGAACGTGTACAGCGAGAACATTGCTGTTTAGTCACCAGTTTATTGTAGTCTGTGGTTAGTAGGAGTCGTGAAGCTACAGTCTTGAGTGAGGAGTAAAAAGCACTGAGTTTGTCAGCGTAGACAGAAATGCCAAGATATAAAAATACAGTTCCAATTATGTATTGTAGTTGCAGTTGAAATGAGGATTTATTAAGCTAAAGGAACATTAGCCAGTTGGGGAAAGCTTTTTGAGAAAAGGGAATGACATAACAGTCTAGTAAGGTTCTTGTAGGCTTACTTGCCTGGAACGGAGAGTCCATGGCAGGAAATGAGAAGTGCTAACTGGGCCATGATAACCAGGACTCCAATTATTCATATTCTAGGCCATGATAACTGCAAGGTAGAGTATTATGGAATGTTGGTTGGAATCCATGTTGAGGAGGTGGGATATGATACAGTAGGGGATACGTTAGCTGCTTGATGAATTATGTGTTTGAGTCCTTGATTAGGGTAGTAATTGTAGAAATAAATAAGGATAGAACAAGAAATCTCACAGAAGAAAACTGGTAAAACTTGGCGGAAGTTTAAAGTGAAGCTAACAAAGTTTATTGAGGGCTCACTGTTGAATGCACATCTCAGAGGCTGTTGCACTGGAGAGAGTATAGTTTTATAAAACTTAGAGGACCTCATTGTTTGAAGTTGAAAATAAGACATCGTAAGATTTTGAATCTAGATAGGTTCTAGTGTGGGATGTATGTCAGAGTCTGGGATTTTATCTTACTTGCAAACTAATAATTTTGTTGGATGTTGGTTAAAAGTTTGCACAGTCTTTCAGAAATATGTGGCTCATCATATGGGAAGCACTGCTCCAGATAGTTGCAAGGTAGAAATTTGGTGAATTTGGAGTGGAGGGGAGGGTTAAATTTAAAGATACATTAGCAAGTATATTTTTACTTTGCAAGTATATGTTTACTCTCAAGTTGGAATTAGCCTCTCTGGTTCAAGAATATGCTTGATACTCTTGATTTTATGTGAATTATGAACTTCCTATTTCAGAGATAAAGTAGGGAAAAGAATGTGATCTTTGCATTTGAGTCAAATGTACATATATGATTTTTCGAGCAGAATTGTCTTTCCATTTGCCTTTGCTTGCATTGATGATGGCAAGGCATACTCATACACGTTTTGAACTTTGGATTTAGTTTTCATAAGACTATAGATAGAATCCTATACTTACGAATTGAGTGCGATATTAATTTGCTACCTCTTTTCTTAAGAATTAATTGGGTGACTTAGTTGGTTAAGCATCCAACTTCGGCTCAGGTCATGATCTCATGGTTCATGAGTTCGAGCCAGGCATCGGGCTCTGTGCTGACAGTTCAGAGCTTGGAGCCTGGTTTGGATTCTGTGTCTCCCTCTCTCTCTCTGTACCCCTTCCCTCCACTCGCTCTCTGTCTCAAAAATAAATAAACATATAAAAAGTTTAAAAAATAGTTTTAAAAGAATTAATTGGTATAAGTTTGTAAAAATGCTGGAGACTATGTTATACAAATATTATTAAAATTATGTTGTTTCCAGGCCTGCTTTCATTTGGAATCTATTAGTTTCAAAATACAGATAGATGAGATGTATTTCTGGAAATTGAAATCCTAGAAAGTTGATACCAAGCATTAGAAAATAGAATTTAAGAAAAGACATAATTCCTTCTCCCGTGCAGTTTTATAACTTTTTAATATTAATCATTCAATCTTTTAAAATGCTTATTATTATGAATTTGCATTGTAGTATTTATGCAGTTTTGTAGCCTTTAAAAAATTAACGTGTAAAGTGTATATGCAAAGCAGACACTGAAATATTTATCAGTGGTCTAGAGACAGTTTTGATTGTCACAACTGGAGGGATGCTACTGGCATCTAGTGGGTAGAGGCCAGAGATGCTGCTAAACATTTTACAATGCACGGGACAGCCCCCCACAACAAAGAATTACTGGCCAAAATAGTAGTGCTGAGGGTGAGAAACCTAACTCTAGAGGAAACTTGAGTCTTTTTACCTTTTTTTTTTTTTTTTTAAATTTCTGATCGCTTGCTGTCTTAATTGATTACTCAAGTTTCATAAGCTTCCATATTTCTATTCTGTTTAAACCTTTTTCTCCTAGTGTTCTATGCACTGTAGCTCTGAAAATTTTACTTTATCATTTATCTTCTAGCATTTCCCATTCTTCATTTTCCAGTTTGTGGTTGGGAAGTAAATCTGATTCTGTTAATTTATAATAGTGGTTGAATGACTGATAACTCATGAAGATTATTTAAAAACCAAACCAGACAAGTTGCTTGTTAACCCAGAAGAGCCATAGATAGTAGGATTTTAGTTTCTGTGGGATAGTTTTGAGGGACTCATCCAGTAACTTCTGCAATCAGAATTAACTTTTACAAAATATTTTCTTTGAAATTTGAACTCCTCAGTTCTTAAAAACTTTCATCTTTTTTTTTTTTATAACTTCATTCCCCCTCCCTCTTATTATCATCATTAACACCTTTGGCAGAATTGCACGTCCAAATATCCTGGAAGGAGGCAGAGGCAGGTGCTTTGGGGTGTAATATGGGAGAAGGGTGAAGTAATGAGAATGGGTTTGGGATTAAGTGAGGGTGTGGGGTAGATCTATACCAACAGTACAGTTGTAGCTGAACCCAGTGTGTGTGTGTGTGTGTGTGTGTGTGTGTGTGTGTGTGTGTGTGTTTAGGTAGATTGAAAGTCACAGTCTCTTATATGGGTTATTCTCTGTACTTGTGTCTGCTCTTATTTGAAATGGTATAAAAGCATTTCATTCAGTATAGAAATCTAAATTATATACATGTTTCCACTTTTGGATTTTTAAGCTGTATTTCATAAGTTAGTGGTTGAAATTTAATATATTAAGTACGTTTTAACCATTGATGTTTTGTGCCCTTTGTAATTAATTTAGCTTATAATTGACAAAAGAGCTACTTATTTTAACTTCTGAGCCAGCTAGCTTTATTATTTTAATTTTTAGAAACCACTTCATCTCAAAAAGTGGGTGTGTTGAAATATGCTTATAATTGTAGAACACACCCTACAATCGTGAACTTTTACTTACAACTGTTAGGTGTAGATAGATGTTTCCTTGTAGAAAATGGTCTGACTCCTTTCTAGTGAAATTGATAATGTGGCTTAAGTTTGAAGTCACATTGTTGAAGTAACTTTTCTGAGAATACAGTAAAGATACTTAAGTATATTGCTGAAATAAAGGACAGGATAGTTCCTGGAAGTTTAACTTTGTCATACAAGAGAACAATTTTGTTAATGGTATTTAGTGCTTCAAGATCAAATACAAGAAGCATTGGTCAACATAGTATGATGTCTAAGACACAGTTGATGACTCAAGTTTCTCAGGAAGGAAATACACTTTTCTGTTGGGGAAAAATGCTCTTCGTACCTAATTTTAGAATTATACAAGTGAAAAGTCTGTTGAAAACAACTTGATTACAAGTAATTTTTCTGAGGAATGGAAATGTGCCAGCCTTAGCTTCTTCTTACACATCCTCCCATTTATTGTAATTGAGTTTTTCTGTAAATAGGGAGATCTGTAATGTCAAAACATGTTTGCAGAGTTTTCTTGTCCCGTTCTTAAAATTGTAGAATAACTTTCTTTGATATAGATAGAAAAAAAAGTTTGTTGTATAATAATTGCTGTTCCATACAAAGATAATGATATTGACCCACCATCAACAAGATATATTCTGATTATTTTTTAATCTTGATGTTGGTGAAATTTTCATCCTATGTGTTTTGCCCTATTCTTATATTTAATTTAGATTTAAACAGAAGATTGTAGGATTTGGATTCAGAAGTTGGAAAGGAAGCTTTTGTTTGTAGCCTCATTGTGGAAAGTAAGCAGAATATGGAAAATACTCATGGAATATAGAAAATAATAATATTCAGTATTCATTTATGGAACCCTTATTATATGCCAGGCAATGTTCTTAGGGCCCAGTCTTTACAACATCTCTGAAAGATAGGTTCTGTTATTTTCATTTTACAAATAGGGAGTAGGACCAGGGAGGGTAACTTTTTCAGTGTCAGGATTTGAACATGGTCAGTCTGGCTCCAGAATTCATACTGAATTCATTAAATACTATACTGCCTCTAAGAAACATGTCTCATGCCTTAAAAGGCATTATTGGGGCACCTGGGTGGCTCAGTCAGTTAAGTGTCAGACTCCTGATTTCGGCTCAGGTCATGATCTCATGGTTCGTGGGTTCGAGCCTTGCGTTGGGCTCTTT
This sequence comes from Acinonyx jubatus, assembly GCF_027475565.1. Taxonomy (NCBI): domain Eukaryota; kingdom Metazoa; phylum Chordata; class Mammalia; order Carnivora; family Felidae; genus Acinonyx; species Acinonyx jubatus. The sequence goes on from NC_069386.1 coordinate 45,120,801, forward strand.
GCTGACAGTTCAGAGCCTGGAGCCTGTTTCTGATTCTGTGTCTCCTTCTCTCTCTGCACCTCCCCTGCTCATGCTCTCTGTCTCTCAAAAATAAATAAGTGTAAAAAAAAAAAAATTACTATTCTCAAATTTTAAAAAGGGAGAGACTTTCCAAGCTTTCCAGCAGCAAGGGAGACCAAGTTATGTTTTTCCTTCTACTTCTTAGAACTTGCTGGCCATTTTTTTTTTAATCACTCTTGCAAGTAGGTGATTTTCTGGTATTGCTTTACTTTTCCTCCCATTTTTTCTTTTAATTTAAAAATTTTGAAAATTAGTTATGTTTTCTCCATTTAATAGATCCAATCCAGTTATTCTTTACCAATTTGACACATAGGCATTTACTTGATATATATACTCTATTTTTTTCCTAACTTTGTATCTTTTTTTTTTCAACGTTTATTTATTTTTTTGGGACAGAGAGAGACAGAGCATGAACGGGGGAGGGGCAGAGAGAGAGGGAGACACAGAATCGGAAACAGGCTCCAGGCTCTGAGCCATCAGCCCGGAGCCTGACGCGGGGCTCGAACTCACGGACTGCGAGATAGTGACCTGACTGAAGTCGGACGCTTAACCGACTGCGCCACCCAGGCGCCCCTCCTAACTTTGTATCTTAAAAGCTTCTATACTTTCTGAGAGGTTGGAAGTATATGTAGTCCAATTAATATTTGTATACCTTTCATCTAAATTTATTTTATTTTTTTAAAGTTTACTTACTTTTATAGAGAGAGGGAGAGAGAAAGAGAATCCCAAGCAGCCTCTACACCATCAGCTTGGAGCCCAAGGAGGGGCTCAAACTCACAAACTGTGAGATCATGACCTGAGCCGAAATCTAGAGTCGGATGCTTAATCCACTGAGCCACCCAGGTGCCCCTGACCTAAATTTCTTAATGGTTATCTTTTGCCTTGCTTGCTTTATTGCTCATATATAAATAGATGTAAAAAAAAATACATATATATATATTTTTTTTTTTTCCCCTCTGAACCATTTTAAAGTAAGTTGTAACAATGAATACTTCATTAATGCATCTCATAAGATTAAGGACATTGTCTTAGATAACCAAGAAGATTACTTTTCTCTTTTTAAGTGTGGGATGTTTAAATTTCTCATGAAGCTTGCAAGTACTAGGTACCATGTGCATTTATTACATGATTTCTGAAGGCTAGATTTCTGGCAACTACAACTGAGGACCAGAAAGTAAAGTGTTGTTAGTATGCTTTTATATATGAGTAAAATAAAGTATCAGTAGAGAAAGGAGGAGACATAGAATGCTGCAGGATGGAGTTATTTTATGTAGTACTCTGTATGCAGTCCGTCAGCAAATCTTGTCAGCTCCTCCTTCAAAGTATGTGCAGACTTTGAATATTTCTCACTAGTTGCACCACGGCTTTTTGGATTGATACAAACCAACATCTTCTCACTTTAATCACTGTAAACCCTGTTAACTGTTCTCCCTGTTCTCTTGTTCTCCCAATCTTTTTTCAACATAGTAGTCTGGAATCCTGTTCAAAAGGTACTTCTTTAGTCAGAGACCATCTACTGGCAAATTGTATACTTTAAAATGTATAAAATGATGAGTTTTGTGTTACATGAATTGCACCTCAAAAAAAGCAAAAGCAAGCTAAAAAAAAAAAAAAACCTATTCACTGGCCCACTATTTTAAGTAAAAGCCAGAGTCCTTATAAGTGGCTTATAAGGCCCTATGTGACGTACATTGTATGCTTTTCTCCCCCACGGTACCTCTACAGTTCTTACCTTGTTTGATTCCACTCCAGCTACACAGAGCTCTTTAAAAAGGGCCAGTCTTGCTTCTGTCTCTGGGACTTTGCCTTTGCTGGTCCTTTTTACATGAAACACTTCCCTTTTAGATTGCGGTTTTATCTACCATCTTTGTTTTTTATTTTTAAAATTAAAATTATTTTACAAATAATGGTGAAATACAAATAACATAAAACTTAACGTCATGACCATTTTGTGCAGTTCAGTAGTGGTAAGTATAGTAATTTCCCCTTATCCATGGTTTTAGTTTCCATGGTTTCAGTTACGCAAGGTCAACCCCAGTCCAGAAGTAGATGGTACTCCCAGCTTAGTGTCAGAAGGTCAGTATTAACCCAACTCTTATGTCACAGTGCCTTTGTCATTCACTTCATCTATCGCTAAGACATTTTATCGTCTCGTATCATCACCTATAGAAGGGTGAGTACTGTACATTAAGATACTTTTGAGAGTGAGACCACATTCACATAACTTAAAAAAAATTTTTTAATGTTTATTTATTTTTGAGAGAGGCAGAGACAGAGCATGAGCAGGGGAGGGGCAGAGAGAGAGGGAGACACAGAATCCGAAGCAGGCTCCAGGCTCTGAACTGTCAGCACAGAGCCTGATGTGGGGCTCAAACCCACAAACCACATGATCATGACCAAAGCCAAAGTTGGACACTTAACCGACTGAGCCACCCAGATGCCCCACATTCACATAACTTATATTACAGCATTCTAATTATTTGATTTTATTATTAGTTGTTAATCTCTTGTGGTGCCTAATTTATAAGTTAAACTTTATCATAGGTATATATGTATAGGAAAACTCTTATGTCGAGGGTTGGTGCCTCCCCTGGGGGTCTTGGAATGTATCCCTTGCAGATACAAGGAAGGGAAGGACTACTGTACACATATTGTTGTGCTTGGCCCTCTTAAAAGAGTCTGTGTTCACGTGTTAGTGAGGTCTTCCGATTACTTCAAGAGTAACCCTTTTCTTGGCATTCTATTTGCTTACCTGTGATTACACTCTTATAACCATCTAAAGTTACTTACTTGCTTATTTTATTGTCTGTCTTCCTTCTCTGGAATAAAGCTTCATGGGGTCAGTAACTGTTTTGTCCACTGCTGTATTCCCAGCATCTGAAACAATGTCTAGCATATTAATAAGTGCCCATTACATATGTGTCAAGTGAACAGATGAATGATCATTGAACTGAATAATTTTAGTTTTTGTTAATTATATAAGAATCCTAAGTTTCTAAGTATGTCTGGAAAAAAAGCCTTGAACGCTTCTAATTAGTCTTTTTATGTAAATTTACTTTAGAGTGGAATGAAACTACCATTTATGTTAGTGTATTGGTCTTGTTCATTGAGTATTTTTATATGCTAATTAAACTAGGTAAGTTGAATGAGTTAGAATTTTCTCTATAAAAACTAAGTTGCTTTTTTTCAACTATTCCATCTATTTTTTAAAATGTTATATATATTTTTAAGTTTACTTGTTAATTTAAGTAATCTCTACACTCAACATGGGGCTTGAACTCATGAGCCCGAGATTAAGAGTCACATGTTCTTCTGAGCGAGCCAGCCAGGCACTCCTAAAAAGATGTTATTTTTAAAGTATTTAGCAGTTGTCATTCACTGCAGAAATTAGATTCCAAGGGGAAATGTAGAATGTCTTCATGGTTATCTGATTATACTCAAAACTTGTAGACTTTATTGTTAACTTTTTAACTTTTGTTAAGATGAAAGTTTTTAAAAAATTGTTTATTTTTTTATTTTTGAGAGAGGAAGAGAGAGAGAGAGAGTGAGTCGAGGAGGGGCTGAGAGAGAGGGAGAGAGCAAGAATCTCACGCAGAGGCTGCACTGTCATCTGTCTGCTCAGAGCTGGACTCGCGCTCAACCCCGTGAATCGTGAGATGATGAACCGAGCCGAGAGCAAGAGTTGGACGCTTAACTGACTGAGAAACCCAGGCGTCCCAATATGAAACTTTTAAAAACTCATTTTCATTTTGGGGTAAATTTAGAATTGGAATGTTAGAGCTAGAGGGAAGTTTTGTAGTCTTAGGTGGGTCACTTAACCTGTCTGTGCCTCATTTTAAGATTAATTATACTTGTTCTGTGCAGTTGTACAAGAGTTAAATTAGATAGTAATTTAGACATAATTTCCTAAATTTTTATCTATTATGTACTGTACACTCTCCTAAGCCCTTTCTGTATATTAATTCATTTAATCCATATAACAACACTTTAGGTACAGACTATTTCACCTGCTTTACAGATGGGGAAATTGAGGCACAGAGATGTTAAGTAACTTGTGCAAGATCCCTCAGCTAAATAAGTGGCAAAGCTGGGATCCTAACTCATGAAATTTAGTTCTACTTGTAAGTAAAGATAATGCTTGCTAAACTGTTAGAACATCAAGTAGGATATGTTGACCTGCCATGGTAATTGAAAAACTTAGTTGCAGTAGGAATATGAGAGTTATAATTGTCCATAAAGTCATGCAAAATGGTGATAAAAAATCTGCATAGGTAATTGCAGAGACAAGTACCTGAAATGCAGTTGTGGCATCAATAGAAAATTAAAAAAAAAAATTACATGGTGGGGTGCCTGGGTGGCATAGTAGGTTGAGGGTCCTGCTCTTGATTTCCGCTCAGGTCACGATCCCAGGGTCGTGGGATTGAGCCCTGCATCAGGCTCTGCACTGAGTGTGGAGCCTGCTTAAGATTCTCTCTCTCTTACTGCTTCTGCCTCTCTCCCTTGCTTGCACGCTCTCTCTCTCTCTCTCTCTCTCTCTCTCTCTCTCTCTCAAAAAGAAGGTGGGGCACCTGGGTGCCTCTGTACGTTGAGGGTCCAACTCTTGATCTCTGCTCAGATTATGATCTCACAGTCTGTGAGATTGAGCCCGTGTTGGGCTCCACGCTCAGTGTGGAGCCTACTTGGGATTCTATTTCTCCCTCTCTCTGTCCCTCCCTGACTCTGTGTGTGTGTGTGTGTGTGTGTGTGTGTGTGTGCGCGCGCGTGCATGTGTGCGTGTGTGCATGCACTCTCTCTTTCTCTCTCTCTCTCTCTCTTGCTCTCAGAATAATCTTAAAAGAAATTACCTGGTGAATAGACCTATAATTTTATTTTATTTTTTTATTAAAAAAATTTTTTTTAATGTTTATTTATTTTTGAGACAGAGAGAGACAGAGCATGAACAGGGGAGGGTCAGAGAGAGAGGGAGACACAGAATCCGAAACAGGCTCCGGGCTCCAAGCTGTCAGCAGAGAGCCCGACGCAGGGCTCGAACCCACGGACCTCGAGATCATGACCTGGGCCAAAGTCGGACGCTCAACCGACTGAGCCACCCAGGTGCCCCAATTTTATTTTTAACACGTTGCATTTTGCAAATGCCAGGCATGTTAGAAATTCTGATACTTCTTGAATAAGTATCACAAGACCATGTATTTTCTGGTTGATTTATACCTTATCAGCAAGGACTAGGCTCCTTTCTTTATAAATACAAATGAAAATGGAAATTTCCATTAAACATTGAATGGATTCATTAATTCTTAAAGCAAATATTTATTGATCACTTATTTTCTGTCTCACTTTGTTCTAGACACTAAGGGTATGTAATGGAGGGATATATGTCAGTAAGAAACAATATGAAGAAAACTAAAGCAGCTTTTTAGAATAAGGGTGACTGGGATACATGGTTTTAGATAGGGTGACCAAAGAAAGCTTCGGCAGAGATTCAGTAGATACCTGAATAAAATGTGGTGCCCAACCCTGCTTTGGGAAAAGATGTTCTAGGCAGAGGGATGATAAGGAGACTAATGAGGCACACAGCATAAGGGGAGAGTGGTGAGACAGTTATGGGGGTAGAGTAGGGGAATGCAGTCCCTTATAAGGCTCGTGGTTAACCTTGTAAGCCATGCATGGTTAGGACTGAGCAGTTGGGAGAAACATTTGGAAGTTTTTGAGCAGAGGACAGACATGATATGGCTTTACTTGAACAATATCACTTGGTATGCTGTGTGAAAAATAAACTGTATAGTGGGGACAAGAGGCGAGTTATGGTTTTTGATTGCCTAGAAATTTTTGAACCTTGTTATTTTTGGCACTGATTTTCAGTCTCATGAGTTCTGTTTTCCTAATTCAAATTCCCAGCCTTCTTCATTTGCAGCTAGGACACAAGCATGCAAACTTGTCTTCTGAACGAGGCTCCTCTAATTAGAAGGCTCATTGGAGACCTGGATTCTGAATTGAGCAGACCTGTTTGCTCGCTGAAGTTTTGCCAATAGTGTACATCTTCCAAACTTCTTTTTTTTTAAGATTTTATTTTTTTTTAAGTTATCTTTATACCCAGAGTGGGGCTCAAACTTACAACTCTGAGATCAAGAGTTGCATGTTGTACCAACTGAGCCAGCCAAGTGCAGATTTTCTCCTAGTTTTATTGTTGTGTCTCTGGTAGAAAAGTGGTGTTGGAGAGGCGGGGCAGTGTTGGTGTTTTTCATGTGATATTTTTGGGATCATTGTATATATTGCTGGCTTCTAGGATACCTAGATAGTCTTGAAGAAGATAAAGATGGAGAGGGTTCAGTATTATTGTCAAGTAATAGACTATTACTTCAAGTAAGAGAATATTGTATGGGAAGTATGGGAATTGAATAAGATCATAATAGAGAATGCTTTGGTATTTATGGAAAAATTTGTAGGTTCTAGGTCAAGTTTCTTAGGTAGGATTTGCAGTTTGGTTTGCAAAGAACACAAAATCTTGGATTCCTCTTTGTGTCTGGTATTATTTTGCCTGATTCATGATTTCTCTTGGTTCAAGCTTGAAACTACAGAAGGAATGGTATTGTTAGTACTAAGGCATATATATTTATGTATTGATGTAACCTGGGAGAATCTAGCAAGTAACAAGGGTCAGGAATAGAGTACTGTTGACTCTTGAGCAACATGAGTTTGAATGGCACAGGTTTACTTATGGGCATATTTTATTTGATAAATACAATACAGTACTGTAGATGTATTTTTTCTTCCTTATGATTTTTTTCAGTAACCTTTTCTGTAGTATACTTTATTGTAAGAATACAGTATATAACACATATACAAAACTAACTGCTTATGTTATTGATAAAGCTTCTGGTTAACAGTAGGTTGTTAGTCAAGTTTTTGGGAATTGAAAGTTACATGTGTATTTTCAACGTGTGTGTGTGTGTGTGTGTGTGTGTGTGTGTGTGTGTGTTGGTGTCCCTGACCCCCACATCATTCAGTGGTCGCCTGTACTTGACAGATTGGAGTAGACGAATAAGCAGCTTAGGAGAAGGGAATCAGGATGATACGCAGTAAGGGGAGAGCAGATACAAAGGTGAGTAGGTCAGAGGCCAAGCTCTGTTCAGATGGAGTTGAGGAGATAGGTGAATCTTTGACTGCAATTAGTGAGATTTGGTGATAGAACCACATTCTGCCCTTAATTTATGAGCTTTTGACTATTTGCTAAAGTATAGGAACATATCTCAGTTGAGTAGGTCCAGATACTCTATGTGGGAACAAGCAATTTTGTGGTGTCTGACTGAGATAAGTAATGCAGGGTTGGAGATTGGCATGGGCTCCTGTAGAGTAAACTGTGCCAATTTCGTTCACTAGCTGCGGAAATCAAGGGTATACATATATATTTTCTGGGTGTTTAAAAGGTATGTTCTTATTTGGTATTTTATTACATGTTTTTCCACATCTTAGAGGTAGATGTCAGTTTAGGTTTTAAAAGATCCCTGCCTTGTGCTGTAATTTGATACTTTTCTTCTCTTTTTTTTTTAAGATTTTATTTTTAGGTAATCTCTGCACCCAGTGTGGGGCTCCAGCCCACAACCCTGAGATCAAGAGTTGCATGCTCTACCAGCTGAGCCAGCGAGGCACCCCTCTTTCTTCAGTATTATTATTATTTTTTTAATGTTTACTTACTTTTGAGAGAGAGGGAGAGAAAATGCTAGCGAGTGCGGGGAGGGGCAGAGAGAGAGGGAGACAAAGAATCCGAAGCAGGCTCCAGGCTCTGAGGTCTCACCACAGAGCCTGATGCTCACTCATGAACTGTGAGATCATGACCTGGTCCGAAATTGGAGGCTTGTGAACTGCAAGATCATGACCTGGGCCGAAGTCACACGCTCAACCGACTGAGCCACCCAGGCGCCCCTCTCTTCAGTTTTTATAGTCCCATCAGAAATGTGAATGGTGGCTTGCCTTGTTTATGATGAGGGTAATGGAATTATTGTAGAAAATTATGAAGTCCTTGAAACCAAAATTATCTTCTTGGCACTGCCTCCTGTTTGCTGTGTGACTCCGGTCTTATTACATATCTCTCAAATCTCAGTTTTCTTTGAAGTGGGCTAATAGTTCTTACTTTTAGGTCTTTTGGGTGGGTTAAATGAAAAATAATGTAGAACACTACAGGGCCTGGCAGATTGTAAGTGCTCAATAAGTTTTAGTTATTAGATCTGATTTTAAACATTATTTAATTAAATACTTAAGTTTATCTAGTCAAGTTATTTTTTGTATGTGGTGAGCTATCAGTGCACATTTAAATCAATTAGAATACATTTAAAAAATAAAATAGGCATATGCAGTTTTAGATTTTTAACTTTTCTGTTTAAAGATGTGAAATGTGAAGCTTTTTTAAAAAACAAATGTCTTTTAGCCACACTTTGCGTGTGAATTTTAAAATACTAGATTTCTAAAATAGGAATGGGAAGAAACAACCTTAGCTTCGTTTATGAACATATTATATGATAAAAACTGAAGATACTCTTGTTAAAACCAGGAGCAAAGTAAAAATGCTCTCACTGTTATTCAGCATGGTTTGGTAGTTCTAGTTAGTGTAGTTAAAAAAAGTGTAGTTTCAAAAAATATAGAATTATAAAGAGAGGAATAAAAGATTTATATAAGAAAAGCAGAATCAACAAAGTGCCAGCTAAAATGAGAGAGGGACAAAATAATATTCTTAGACTTTTGCATGCCCAGGGGCTCATGAATCCCCTACCCTACAGAGGTACATGGATCTCTCATTAGAATTCCTCTTGTAGAGAGGAAAAAAAAGAGGGTTTATAATGAGTCAGTACTAATGAAACTAAGTGCTAAAGTGACTTTGTACAGATTTGATTCCTGTTTTGTAATACTCTACCTATTCAACTCTGCTGCTATAGTATGAAAGCTGTGAGAGAAAATACATTAAAGAATGAGCATATAGCTGTATTGCAGAAACAAATGGTTGGCTGGAATTGGCTTTTGAGTTAATTTGCTTACATCTGTTTTGTATTATTTGGGAACTTTTTCTGTTCAGTATATTACCTGTGACATCAGGGCAAGGCATTTCTTGCTTAAATGATAGCACCTGTGGTAAACTAGCCCTATTAATACACTATTAAACACTTAGATTGAAGCAAGCATGTAGAAAAAGAAATACGCAGCAGCTGGTAGAAGTCGAGGGAATTTGTGTGTATACAGAAAAGTTGTCGAGCTTCTGAAACTTGAAAATGCGTACAGATCACTGGGAATCACGTAGGGCTGGGTAGAGCCTGAGTTGCTTGGGAAATTCCAAAGGGGAGCCCAAGATTTTGCATTGCTGACAATTCCCCAGGAGACACCTATGCAGTCAGTCCCTGAAACACAATTTGAATAGCAAGATTCTGTGTGTGTCAAGACTCAACATCTACAAACACAAATTTCCAGTCTCTCTGGTAATAGTTAATGAATGGCCTTATTTGAACACGTGCTGAATAGTAGGCTCCCAGATTTTCTTTTAGCTTTTTAGCTTAAGTGTTGAGTTTGGAACTTCAGTACTGCTAAGAAGTTCTTGAAAATGGTGTATGTTCTTACTTCTTAACTGATATTTTCCCTTGATGTTTGGTTTCCCCCAGTGTTCTTTTGGTACCTGTGATCACTGGTTGTCATTTAATCTTTTTGTTTCCCCCATTTTTTACTACTTATGTCTTATTAACAGAAATGTAGTTAATTATGAATAATGAGTCATTGAAGGTTGCTTAGTAGTTTCTTGGAGGCGAGTAGAATATTGATTTCATTAATTTTCCTTAAAGATGACAAGTTGTAATATTTGAATTGTCTTTGTTTTTGATTCTGGACTAAAAAAAAAAATTTTTTTTAATGTTTTATTTTTGGGAGAGCACAAGCAGGGGAAGGGCAATGTGAGAGAGGGGCAGAGGATCCAAAGCAGGCTCTGCACTGACAGTAGCAAGTCCAATGTGGGTCTCAAACTCAGGAACTGCAAGATCACAACCTGAGCCGAAGTCGGACGCTCAACCAACTGAACCACCCAGATGCCCCTGGATTTTTTTTTGGAAAATTTTATGACTTAGAGAAAGGTAAAAGAAAGACCAAATACCCATATACCTACCAGTTTGATTAAACATTTTTCTTAAAAAAATTTTAAGTAGATTTATTGAGGTTTAATTTCCATACAATAAAATTCAACAGTTAATTTTGAGAAATGTACATAGCTGTATAACCACTTCCATAACATAGAACATTTATATCTGCCTATAAAATTCCCTTGAGCTCTTTGCAGTCAATTCAGAATACTTAAAAAAAATTTTTTTTTAATCTTTATTTATTTTTGAGAGAGAAAGAGAGACAGAGCATGAGTGGAGCCTCCTCCATGGAGAGCCATATGAACCTCTCTCATAGAGAGAGGGAAACACAGAATCCAAAGCAGGATCCAGTCTCCAAGCTGTCAGCACAGAGCCTGACATGGGGCTCGAACTCACGAACCGTGAGATCATGACCAGAGCTGAAGTTGGGCGCTTAACTGACTGAGCCACCCAGGCACCCCCAGAATACTTTCTGATATCCCTTTTGATTTCTTCTTTGACCAATGGGCTAATTAAATGTGTGTTAAGTTTCTAATATTTTGGGTTTTTGCCACACATCTGTTACTGATTTACTTGCAGTATAGTCAGAAAACATACTGTATGAGTTCAGCCTTTAAAAATTTATGGAAACATGGTTTATAGCCCAGAATTAAGGTCTGTCTTGGTGAATATTCCATGTGTCCTTGAAAATAATGTATTGTTGTTTAGTGGAATGTTTTGTGAATGTTGATTGGATCAAATTGTTTGATAGTGGTCAAGTTTTTTGTATTTTTATTTTTTTGTCTACTAGTTCAGTGTGGACTGTTAATGATTTCCAACTATAATTATGATTAATAATTACAACTTCTTTCAGTTCTGTCAACTTTTTCTTCATGTGCTTTGAAGCTCTGTTATGTGATACACATTTAAGATAGTTATGTCCTTTTGATGAATTGGGAGACATCTTTCTTTACTCATAAGTTTTTTGTTTTGAAGTTTACTTTGATAATACCATAGCCATTTCAGCTTTCTTTGTATTGTTTGGATGATATAACTTTTCCCATCCTTTTTACTTTAACTCATCTTTATTTTTGTGTTAAAATGTCTTTGTACAGCCTGTAGTTATATTTTCTTTTTTTGTAAAAATAAGAAAATGACTGTCTCATGTTTACTTATTGGTTTAGATCATTTACATTTAATGTATTTATTGATACGGTTGAGTTTAAAACTACTATTATAATATTTGTTTTCTGTTTTCTTTTCTTTCTTTTTTAATTAAATATGCTCCACACTCAGCAATGGAGCCCAATGTGTGGCTTGAACTCACGACCCTGTGAGATCAAGAGTCAAATGTTTAACTGACTGAACCATCCAGGCACCCCATACTATTTGTTTTCTGTTAGTTTTTTACCCCCTTCTTTTCCTGCAGTTTTTTTGGGACTAATTTATTTTAAAAAGATTCCATTTATCTTTGTTGGTTTATGTGTTAAGCCTGTTAGCTATTTTTTTTTTAGAAGTTATTCCTAAGATGTGCAATGTATATCAATAACTTATCATTATATACCTTTACATAATACACGCTTCCATTTCTCTTCTCCATTGGGCTATTATCATCTATTTTAATTCTATATCATAAATGCCACAGCACATTGTGGGTTTTTTTTAATAGTCATTTAACTTTTTTTTTTTATGTGACAATCTTTAATTCATCATTATGACCTACACACATGGTTAACAATATGTAGTAATGACACATCATATTGTGTTCTATGTTTTTCAGTTAATATTCAAAGACACTTTCTAGTTGAATCTAATCATCATAATTACTATTGCTGCATGAAAAATAGGACCTGACCAACATAATGGACTTTTTAGCAACAATTTTGCTTCATATGCAGTTCCATATTAGTCATTTAACTTTTAAAGAGATTAAAAAAGGAGAAAATAATTATTTTTATTTTCTCATATATTCATTATTTCTGGCACTATTCTTTGTGTCAGTACATATTTACATCTGGTATCATTCCTTCTGCCTGAAAAACTTCCTTTAACATTTCTTGTAATGCAGGTAGGTATACTAGTGATAATTTGGCAGGTTTGATGTCTGAAAAAGTGGTCGTGTCACTTTACCTTCATTTGTGAGAGATATTTTCACTGGATATAGAATCTTAGGTTGAGAAGTTTTTTGTTCTTATAGTACTATAAACATGTTGCTGCATTATCTTCTGACTTATGTAGAATTATGCTGTCATTTATACTTTTGTTCCTCTGTATATAATGTCTTTTTTTCTAGCTCCTTTGGGTTTTTTTATCCCTAGTTTTCAGCCATTTGCTTATGATTTGCCTCTGTGTGGTTTTCTTTTATATTTAATTCTGCTTAAGATTTGTTGAGTTTCTTGGTTCTGTAGATTTATAGTTAAATCTTTTACCTTTTCAACCCCCCCCTTCATGTTTGTTTCCTTGTATGCTTTTTACATATAGAACATATTTATAATAGCTGTTTTAACCTCTTTGTATGCCAATTCCATCATCTCTGTAATTTCTGTCTCTATTGTCTGATTTTTTCCCAGTTATGCAGAAAAATATATTTATATTTTCCTGATTTTTTTTTTTTTTTTACATGCATGGTAGTTTTTGAAATCATTCTGATTTTTACTTAGATTTTGTCTCTCCTTTAGATACTGTCTGATTTTTTTGGTGTATAGTTCAACTATTTGGAATCAGTTTAATCCTTTGAAATATTGCCTTTAATCTTTGCTAGGGTAAGATCCATAACACCTTTAGTGTATGGGTAATTTTACCCCATGAATAAGGTGATGTTTTTTGAGGGCTATACCTATGCTCCATATATTGCAGGTCTTTTTTCCCTGGATAGTGGAAATATGAACACTTCTCAGCCCTTTACTGGCTTTGAAGATTGTTCTTACTTCTTTTGTGTGTGGTTCATTTTTCTGGGCTGGCATAGTTTATTCTCTCACGTGTTCAGATTAGTACTCAACCAGACACTTAAAGGGACAAGGTCTCAGAGCTCTCTCTGTTCAACTTTCCCTTGACCCTCTAACCCACAGATTCTGAATGCCCGGCCTCACTCAACTCAGTTATTTGGCCCCTCAGTTGAGTGAGAACACCAGGCTGTTTGTGTTCTTCCACCCCACACATTGGCCTGGACACTGCTTGTAGTTAGTAAGTTGGGCCAGTTGTAGATCTCATCTCATTTTGCTTATCTTCTTATGTGTTTTGTTTAGTTTTCTAATTGTTTACGGTGGGGGTAGGTTAAATTCAGTCCCTTTTTCTCCATTAGAGCCAGAAGTGGAAACTGGTTTAATAATTTGAGTCCTTTTCCTTTTTTCCTGCATAGACTACAGTGAAAATTATGCATGTCACTTTACCCCTAAGCACTTTAAAATATATCTCCAAAAATTCAAAATATTCTTCTGTATAACCACAGTGTTGTTGTACTGAAGAGAATTAACAAGATCTTCTAAATATTATCCAGGACTGATTCTAGTTTGTCCAGGATTGTTTCCAAATGTTTTTTGTTTACTTCTTAATTGGATTACTTACTATTTTGCACTTTTTTTTTGTTTTGTTTCTTTCATTGTTTTTGCTCTAGTATATTTGGACAATGTGATATTTATGGTTGTGTGGCTTTTCTCTGTCCTGTTGTTCTTTTTGCTGTGATATAATGTGGATAACTTGTCTCTGAGCCGTAGTTAGAAGGGCTGATTATTTGTGTTTTACCCGCTTTTCTCCAGTCATGGGGTCATGATTATATACAACCTCTTTGAGAATTCCAAGGCTCTGTTCTCTTTTGGAATTAAAAAAAAAAGTGAATTGTATGACTTCTGAGTGTTAGGGACAGACAGCATCAGGAATCCCAGGAGTCATTGCTAGGAAGTGTCAAAATGCAAATCCAGTTCTGTATTATGCTTTTCCACTTTCTCATTAGAATATTGTTTCCTTGGCTGCCTGTTTGAGAGATTATGCCATTAGATTATTCTCAGTGTTGTATTAGTGCACTGGGTCTCTTCAATACAAACAACAAAAAATCCTCTGTTTGGTAGCCTTTTCTAATTTCAGTGCTGTAAATATCATCCCCCCCCCCCCCCCCCATGGCTAATTTCAAGCTACCAACATAATGTCATTGGTTACAGATTTGGGAAGAGATCAGGTGCTTACGAGCCTGTATTAGGTCACTTCACACACTGGTTATATTCTTTTCTTACTTGGTTTCAGTTCTTGAGGAATTTGTTTTTAACTTTTTTTTTGAGAGAGTGAGTAGTGAGTAGGGGAGTGGCTGAGGGAGAGGGAGAGAGAATTTGTTTTTAATGTTTATTTACTTTTGAGAGACATTGAGAGCAGGAGCAGGGGAGGTACAGAGAGGGAGGGAGACAGAGGATCCAAAGCAGGCTCTATGCTGACAGCAGAAAGCCCGGATGTGGGGCTCGAACAAACTCACGGCACTGTGAGATCATGACCTGAGCAGAAGTCTGACACTTAACCAATTGAGGTATCCAGGTGCCCTGAGGGAGAGAGAATCTCAAGCAGGCTCTACACCCAGTGCGGAGCCATCCATCTCAGGACTGAGAGATCATGACATGAGCTGAAATTGAGAGTCAGACACTTAACCAACTGAGGCACCCAGGTGCCCCAAGAATTTTTTTTTTTTAATATGGGAGGGTGTGCTGTTTTTTATAAGTTTTTTCTCCCCAACAGATCCCCCTTTGTTTTATTAAGTATTGGGGGGAGATAAATTACATAATACCGTTTCAATACATTATCTTCAGTGGTTTTTTTTTTCCTTTTTTTATTACTGGGATCGTATCATAAATAGTGGTGTTTAGGCATAGCTAACCCAAAAACATGGGTCTTGTTTAGAAGATGATAAGAAGATGGACTTGGTAACCATGTGTTCCTGGATAGCATTTTTTTAAATAATGTTTTTATTTATTTTTGAGAGAGAGAGAGAGAGAGCATGAGCAGGGGAGGAGGGGCAGAGAGAGAGGGAGACACAGACTCTGAAGCAGCCTCCAGACTCTGAGCTGTCAGCTCAGAGCCCAATGCAGGCCCTAAACCCCTGAACTGTGAGATTATGTCCTGAGCTAAAGTCAGACGCTCAACCTACTGAGCCACCCAGGCGCCCTTCCTGGGTAGCAATTTTTAATTTGACCCATTAAAATCTGTGAATTGTGTTTTATCTCTGTTATAAAGATCCAGAAAAATCATTAGTCAGATCCTTTGCCAATGAAAGTAAACATTATCTTGCCTTAGAAAATTCCTTTGTGTGTGGGACAGAGGAAAGATGACTGTTTAATAACTCAGGAGTGTTCCATCCATGCAAATAATTGAGCTTTTATCACATGTCACTGAAATAGCCATGGTTATTGTTTTAAGTTATCAGAAATGGCAGAACACTTTATCTGAAATGTGACTTAAAAAGTTGACTTTTTTGGTGCTGAAAAAGGAGTGGAAGCAGTAACTTTGCAAAGCCAAGTTTGTGCTGTGGCTATTCAGTCCACTTAAATACAATTCAGTAATCCAGTGGAAATCCTACATTTGATTTTCAAAATGAAAGAAACCACCCAAAAGTTCTCATACTACAACTTTCTCATTCTTGATTTCTTCTTGATATTTTCTCTTGTGTGGGGTATTTTTTTAAACCTAAGTATAAACTTAAAAAATTTTTTAAGGGATATGGTAAATGTTTAATATAATATTTGATTCCATTATTTAGTCTTGATTTTTAAACATTTCATACTAGTAGGCTTTATCATCTCTTATACCCTAGCTTCACTGTGTTTTCTTTGTTAGTTGCAAAGATAGTTTTGGATTCTAGTTTTGGATTCCATTCTTGTCATTTCTCTTGAGAACACTGCATTCAATAGTACAGTGAAGTGATTCAATAATAGTTTAAATTAAGTGATCCTTTAATGCCAGCCTTTGTGCTAAGCAGTTTACATGCATTTAGGGTAGCCCTTATCTCTATTTTACAGATAAAAAACCTAAGATTTTTAAAAAGTTAAAAAATTACCCAGCTCATGCAGTCATTGCTAGGAAGTGTCAGGATGCAAATCCAGTTCTGTGTTTATTCCTCAGTATGGCCTCAATTAGTGTATGTAGGTCTCAAAGGCAAGTGTGGGAGGAGGAAGTAGAGGAAGAGATGGGAGGAGATGATGGTGATGATGATGATGAAGAACAAGAAGAAAAAGAAGGAGGAGGAGGAGGAGAATTATTTACTGTGCCTAGTGTATTGTAGGCACTTTCCTAATTGCCACCCATGGCTTAAATCATAATCCAAACAGCCTTGAGAGAGAGGTATTCTACTTCTTTCCAGTTAAAAAAAAAAATTCTTTTTTAACGTTTATTTATTTTTGAGAGACAGAGCATGAGCAGGTGACAGGCAGAGAGAGAGGGAGACACAGAATCCGAAGCAGGCTCCAGGCTCTGAGCTGTCAACACAGAGCCTGACGTGGGGGTCGAACTCACAAACTGCAAGATCATTAACTGAGTCAAGTCGGATGCTTAACCGACTGAGTCACCCAGGCACACCTACTTCTGTCTGGTTTTAAGGATGGGGCACTGAAGCTGAGTCTTGCATTTGCTCAGGGAAACAAGCTAATAAATAAAGGTAATGGGATCTAAACCGAATAGTTTTTTTATTCTAGTAAAAAAAATGCTTGCCATAAAATTTACTACCTTAACCATTTCTAAGTATACAGTTCAGTAGTATTAAATATATTTACCTTGTTTTGCAACCATTCTCCAGCATTTAAACCCAGATCATTTGACATAAGAATTTGTGTCCTTAGCTGTACAATGACCAGTCACAGACTTGTATGTACAGAAAATTCAGTGATGGACACTTAGGCTTCATGCAGTACATTAGAGAAACCATTATAGTTTCTTTTTGAAAACATACTTGGTGTTTTGTTTTATAAAAGAGGGCAGTTTTCTTTAGGAAGACATTTTGGTTTGTTAAGGATTCACTCATGGTGAAGATGGAGAAACCAGGACCAGATTTATCCCCCTGCCTGGAAAAATCTAAGGAAACCAAGGAAAAAAAAAAAAAAAAAAGCAGAGAAACCACAGTTTTTAAGACTGGTCACCAGATGGTAAATGACAGTGATCCCTGAGAGAGGGGAAATAAATGAGTCAAGACGTCTGGTTGTTCCAACTTTCTATCTTGAGAAAATTTCCATCTGCAGTGATATGAGAGGAAACCTAGGTGGAGGCCAGCTAACTCTCTGAGTTGAGAAGATGAAACTGAGACTCAAGCAGGACCAAAGTAACTAGAATTCACAGACAGAATATCAGAGTGAAGAGCACTGCATAGAGAGAGAATCCCTGAGATTTGCGAAGGGTTCTCCTAGTGTTTGGCAGAGTATTGATCAGTGCATACATGTGAAGAAACTGTCTGAGTCCAGGGAAAGAAACAGTGCCTTGTGTTCACATAAGACAGCAAATAGTGCCTGTTCTCACTGGCCAGACTGGGAAAACTCTTAATTTGTGGAGCAATCGGGTAGACTACTCAGAAAAGTCTTCCTTCACTAGTTGGGAATAATTAGCCCTACAGTGAGCACTGCTCCAGAACCACCTAACAAATTAAAAATGCAAGACCCAAAAGGATCAAACTGTTTCCAAGTAACTGTACTTTCTCTTACAACAAAGCCTGAGAATATCTGTAAAAATACAAAAATTGCTTACCACCCAATAAAGTGAAATTTGTAATGTCTGGGATCCATTTAGTGAAAGATTATAAGGCATACGTTGAAGCAAGAAAACAATAATCCATAGTGAGAAGAATAAGCAACCAATTGGAACCAACCTGGAAGTGACACAGGTGTTAGAATTAACAGACAAGTGCATTAAAAGAGTTATTACTGTATTTCATGTAAGTAGAGACATAGAAAATATTAAACACAAATCTAACTTATAGAGATGAAAAGTATACTGTTTTCAATGGGAAGTACACTGGATGACATTAACAGCAGATTAGACATTGCAGAATATTAGTGAACTAGAAGACATAGCAGTAGAAACAATTGAAAATAAAAAGAGATAAAAGAATTTTTAATGAATATGAAAAACCACTAGTGGACTGTGGGAAGGGTTTGAATGACCTGATATACTTGTAATTGGAATCCTTCTGGAGAAGGATGGAGAGAGTTCAACAACAACACAACAACAACAAAACTGGAAGAAATAATGGTTGAAAAAGTGTCCAGCCACAGATCCAAGAAGTTCACTGTTACAAAGCTCAAGAAATATGGAGAAACCAAAGCACATGGTAATCAAATTATTCAAAATCAGTGGTAAAGAGGAAAATCTTAAAAACAAACTAGGGAGGGTAAAGACACATTATATTCAGAGGCGAAGATGAGGATGACAGATTTCTTGTCAGAAGGAATACAATTGAAAAGATGGTGGAGCAACATCTTAAAAGTATTTAAAGAAAAATATATGAACCTGTCAGCCTATAATTCTATGCTTCATGGAAATATCTTTCAAAAATGAAGACAAAGACTTCAGACATACAAAAGCTGGAAGAGTTTTTCACCAGCAGAATAAATATTAGAGGAAGTCATCCAGAAGGAAAATGATACTAGATGGAAATATGGATTCACATAAAGGAATAAAGAACCCTGAAAATGATGATTAAAGGAGATTTTTTTTTTCTTGTTATTTAAACCTCCTTAAAAGATAATTATTTCAGGACACCTGAATGGCACAGTCATTTAAGCATCTGACTTTGGCTCAGGTCATGATCTCATGGTTGATGGGTTTGAGCTCTCTGTTGGACTCTGTGCTGACAGCTTGGAGCCTGGAGCCTGCTTCATATTTTGTGTCTTCCTCTTTCTCTCCCCTTCCCCTGCTAGCGCTCTCTCACTGTTTCCAAAAATTTAATAAAATAATTATTTCAACCCAAACAAAAACAATATATTGTGGGGTTTATAATATATATATAAGTAAAATATACAATGGCAGTAACCTAAAGGCCAGAAGGAGAGAAATGGAAGTATATTAATATTAGGTTCTTACACCTGACATGTTATAATATCACTTGAAGGTAGGCAGGGATAAGTTAATGAGGTGTACTATAAACCTTAAAGCAACTACTGAAATAGCCAAAGAGTTTTGCTAATAAGCCAATGAAGAGATAATGAAATCATAAAAAATAGTACAAAAGAAAGAAAAAGGAACAAAGTGCAGATGAGTCAAATAGAAATAACATTGATAGACTTAAATCTACCCATATTAGTAACTTTTATTTTCAAAAAATTTAATGTTTTTATTTATATTTGAGAGAGAGGTACAGAGTACAAGTGGGAAAGGGGCAGAGAGGGAGGCACAGAATCAGAAGCAGGCTTGTGTTTCTGAGCTGTCAGCACAGAGCCTGACATGGGCCTTGAACTCGAGAACGGTGAGATCATGACCTGAGCTGAAGTCAGTGCTTAACCAGTTGAGCCACCCAGGTGCCCCATTAGTAACTACTTTAAATGTAAATGATCTAGACATCCTAATTAAAAGGCAGAGATTATCAGATTGGATAAAAAGCAAGACCCAAGGGGCGCCTGGCCGGCTCACTTGGTAGAACATGTAACTCTTGGTTTCAGGGTTGTGAGTTCAAGCCCTATGTTGGGCATAGAGATCACTTAAAGAAAAAAACCAAGACCCGATTATATGCTGCTTATGACAACTTCACTTTAAATATCAAGATACAGATAGGTTAAAAGTAAAGGATGGAAAAAGATACACTATGCTAGTCCAAAAAAAAAAAAAGTGGCCATTTTAATATCAAAGTGGATTTTAGGACATAGACTATTGCAAAGAATAAAGAAGATCATTTGTTTTTGTTTTTTTTTTTTAATTTTTAATGTTTATTTGTTTTTGAGGGAGCCAGAGAGACAGAGCATGAGCAGGGGGAGGGGCAGAGAGAGAGGGAGACACAGAATTTGAAACAGACTCCAGGCTCTGAGCTGTCAGCATAGAGCCAGATGCAGGGCTCAAACTCACAAACCGTGAGATATGATCTGAGCCGAAGTCGGACGCTTAACTGACTGAGCCACCCAGGTGCCCTGAAGATCATTTGTTAATGATAAAGGATGAATTGATCCAAAAGGCATGATAATCATGAACATTTATGCATGTAATAACAGAGCTTCAAAAATCAACAAAGCAAACAGTTGCAGGAGAAAAACAGAAGATCACAATCATAGACAGATTTCAGTACCCCTCTCTTGATAATAGAACAGGTAGGTAGAAAAATCAGTAAGGATATAAAAGACTTGAACAATCCCATCATCCAGTTTGACCTGGTTGAAATTTATAGAATACTCAAGAAGAGCAGAGATTGACGTTCCTGGAACACTCACCATTTACAGCAGAATACACATTCTTTTCAAGTGCACATGAAATATTGTAAATATCATATTCTGGGTCATAAAATAACTATTTAAAAGTATTGATATACAAAGCATGTTTTCTGGCTGTAGTGGGGTAAATTAGAAGTCAATAGCAAAAAGATAATTGAGAAAATCCTTAGTATTCGAAAATAAGTAACAGACTTATAAATAGTACATGGATCAAAATGGAAATTAGAAAGTATACTGAATAGAATAAAATGGTAACAGCATAACAGAATCTGTGGGATGCTGCTAAAGCTGTATTAAGGGTACATTTATAGTACTAAACATCTGGATTAGAGAAGAAGCAAAGTCTTAAATCAGTGGCATTACTTTATGCAACAAAAAAGAAGAGTAGTTAAACTCAAAGTAAGCATTAAATAAATAATGAAGACCAAAGGGAAAATCAATAAATAGAAAACAAAGATAATTAGGGAAAATCAAAGGAAATAAAAGTTGTTTTTTTTTTTTTAAATATAAATAAAATCAATAAATCTCTAGCTATCCTGATCAGGAATGAAAGAGACAAGATATAGATTACCAATATCAGGAATGAGAGAAGTAATATCACTACAGATTCAAAAAGATGTAAAAACATAATAAGGGAATTTTGGACAATTTTATTTCCATAACTTAAACATCTTAGGTGAAATGGACAAATTCTTGCAAAACTCATTTAAGAAGTAGATAATGTGAATAGCTCTTTATATATGAAATTGAAATTATAGTTAATAACCTTTTCACAAAGAGAAGTCTAGGCCAGGATGGCTTTACTGCTGAATTCTGCCAAACATTTAAGGAGGTACAAATACCAGTGCTATATGAATGTGTCCACAAAGTTGAAAAAGAGGTAATATTTTCCAACTCCTCTTTTACTCTGATATCAAAACTTGGCAAAGACAGTACAAAAAATAGAAAACTTCAGACCAGTGTCTCTCATGAACACAGATAACAAAGATTCTAAACAAAGTTATATTAGCAAGTCAAATCCCACAATATTGTAAAACATAGTACATTGTAACCAAGTGGGGTTTATTTCAGTAATGCAGGTTGGTTTAATATTAGAAAATCAGTCAATTTGGGGGGCACCTGAGTGGCTCATTCCACTAAGGGTCCAACTTCGGTTCAGGTCATGGTCTCACGGTTCTTGAGTTCGAGCCCTGCATTGGACTCTGTGCAGAGAGCTCAGAGCCTGGAACCTGCTTCAGATTCTGTGTCTCCCTCTCTCTCTGCCCCTCCCCTACTCACACTCTATCCTCAAAAATAAATAAACATTAAAAAAAATAAAAAAAAAATCAGTCAACTTTGTCACGTTAATAAGCTAAAAAAATCCATGGAATCAACTTACTAGGTGTAGAAAGAGCAGGTGACAGGTCAGCATCTGTCCCTGATAGTTTTTATCTACAAAGTATTAATAAAAAACTTACCCTAACCTGATAAAAGACATCAAAGACAAACTTGTGGCTAACTTTCAAACTTTTGTGTATGGTTGAAATTCCCATTACAATAAATTTTTAGAAAAATGTATGTGAAAATAAAGTACTAACATTAGTGAGACAGTTGTTTCATACATATTTATAGATATTTGAATAATCATGGAATCGTATTAGGACTAGAATGGACCTTCATTATGATACTAATTCAAACTGTTTATTTTTTATAGGTCAATATGGAAATCCTTTAAATAAATACATTAGACATTATGAAGGATTATCTTATGATGTGGATTCATTACACCAAAAACACCAGCGTGCCAAAAGAGCAATTTCACACGAGGACCAGTTTTTACGTCTAAATTTCCATGCCCATGGAAGGTGAGTAAACTTACTGCTGTGTCTGAAGTTTTCTTATATTTAGTCTGGTTAGAAGAAGAAATTTATATCATTAATTTTCCTTCTCTAATGGAAAGGTCCTCATTCTAGTCTAGAATTTGGTATATATACTAAAAAAAAATGTTTTCTTTTAAAATGGATTGCCCTTTTTATATTAAGGCAACAGTCAAATTTAAATGTTTTTAAATTTTGAAGCCAATCTTCTGTTGTATATTTAGTAGAGGATATATCTTTAAAGAAGAGTCTTGATTTCCCACTACTTTTTATGTATTTTATGGGTCAATAGATCTGTCTTCTGGTGCCAACAGTGAAGGTAGCTGGTTTTATGTCATTGATACATTTAATTTCTCATTAACTCAATTTTATTAACTCTAAAATGACAGTTTATAGACAGATCACCTACTGTACTGCTCATTTCTCGGACAGAATTGTTAAGGGATAAAGAACAGGGAGCCAGGGGAGAAAGGCAGAAATCACATTTGTTTAGTGCCTGGGGTGTCCCAGGTGCATATATGCTTTATATGCATTTTCTTTTTTAATCTTCTCAAAACCCAAAGTAAATATCTATTTATATCTGAGGAAACTAAGGCTCAGAGAAGTTAAATTATTTCTTTAAAGTTACACAGCATAGGGGCGCCTGAGTGGCACAGTCAGTTAAGTGTCGTCGCATCAGCTCAGGTCATGATCTCGCTGTTCGTGCGTTCGAGCCCCATGTTGGGCTCTGTGCTGACAGTTCAGAGCCTGGAGCCTGCTTCAGATTTTGTGTCTCCCTCTCTATCTACCTGTCCCCCACTCACAGTCTGTCTCTCTCTGTCTCTCAAAAATGAATGAACGTTAAAAAAAAAAAAATTTAAAATTACACAGCATAGATTTGGGCCAGATCTGACTGACTCAGACCTTGTACTTTTTTCTTTCTGTTGTTTAGGGGTACAAAATCTTTGGTTAGATACAAAATCTTGGAGTATTCTCTATTAGACTTTGTCTTGCTTGCTGTAATTGGTAAATCTATTCCTTTTGTGTTTTTCCTATTGATACAACCCTGATTTATTGTTCACCTCCTAATAGGTTTCCCAGCTTCCTTTCCATTTATCATTAAAGCTATCCTATGGACTGCTACAAGATGACTGTTCCTTAAATGCTTACTTTTTCATGTCAGCTGATTTTTCTAAAGTCCTCAATTAATGATTGTAAGCCAAATTTTTAACTTGGCTTTCACGATTCTCTGTAAATTAATTCTAGTCTGTTTTTGTAAACTTTGTTCCGTTTCCCAATATAAGCGTCCTTTTCACCCAGAATGATCATCTGGTTGCTGAATATACCATGAGCAGTTTGTTTTCGGAGTCATTTATCTTAAATCTTGATCATCTTTTAATGTACAGTTCAAGTTCTACTTCTTTAAAAATTTACCTACACCTTCCTCAGAACTTTTAAATTGCTCATCTGTACCACTGGTATTTGATTTGTTCTGTCTTCCTTTTTATGAGTATATTTGTTTATTTTTCTATAACTTTTTTGTTCCTCACAGGGAGGCATCCTGGCTACTGTTTAGTAATGTTTATTTTTTGTACTTATGCTTAAGTACAGATGTACAGATGCTTAGGGCGCCTGGGTGGCTTGGTCGGTTAAGCGTCCGACTTTGGCTCAGGTCCTGATCTCACCACTCGTGAGTTCAAGCCCCGCTTCGGGCTCTGTGCTGACAGCTCAGAGCCTGGAGCCTGTTTGGGATTCTGTGTCTCCCTCTCTCTCTGATCCTCCCACGTTCATGCTCTGTCTCTCTCTGTCTCAAAAATAAATAAATGTTAAAAAAAAATTAAAAGTGTGATCAGATGTACAGATGCTTAAGAAAGATATTAATGGATGAATAATTATTTTTAATCAGATATAAAATTATTAATTACTAATCATATAATAAATACTATGTAACTTAAAGTGTTTTGCACATGTAAATAAATATTAAATTAACTTATTTTGCATATTAAAATGTAATGATCATTGTAGAAAAAAGTACTTTTAAGTTATAAAATCTCTTGCTTTGATTTGAAGGAGGTAAGAAGATACATTTAGGGTCTTTTTTTTAAGGTAAGAATATTACTGACAGCAATTTATGTAAATTTTTATGACCCTTTACTTCAGATATTTTTTAATTACCCATTTTTTATCAGTATCATGAAATAATAGCAATCTTTCAGCCTTCCTAAGTTTTTAGTGACCACCCCAAAATAAATTTAATATTATATTCCAAATACAGTGTAACTACCGAAAGGAAAAGTCGAGATTCTAGCTGCTTTTGGTTTGGATACCACATTTCTATTACATCATTAGATTTTTATTTGATCTATGACATAATTCATGTTGAGCTTGTGGCAAAGCTAAATTCCTAGCTCTCCCCCACTCCTCCTTTTTTGTTGTGTTTATGCATGTGTGAGAGAGAGCGAACATGTGAGTGCATGCTGTTTAGTCATCCATAAACTTATTTATTGACTGCTAGTTAAAAGTTACCTAGTTTAGGCTGTGGGTGGTAGAAACATAAATCAAACATAGATCTAACAGGGGCTGTAAGATGTGTGCAAGTCATTTCATAGGAGGAAAATGTGATATGGTGCTTTATAGATAAAATACTATAGATATTCAAATGATACAAATGAGACCTGAAGCTCTCAACAAAGGGCCTGCAGCCAGGAGATCTCATGCTGTGTATAAGTGGTCATCTTAAGTACTTTTAACAGAAATCTGTTTAATCAACCATATATATATATACACACACACACACACACACACACACACACATACACACACATACATACACTACTTTTTCTAGAGTAGATCCAAATTGAGGTATTGTATTTTACTCTTTCAATTATCATACTTGTATGTTGATGCTGTCTCAATTTGTGCCCTAAAATGTGGTCATTTTAATTATGTTGTAACATACATTAGTTAAAAATGTGATGATCTGATCGTTTTATTTCTCTCTTTCCTTGCAAAGGTCTATGAAATGACCTGGGTGGTATAGTTATAGATTTCCTGCTAAGTCTCTCCCCCTCCACCATATACAAAAAGTTAGTTTTGGTACTCTACGACCCCCTTAAACAGGACTTGTATTGATACACAAATTATGGGTTATTTGGTTAATAACAATTTATAATACAAATGAGAAGTGATTATGATAAAATAGTGTGTTGATTAGAAGACCCAGTTTTGTTTTGAATATGGTTTTGGGGTGACTTTGGGCTATACCTAGTAGTCCAGTCTGTAAAATGTGTGCTGCTCTTGTGCATTGTGGCTAGACCTGTTATCTATTTTTCCATCTTTTAAAACATAATCAAGTAGAGTTTGTTTCTTCTGATTATATGGTTCAGTTTAATCCCGTAGAATCACATTGCTGTGATTTAAAAATTACAGAATATAATAAATACTGTGTAGTTAACTTAGAAAAGAGGAAAATACCAGAAAAGGGTTCTGCTTAGATGACTTGCATCTCTGAGTACTAGCACAGTCTGTGTGTGTGTGTGTGTGTGTGTGTGTGTGTGTGTGTGTGTGTTTGTGTGTGTGTATTAAAGTCATTCTTTGTGCTGTTTGTTTTATGCTTAAGTGCATGAGCAAACTTTTTTCAACCTGGCTTCCAAGTTTCCTAAATCAGAAAGGGTGTATCACATACCAGATTTACAGATATTAATGTTAAATGAAGAAATGTTGAGATTTTTTAAGCCTGAAGTCCATTCTTAGGAATTCCGTGAATGGCACACCTGGGTGCCTCAGTCATTTAAGCCTCTGACTCTTGATTTTGGCTCGAGTTATGATCTCACGGTTTGTGGTTTCAAGCCCTGTGTTGAGCTCTGCACTGACAGTGCAGAGCCTGCTTGGGATTCTCTCTGTCCCTCTCTGTCTGCCTGTCTCCTGCTTGCATGTGCATGCTCTCTCTCAAAATAAATAAATAAACTTAAAAAAAAAAGAATTCCATGAAAAACTAGTGCTCTTGAAATAAAGTTTGAAGTTGTTTGAAAATATGGATTGCCTGGGTGGCTCAGTCATATAAGTATCCGACTCTTAATCTTAGCTCAGGTTCGTTCGTTCTTTCTTTCTTTCTTCCTTTCTTCCTTTCTTCCTTTCTTTTTTTGTTTTTAACTTGTTTTATTTTTTAAAATTTGCATCTAAATTAGTTAGCCTATAGTGCAATAATGATTTCAGGAGTAGATTCCTTAGTGCCCCTTACCCATTTAGCCCATCCCCCCTCCCACACCCCCTCTAGCAACCCTCAGTTCTCCATATTTATGAGTCTTTTCTGTTTTGTCCCCCTCCCTGTTTTTATATTATTTTTGTTTCCCTTCCCTTATGTTCATCTGTTTTGTCTCAAAGTCCTCATATGAGTGAAGTCATATGATTTTTGTCTTTCTCTGACTAATTTCACTTAGCATAATACCCTCCAGTTCCATCCACGTAGTTGCAAATGGCAAGATTTCATTCTTTTTGATTGCTGAGTAATACTCCATTGTGTGTGTGTGTGTGTGTGTGTGTGTGTGTATGTATACATATATATATATATATATACATATATATATGTATACACACACACATATATATATGTATACATACACACACGCATACATATATATATATGTATACATACACACACACACCACTCCTTCTTTATCCGTTCATCCATCAGTGGACATTTGGACTCTTTCCATACTTTGGCTATTGTCGATAGGGCTGCTATAAACATGGGGGTGCATGTGTCCTTTTGAAATAGCACACCTATATCCTGTGGATAAATGCCTAATAGTGCAATTGCTGGGTCGTAGGGTAGTTCTATTTTTAGTTTTTTGAGGAACCTCCATACTGTTTTCCAGAGTGGCTTCACCAGCTTGCATTCCCACTTTCTTTTTTTTTTTAAGTTTATTTATTTATTTGAAAGAGAAAGCACGAGTCAGGGAGGGGCAGAGAGAGAGAGAATCCCAACCAAGCCCTGTGCTGTTGTCACAGAACCTGATGTTGGGCTCGAACCCACATACTGTGAGATCGTGATCTGTGCCAAAGTCAGATGCTTACTTAACTAAGCCACCCAGGCGACCCTCAACTCAGGTCTTGATCATTTCAGGGTCATGAGTTCAAGCCCTGCATTGGGCTCTATGCTGGGCATGGAGCCTACTTTAAAAAAAAAAAAAAAAGCAAAATTTTGAAGGTGGCTGGGTGACTGGCAAAGCCTGTGTGGTTTGGTTGAGGGTCTGACTCTTGATTTCGGCTCAGGTCATGATCTTGTGGTCCTAAGACTGAGCACCATGCCAGGCTTCATGTTGACTGAGCATGGAGCCTGCTTGAGATTCTTTTTCTCTCTTTCCCTCTGCCCCTCTCCCCCACTCACACACACACACACTCTCTCTCTCGCTAAAGTACAAATAAAATAAAAAGTCATGTGAGCATGTAGACAGTGCTATAGGAAAGATTGTTAAGGAAATGTAAGTATTTTGAAACATACTTCTGTAATATTGATTAGAGTATTAAAATATTTTGATAATAGATGCTAGGGTAAAAGATACCTCTTAGCTTTGCTTAGAAATTAGGAATCAGTTTTCTCAATTTCAGAAATTGCTTTACTTGGATAAATTCTGATAAATGGGATGCCTGAGTGATGTGTACCCAGAGCATTGCTTCTTCCTCTAAGCTCACTTAGCAATAAGTATATCAATTACAGCATTTATTACATTTTATTATAACTTTGTTTACATCCTTATGTCCTTTGTTCCTGCAAACTTGAAGGGCAAAGCCTGAGTTATATTCACCTTTTTTCTATAGGTGTTGGTCATTTAAGTTATACTGAATGAATGAATGAAACATTATGAACGGAGTACAACATTTACAAGCATAAAATGCTGACAGGGAGATATGTAACTAATATTTATGTTAAGGTCTGTCCCTTACCAGAGAGTTTAATCAGAAAAGGTAAAGTAAAATAAGTATCAGCTGCTTATTGTGTACTTAATTTTTTTAAATATTGAAAGTACTTTTTAAAAATTTTATTTTAGAGAGAGAAACAGTGCAAGCAGGGAGACGGACAAAGGGGAGAGAGAAAATCTTAAGCAGGCTCCATACTCAGTGTGGAGCCCAACGTGGGGCTTGATCCCATTTGACCTGAGCCAAAATGAAGAGATGCTCAACCAACTGAGCCACCCAGGTGCCCCTGCATTTTGAATTTGATGGATAATAAAGTATGCTAAGATATTAGAAATCGATTTTCAGCTTAAATATTGTGTAGCCTAAAATATCTCATCCTTTTAAGCAGTTGTTTCTAATCGGTAAGTGGTAGGCAGATTTATTATATTGTGGGATGCAGGATTTTTAAAATACTTGTGGAAGATATGTTTTTTGTCAGGCCTCATGTTTATGTGAAAGCATGTGATGTGCCAGGGACTGTCTTTGTTATTCCCTTTCCTTATTCTTCTTTGATACTAGGAAATGACATGTTGTATCCTACCATCCCTGGCTTCATTTGTCTTGTGTTTTAGGCTTTTACATTACCAATGTATTGCAGTTTCATTAGGAATTTTGCTTATGTGACTTATGTGACTTTAATAAAATGTATATTTTATATTGTTCAAGTTTGGGTTTTATGTAATTACTGAAATATTATTATAGTCCTATATTGGTATAGATGAACATTTAGGAAAAATAATTATCTCTTGGACTTATCCAAGAGTATTAGTATAGCCTGAGAAAAACTCACTGCAAGATTATTTAGTAGTTATTTTTAGTATAGCTCACAGTGAGATTCCAATGTGAACTAATATTTTTAAATTTATGCCTTTTGTTACAACTGTCATTGAAGAGAAGCATAAGGGATCATTCCACTATTCCTTTTCTGTTTTTAAAGTTTATTTATTTATTTTGAGAGAGAGAGAGTGTGAGCAGGGTAGGGGCAGAGAGAGAGAGAGGGAGAGAAGAATCCTGAGCAGGCTACGCAGAGCCTGTTCTGGGGCTCAGACTGATGAACCGTGAGATCATGACCTGAGCTGAAACCAAGAGTTGGATGCTCAACCGAGCCACCCAGGTACCCCAACTACTATTCCTATTTCTTAATAGAATTTCTATAAATTTTCTGAAATACTGCTTCATAGTGGTATTTAAAAAAAATAAGTTGAAAGAATATCTGAGAACTCCGATATAATACAGTTGATCTTTTTGGTAGGAAGTATGTGTATATTGTTATATTGAATCATGTTTTTTTTCTTGTTGTGTGTATATATTTTTGAGCCATTTCCTGCTTTATATCTTATTTTCCAAATTATAGGCAGGTGTCTTTATTTTCTGGTCTTCTCACCACTTTGCTAACTTTATTGCCTTTCATAAATTTGATGGTTCAAATCTACCAACTTTACATTTGAGTGGAACATCACTTAGTAAAGAAACTTGTGATTTTATAGGAAGGATAAATATATTGAAACAGTCATAAACTAGGTAGAGAAAGGAGTATTGTGATCATTCAGAGACTGAGTGGAGTTCTCTTCTAAGTTAACGTGGGTTATCTAGAGATTTCTTATGAGCCTCGGTTCTCTCAGTAAAACCTTGAATTTTAGATGTGATAATGTTTCGGCCCTTTCCTGCTTTAAAATTCTATATATTAGTAACACTCAAGTAACTAAATTAAAAAAAATAAAAACATGTAAGTTATTTTTTGTGCCATTGTGTTTAATTATTTGGGTACATAATAAATCAAAAATTGTTTCTATCTAATATGTGATTTGTATATAATGTAAAAAGATACTGGATTTTTTTTAAGTGCTGTAAAATGTTTTGGAAAACTCACAAGTTTCCTTTTTTTCTGATTGTGACAACATAATTCTTCCTATAGCCTTAGTAATATGTTCACAAACTGTTTAAAACAAATGGTCAGACATTTGACATTTTCTTTTGCAGTTTGCAACATAAATTCTCCCTACTCCTAAAATATGAGGGTATCAAGAATAAAGCCTAAGTAATCTGTAAAAGATACAAATATTCCTTTTTATGGATCCTGACTAGATTTGGGTTATTAGTCTGGGCGTGTCTGTATTTTATCTTTGTCATAGCATTAGTGGGGTAGCAGAAAGCTCGGATAGGACACTTTTAACTCTGTAGACAAACAAGCATACTTTGAGAAGCAGAAGTAAGAATCCAGGGAGCACAAACAGAACAGATGCCAGAACAATAAAAAAAAAAACAGAATAAATTTAAATTGTGTATAAATGCTATTATTGTGCTTGAGGAAAAACTAAATTTTGAAAAATACTGACTTGGCAATGAAATATTTCCCAGCAAAATTTGAGCAAGGTTGAGCAAAAATTTGTAAAGGAAAAGGCTATTTATGTAATACCTACTTTATGTCAGGTGAAGTGCTCTTTAGCATATATCATTAAACTATATTTCATACTGCTTTTTGTTTTAGTCATGGATTTTCTAGGAGGTCACATTCTTTATTCTTGCCTGTTTTCTTTTTATACGGAAATTAAAAGCCTAACAAATATGTTTTTTTAAAAAAAATCTGAAGATGGGGTACCTGGGTGGCTTTGTCAGTTAAACGTCCAGCTCTTGATCTTGGCCAGGTCATGATCTCACAGTTTGTGAGTTGGAACCCCGTGTTGGGCTCTGTGCTGACAGCACAGAGCAGAGCCTGCTTGGGATTCTTGTCTCTTCCTCTCTGTGCCCCTCCCCCTACTCACTTGTTCGGCTGCTCTCTCGAAATAAATAAATAAAACTTAAAAAAAAATCTGAAGGGACCCTGGCTTTTTGAATTACTTCCTGAATCATAAGAAAAAACAAGAGCTTATTGTGCTCATGTTAATTTTGTATTTAAAAAGCTAAATTGAGAGCTGATGATTGCTCTGAGTTTAGCTTCTTAGACATTTCAACATGAAATATCATTTTTATTTTACATGTTTTTAAGCACTTACTAGGCTTTATGTGGAAGAGATGGAATGAGAGAATGAAAAGGAAATGAAAGAGTTTAAAAACATGTTTCGGGGGAACCAGGTTGGCTCAGTTGGTAGAGCATGCGACTCAATCTCAGTGTTGTGAGTTCAAGCCCCACATTGGGTGTGGAGCCTATTTAGAATAGAATGGAATGGAAGGGAAGGGAATGGAATGGAATAGACTAGACTAGACTAGAATTGAATTTGCTAAAACAAAAGTGCTTTGGAATGCCTGGGTGGCTCAGTTGGTTAAGCGTCCAACTTCTGCTCAGGTAGTGATCTCGTGGTTTCTGGGTTCAGGCCTCACATCAGACTCTGTGCTTATAGCCCAGAACCTGGAGCCTGATTTGGATTCTCTGTCTCCCCCTCTCTCTGCCCCTCCCCGTCTCACACTCTGTCTCTGAAAAGTAAATAAACATTAAAAAAAAATTTTATGGAAAAGTGCTTTTCTGACTCTAATTCTTTTAATACATCATTACCTCTAAAAGTTCATCAAAAACAGGTTTGTATCTGATCTATATTTAATGTCACAGTTCCTAGAGTTGGTGATCTTAGTAAATGTCAGAAGTTAAGTATATTTTAGTAGTAGAAAAACCCATCTATCACTTTCCTCAGATGTAAATTATATTTCATTCTAAAATATTGCATGTGCAGTTGGGTTTTACATGAGATAAGTATTCCAGCTTAGTTTTAATTTAGATTCATAGCCCTTCTTGTTTTTTTTTTCTTCAAGTGATTAAGCCCCATGTAAGTTGTTGTGCTGTTTCTTACAAGTGTACCAAGGATTTTTTACAACTAAAGGTTATTTATTTATTTTTAAATGTTTATTTATTTATTTAGAGAGACAGAGAGAGTTAGAGATGATGCACACATGAGTGGGGGAAGGGCAGAGAGAGAGAGGGAGAGAGAGAGAATCCCTAGCAGGCCCTGCTGTCAGTGGGGAGTCCAATGTGGAGCTCAATCCCAAGAACAAAGAGATCATGACCTGAGCCAAAATCAAGTATTGGATTCTTAACTGACTGAGCCACCCAGGCACCTATAAAGGTTATTTAAGTGTTTATCTTGTTTCATTATACTTGAAAATTTTTTACGTAACTGTTGAATGGATATATTTAGTTTATTGGTGTTATGCTTGTTTGGATTGTGTTATTAAGCATCAATCTTATATAGTTGTGTGATACTTTTTTTTTTTTCCAACGTTTATTTTATTTTTGGGACAGAGAGAGACAGAGCATGAACGGGGGAGGGGCAGAGAGAGAGGGAGACGCAGAATCGGAAACAGGCTCCAGGCTCTGAGCCATCAGCCCAGAGCCTGACGCGGGGCTCGAACCCCCGGACCGCGAGATCGTGACCTGGCTGAAGTCGGGCGCTTAACCGACTGCGCCACCCAGGCGCCCCTTGTGTGATACTTTTAAACTGGTAACTGTGTTTAAAAATTCTTTGGTAATTACATGTATAGTTTCTTTTTGAAAAGCTTCTGAATACTTGCTTTCCTCATTTGCTTGTATCATACATATCTTTTCTAACTTCTTCAAGTCTTTGCTTCTCTGGGTTGACAGATATTGTTAATACTTGTACATAGGGATAAAATCAAGTTGTTCTTTTGTGTGTGTCTCAGAAATCTTACATTATAACCGCTTCGAACTCCTTCTAAAACAGTCTGTACCGGGAGAATAATGCTGAACCAATGAATCAAATATAGACAAAAAGTCTAGGGTATTTAGAATTTTGGATATGTTGGTGTGGGACAAAGTCTTGTTATGGAATTTTGATCGCTGGATTCAGTGAGCAAATATATTGTGTATTTTGTTGTTGTTGTTTAAGTTTATTTGAGCTACAAGAGATGTTTCTGTAGTTTTAATATGCTATAATTTACTAAGTCCACTTTCATATTTTAAGCACCTTATGTATTCCAGGCACTTTAATAGTGGCTGGTAATGGAGTAACTGAATAAGACAGGTCCTTGCTGATGAGGAGTTTATGAATTCAAGAGATGGGCAGGTGTTGGATTAGGAATGACAGCTGTGATAAATGCTAAGAACGGAATGTTCAGAAGATTGCTGTGGTAACATTGGGAGATGCCATCTTGTCTGGAGGTCAGGGAAGGCCACTCTTAGGAGATGGCATTTAAATTGATCCTGGAAGGATGACAGAAGAGGAATTGGTTAGCCAAAGAAGGGGAAGATGTGTTCTAGACAGAGGAAACAGCATGTGCAAAGATACTGAGATGAGAAGTGGCATGTTTATGGAATTAAAGGAATTTTGTATGACTTGTGCTTAAAATGTGAAGGAGAATGGTTCCAGATGAGGCTACAGATGTACGTAAGAGCCAGATCTTTTGAGAGTTTATGTAAGTTACGGTGACAAGTTTTTTACCTAGCTGTGGAAGGTTTTTAATGATAACTAAGTGTATAAGGTTTAAAAGTTCAGTTTGGCTGTGAATGAAGAATAGTTTGGAAGAGAGTTAAACTCAACGCATTGAGGCTATCTAGGAGGCTGTTGCACTGTCCCCGTGGGAGGTGGTAGCCTGGATTAAGGCGGTATTAGTGGTGATGAAGGAGAGTCAATAGATTTAGGAGATATTTTAAAGGTAGGGGTGCATAGGTGGCTCAGTTGGTTATGCGTGTGACTCTCGGTTTCTGCTTAGGTCATGATCTCACGGTTTCGTGAGTTTGAGCCCTGCTTCAGGGTCTGTGTTGACAGCAGGGAGCTTGCTTGGGATTCTC
Source organism: Acinonyx jubatus (assembly GCF_027475565.1). NCBI lineage: Eukaryota > Metazoa > Chordata > Mammalia > Carnivora > Felidae > Acinonyx > Acinonyx jubatus. The sequence goes on from NC_069386.1 coordinate 45,154,852, forward strand.
TCTCTCGCCCTCTCTCTGATCCTCCTTCACTAGTGCTGTCTCTGTCTCTCTCAAAATGAATAAATAAACTTAGAAAAAAGGTAGAATTTATTGGACTTGGTAGTGAGGTATAAAAGAAGGAGTCAAAGATGACTTTTGTGGTTTGAGCAACTAAAAGGCTACTGGGTCTACTTACTGAGATAGGGAATACTGGAACAGCTATAAATCTGAGGAGAAATCGTAAGTTCAGTTTTGGACATGTTTTGTGAAATTCATGAGGAGAGCCTAGGAGAGAACTGCCAAATGCCAACATTTTAAGTTTAGGTAGAGGAGGGAATGCAAAGACTGATGAGTGGTAAGAAAAGTAGAAGAAAGCCTGAGAGTGGTATCCTGGAAGCCAAGGGAAACGGTGTTTCAAGTAGGAGAGTGGTCAGTTGCTGCTTTTTGGTTTTGTTATGCTGCATATTAGCAATATTCTTAATCTGTGTTACTTACTCTTTGAATTTCTTTAGTTTTATTGATCTTGCTGGATCTAATTGCACATGGTAGTCCAGGTTTGGATACATCATAGTCCCATATAAATAGGGTAATAAAGTAACTTCTTTTTTGGTTTGAGTTTCTAATGATTCATGATTAATAGCCAATGTATCTTTCGGCATTTTGGTTATAAGAGCATATTAGGCCAATATCTCTGAGTAGCCATCTCTACTAATTCTGTGGTGGTTGATTATAAGGACCCAGTTATCTTTTGAGTATAGCAAAAGATATTTTAGTTAATTTTTATTAAATTAATTTTTATAGCTAATTTTTATTAAATGTGTGAAGTGCAAACATGTTAAGTAACTTAATAAATTGTTCATTTGTGTGTATCTCTGAAATTAAATTGTAATCACTCTGTATTAGTTAGGTTCCCAAACTGTCATTTCTGGGAGAATAATCCTGAACCAACAAACCATGTATGAACATGAAGTCTAGCATATCAAGAATCTTAGAAATGATGGAATGGGACAAATAGTTCTGTTACGAGCAGCATTCATTGTTTTTTGTTTCTGATTTTGGTCCATAGTAAAACTGTTCTGACCATATACGTGACTCCCAAAATATTTTTATGTGTCAGTTTCACAAATAGCTTACGCCCACTTGTCAGACTTAGTGAGCCTCTGACATTTTTTATTTTGAGAGCCTGTAGAGGTCACTTTGTCCATTGTAATATTGGATGATGTTTTTGAGACATGGTCATTAAACTTCACTTCTATGTATTTAAAGTCCTCAAATAGGAGATTTTACCTGTGCTTTCTGTGAACATTTAAGAATCTGCCTCTTTAAAATCTTTGCTATCTTATGCTGTTTTTTCTTTTCTCATTTTTACCAACTATAAATGTAAGATGGTGGTGGTATCTTCTTCCTAAGTTCTCATCACTTCATCATCAACCAGTTATTCATAGTTTATTAGTATTAGGCCTAGAATAGAAGTTCTTATCATTGTTTTCTTTTTCTTCTGGAAGTTGAGATGATCAGCAAAGCAAATCAGAAAGCTGTCAAATGTTTTGCTGTAGCAAAGCAGCAGTATCTCTGCTTCATCAGAAACTTTATTTTAAGTGGGAGGAAGACTTAGGATAAGAAGTGCATATAGTACTCACATCTCCAGAGGTAAGGAAACCTGAGCTACTTGAATAGCTACAGTTGGATGAGTGGAGCCTGGGAGTAGCTTGGAGGAGGGGTTTGGATCCTCAGGCCTCCCTGGATCTGGATAGTTAACAGTGGCAGGAAAATTTGGACAGGAGTGGAATAATTGAGGAGCATAGGGAAGAGATAATGGTAGCTTTTATCTTTAAAAAAGAGATCTGAAACACTGAGAATGAATGCAGAAGGGCATGTTTCCTTCCCATCCCTTACTTCTCCCAAAAGGGAACAGGGAATATTATAGTATGAAGGGATATAATCATAGAGATGTTTTAGAGTGTTTCCCACATAATGAATAATGTGCTAGCTGCCCAGACAAGTCTTCATTAATTCAGGAAGGTTTTGGAGTCCCTTCTCTGAACTAGATTCTATTTTCCTACCTTATCTTCTGCTCTCCTCCCCTATTTTTTTTTAACTGTTTGTTTGTTTATTTATTTATTTATGAAGTAAAATTGATGCATAACATCATGTAAGTTTTAGGTATACAACATTATTATTCGGTATTTTCATATTCTAGAAGTAATAAACATCCATTTTGTTATCATCTATCACTGTACGGTTGAGCCCTTTTACCCATTTTGCCCATCTCCCAACCCCCTTCTCCTCTGGTAACTACCAGTCTGTTCTCTGTATCTGTGAGTTTGTTTTTGTTTTGTTTTGCTTTGTGTTTTAGATTCCACATATAAGTGAAATCATATGGTACTTGTCTTTCTCTGTTTGACTCATTTCACTTAGCACAGTACTGTCAAGTTCCATCCATGCATGTTGTCGCAGATGGCAAGCTTTCCTTCTTTTTTATGGCCAAGTATCGTGTTCCATTGCATGCATGCATATATGTGTATGTATATACACATACACACACCGTTCATTCATCACTGGACACTTAGGTTGTTTCCATATCTTGGTTATCATAAATAATACTTCAATGAACATGGGGTGCATATGTCTTTTTGAATTGTTTTTGTATTCATCAGATAAATACACAGAAATTGAATAGTTGGATCATATTTTTAATTTCTTGAGGAATCCCCATACTGTTTTTCATAGTGACTGCATCAGTTTACATTGCTACCAGCAGTGCATAATAGTTCCCTTTCTCCACATCCTCTCCAACACTTTTCTATTTCTTGCTTTTTTGATAATAGACATTCTAACAGGTGTGAAGTGGTAGGTCATTGTGGTTTTGATTAGTAATTCCCTGATAATTAGTGATGCTGAACATTTTTTCCTGTGCCTATTGGCCATCTGTATGTCTTCTTTGGAAAAGTATCTATTCAGGTCCACTGCTCATTTTTTAATCAGGTTGTTTTGTTGTTGTTTAGTTGTATGAGGTCTTTATATATATTATATGTAAACCTTCTGTTGGATATATGATTTACAAATATTTTTTCTCATTCAGTAGTTTGCCTTTTTGTTTTATTTATTTATTTATTTATTTATTTATTTATTTATTTATTTATTTATGCTCTGCCAGAGTTTTTTTAGTTTGATGTAGTCTCATTTATTTTTGTTTCCCTTGCCTTTGGAGTCAGATCCAAAACAAATATTGCTAAGGCAAATATCAAGAAACTTAACCACCTGTGTTTTCTTCTAGGAATTTTATATTTTTAGTTCTTACATTCAAGTCTCCAGTCCATTTTGAGTTATTTTTTGTGTCTGGCTTAAGGAAATGATCCAGTTTCATTCTTTGCATGTAGATGTCCAATTTTCCTAGCACTTTTTATTGAAGAGACTGTTCTTTCCTCATTTTATGTTCTTGGCTCTTTTGTGTCAATTAACTGACCATATATGTGTGGGCTTATTTTTGAGCTTTGTATTCTGTTTCATTGATCTGTGTGTCTCTTTTTATGCGAGTACCATACCATTTTGATTACTCTGCCTTTGTAACAGTTTGAAGTCAGGGAGTGTGATACCTCCAATTTCTGTTCTTTCTCAAGATAGCTTTGGCTACTTGGTATCTTTTATGATTCCTTATTTGTTCTGGCTCTGTGAAAAATGGCATTGAGATTTTTGATAGGTATTGCTTAGAATCTGTAGATTTCTTTGGATAATATGGACATTTTAACAGTTAATTCTTCTAATTCATGATTATGGAGTATGTTTGCATTTATTTGTGTCTTCTTTTATCAGTATGTTGTAGTTTTCAGTGTACAAGTCTTTCACCTCCTTGGTTAAATTTATTCCTAAATATTTTATTCTTTTGGTGCTATTGTAAATGGGATTGTTTTCTTTATTTTAGAGAGGGAGAAAGGGATAGAGACTGTGTGAGCAGGGGAGATGGGCAGTGGAGAGAGAATCTCAAATAGGTTCCACGCTGAGCCCACATAGGACTTGATCCCACGGCCCTGGGATCATGACCTGAGCTGAAATCAAGAGTCAGATGCTCCACTGACTGAGCCACCCAGATGTCCCAATGGGATTGTTTTCTTAATTTCTCTTTGATAGTTTGTTATTAGCACACAGAAATGAAACAGATTTCTGTATATTGATTTTGTATCCTGCAACTTAACTCATTTTTTTTAGTTCTCATAGTTTTTGGTGGCATCTTAAGTGTTTTCTATGTACAGTATCATGTCATTTGCAAATAGTGACAGTTTTACTTCTTCCTTTTCAGTTTGGATTCTTTTTGTTTCTTTTTTTTTTCTTTTGCTTTCTCTCTTTGTTTCTTTCTTTCTTTTTTTTTGTCTGATAGCTGAAGCTAAGACTTTCAGTACCATTTTGAATAAAAGTGGTGAGAGTAGACATCCTTGTCTTGATTTTAGGAAAAGCTTTCAGTTTTATTTATTTATTTTTTAAGTATATATTTCATTTTTGAGAGAGAGAGAGAGAGAGAGAGAGAGCGAGCGAGCGAGCAGTGGAGGGGCAGACAGAGAGGGAGACACAGAATCTGAAGTAGGCTCCAGGCTCCAAGCTGTCAGCACAGAGTCCAACGTGGGGCCCAAACTCACCACCCGTGAGATCATTACCTGAGCCCAAATCAGACTCAGCTTTCTTTTCACAAGTTTATCAAACTTGGCTTTCACTATATTTCCTCTATATTTCACTACATTTCCTCTATACCCATTTCGTTGAGTTTTTATTATAAATGGATGTTGAATTTTGTTAAATGCTTTTTCTGCATCTATTGAGGTGACCATATGATTTTTATCCTTCATTTTTTTGATGTGGTGTTTCACGTTGACTGATTTCCTTGTGTTGATCCAGCCTTGCATTCCTGGAATAAATCTCACCTGATCATAGTGTATGATCCTTTATTTTATTTATTTTTTTAAAGGTTATTTATTTTTGAGATAGAGAGTGAAAGTAGGGGAGGAGCAGAGAGAGAGAGAGGGAGAGAGAGAGAGAGAGAAAATCCCAAGCAGGCTCTGCACCATAAGTACAAAGTCCAGTGTGGGGCTTGAACTCACGAACTGTGAGATCATGATGTGAGCTGAAATCTGGAGTTTGATTCTTAATCAGCTGAGCCACCCAGGCGCTCCAATGTGTGATCCTTTAAATGTATTGTTGAATTCGTTTGCTAATACTCTATTGAGGATTTTTGCATCTATATCTATCAAGGTTGTTGGCCTGTAATTTTTCTTTTTTTTTTTTTTTTGGTAGTCTTGTCTGGTTTTGTTGTCAGGGCAGTGCTGGCCTTGTAAAGTGAGTTTGGAAGTGTTTCTTCCTTTTATACTTCTTGGGAAGAGTTTGAGAAGGATAGGTATTAAATCTTCTTTGAATGTTTGATAGAATTCACCAGTAATCTGTCTGGTCCTAGAGGTTTTTGATTACTGATTTAGTCTTTTTGCTAGTATTTGATATATTCAGATTTTCTATTTCTTTATGGTTTAGTCTTGGAAGATTGTATGTTTTAGGAATTTATCCATTTTTTCGTAGGTTGTGCAATTTACTGGTATATAATTGTGTGTAGTATTCTCTTATGATCCTTTGTATTTTTGTAGTATCAGTTGTAACTTCTTTTTCATTTCTAATTTTTTTTATTTGAGCCCTCTTTTTTTTCTTGGTGAGTGCAGCTAAAGGTTTGTTTGCCTTTTCAAAGAATCAGCTGTTTGTTTCACTGAACTTCTGGATTGTCTTTTTATTGCCTATTTCATTGATTTCTGTTTTGATCTTTATTATTTCTTTCCTTCTGCTAACTTTGAGGTGGGTTTGTTGTTCTTTATTTCCTTTAAGTTTCTCCTTTTTACCACTGTAGCCCCAGTGATTTTTCTCTAGCACACAGTGCATGTCTTTGTGCTTGTAGTTCCTTTGCCTGAAACCCTTCCCTACGTCTCCTGCATAACCACGTGGCTCTTGCTCCTTCACTTCATTCAAGTCTCTGCTCAAATGTTATGTATTCAGAGACCTTTACTAGCATCTTTTTTTTTTATTTTAAGATTTTATTTTTAAGTAAACTGTTCTCAACGTGGGGTTGGAACCTACAACCCTGAGATCAAGAGTTGCATGCTCTACCAACTTAGCCAGCAGGCACCCCTTCCTAGCACCTTTTGTAAAATAACATCCTTCTTTCCTCTTACTGTTCTGTCCTTTTTTTCTTATTTGTTTTTCCTCATAGCACTTGTCACTGCAAGACCTTCTTTCTTTCCTCCCGTGCTACCTTCCTTCCTGCTCTCTAACCATGTGTAAACTATCATGTATTCTGTGAATTGTGTTGTTCATACCTGTATCTCCCACCTTAGCACTGTGCTTGTCCTAGTAAGTGCTCAGTAAATAATTACAGAATGAGGGAATAGCATCAAGAATCAAGTTCATGATACTGATCACTTTCTTTGTATGTATACTGCGAGTCTTGATCCCTTTCTTTTAATGCCCTTCCATTGACATATTTTTCTTTTAGGCATAACAATACCACTGATTACACCTTTTTTTTTTTTTTTTGTAATGTTTATTTATTTATTTTGAGGGGGTTGGTGGAGAGAGACGTAAAGAGAGAATTCCAAGCAGGCTTCATGCTTAAAGCACAGAGCCCAACACGGGCTTGATCGCATGACTGCAAGATCATACCAAGAGTTGGGACACTCAGCTGACTGAGCCACACAGGCATCCCTGATTATGCTTTTTAAGTCAGTCTTTCACTAGGAAAATGTCCTGTATTTTGCCATTTTGGAGCTCGCTTGTATATCCTACGCACGGAATGGTATCTTGATATGGTAGAAAGATCATTGGTTGATTAATTAAAGAATTTGGTTCAGATTCAAGCTCTAATTTTATTTGTGTGGTCTAGGTCAAATCAGCCTTATCTGATTTGTGAAATTAATAAATTTAGGTGATTTTTATGATTTTACATGTTTGATTTATATTAAATATCTGATATTGCAAGTTTGGTTCCAGACCACTGCAGTAAAGTGAATATTGCAGTGAAACAAATCAAGTGAATTTTTTGGTTTCCAAGTGCATATAAAAGTTATGTTTACACTACTCTGTATTCTGTTCAGTGTGCAGAATTGTCTAAAAAAACATATACATATCTTCACTAAAAAATACTTTATTGCTAACTAAATGCGTCAGTATGAGCTTTCAGTAAGTTGTAATCACTAATCACAGATCACTATAACAAATACAATAATAATGAAAAAGTTAGAAATATTGTGAGAATTACCAAAATGTGACACAGAGATACGAAGTGAGCAAAAACTGTTGGAAAAATAGCACCAGTAGACATGTTGGATGCAGGGTTGCTACGGACCCTCAGTTAGTAAAAAACACAATATTTGCAAAACATAATAAAGTGAAGCACAATAAACGAGGTATGCCTGGGGACACCTGGCTGGCCCGGTTGATAGAGCATACGACTCTTGATCTAGTGTTTGTGAGTTCAGGCCCTACGTTGGGTGTAGAGATTGCTTAAAAATGAAATCTTAAAAAAAATGAGGTATGCCTGTATATAGTAGTTTTGCTCGTCAGTTATTTGGTTGAAGTAGTTACATAAAGTCAGAAAGGGTTTACAGAACACTTTTTATCCTCTCCAGTAGATAAATTTACTTATTTTAAAATAATGTAAAATACATGTAGTCTTGTGTTCTGTAATCTTGCCATTATGGTAGATTGCCTCTTCTTTATATGGGAAAGACTTACATTAATGATCTATATATATTTGTCTTCTTACAAAGAAGCTTATGTATTTTTGCGTATTTAATGTAATTTATCTACTTCAGGATCAACAGATAAGCCTGAAACTATGTCTTTCAGACTGTATAGCCCTAGAATTTCTGGGGTGGTTGCCTCAGGTACTGCCCAGTGGGGTGCCCGTGGGCTGACTATGCCCTTTCCCCTTCTACCAATCTGTTCTATTTTATTCCTTTAAAAAAAAATTATATATATATATATATATATATATATATATACGCACACACACACACTATATATATATATATATATATATATGTATATATAAGATAAATATATATGCCTTTATATATATATGCTTTTTAAAGGACTTTTGAAAAAAGGATTTCTATATTGGCATTTTAAAGATCATTTGAAAAAAGGACTTTTCTATTTCAAAAAAGTGCACTAGTGGAAGTAAACTGGATATATGACTCATAGTGATATATTAACATTGGGAACTTATGGAGACTCTTTCAAGGATCTTTATTAAGAATAAAGTGAATGTTGGGGCACCTGAGTGTCTCAATTGGTTGGTTAAGCATCTGACTCTTGATTTTGGCTCAGGTCATGATCTCATGATTTGTGGGATTGAGCCCTGTGTCAGGCTCTGCACTGACAGCATGGAGCCTGCTTGGGATTCTCTCTCTCCCTCTCTCTCTGCCCTTTCCCTGCTTGTGCGCTCACTTGCTCTCTCTCTCAATAAACATTAAAAAAAAAAAAGAATAAAGTGAATGTTAAGAGATAAAGATCATGGGGCACATGGGTGGCTCAGTCACTTAAGTGTCTGACTTCTGATTTTGGCTCAGGTCATGATTTCATGATTTGTGAGATTGAGCCTCACATCAGGCTCTGGGCTGATAGTGAGGAGCCTGCTTGGGCTTCTCTCTCCCTCTCTCTTTAACCCCTCCTTCACGCTTGAGTGCACATGCTCTCTTTTGTGCATGTGTGTGCTCTCCCTCCTTCTCAAAATAAATAAAAAAAATAAACAACAACAACAACAACAAGAGATACAACCAGAGATATCAGGGATTTCTTATTAGGAAGTATAGTTTTATTTCTAGGAGTCATTGAGCCAGGTCTACCATAGGTCTGTTTTCACTCAGACATGATAGACCTCTATTCATGATGAGAGTCCTGGTCCCTGAGACTGTTGGATTACACGAACATACTTTTTTTTTTTTTTTTTTTAAAGTCTATTTATTTATTGAGAGAGAGAAAGTGGGAGAGGGGAGGGACAGAGAAAGAGCTAGAGAGGGGAGAGAGAATCCCAAGCAGGCTCCACGCTGTCAGTGCAGAGCCCAACACAGGACTCAATCCCTCAAACCATGAGATCATGACCTGAGCTGAACACCAAGAGTGACACTTAACTGACTGAGCCACCCAGGTGCCCCTACACTGACACACTTTTAAGCAAGGCTTTTGCTTTTAGGTTTCTTCTCTATGTTGTTATGGTACTTCATTATTTGAGGCTTTTTGTCCTAGTATGACTTCAGTTCAAGGGATATACCTTTTATCCATTGTTATTTTCTTCTGAGAATCAAGGCCATGCTCTCTTTAGGCAAAATAGCAATCATATGGAAAAAGGTAGCTTCTTTTTACTCAGTATTCTTAATGTTGTAACTGTTGTAATCTACAGGAAAGGTATTTCTGTATACACAGATGTAGAAGGTACATGACCTTCCAGAAACTTTTATAGAATTGTATCCTAAACAAAATTTATTTTGTTGTTCTGCACCTAAGGTGGTTCTGGTACCTCTATTTATTTGGTTTAGATACAGAGTGCTTTTCTAAAGCCTAGAAAGGAAAACCATTTGGTACAGCTATATCTTCAAAGCACTGAAGGTAGAGAATTGGGACCTGTTTATGTTTTTTTAAATTACTGTCATTTGTTAACTGATTTTGCCCTCCTGTAATTTCACTCCATTCTTTACATTTTTACTGTAAGAGGAAAGCCAAGAAAGAATTCCAGTGGAACTAGTATAATTAAGATGAGAGACAAAATACTATTGATCTGTAGAATCAATATAGTGGTTCAATCTGAGGGTAGAAGAACATCCCAGGTGCAGATAATGTTCTTTATACAGAGCATCTTCCCTCTCAAAGAAAATCTAAAGTTTATCTTTTTTTCCCATGTTTTTAAATTTAAAGTTTATCTTTGATGACAGTGTGCTATAATAATAATAAGAAAATTAAACTTACTGAAAGAAACATAGTAAAAGGGGACAGTTTAGTCTTAGTCTTAAAAGTGGCTTAAGGATTAATAAAGAAAATTTCTTATGGTACGATTAAAATATATTCAGTGAAAGTTAAATAATATATTTTTGTCTCTTTATTATCTTATTCAGATCTGTTCAGGTTTTAAAAGACGATTTGTTCACAGAGACTGGTAATATTACATTAAGACCACTATAGGACTCAGCATGTGTTAGTTCGACTTTTTTTTTTTTTTTTTTAATGTTTATTTTTAAGAGAGAGAGAGAGACTGAGCAGGGAAGGGGCAGAGAGAGAGAGAGGGAGACACAGAATCTGAAGCAGGCTCCAGGTACCGAGCTGTCAGCACAGAGCCTGTTGCGGACTCGAACTCATGAACTGCGAGATCATGACCTGAGTCAAAGTTGGATGATTAACCGACTGAGCCACCCAGGCACCCCTCCACAAAACCATTTTTTAAAAATAAAATTTTTTTAATGTTTATTTATTTTTGAGAGAGAGACACACACAGAGTGTGAGGGGTGAGGAGCAGAGAGAGAAGGAGACACAGAATCTGAGGCAGGCTCCAGGCTGTCAGCATAGAGTCTGATGCGGGGCTCGAGCTCACGAACCATGAGATCATGACCTGAGTCGCAGTCGGACACTTAACTGACTGAGCCACCCAGGCGCCCCAAAACCATTAAAAAAAAGTTTTAACATTTATTTATTATTGAGAGACAGAGACAGACAGAGCATGAGCATGGGAGGGGCCGAGGGAGGGGGAGACACAGAATCTGAAACAGGCTCCAGGCTCTGAGCCGTCAGCACAGAGCCCATCATGGGGCTTGAACTCACAAACCGCCAGATCATGACCTGAAAGAAGTTGGACGCTTTACCGACTGAGCCACCCAGGCGCCCTGACAAAACCATTTTTAAGTGTATGCAGTTCAGTGGCATTAAGTACATTCATAGTGTTGTGCAACTACCACCATTATCCCTTTTCATAGCTTTTTCATCTTTTCAAACAGAAACTCTATACCCATCAAACTAATTCCCCCTCTCTGCCTTCTCATCAGTCTTTGGTAACCTCTATTCTACTTTCTATGTCTAGGAATTTGCTTATTCTAGGTACCTCCCATAAATGGAGTCATGCCATCATTGTCCTTTTGTGTTTGACATAGCAAAGTGCTTTCAAGGTTCATCCATGTTGTAGCATATATCAGAGCTTCTTTCCTTTTTAAGGCTGAATAATCCATTGTGCGTTTATACCACTTATACATACACTTTTTAATCCATCTGCTGGGGGACATTTGGGTTGTTTCCATGTTTTGCTACTGTGAATAATGTTCTTATAAACATTGGTGTACAAGAATCTGTTTGAGTCCCTGATTTTAAGTTTTTTGGCTGTATACCTTGAAGAAGAATTGCTGGGTCATATTAGGAACATTAGGAACATATTAGGAACATATTAGGGTCATTCTAGGAACTTCTGATGAATCATCATACTGTTTTTCCAGAGTATAATGACTTTATAAGGCAGTGTTCACTATACTTTTTCTGGCCTTTGAGCCAAAAGTTTAAACAACTAAAAGCCAAGTTTTCAGATAGTTTTTTATTCAGGGCTTATTGAGAAACTGGAAAGTAGAATGTATTTAATTATTATTATTTTGTATTATGTTTAATACAGAGGTGGCAAAGAATTTATAATTCATAGAAATATTAAAATAGCATAAAGATATATATTAAACTGATGGTAGTAGAATTAAAATTAAGGAATTTGAATTCAGTGGCTTAGTTAATGGAATAAATTATGCCCAGCTTCTGATTATTTATTCATAGTTAATCTGTTTCATAGATTGTGACAAACTTTAACTCAATTTGGCTTCTTTCCACCATTTGCCTGCCTTTCAGCCTCACTGTCATTCCGTTTCCTCTTTTGTTGATACATGCTTGATTTTTCAAAATATTTATTTATTTATTTATTTATTTATTTATTTGGGGGGGGGAGAGAGAGAGAGAGTGAGTGTGTGTGTGTACATGTGCACATGTGAGCGGGGAAGGGGCAGAGAGAGAGAGAGAGAGAGAGAGAGAGAGAGAGAATCCCAAGCAGGCTCCTGTGGTATCAGCACAGAGCTTGATGTGGGGCTCGATCTCACGAACTGTGAGATCATGACCTGACTGATTATGCATGGGTAATTGAGAACTGATTTTATATACGATTTAGTCCAATTTAAATCAATATAGAGAATAATATTTTGTACATGTGAGATGATTTTCTTATGCTGTCAGTATCAGGGTTGGAAGGTACCTGCTTTAAGTGTTTTGTTTTGTTTTTTTTTTAATTTTTAACGTTTATTTATTTTCGAGACAGAGAGAGACAGAGCATGAATGGGGGAGGGTCAGAGAGAGGGAGACAGAGAATCTGAAACAGGCTCCAGGCTCTGAGCTGTCAGCACAGAGCCCGACGCGGGGCTTGAACTCACAGACCGCGAGATATGACCTGAGCCGAAGTCGGCTGCTTAACCGACTGAGCCACCCAGGCGCCCCTAAGTGTTCTTAAATTGTATGACAACATCCCTCTATATTTGCTATGTGCTTAGACATTTTAAGTGATGTAGAACTATTTTTTAGGGGTAGGAAGTGTAGCATAGATTGTTCTTATATTGAACTTAAATGTCTTTCTGAAGCTTATATCTTCTCTTTTTTGCATATAGAATATGCTCTGTTTATAACAGTTTTAGGGCATAACAGTTTTGCTGAATAATAAATCCTGAATGATAAATATATTAAGCCGTTGGACATTTAGTATTTTAGTCTCTTTAACAAAAGTGCTCGTTTTCAGATAGTAATTGTACAGTGAATTAAAAATATATATAATGATAAGTTAATGGTTTTTCAGAGTACTGTGATCCTTTAAAAATAATGTATATATTTACACCTGCATATACATTCAAGAATTTCCTGTCAGTTAGCAAAAATAATCTTATGAAAAGACAATGTGCAGCAAGAATTCAGGCAGGATTCCTGTTCACGATAGTCTATTTTTAACTTTGTTTGGCTTTGTTGATTATTTGGGGCAGGAGATTGAAGGCTTAAGGTTCTAAGGATGCTTTTCCTAGTGTAGAGTCCTTGAAACAACACCTGAGAAGCTTTAGGAGTGGTTTCGTGAGAGGTTTAGGCAAGTAAAAAAAATGAGTACAGCCTCAAAATAAAAGAGTGCCACAGTTGACATGAAATTAAAGAAAATATAAAGTTGAAAAAGGGACACTCTTTCTGAAGCTAATAAGTATACTGTGTTGACCATATTTACTTGAAAAGTGAGTTTTTCTTTACAATAAATTTTATTAAAGTATAATTTACCTTTTTTTAAAGTATATGTGCTGCCAAAGTGAGCATGAAGTATAATTTACATAAAATAAAATACACAGTTGGCCCTTGAACAGTGTGGGGGTTGGGACACCAACCCTCCGACGCAGTCAAAAACCCATGTACACCTTTGACTCCCCCAATACTTAACTACTGATAGCCTCTTATTGACTGGAAGCCTTACTGATTATATACACTGTTGATGAACACATATTTTGTATGTCATATGTATTACGTACTGTATTCTTAAAGTAAGCTAGAGAAAAAATGTTATTAAGAAAGCAGTACAGTACTGTATTTATGGAAAAAATTCTATGTATAAGTGGACCCAGGCACTTCAAACCCATGTTGTTCAAAGGTCAACAGTACTCATTTCATGTGTATAGTGTGAGGTAGGTTTTGACAAATTTATATACTTGTGTAACTGCCATTCAAATTAAGATATAGAACCTGTTCATCATAGCAAAAAGTTCCTTCATCTGCCTTTACCCTTAGTGTCTCTCTACCCCAGGCAACCACCAGTCCACTTTCTGTATAGATAGCTTTTTGCCTATTCTAGATTACATATATATGGACTTATACTATATATGTTCTTTTATGTCTTCACAAAAGTGTGTATTTTTTAGTAGTTTGATATTTTTTATTGCTGAGTAGTTTGCTATTGTATGAATAAGTCACAGTCTTTATCTCTTTACTTGTTGATAGACATTTGGGTTATTTCCAGTTTTGGTCTATTACAAAACTGCTATGGGCATTTGTGTCCAATTTGTTTTTATGGACTTTTGCTTTCATTTCTCTTGGGATAGAATTGTGGGTCAGAGGGTTTTCATATGTTTAACTTAAAAAAAAGTGCCAGTTTTCCAAAGTGATTTCACCATTTTGTACTTCTACCAGCCATGTGGGAGAGTTCTAGTTACTCCATATCCTACTAACATTTGGCACTTGCTAATTGAACACTTTAGTTTAGATTCATTGAGTAGAAATTGTGCTATGTGCAGACTTTTATGACAGTTATAAAAGAGACTTGATATACTTTTAAGAGTTTAGTAATGATAGCTAATTAGTTGCCATTTATTATACATCTCCTATGTGCCGGGTACTGTGTAGCCCTTAAAAGAGTTTTACAAGATAGAATGTATTATCTTCATTTGACAGACTGCAATCCTTGGCTAGTAGATTTTAGACATAAGATGTGATTTCAAGTTTGACTCAACCCTAGATTGATTATTTTCACCTCAATATTTTGGTCTTTCTTGTTAGTCTATAGAGGACAATTGAGTATGATTTCAGCTAATATCATGGTCTTTTGGGCTTCTCAAATTGAACAGAGGAAGATCTAATGACAGAACAATTAAAAGTCCCAAGGAAAAAATATGAGTTGAAAGCTGTGCTTTTGTATGTGTGTGCGTGTGTGTGCGTGTGTGTGTAAGAGAAAGAGCATGCATACTTGCTTTTCTGAGAAGTCATTAATGTAGGTGCCAGTTTTTAATGTATTATTTGAGTTGTGAAGAGTAGGGGGAAATGGCAACATTGAAGAATAACTACAGAGAGAAGGCAGGTAGTGGTGAATAATAGTAATTGGGTCTAGAAACGTGTTTTTATGTCCAAGCAACTTAGTTGCTGTTGGAACGAACTTGTTTTTACCACATAGGAATCAGCCTATAGACACATTCATTCTTTAATATATCCTAGACAGTTACTGTTTAATTGAATATAATTTAGATTTGTGTCATAACAACTAGATTGAATTTTAGAGCAAAAATTTTATAAGAGAAATCTTGGACAGTATATTTCCCAAGTAGACAAATTGTGTGAAACAGTTTATATTTTGCAGACCAAAAATTTAACCAAAAAATTGTTTAAAATTTAGGTCCTTTTAATTTCATTTTTTCCCGTTTCTTCTCTGTTTTGCAGACATTTCAACCTACGGATGAAGAGGGATACATCCCTTTTCAGTAATGAATTTAAAGTAGAAACATCAAATGAAGTACTTGATTATGATACCTCTCATATTTACACTGGACATATTTATGGTAAGTTGAACCTTAGAAGAATTCCTTTCTTCAGTTTTTTCTACACAAGGAAACGCATGTATTTTGAGGTATAGACATATATTTCAGAAAGGTGGGATAAAAAACCAAGAGCACACTTTACACACTGTATGTTAGCCAATTTGCCGATAAATTATATTTAAAAAACAAAAAACAGAATGGTGGGAGAGAGATCCTGAGGAGATTTGTAGATTTAAGTATATCATGAAGGATAATGGTCTTTGAAGAATGAAGTAACCCTTGGATCTATCTTTTCATGTATTTTTAATATTGAATTATATAGTGCCTCGTTTCTGAAAGGTATGTTTTGATTCTCAGTACCTACAAACTGTTAGTTTGAAAAAAATTTTTTAATGGCTTTTATAATTTTCTAATCTTTCAAGCAAGAAATTGGATGTGTTTTATAAGAAAAGAGGAAAAATCTAAAGGAAAACTGTAAAGATCATCTTAACAGCCAAAAATAATGTGACAAAGTTATGCATAGGAAAATCCATTCAGGGCCTTCCTTTCTCAGAATTTATTTGCTGTGTTTACAGTTCCAGCAAATTTCTCTTACTACAGCTGATTAAAAAGGTACTGTGGGGATGGGGAGCACACTTCACCCAAGAGAAAGTTACATTTGACAGTTTAGTAGTGTGGGAAAAACAGTCAAAGTCTTCTGGAGGGATTAGAGAGGATCAAAGTAGTATTATAATTGTATATTGGTAAATAAGATAACTCTCTGTTATTACGACAGTTGACTGAAAGTTAAATTTCATTTCTATGTAATAGATTTCTGCTCAAAATCATAACGTTATGAAAAATTAAGTTTTTAAAACTGTTTCTAATTTTTTTTATTATGCCAGACAAATGAGGCATTTCTATACTTACAAATTCTCACTTGTAGATGAAACTTGGTTAATGAAAGTTTTTTGTACTCTTTAATTTTGTAAACAAAGGAAAGTGTTTTTCTGTCAGTCTAGACTTTCAGTTTCAAACTATAGTTTTCTACTATTCCCTATTCCCTATTTATCTTTCTGCGAAGATAACTTAGTGTCTGCAATTCTTTGCTAGGTGATGGCTAAGAAAAGTACAAGACTAATAAATAAGTTTGCAGATAGAAATCATGTCATTTAAAATACCAGTGTCTTGGGTTCTTAGCTTTAGTCCTTAGTTAATTCACAGTTAATTAACGTTAATCTATAGTTTAGAAATTGTGGAAAGCCTGATACTTATTTTAGTGAGAAAATTTTAACAGGTAAATTTAACTTTTAAGCACCATCTTCCTACTTCCACTTCTTTTTGTCATGTGACAGTTGGTGCTCAGCTTTTCTTTGTGAATATCTCAGAATACCTTTTTTTTTTTTATCCCATATTTTCTTTCACTAGAGAAGTATAATTGATGGGACAGTATTACAAATCTAGTATCTTAAAAAGTATTATTGGATTACTTTTTGTTCAAACTACTTCTGAAATATTTGAGACTTTCTTATTTAAAAACTGTATTTATAAAAAAAGGATGCCAAAAGTCTCATGCAGATTATATCAGGTGGGAAAAGAACTTTTTGCTTATGTAATTAGAGCAAAAACCCAAAAGATTATTTAATATCTCTATTTTGAAAGTACATATTGTATCAGTGGATCTGTTTGCCTCTTTCTGAGTTTGAGTTAATGTAACAATTATTTATTGAGTGACTGTTGAATGCTTGCCAGGCACTATGCTTAGGTGCTGGGAATATGATTGCCAAGGAGAGATAGATGTTCTATCTCTGATTGTTGTTGTCTAGTTAACTGTTTAGATTTTAACTAAGTACTAGTTGCTGTTCACATCTCAGATTCAGCTTGATATATTTTATGTGAAAATTAGTTTCCCCAATAAATTTGTATTCACATTTTTAAAATGTATAAGAATGGCTTTTTAAAGGAGAATGAATTTAACATTTACCTGCAAATTAACTTTTCAAGAGTTTGTTCCTTTCATTAATAGGTGAAGAAGGAAGTTTTAGCCATGGGTCTGTTATTGATGGAAGATTTGAAGGATTCATCCAGACTCGTGGTGGCACATTTTATGTTGAGCCAGCAGAGAGATATATTAAAGACCGAACTCTACCTTTTCATTCTGTCATTTATCATGAAGATGATATTAGTAAGTACTTAAATTTTATCAAGTAGCCTTTCGCAAAGAGGCATATAAATAGTTAAACGTATGTGAAACATATAAAATCTGAGGTGAAAATAGTTTCACAGCCAAAGTCTCAACTTAATGAAAAATAGATCTATTATAAAGAGGTGATTTCCTTGTCAGTCCGTGCCGTTCCTACTTTGTTGATATGATACAACCAATTCTATATGAACTATGAGTCAACAACACTGATTGAACTGGAAATTCTATATTCTGATATCAGCCGGTCATTTAATGGTATAATGCCTTTGTGTGTGTGGCCTACTGAAGTATCATTATCTTCTTATGTAAATTTCAAGGTGGATATTTGTATAGTGTTTAAGGAATATTTTAGGTATTTGGTAATATCTAAATCCTTTGAATATTTCTTTTTGGAATCTTGAAATAATGATTTCACTTTAGCTTGGTAAGACTTTTATTTATCATGTTAGATTTTGTCCTCTACCATGGTCTTTATATGATGGTGATTTGTCAGGAGAGTCCTTGTTTTACATTTTCAGAGTAGAAAATGTACTTAGACTTCTCCTTTTAATTTTACCATTGTCCATATATTCATGGTCATCTAATCACAAGAATGCTTTCATGAAATAATGCAGAAATACATTCCTGTAATTTATCATGCCTCTTGAGTACTTATATTTTATTTTTGACTATAATTAGACTAGCCTCTTAATTTTTGCTTATTTTCCTAACTTGGTACCTTCCTTCTGGCTTCGTTTTCCATTCTACAGCCAGAAATTTATTATCAATAATTTCATTCTCATTCCTAATAATGTATTGGAAAGCCTAACCATCTTGACTTTCTGCTCTATCAGCTCTGAAAGTTTCCATACTTTTTCAGTCTCTCCAGCTGCTTGTTATCGCTGATGCTGGATTGTTACAGAAAATAGCATAATTATTCTAGATGGGATACATTTATGACTTTAGCTACTTGCTAACTCACAAATTCATTAATGCTACTTGGCTATATTTTTATTCATCCCTCTTTGATTCCTTTTCCAGTTCTCCCTCCTGGTATTTCAGATGCTTCTCGAGCTCTAAGCTACAGTCCTCTTCACATGTTGGAATATGAATTCCTCTGCCTTCCTTTCTTCCAACAGAAATACGATATACTTGATTTGTGTGTTACTTTGTAATTTTTTAGTAATTTAATCTTCTTGCAGGTTCCCTTTTCTATCAGGGTATATAAATTCTTCAGCTGTGGTTTCTGTTTCTTTTGCTCCTTAAACATACCAAATATTATTTAATCTCTGGAGCAGATTATTTATAGATACTTAATGAAATCTTGAAACATTTTCCTTATAATTTCTCAAAATCAAACAAGACCTTTTGGGAAAGGAGGGAGAGGAAGAGAATAATGGACAGATTTTGAACTCATGGTTTTAATTGTGTTATAATCAAATGTTATCCTTTGCTGATTTATACTTCCCCATAAGCACCCTATACTGTGTTTGTTCTGCCTTTTATGATTTGTTATTGCATCTTCTCTCTCATTTCCCTCCTCTTTTCTGTTTGTATGTAGGTTAAGCATATTCTGCTCTTTTTTTGCACTTTTATTTCTTCCTGTCCTATAATTGCATTTTTCCCCTTTGCATCTTACAGTAACTTCCAAATATCTTCCTTTATGTCAACCTTTCTTTTTCCCCAAAGATAATGAGTTAGCTTGTAGGATCAGTGAAATTGGATGTGACTGAGTTTTCTATTCTTTTTTGGCATTTAACTTTACCATTGGTTTCAGCTCTTATTTTTTATTTATCCAATTAAAATATATGTTCATGCCTTTTCACATTCTTCTTATTATATACCAATAGTGGGATTAGAGCTTACAAATAGTAATGTCAAGAGTGATTTTGTTCGAATGTTTTCAACCATTTAAAAATGTAAAAATTTTCCTTAGCTTGCATGGCAAACCAAAGGACTCAGGTGTGCAGCAGCCTGTAGTTAGCTTACTCCTTTTCTACAGGACAGATCATTCACTTTTAATTGGCTCTCTTTTTTTAATGTTTATTTATTTTTTGAGACAGAAAGAGAAAATGAAAGGGGAGGGGCAGAGAGAGAGAGAGAGGGAGACACAGAATCTGAACCAGGCTGTGAGCTGTCAGCACAGAGCCCAACACAGGCTCGAACCCACAAACTGTGAGATCATGACCTGAGCGGAAGTCTGACCCTTAACAGAGTGAGCCACCCAGGTGCCCTTCCCTTTTAATTGAGTCTTTAACCTTTCTGAGTAGAATAATTAAGGTTATAGTACTAATAATAGTAGTAAGAACAGTTATTACTGTTTAATGTATGCCTGGTGCTATATAAAGTTTTTTGCTTGCATTATTTCATTTAATCCTCATAATTACACTATCAAGTATAATAGGCACACATAGTCCCCTCTCCACAACTTTATATATGAAGAAACTTAAGGCTTAGAAAACATGTCACTTTATTATAGATCTTGTATTCTTAACCGTGTGCTTTTCTGCTTCACTCAAGGGAAAAAACTGTCAATTCTAACATTACTCCAAGGATTTCTGGGGCTTTTCTGAAATCTGTAAGCCTCTCTAAAATGACACATTTGCAACTTTTGTGGTTATAAGCCAGATTCTCTCCTCAATATATTTAGCAAAGGATATTCTACTTTATGACTAATTAAAAGGGAAAGATTGGGGCGCCTGGGTGGCTCAGTCAGTTAAGCATCCGACTTCAGCTCAGGTCACGATCTCGCGGTCCGTGAGTTTGAGCCCCGTGTCGGGCTCTGGGCTGATGGCTCAGAGCCTGGAGCCTGCTTCCGGTTCTGTGTCTCCCTCTCTCTCTGCCCCTCCCCAGTTCATGCTCTGTCTCTCTCTGTCTCAAAAATAAATAAATGTTAAAAAAAAAAAAAAATTTAAAAAAAAAAATAAAAGGGAAAGATTTTCCTTTAATGTATGTTATTATTTTCATAGAATTTTCTTAAGTCCTAATAATTTATTTTCACAACTTAATTACTGTGTGATTGTTTAGATCACTGTGTACATGCTTGAGTGAACTTAGTGTCCGTGTGTCCGTGTGTGTGTGTGTGTGTGTGTGTGTTATTCTCAGCAGAAGCAAATGACCTGTGAGGTATACCACCTTTGGGTATACCAACTTTGGGTAGGCATTCTGATGAGAATTTGGTTACTCTTCTTTTAATACTGTTTTTGCACCTGTTGGCATAAATCTATGAAGCCACCATGGAGAATGATATTGCTGTTCTGGAGAACCTTAGGGAATGGCTTCTGAGGTGGTACAAGAACATAGGCACAGTTTTCAGTGAAAATATTTAATAACTTCTCCAGTCGCTTTGATACTCAGATGTGGTGGTGATAACCACATGTATTTATCATCTTAAATTCACACTTGTTCAATTCTGTACTTAGTAGTAAAAAGCACTTTCTTCTAGTACATAGAAGTGTGAACAGTTATGACAAGGGTCAGAGTACCACTTAATCCCTTGTTCATGGCTTGTAAATTTGTAAATTAGATAATCTGCATAAGCAGTCTTGCTTTCTTGCCTATTTATATTCAGACATTACACTAAGAATTCATTGATGTCGCTGTTTTTGGTTTCAGCAGCTTAGGGAGTGTTAGAATGTGGATTTAAAGGTGGCCTTGTAGATCAACTAGTTAAAACGGTTTCAGGGTTTAATTCATTTGGTCAGGATCATACAAGTTAGTGACAGACGTGGTAGGGAGAAAGCACAAGAGGTAATGTGTCAGAGAACTGAGGCATGCCATGTGTATGAGAGTGGAGTAGAAGGGAAATCAAGATGATGCACTAGAATAGCTTTGTGACCTTATGGGAAGGTCTTACTTTTTTTATGCAAGTAAATAGGTCTCAGTTTCTATGTATAAAATGAGGGCATTAGACCAGATCTTTAATATCCCTTATCTCTTCTAAAATTGGATGATATCTAACTACTTTTTCTGTAGAGCTGGAAATATTTTTGATTTTGCTGATTATCAAATGACTATATAATAATTACATTTTTGCCTGTAAATGAAGTAGAAGTTGTGTCTACTGCCATTAACATTTTTCTTTTAAACGGTTGTGTAATATTCTGTTGTTTCATTGGTGAATGTATTGTTTAGCAACCCATCAACTACATGGACATTTAAATTCTTCCCCCCTTTTTACTATTAAACATTGCTGTGGTATACATTATCTTCAAAACTGCTTATATGTAATGTATACTATTTGATAGTTTTTTGGCATTTGTGTACATCTGGGAAACTATCACCATAGTCAAGATAGTGTATGTATCCATTTCCCCCCAAAATCTTCCTCCTACTTAGTGTAGTCCTTCTCTTCTCAACACTTTTTTCCTCAGGCACTAAACTGCAGGCTAGTTTTCATTTTGTAGAATTTTATGTAAATGTGATTTTATATTATGTACTCTTTTCTTTTTAAGTTTATTTACTTTTGAGAGAGAGAGAGAGAGAGAAAGCACATGCTCATGAGTGGGGGAGGGACAGAGGGAGAGGGAGAGAGAGGATCTCAAGCAGGATCTCTGCACAGAGCCCGACATGGGGCTTGAAGTCATGAACCACGAAGTCGTGACCTGAGCCAAAATCAGGAGTCAGATGCTTACCTGGCTGGGCCACCCAGGTGCTCCTGTATTATGTACTTTTAAAAAAAAAATCTGACTTCTGTAATTTAGCACAATTTTTTTGAGATTCATCTATGTTTTTGTGTATATTAATAGTGCATTACTTTTTATTGATGAGTAGTATTTCATTGTATGGATGTTTATGCATTCACCTGTCAATGGACATTTGGGTTGTTTCTAGTTTTGGGTTATTAAAAATAAAAACTCTAAAGCTTTTGATAGTAGCCCATCAACTACTGATTGATTAAACATCATTCTACATATGATAAATTTGAAAAAAGACAAGAGGATGAAATATATACTAAGGACTTTTAAATGCCTTGGTCTGTTACCTGAGCTCTAGAAAGGAGACATTTTGGAAACTTAAGATGAACCTTGTGGAAGCAAGAGAGCAGAAGAAACACTGATCTTATAGATTCTTTTTCCCCCAAACCAACACTCATCCTTCGAAATGCAGTTCAGAAATAATATTTCTAGAAGTCTTTTCTGGCCCGTCAGTTCTGGGTGTCCTCTCTTTACTGCCATTTATGTATCGGTGAGTTGTTGCTGTGTTTTGAATCCAGCAGTTTACAGGTCAGTGGTCCATATGATTGACCTCTGAGAAGACGCATGGAAGGAAGACAGCTGTTGACTAGATGAGTAATTAAATTCAACCAATATTTAACTGTTTATGAACTGTGGATAATTGCGGCAACACTTAACACTTGGTGAATTTAAATGGATTCTTGTTTATATATGTCTAATATCCTAGCTGGACTGTAAGTTCTTTGAGGATGTGTACTCTGTGTCTATTTATTCTTGTATTGCTGATGTTTGGTAACTTAATAGTTTTTTTTTTTTCTCATTACTTGTTTTGTAAAGAAATTGATGCAATGAAAAATAACACTGACATACAATTAGGAAATTTATGTGCATACACGCCCTAATTTTGAACAGGTTCTATTTTATGTGAATCTGTAAAGTAGTTAGGGATTTAGAGCACACCTTCATGTAGAAACAGTTTTAAGTTGCAGACAGTTCCTAGTTATTGCGGATGGAATGAAGGCCAAAAGGAGGTTATTGGAGTCAGCAGTTTATAGGTGTTTGGTTAATGGATGACCTTTGAAGAGGAATGGAAACCAGCTGCTGACTGAAAAATTAAATTCAACAAATGTTTATTGATTTGTGAATGTATAGGAAGGATTAAGACTTCAAAAGAAAATCCTTCAGGGGAATTTCCAGTCAGTAATATTGTCAGAATGTGATAAATGCTTAAGCAAAATGTCATCAGAGTACTGAGGGTAGTGCACACTGAGGGAGCCTTAGGGATCCTTAGGAATACTTCTTAGGGGAGATGGCATTTGACTTGAACCTTGAACATAGGGTAGACTTTTGGCTGTTAGAGAAAAGAATCTCTGAAGACAGGAGAAAGGTAGCTATTACTCTGGCTGATAATATTTGTTTTTAGCTACCACAGCTCAGGGACTTCAGAAAAGAAATGAAACTGGCATCTTCCTTGGCCTGCACTCACCCATTTTCTCTATCCCAGACTGAATAAATGGAAATAATGGTCATGTTGATTCAGTATGTTACAGGTTTTCAATACATGTTTCAGTTGTAAGTTTTACAGGTTTAATGATTAATTATTTTAAAAATTTGAGTGTGGTTGACACATGATTATTTATTAACATTATTTGAGTGCCTAATTTGTATAAGATAGTTTGAGATCCTGTGGACACAGAGGGTCTTATCCTAATGCACCTTAGAGTCTAGTGATTCTCTTTATAATTGATCAGAATAATAGAGCAACAATTCTCCTACTGACCTGATGCCCATGATCTGCTTGGCTCCCAACACTAACCCTTTCTTCTTAAAAACCAGGGATGGGGAAGGACATGCTTGTCTCAGCTTCCCATCTCTGTTTCCTGGGAGATGAGTATTGTGAGTATATGTGGAAAAGGGGACCATCTTCAGCTTCCTCTTCTTCCCAGGGACAGTCATACTATGCCTTTCTTCCCATGCTGTCCCCACCCTCCCCAAATAGAAACTGGATGTGGAGAATGGGGACAGGGTGTTTGGGAGAAAGGGACTCCTATCCCCCGGAGTTAGAAGAAAGGACATTTGGGGTGTGTCCTAGCTATTCCTTTATTCCTCCAAACTCCTCCTCTGTTCTAAAATAAAATAAAATTATAAAATAAAATAAAAATAAAATAAAATAATAAAATAATAGCCTACTTTCCCTTTTTACTCTCCGTCAGTGAATCCTTGTTGGTTTTGGCAACTTTAGGAATAAATGGCATTTTTGTGGGCAAGAACCCTACCCACCTACCCTCCAGATATTAACAAAACAGCTTTTTGTTCATTGTCCGTCTGTGGAGTCCGTCTGTTTTAAACTCAATTAATACAATAAAAATTAGATTATTTCATTGGATTTGGTAATTTATAGCATGTTAATGGAGAGATTACACCAAATATTTTGACTGTTAGAGTTATCTCATAGGCAAGACCTTGGTTTTGCAGTCACATTTCTTTTTTTTTTTTCTTTTAAAGTTTATTTATTTTGAGAGAGAGAGAGAATGCATGTCCTCACACACCAGCACATGTGCAGGGGAGGGACAGAGCGAGAGGGACAGAGAGAATCCCAAGCAGACTCCGTGCTATCAGTGATCATGCGGGACTTGATCTCACTAACTATGATCATGACCTGAGCTGAAACCAAGTGTCTGAGGCCTAACCGACTGAGGCATCCCTGCAGTCAAAATTCTAACCTGTCAGTCACAGTGAGGTGGGGGAAGCCTTACTGGGAATAGTGAGGATGCCAGGTCTACTCTAGTTAAGATGCAATAAGCAGTGGGTGTTTTATGTACCAGTTCTGTTGGACAGAGAATCTGAACAGTAAATATTTCCCTCTTCCTGGAGTGGATGATTGAGAGTTAACTGGAACTGTTTCCTGCTTGAGGTAGTATCACAATATATGTATTATTTATATTTGTCCCTCCTACAGCAAAACAAAAGCAAGAGTTTGGCATGCAAAAGAACTGGAAGAAAGGCAATAGATTTAAAGCTGATCTTTGTTTTAAATAGGCTGAATATTCTACACCAATGATTCATTCTTTGTGAAAGAATATGCTGTTTGGCCTTTTCAGGGGAACTACAGTGCATCCTATGATTTAGCATCACAATGAGGGCTTATTCATTAGTTGAACAAAGGCTTTTTCTAGAAATGGGAATTATATTGTCAGTAATTTTAGAGGGAAAATGTCATTGTCCATTTTCATAGTTAATGTGGTGACCAGGGAAAATAGGGTCTTTTAGAAGTTTTGAAAGTATGTAGGGAAAATTCTACACTTGATTCCTTTTTTTTCTGTTGGGGCAGTTTTGTGCTGACAGGATTTGAAGCATATGTAAATATTGTTTTGTTGCTTTGGAAATATATTTTTTACCCTAAATACCCAACTTTCAAAAAAGTATATCTCTAGTTGATGATATATAAAATATAATTTATAAAGAAATAAAACACTATATTTTTCTTTAGATCTAATTCTTCATGTTTCTAATGTTTTAAAGTATGGTGTACTAAATAATAGTTTTATTATTTTCATTGTCCTATAGATTTATAAATAATAGGAGTTTTAGTATTGAGAGTTTTACTATATTTAGTAAAAAGGTATTAGTATTTTAGTATTTAAATATTTTAAAGCCTGGGAACAATTATAATTTTCCCCATTGATATTAAGATCATAGTTTGCATAGTTTCAGCTGGCACGATCAGTTTTATTGCTGCTGTTCATGTGGTAAAGCGGTGAGTGCCTACAGTTAACTGGGTAAATAAGATTGAGAATGGACTCTGGAAATAAAGTATCCATGCCAGGTAGCACAAAGGAGCTGCTAGGAGTTACAGATTATGATTTTTGAGTGAGAATAGTCATAGTTACCAGTTTTTTCTAGGCCTATTCATTTGCAGGGGTGTAGGTAGAAAGTTCATTTTAAACAGGATTTGGTTGAGAGTTGGGATTGGGAAGGGAAAGGAAGTTTTAAGCCAATGCGGTGAAGTAATTATGATAATAATCGACTATTGGATTTAAGCTGAATAAACAGAAGAAAGAATATTCATTGATAGATAGTGAGCAAGGTGGTAACATTGGTAGATGGAAAGTTCTTAGTGGTGTTGCAGGATTGTTGGAGGGAGTGTTGTGAAAAGACAGCTCATGGAAAGAAAGTAGGATGTGCAAGTTGAGACTGTAAATGGGTTTCACTTATTAGTAATGACAGGTTCAAAAGAATTATTATGTAAGTGAGAACTTCAGGTAGGAGAAGATCATTGGAGAAAAGGTTAGTGTACTGGAAGGATCATCAACATTAATGTTGGAATCACTAAGAATTATGTTGGGATGATGTTGGAGAGTGACAGTCAGTTAAGAGCTAAAAATAAGGAAATAAAGGGAAGTAGTAACCTGGGGGGCAGCAAATACCTATAATGAGTTAGAGTAGTTGGTGGTATAGTCTCATGAGTATAAAAGCTGGGTTACAATGACAATAGTCCTTGAGGGTCCCAAGGCAGAAGGTGGTAGATAGTTGTGAGTGTTTAGAGACATGAGGGGCAGGGGAATGTCTTCCCTAAAACAGGAAGAGTTTTTGGGTCCCGCCCTTGATTCTTGCTGGAGCCTGCCTGATGGAGTTGGACAGTGCTGCAGGAGTTTCTTGACTCTCCCAGGTGGTGGACCAGAGGAGGTGATTTTCTTAAACATAGGTAGTCTCTTGATTCCAGCCGTACAACTTATTGGAGGTGGGATGAGGCTGAGTGATCTTCCTATAGGCCGTCCTTTCACCCTGGGGAATAATGGCCTGCTAGGTGATGGTTGTGTTCTTAAGTTTCTACTGGCTTCCTTTCAACTGCTGCTGATGTTAGCCTATAGATGGTGTGCTATTATACTAGTATTTGTTTGACTTCTTTAAAATATATATTTTTTTAATATTTATTTTATTTTTGAGAGAGAGACAGAGTGTGAGTAGGGGAGGGGCAGAGAGAGGGGAGACACAGGATCCAAAGCAGGCTCTAGGCTCTGAGCTGTCAGCACAGAGCCTGATACGGGGCTTGAACTCACGAACCGCGAGATCATGATGTGAGCTGAAGTTGCACACTTAACCGACTGAGTCACCCAGGCGCCCCGATATGTGTTTGACTTCTGACTGTGGAGGAATGGTAGAAAGAAATCTACCCTAACATCAGCTACATGTATAGTGTCACAAATATGTATGTGTGGGTACACCTATGTATGTTTATTTATGTCTGTAAATATATTAGCTTTATGTATTTTATCAAATAGATGAGATACCCTTTAGGCAGTACTTGTTTGCTTACCTTAACCTTTAAAAAAATTTTTTTTTAATGTTTATTTATTTTTGAGAGAGAGAGATGGAGTGTGAGCCGGGCAGGGGCAGAGAGAGAGGGAGACATAGAATCCGAAGCAGGCTCCAGGCTCTGAACTGTCAGCACAGAGCCCTGCACGGGGCTTGAACTCACAAACCGCGAGATCATGACCTGAGCTGAACTTGGACGCTTAATCAACTGAGCCACCCAGGCACCCTTGTTTACCTTAATCTTAATGCTCAAATGCCGAGCATCAGTGGCAATGTATTCATGACAAGAGTGTCAATGTGTCTAGTATTATTAATATCTGGAAAGTATTTATATTTTATTGGGTTACTATATAATAGGGACTGCTGGGTTTATATAAATCAGACGTGTATATTCTTCTTTGTCTTCCCTTATTGTATTAAAGAAAATGATGTTACACTTTAAAACAGGGACATTTTTGTTTGTATCTGAATTCAGTAAGATAATACATTAAATGCCATGCACATTTACTGGTTCAAATGTTTGGAAGTTTAAATTCTCTTTTCCAGAAATACTTTGTAGTAGCTCTTTTTTGCCTGTGTAGAAACAGATTAAAAATATATTTGTTAGTGTGTTTTGAATGGAGGTAAATCCCAATTTCTATCATGATCAGATTATTTTTGTTATTTCTCAAGTGTGAATAGTATCAAGCTAATCAAATGATTTATATCTTGAAGTATTTTAGTTGAACTAAATTATATATTATATATATATAAATTATATATAACAAAAATGTTATTTTGACATATGTATTATGTGGTGGACTTATAACCACATTGCTAACAAGCTTCACAGCTCTTTTGCTTTCTAAAACTGAAAATCTTGCATTGAGTAAATTTTGAAAAACTCTTTGAACAGTGATAATAGTACATTTCCCTAAGCATGTAAAATATTTTATCTGGGTAGTATAGGATTTATGAGATTTATCTTTAGTTAAAAGATAGAATTATTACTGTACTGTATCAGTCTTCAACTTAACTATATGATGATTTTTTGGCAAGAGTTCTGACTGGGGATAAGTGAAAAGTAGTTATAAATGAAAACATTCAGAAAATGACAGTAAATACTAACACTGCTAAAGAATTTCTGATATCCTAGTCTAAGATTATTTTGGTACTGTCGGTGATTGGAAAAAATTGCTAAATGCCATTGGAAAGCAGGTATAAATGAATTGTTCTGTTCTCCTTGACAAACGTTTTCACCATGTATTAAGGCATTGCTAACTGCAGTACCAAATAGCTCCCATATTCAGTGATAAAATGCACTAAAAATTCATTAAACTGTGACAATGTAATGTGAGTATTCCTTATTAGGCAGCTTTTCTTCAATAAGTAATTCAGGAATCTGGGATACTTTTAAAAAAAAAAATGTTTACTTTTGAGAGAGAAAAGAGAGGGTAAATGAGAAGGCAAGGAGGCAGAGAGAAAGGTAGACACAGAATCCGAAGCAGACTCCAGGCTCTGAGCTGTCACCCAGATGCAGGGCTCGAACTCACAAACCGTGACCTGAGCGGAAGTTGGATGCTTAACCCACTGAGCCACCCAGGCGCCCCAAGAATCTGGGGTACTTTATTTCATGCTGTTCCCAGGTTATCTCCCAGGAGACATTCAGGTGAAAAGAGAATGGAGGATCCTGGCTAGTGCACTTCCCTACTGCTCACATTCCTTCAATTTGAACTTGGCTATATGTCCTACCTAACTTGGAACGGAGCTGGAGAATTCAGTCTGCCTTTGAACACAGGATAATGAGGACCTATTGGTCAATGGCTGCCAAACTAAGCCAAGAGTAAAATTGTTTATTATTTTTTTTAATGTTTATTTTCTGAGAGAAAGAGCTTGAGCTAGGGAGGGGCAGAGGTAGGGAGACAGAGGATCTGAAGCAGACTCTATGCTAACAGCAATGAAACCAATGTGGGGCTTGAATCCTAGAACCTGAGGTCATAACCTGAGCCGAAGTTGGACGCTCAACCAGATGCCCTGTAAAATTGTTTTTCACGTAAAAATTTTGAATAGTTAAAAACTTTTTTATTGGTTAAGTGACATACTGATATGAAGGGTTTTTGGGAAGTTTATATATTTTAGTAAACACATTAGTCCCTCTGCCCCCATATTCTTTCTTTCATTCTTCCCTTTCCTCTTTCTTTCCTTTCCCTTCATTTTCTTTCTTCCCTCTCCTCCCCTTTCCTTCCCTTGCCTCCTGTCCTCTCCTCCTGTCCCTTCTCCTCCCCTCCCATCTTTTTTCCTTTCTTATTTCTTTCCTTTTCTTTTCTTTTACTTTTTCCTTTTTTGTTTCCTTTACCCTTTCCCTTTCCATTTCCCTTTCCCTTTCTTTTCCTTTCCTTTCCTTTCCTTCTAGTAGTTGCGTGGCATGCGGGATGGGGAGACCAGGGACATTTAGGGAAAGTTCACTTGAAAATTGATTGTAATGATTTAATCACAGGGTTTGTTTTTTGAAAGGCTAAGTTAAATAGTTTTTTATTTGGGAGTGGGGTCATCAGTGTTCCATGCTCATGTGTCTGTGCTCATGTCTGTGTGAGAGATAGCAGTTTGGATTTGGCACTTATTAAGATGGTTTTAAGAAATATGATAAATCAGAACTATAGTTTAAAATAGTTCTTTTTTTTAAGTTTTTAATTTTAAAGAAAATACAGTTTACATGCACAGTTGTATTAGTTTCAGAGGTCAAAATAGCTCTTTTTTGTGTATGTTTTGGGAGATGTTTAATTCAACTATAAGAATTTCATCAGATGGTAAATATATATTTATTTCATTGAATTTAATTAGCCTAAGTAAGTGGTGAAATAGATTCTTATTAACTTAAATACTGACTTAATAAACAAATCTAAATTAGGGCACCACACACTGACCCATTAATGGAAAAATAAAAACATAATGTACTAATTGAATCATAAATTTAGTTGCTTATCACATTGGAACAGAAACTAAACTTTTGAAAATGTATAGTTTCATCCATTTTATATGGCAAAATATCTTGTGTATCAGTAATTCTGAGTACAGTTTTTACTTATCTGCCTAGTTGCTGCCACAGTCATCAGCAGAGGGGTTCCTCCTTATACACATTGTTATCTTAGATAAACCATTTCCTTAGCCAGGAGTTCAGGGAAAACTAAGCCAAAGAATCAGTCCACATTCTTCGTTACTAGAGACTGGACTGTCCTAGCATGGGAGTAAAATAAAATAGTACAAAATTATGGATTTATAAATAATATCAAACTCTGAACCTGGCTTTTTAATAAAAATTAAAGTAAGGAGCAAAATTTCAAGGGATCTAAATTCTGTTAACTGCAAAAGGTGTTTAAGTATGTGTATAAACTTGTCTATGAGTATGCCTGTATAATTTTTCCTTATTTATTAAAATGAGTGTTCTTGGTATGGAGGAACTTCTTCACGTGGTGGTTCAGGCAAGTTAGATTCCATTAAGAATCTGGGCAAGGCTTATTGGGATATTTTCAGGTTAAAATTATAGTATCAGAAGATGGTATTGTGGTGATAATAACCCCAAATATTCTAAAAGGTGAGAATTAAAAATCTGGGCATATTCATATTGAAAAACTTTTCAGCCTTTGTGGTAGATTCTTATTAGATACATGTTGGATGATACTGTATTTTCCCACAGCCAAACTTTGAAATGGTAAAATAATAAATGTTTTAATTTTTTTCTCATTTAGCACTTCAGTTGTGTGTTTTCCACTTTGAAATCATTTAAGTTTGTTCCAACAATATTGCAGTCTTTTAGTCCTAATTTTATTTTGAAAATTTCAAATGTAAATTCATCCCCTAAAACACATATCCCTAAGCATATGTACATTTTCCTAAATAGCTAGTAGTGTTTCACCCCTAAAAATTTTAACATTAATTCAATAATACCATATACTGTACAGCCTAGAATAACATTTTTTCAGTTGTACTAAAAATACCTTTTTGACATTTGTTTATTATGTCTTTTTTAGTGTCTCTATTGCCAGGCTCCCCACCCTTAGTTCTCAACTTTTTCTGTTTTTTTTCCCCCTTTAAGTGACATTGCTGATTTTCACATGTCTAGGTCCGTGACTTAGGATATTCTGCATTTTGGTGTGTGTTTGATTGTTTATTCATGATTAGATTCAATGAGCATATTTTGTCAAGAATACTGTAGAGGGAAAGCTGGGCATTCCTTATTGCATTGCGTCAAGATGCACATATCTTTCTACTACTGGTAGTGCTTCGCTTCATTACCTGGTAAATGAAGTGATCATTACCACATCTTTAGTGTGAAGTTATCTTTTTCCTTTATAATTAGTAAGTAATTTATGGGGTGATACACTCAGTGACCATGAATATCCTGTTACCTCATATCTTTCACCTAGTGGTTTTAGTATCCATCGATGATCCTTACCTAAGTCACTTTATACATGTGAGGTTATAAAGTGGTACCTTTTTAAGTCTATCATCTCACATTTATTGATTAGAATTTTACAGCTTTTGCAGTCTTGACCTCTAATAAAAAACTAATTTAAAGTTTAAGTCAGAGTTATTAATATCAGTAAATGTAGGTTGTCCATACCACTACTTCTTAACTGCCAGTTTAAATTTGTATTGTATTGGGGCACCTGGGTGGCTCAGTTGGTTGAGCGTCCGACTTTGGCTCAGGTCATGATCTCACAGTTGGTGAGTTCGAGCCCTGCGTCGGGCTCTGTGCTGATAGCTCGGAGCCTAGAGCCTGCTTTGGATTCTGTGTCTCCCTCTCTCTCTCTGCCCCTCCCCCACTCATGCTCTATCTCTCTTTCAGAAATGAATAAATGTCAAAAAAAAATTAAAAATAAATAAATAAATAAATAAATTTTGTATTGTATTATGATGAGCACTGGGTGTTATATGTAAGTGGTGAATTGCTTAATTCTGCTCCTGAAACCAGTATTACACTACATGTTAACTAGAATTTAAATAAATTTGAAATAAAATTATTACTATTTCCAAAGAAATAGGCCACTAGTATCCACTATAGGTTCTAGATTTTTTTTTTCTTTTTTAAAAAGTTTATTTATTTTGAGAGAACGAACGTGAGGAGGGAAGGGGCCAGGTAGAGAGGGAGAGAGAGAATCCCAGGCAGGCTCCACGCTGTCAGTGCAGAGCCTGTCGCAGGGCTCCATCTCACATACCATGAGGTCATGACCTGAGCCAAAACCAAGAGTCATAGGCTTAACCAACTGAGCCACCCAGGAGCCCCAAGGTTCTAGATTTTCTTAAGAAACTGCCTGCAGTATTTCTAATTATAGTTCTGTGTATTATGCCTTAAACTACTTAAGGACTTTTCAGTGCTTCCCCTCTCACCCATGTCTTGGTATTTTTATTTTGACAGTTCTCTTAATTATGGTAATTTGATTAAATTATGAAATATGTTCATGAATATGGAGAACCCTAATAAGGGAGAAGTACATGAAATTTGAGAGAATGGAATAAACTTTTAAAAGACTAAACTAAAATGGAACAGCTATCTGGAAATAGAACCAATTCGGTTAAAAATAATCACTGCTTAATTATAAAGGGAAAACAAATGATGATAAAATTGTTCCTGGCTAGTAGCATTCACTTGAATTACACATGGAAGAAATTTAAACTCAGTCTGCTTTTACTATGCCATGGAGCATGTTCCTAAATCACTTTTCCTTGAGTCCAGTTGGTATTCATTGAAGGAATTCAAGCCAGTAGAATATTATATTAGTCTAACTGTAGTTCAGCTTGAGGTGTACATGTGCAGCATATGAAATTTAATGTGGAGGGAATGTTATAAATTACAAAATGAAGTAAATTTCAGTATTAACATACTTTATATATCTGAAGCAGGAAAGGTTGGGAAAATTAAACCTAGAATAAAGAATATTATTGTTCTTTTTTAGAATTCACAAATCATCTATATGACAAAAATCTAGAGACCAGTGATATTTTATTGAGGGAAAACTTACAAACCTGCCAGGTTTTAAAATGAGAATGCTCAACAAGCATTGGTGGCTTTCATGAATTGTGACATTGTTTTTCATTTATCAGGTAATTAGTAATATCAAGCA
The DNA here is from genome assembly GCF_027475565.1 of Acinonyx jubatus. Classification (NCBI taxonomy): domain Eukaryota; kingdom Metazoa; phylum Chordata; class Mammalia; order Carnivora; family Felidae; genus Acinonyx; species Acinonyx jubatus. The sequence goes on from NC_069386.1 coordinate 45,188,444, forward strand.
TGTGATAGTAATGACATTGCTTCTTTGTGTTGTAGACTATCCCCATAAATATGGTCCACAGGGGGGCTGTGCAGATCATTCAGTATTTGAAAGGATGAGGAAGTACCAGATGACTGGTGTAGAGGAAGTAACACAGGTAAGGATTTTAATACTAGCTTGCATTTAAGAAATGGAAATGGTCTTCGGCATGTGTTCCTGCATTAAAAAAACGTATGTTCTGGAATTTCTGAAAGATTTATGCCTCTGTGGAGAGATGATGATGATGATGATGATGATGATTATAAGTTAAAACTTCTTTAAAATTCTTTTAATGTTTATTTATTTTTGAAAGAGAGAGACAGAGTTGGGGAGAGGCAGAGAGAGAGGGAGACACAGAATTCAAAGCAGGCTCCAGGCTCTGAGCTGTCAGTACAGAACTTGACGCGGGGCTTGAACCCACAAATCTTAAGATCATGACCTGAGCTGGTCGCTTAATTGACTGAGCCACCCAGGCGCCCCAGTGACTATTGTGTTTTTTTTTTAAACTCTTTTTTTGACCTTCTTAAAAATAGTTATTCAAAACACAAATTTAAATGAAAAAATTATATTTATGGTAAACATTTATTATGTATTTTGTCATCCTTCTATAAGTAGTAAGATAGAGTAATGTTGCTTGAGTTTCTTGAGTCACAAATGCAGATTTGTGCATTTCTTCATCTGCAGAGTGGGACAAACAATTCTATTTCAGGGGATCTTTCAAATACAAGTGAGATTTTATTTTTGCATTTGTTGAACAGTTATGTATCAATCTGCTAACATGTTAAAGACTGGTAGGTTCTGGGAGTATGTGGAAATGAAGATACAAGCTTGTTCTCAAAAAGTTAATACAACTTGACCCTTGAACAACATGGTAGGTAGGGGTGCCGACCCTCATGCAGTTGAAAATCCACGTGTAACTTTTGACTTCCCCAAAACTACTAATAGCCTACTATAGACTGGATACCTTACTGATAACACAAATAGTTGATTAATGGATTTTGTATGTTATATGATCATATAGTGTATTATTACAGTAAAGTAAGCTAGATTAAAAAATGTTATTAAGAAAATTGGAAGGAAAATACATTGACAGTACTGTAGTTTATGTATGGGAAAAAAAATCCACATATAAATGGACTCACACAGTTCAGACCTCTGAAGGGTTTGTTCAGGGATCAACTGTAGTTTAATTGGAGACAGAAACAATTGAGAATGATAAGAGATAGAGGAGGATTAAGCATAAAAGGAATAGTTAATTTAGTCTAGGAAGTATTTGAGGACAGCAATCAGAAACTAAAAGAATAAGAAGAAGTTAGGTTGGCTGCAAAGAGATAGGAAGACAGGAGGAGTAGTGTATACAAAGGAGAGATAACAAGACCAGTAAAAATTTTTAACTCCAGGGGCGCCCAGCTGACTCAGAAGACAGTGAAAGAGCATGTGACTCTTGATCTCAGGGTCATGAGTTTGAGCCCCTTGTTGGATATAGACATTACTTAAAACAAATAAGTTAAAAAAAAAAAAAAGAATTTTTAACTCCAGGGTGGAGTGCAAACCTAGAGACTAGGAGACTAATTAGAAGTTGTTTCAGTTGACAATAGTGGCCTGTACTAAGGTATTGGTGATATGAATAGAGAGGACAAGACTATAGATTGCTAAATATAAGAGTTTAGCAGTGGCTCGATACAATATTCATATATGAAAGTAGGTTGCATTTCTTTATATCAGCAGTAGACTACCAGAAATGTAATGAAAGAAAGGACATCATTAATAATAGTATCAAGAATACCATGTATTGAAAGAAGCAGTGTAACAAAGGATTATAAGGGTTAAATAAGGAAAATTGTAGATTTGGAAGAAATGTTAAAGAAGATTGATTTTAAATAAAAGGAGAGATATACCATATTTGTGGAGAATAATACCTCATATTATAAAAATACCAATTTTCCTCATATTGATTTGTAGGTTCACTGCAATTCCAGTATAAATTACAACAGGGTTATTCACACCACACGATGGGTTGAGAATGTTATACAGAAAAGTAAAGGCTAAGAAGAAGTAGCGACCACCTAAAGATTGTAAACTGTAAAGAGGGATTTACTCTGGAAGATTTTATGACTGATTATAATACTTGAGAGTGTGATATTAGCATAGGATGAACAAATTGACCAGAGGAATAAAATTGAATACTGAGGAAGAGACCCATACACGTGTGAAACTTTGTTGTTAAGTAGTAGAGGTGGAATCTCAAATCAATGTGGAAAAGTAGAGACCAGTGAATAATTGGAGCCAGAAAAAAAAATGTACATTTGAAAAAAAATGAAGTCAGGTCTCCATCTCACATCATGTATAAAACTCCAGATATATTAAAGTACTAAATGTCTAAATGAAAACTTTGAAACTTAGTGGAAAAAGTAAATAGAGATTGTAACTTCCAGCTGTGATGGAATAACTGATTTCCAACTAGACTACTTGCAAAATATATGAAAGAATTGTCTCTCTAAATCTCTCTGTGATTTCCCTGATGGGTTTGTTTGTTTGTTTGTTGTTTTTTTGTTTTTGGCTGGTGGCAAAATTTTAGGTATGGCACAGAGGAAGGGGATCTCAAGAAGAGTAAGAAGTACATAGCAGTCTTGCTGAGTTGAAGAGACTAGTCAAAGTTTAGGGAGGGTGAGGTATCTGGACTTAGGGCAGAGTACCTGAGAGGAGAGGATTACACTGAGAAAAAGCTCCAGATATCTGGACAGAGGTTGCCTTGAGTTTTAGCTGAATACTCATCTGTTGGATGCATAGGGTGAGATTCTATTAGACAACTACTAGAGAAAGACAAACTACTGGAGAAACTATAAATTGAACAACTGTAAGGAATTACACTTGGTCGAGATCCCAACATGCTAGGAGTAGGTTGACCTTACCCTAGAGTAAAGACTACTCCAAGCCTTCCTTTATAAAGCTGAAAAATGAAGCTTGAGAAAGATCAAAGTGATTTCAAGTAAATTAGCTCCCTGTCAAAATAAAACTCAATAATATTTATTAAAGGAAGACACAGAATGCAGATACTCAGCAATGTAAATACCTAGTAATGTTACATTTGAATGTCTAACATTCAAAAAACATTACTGGATGATAAAAAGATAAAAATGTGATCAGAAACAGAACCAAAAATTACAGGCATTAGTACACAAGGACTTTAAAACAACTATCATTAATACGTTCAAAGAGTTACAGAAAAACATGAAAACAAACAGGAGAGAATAGAAATTATAATAAAGACCCAGATGTAACTTATAAACTATGAAAAGTACATTTTCTGAATTTGAAAATTTAATGGAGAGACTTAAGAGCAAATTAGTTATTGCAGAAGATAACATGAGTAAACTTGAATAAGGGACAGTAGAAGAATAGAAACAATCCAAATCTAACCGGAAAGAACGAAAATAAAGAAAACAATTGGATTCCAAGGAGGAAGGAAAGTAGAAAAAAATATTTCAAAGAGTAATGTTTCCAGAATTTTAAGATATGAAGAAAAATTTTAACCCATAACCTAAGAAGCTCAGTGAAACTTGAGCAGGATAAACATAAAATCATACCAGGACATATTAAAAAATCAAATTACTGGAAATGAGAACATCAGAAAAGCAGCCATAGAGGGGCACCTGGCTAGCTCCATTGGTGGAGCATTGAATCTTGGGATTGTGAGCTTGAGCCCCACTTTGAATGTAGAGATTACTTAAAAATAAAGTCCTTAAAAATAAAAAGCCATAGAAAAGAATATACATTTACATACAGGGAAGTAAATACTGTAAGAAAAACTGCTGACTGCTTATCACACATTGCAAACTGAAGACATATATGGAATGACATCTTTAAAATGTTGAAAGAAACCTTTCCAACTAAGATCCTTTATTCTGTGAGAATAATATTTAAAAATGAGTGCAAATTAAATATCTTAAAATTTATTTTAATGTTTATTATTTTTGAGAGACAGAGACAGAGCATGAGGTGGGGAGAGGCAGAGAGAGAGGGAGACACAGAATCCAAGGTAGGCTCCAGGTTCTGAGCTCTCAGCACAGAGCCCAACATGAGGCTCAAACCCATGGACCGTGAGATCATGACCTGAACCAAAGTCAGATGCTTAACCGACTGAGCCACTCAGGTGCCCCTAAAGATCTTTTTTAGGCAAAAGCTGAGAGAATTTGCTTCTAGGAGATTTACATTGCAACAAATGTCAAGGGATGTTTTTCAGGTAGAAAAAGAATACCAGATGGAAATGCAGATTTATACAAAGAGGTGAAGAGCGTAAAATAGTAAATACATAGGTAAAATATAAAGGACATTTTTATCATTTAAGTAATTTCTTTAAGAAGATTATTTAAAATAGTAACAATGTAAAATGAATTTATAATATACGAAGAATCAAAATTTATGATAATAGCACAAAGGATAAGGAGGGGAAGAGTGGAAGTATATTGTTGTAATCTTCTTAACACTATACAGGAAGCAGCATAATTTTGTCAGGTAGAATCAGCAAACTCAGCAAACTACAGCCCTTGGGCCAGCTGCCTGTTTTGTAAGTAAAGTTCTGGAACGCAACCACAGTCATTCATAGGTGCATGTTTGTGGCTGCCTTTGCACTATACTGGTAGAGTTGGGTAGTTGTAACAGAGACAATGTGGCCCAAAAGTCTTAAGTATTTACTATCAGTCCTTTTAGGAAGATGTTTGCAGAAATGTCCCCTGTCCTGGAATTAGCACTGAAAAAAATAGTGGAGATACATTTAACAGGGCAATAAAGGAAATCATATGTACAGTTGACCCTTGAACAACATGGGTTTGAACTGCACAAGTCCGCTTATATGTGGATTTTTTTTTCTGTAAATACTATACAGTACATAAACTACAGCATTGTAAATGTATTTTCTCTTTCTTCTGATTTTATTTAGCTTTATTATAAGAATATAGTGCATAATACATATAATACGCAAAATACATTTTAACTTACTAGTAATCGGTAAGGCTTCAGTCAGCAACAGGCTATGGTATTTAAGTTTGGGGGGAGTCAAAAGTTATATGTGGGTTTTCAACTGTGTGAGTGGTCAGCATCCCTAATCCCTGGGTTGTTCGGGGGTTAACTGTAATTTAAAATATTCAGTTAATCCAAAAGAAGGTAGGAAAAAAAAAAGAACAAAGAACATATGGGACAAATAGAAAATAAATACCAAGATGGTAATTTTAAATCTAACCATATTAATGATTACATTAAATGTCAATGGACTGCACATATTGATTTAAAAAGCTGAATGTAAGAGTGATTAAAGAAGTAAGACCAAATCTGTCTAAAAGAAACGCAGTTTAAATGTAAAGACACAGAGGTGTGCCTGGTGGCTCGGTCAGTTAAGTGTCTAACTTCGGCTCAGGTCATGATCTCACGGTTTGTGGGTTCAAGCCCCACATTGGGGTCTGTGCTGACAGCTCAGAGCCTGGAGCCTGCTTTGCGTTCTGTGTTTCCCTCTCTCTCTATCCCTCCCCTGCTCACACTCTGCCTCTGTCTATCCAAGATGAATAAATGTTAAAAAAATTTTTTTAATGTAAAAGACACAGTGTAAAAGGATAACAAAACATGTATCATACAAGCACTCATCATAAGAATGTTAGAGTAACCATATTAATATCAAAGAATGTATATTAGTTTACAGAATATTACTGTAGACAAGGGGGGGGACATTTTACTTCAAGAGAAATAATCCCTTAAAGTTAGTTAATAGTGCAGTTATTAATAGAGCTATGAAATATATTAAGGAAAAACTGACAAAACTGAAAGGAAAAATGGAAAAATCTACAAATTATATTCAAAGGTACACTCATTTCTGAGTAAACAAGTAAGTTGACTGATAAGTTGATAGAGCAAGTAGACAGAAAATCATTTAGGATATAGGGCACTTGAACACCACTCTGAACCAACCCAACCTAATTGACACTTAAAGAATTTTCCACTCAACAGTAGCAGATACATATTCTTTACAAGTGTACATAGACATTTGCTAACATATGCCAGGCTGCAAAATAAGTCCCAATAAGTTTAGAAGGATTGAAGTTACATAGAATAAGTTCTTAAGTCTCAAGGAAATTAAATTAGAAATCAGTAATAAAAAATTTGGAAAATCCTAAAATTTTTAGAAATTAAGTCATATGTAAATAAGACAATTGGAAAATAATGCAATTGGAAAACATTTTGAAGTGAATGATAACAAAAATACAAGACAATAAAATTTGTTAGATTCAGCTTAAGTAGTATAACCACTGAAAGAAAATTTAAATGCAAGAAATGTTAAAGGATGTTCTTTGGGTAGAAAAAGGTACCAGATGGAAATTTAGGTCTATACAAAGAAGTAAAGAATGCACATTAAACATCTGCTAACAACAAAGAATGTAAAGTCTTAAATGATCATATTGGAAAAGAAGAAAGATCTAGAAATCACTCATACAAGCATCCACCTTAAAAAGCTAGAGAAGAGGGGTAGCTCGGGTGGCTTAGTTGGTTGAGTGTCCAACTCTTGATTTGGCTCAAGTCATGCATGATCTCATGGTCATGGGATCAAGCCTGTTGTTGGCCTTCTGAGCATGGAGCCTGCTTAAGATTCATATTCTCTCCCTCTCTCCCCCTCTGTCTCCCTGTCTCTCCGTCTCTCCCTTCCCCCTCTCTCCCTCCCTCTTTCTCTCTCCCCCCCCCCTTTCACTCTTTCCCTCCCTTGGCCCCTCTCCCCCACTTGCACACTCTCTCTTAAAAAAAAAAAAGCTAGATTAGGAAGTACAAATTGAACTCAAAGTATGAAGAATAAAACAATAGGTAAGAGATATATCAATGATATAAAAACGAGAAAAATCAATAGAAAAGTTTAATATAATTGATAAACTTTTAGCCAGTCTGATCAAGAAATAAAGAGAAAACACAAATTAATAGTGTCAGGAATGAAAGAGGGGATATTACCATACACATTAGTAGTTTAAGTTTTCAGTACATTGAGCCAATAAATTCAACAGCCAACTTAATAGGCAAATTCCTTTACACATACAAATTAAGAAAAACAAGCAAAAATAGAATAGTAGGTGTGTATACCATGAGATTAGATTGATACTTAATAATTTTCCGTTAAGGAATGTTCAAGCCCAGATATAGTTTCACTCTTTTTTAAAAAAATTTATTTAATGTTTATTTTTGAAGGAGAGAGAGAGAGAAATAGGCAGAGAGAGAGGGAGGCACAGAATCCAAATCAGGCTCCAGGCTCAGCTGTGAGCACAGAGCCCGATGTGGGGCTCGAACTAACGAGCCATGAGATCATGACCTGGGCCAAAGTTGGACGTTTAACCGACTGAACCACCCAGGCGCCCCGTAGTTTCACTCTTGAAGTCTAAACATTTAAAAAATAATATCAATCTTACCCAAAGCCCTTAAGAAAATAAAGGAGAAAGGAAACTTAGCACATTCTGTCAGGCCAGCATTATCCTGATACCCACACTATACAAAGACATTGTAAGAAAACTAAACTGCAAACCAACATCCCTTATAAATATGTATGCAAAATTTCTTAAAATATTAACAAGTCAAACTCAGCAATATTTAAAAGAAGATAACACATCACGGTCATAGCACAATTAGGCAAGAAAAAGAAATGAAAGGCATGTAGATTATAAAGAAAATAAACTGCACTTATTTGTAGGTGAATTGAGAGTATGCTTAGAAAGTCCTAATGAATCTAGGAAAAGTTACAAAATTAGTAAGTGAATTTTCCAAGGATACAGGATAGATAAAAAGTCAGTATGCAGAAATCAGTTGTATTCTGTATACTACCAATGAACATTTAGAAAATGAAATTCAAAAAAACCCTCTAGGGGTGCCTGGGTGGTTCAGTTGGTTACACATCTGACTCTTGATTTTGGCTCAGGTCATAATCTTGTGGCTCATGAGTTCAAGTCCTGCATTGGGCTCTAAGTTGACAGTGTGGAGCCTGCTGGGGATTCCCTCTTTCTCTCTCTCTCTGCCCCTCCCCCATGCTCTCTCACTGTCTTTCTGTCTCTCTCAAAATAAATTTTTAAAAAACCTCTAAAAGTATCATTAAGAATATAAAATACTTAGAATAAATTTAATAAGATACGCACAAGGCATATATATGAAAACTGTAAGACATTGCCAAGAAGAATAAAATATCTTAATAAATAGAGGAATATATTGTGTTTATTGTTTGGAAGACTCAATATATCAATTCTCCCCAGGCTCTTCTGTGGAGTCAATGCAACACCTATCAAAATCTTAGTGGGGATTTATCTAGTAATTGATAAACTGATTCTGAAGTTAGGCTGAAATGTAAAGGATCTAGAATAGCCAAAAGAACTTTCAAAAAAGCACATACTAGAGGATTTACACTGCCTGATATTAAGACTTACTATAAAGCTATAGTAATAGAGATAGTGTCCTCTTGACCTAAGGTTAGACGTATAAATCATTGGAACAGAATAGAGAGTCCATAAGGTCAGTTGATTTCCTCAAAAGTCCCACGGTAATTTAAAGGTGAAAAGAGCAGTCTGACAAATGGTACTGGTATAATTAATTGGATATCCGTATGGAAAAAAAAATTGAACCTCAACCTATACACTTAACACCTCATACAAAATTTAACTGAAAATAGATAATGAGTCTATATACTTAAGGCTAGAATAAACTTCTAGAAAAAAAACATAGAAGTTTTTGTGACTTTGCCACAGGCAACAATTTTTTAGGATGCAAAAATACCCATTCTAGGGGCACCTTGGTGGCTCACCTTGAGCGTCTGACTCTTGACTTTGATGCATCGAGCCTGCTTGGGCTCTTCCTCTCTCTTTACCTCTCCCCCTGCTCATGTGCTCTCTCTCTGTGTCTCAAAATAAATATTAAAAAAAAAAATACCCAGTCTCCAAAATTTATCAATTTGACTTTGTCAAAATTAAAATCTTCTCAAAAGACACACAGTTAAGAAAATATAAAAAGCCACAGACTGTGAAAAAATGTCAACAGTACATCTATCTGGCAGAAGTCTTCTCCAGAATATACAAAGAAGTATTATAACTCACTTAAAATAATGCATCAAATTCCAATTAAAAAATGAGCAAATTGTTTGAAACGATATTTAAAAATATTTTGGATTTTGGGATAGAGAAACTCTTAGAATATGATGTAAAATCTTTTGACTATAAAAAATTTGATATATTTCACCATATGAAAATTAAGGGTAAAAGACACCTCAAAATGAAGACAATTACAAGCTTTGAGACAATATTCAGAATACATAAAATTACCACAAAATTGTTTTCAAGATACAGAGTAATCCTTTTCCTGTTCAGAACTGCTAATAAAAACCAATCTGGTCTCAAGATAAAATTTTTTTTAAATAAATATTTTTAAAGTACATATGTACATGTTTATATGTGTGTCTGCATGTGTGTGTTTGTGTATTGGCTTGGAGGCATTGGGGAGAGAACAAGGCTGTGAAGAATTATGGGGCTAGATCTTAGGAAAATATGAGGATGACTGAGTGAGCATGGCATTTGGATCTACCTTTTCTCCAGCTCTATCTTCCAGTTCCTGATAAAGTAGCTGAGAGACTGCGAAGCTGAGTAGAACTCTCCAGATTCTTGAGCCTTAGGGTAAAAATAGTACATGAGGCCTTCTCTGTAGTGCTTTAGGTTTGGATCTTGAAGGGCTACTCCCTGGAAGTAAGGGTGGGTCAAAAAAATGTTCTACCTCTTCCTGTCAAAGGGATTACAGTTTTACATCACAGCTGCTTAATCTGTGATTAAAGTAAGGTGATCCAGGATTACTAGTGCATCAAGCCTAACGGTGAAGGCCAGAAGCAAAAATAAATTTTCTCTTGAGAAAAATATCATCGCCTGAAGCCTAAAATTCTATCTGTGGTTTTTCATGTACACTGTCTGGCACTCAGCTGAAAATAATAAGCATATGAACAAATGAGACAACATGATGGAAGAACAAGAGGAGAAAAGTTGTATACCAAACATAAGTGATGCAAGAGTAAATGGCATAAAGTGTACACCCTCAAAGAGTTTACATTGTACTGGGGTATCAGACATGTAAACAGCCTAAAGGTTTCGAGGTAATGAAATGATCAGACACAGATACAGACTTTAATATGTTCAAGTACATAAAGATGGAATTTAAAATTGCAGCAGAAAACTGAAAATGAACAAAAGAGTCTGATGGAAATTCTAGAATTAAAAAACATAACAACAGAAATTAAGAATTTGATGGATTTAGATCTGGGTGGTATATCATAAGAAAAGAGAATGAACCACTCAGAAGCAAAAGGATAGAAAATACAGAAAAGAGATAGGAGACTCATCAAGAAGGTCTAGCATATATATAATTGATTTCTCAGGAGGGGAAAAAATGACAGTGAAATAAGGACAGATATGGCAGAGACTTTTCCAAATATGACAGAGGATATCAACAATTTTGGTAAGCCCTGTAGTTAGAGCAGGATAAATACTTTACAGTGAAAATAACACCCTAGGATGTTACTAGAAAAGTCTAAAAAATGAAAGATATATACTCTTAAAGGCAACCAGTAAAAAAAGTCCAGTCACCTTTACAGAAGCAACAGTAAAAATGACAGCTCATTTTTCATTGGCGACCATTGAAACCAGAAGACAGTAGGGTGTGGTGAAGCTGAGTAACTGCCACCCTCGAATGCTGTACTCAGTGAAAATAGGTAAAGGCAAAATGAAGGTGGTAACTGAGAGAACAGAGAAACATGGAGTTGTCAAGGGAGAAGCAAAGTATGAAATGTGAGAGTAAATTTGGAATTGTGGCTTAAAATCTAATTTGTTTAGTACAATTTATTTGATGTTTTTGTTTATTTTTGAGAGAGAGAGAGCGCATGCGCGCACATGTGCAAGCAGGGGAGGGGCAGAGAGAGAGGGAGACACAGAATCCGAAGCAGGCTCCAGGCTCTGAGCTGTCAGAACAAAGCCCGACGTGGGGCTTGAACCCATGAGTGGTGAGATCATGACCTGAGTTGAAGTTGGATGCTTAACCGACTGAGCCACCCAGGTGCCCCAAATGTAATTTAATTTGAATTCTCCATAACTATGTCATCAAAACTCAGTTAAAATGGAGTCCTCAGATGTCAGCAAATGTTTAAGTGCTTGGATTCAATAGCAGTGTTAATTCTTACTTACTGAGTATCTGCTGTTTGCCTGCCAAGTCTGTGTTAGGTGATAGCAATATAGTGAGAAGCAAACAGGGATTGTTCTTTCTGGAGCTCCTGTTCTAGTGGTTGAAGTAATGGTGGTAGGCTGGAAACAGAAATTAAACCAATCACCACACAGTATACCATAAGGTTGCACTATGGAAGGGACATAGGTGCGTTCTGTGAGGTGGTGTAATCGATGGGTCTGAAGGAAAAAGCTTGGTTAGGAGAAGGCAGCTGTATGTGCATGTGCAAAGACTGGCAGGAGACAGACGATGTTGGAGGATTGGAAAGAAGTCTGTTTAGCTGTAGCACAGAGAGCTAGGGTTGGGTTATGTGGTAGAGTCTCTCTTTGAAATAATATAGAATGAGAAGAAACCGGGCATGTAAGCAGAGACTGCAATGTTGATTTGGTGGCACATGTAAAGCATTTAGAGCTTTATCCTTAGAGCATTAGGAAGCCATTGAAATATATTATGCAGGTGGGTAATTTTGCAAGTTGGCATTTTGGAAAGAGTGTGGTTTGGAGAATAAAGGGAAGGCCGGTAGTGGTTATGGATAGAGATATTGCAGTACCCTAGGTAATAAATGATGGTAGCTGGGGCTAATGTGAAGGCACCAGAGATAATGGGCAGATTCCCTAGGTATTTAGGAGATCAATTTGATGGGGCTAGGTAATAGATTGGGTATTAGAGGGAGAGAGAAGAAAATATCAAAGTAGTATAAGCTACTGTAAGACTTGCTTTATATTTAAAGGATTATATATTAAAAAATATGTTTTGAAAATGTTTAAAAGTGGAAGAATTGCTTGAATAAATTATAAATCATCTATATAGTGGAATGTTATGAGACTGAAAGTGAGATTTATAAGAATTTTTATGGTGTGGGGGAATACCTATGGTGTTACATAATAAAGCAGAATATGAAATTGTACATAATGTGTATTCTTAGCTGTATGAAGTATAATATGAAGCATACTAATTATCAGAAATGACTCTCTTTTTGACATATAGACACCTCAAGGAGAACATGCCGTTAATGGTCCAGAACACTTGAGGAAAAAACGTACAACTTCAGCTGAAAGAAATACTTGTCAGCTTTATATTCAGACTGATCATCTGTTCTTTAAATATTATGGAACACGAGAAGCTGTGATTGCCCAGGTATTTATAATTTTGCTACTATTTTAGGAGTTCTCACACTGTTTCATTATACCTATATTTTCCTCTAAAATTAAAGTTATGGCATATCTCTTTTTTGAAAAACAAGTACATATTTTTAATAATTATAGAACATGTAGGATAAGTACACAGATGACTGAAAGACCAGTTAGGATGTTTTAGAGTCATGAAAAGCTGAAGTGTAAGAAAATGATTTCATGAAGATGATAGCACTGGAGCTTAGCTTTGAAAAGAGGATTGAATTTTCTTTTCTTTTTTTTTTTTAATTTTTATTTATTTTTTGTAAATTTACATCCAAGTTAGTTAGCTTATAGTGCAGTAATGATTTCAGGAATAGAATCCAGTGATTCATCCCCTACATATAACACCCAGTGCTTATTCCAACACGTGTCTTCCTTAATGCCCCTTGCCCATTTATTCCTCTCTTCCCCACTCCCCTGCCAGCAACCCTCAGTTTGTTCTCTATATTTAAGAGTAAGGGGGTTGAATTTTCAATTGTGGTCCTAAAGAATGGAAGAATAGAGGAATCCTTCCAACAAGAAGTATTTCATTTCTATTCTGTATTCCCATTGTACTTAGTACTTTTTTTTTTTTTTGTACTTGGTGCTTTCAAAGTTGCGTTGTTTGCATATGTGTCTTTTCAACACTTACTATAAAGTAAAAAGTTTTTGGAGATAACCATGCAAGATACCCTTCGTGTTGAAGAGTCCCAGTGAGAGTTTGAAGATGCATTTTGACTCCAAATTTGATTTGAGACTAAGAGGATTCAGGTGCCAATAGTATAAATGATGGACTCATTTTGGTGTTGTTGACTAGCTTAATTTTAGATGTGTTTAAAAGCCAAGTGGTCATTCCTTAGGATATTGAAGTAGACCTGGAGTTTGGGAGAGGTTAGCCTAACCTTAAGCTTTCTGCATAGAATTTATGGGTACAAAAGATATAGTTCAAATAAGGGGAGAGAATGAAATTAAAAGGGAGGAAACTGAGGGATAATATCTGTATATAGTGAGTAGGTTGAGGAAGAGAAGCTATGGGGGAAAACATAATAGTTAAACATGTTGGAGATGAACTGGGGTTAGCCAAGGAAGAAACAAGTTTCAAAACAAAATGTCATATTATAGAGATATCAAAGAGAATGAAGAATGACTACAATATGTTAATTTACTAGATAGGGAGAGTCCTTTCACAATGTATACATGTATCAAATCATCAAGATGTGTACTTTAAACATCTTACAATTTTATTTGCAATTATGCCTCAATAATACTGAAGACAAAAAAGACTATAAAAGGTAGTTGATTTTTAGTTACTAGAAGGTTATTGATGAGTTTTAATCTGCTCTTGGTAGAGTCGTGAGGGTGAAAACATTGCAAGCATAATGGATGGGTTGGCCGAGGCAGCAAGAATTTTTTTTTAAATTTTTTAAAAGTTTATTTATTTTGAGAGAGAGAGCATGTGAGTACAAGTTGGGGACGGGCAGAGAGAGAGAGACAGAGGATCTGAAGCAGGCTCTGTACGGTCAGTGAGCAGAGCCCAGTGTGGGGCCTGAGCCCACGAAACTGTGAGCTCATGACCTGAGCTGAAATCAAGAGTCGGACACTTAACCAACTGAGCCACCCAGGCGCCCCAGTGAAGCAGCAAGGGTTTTAAGAAATGTGAAAAATAGGAAAAGATATGGTGATTTAGAAATACTATGAAGTATTTGGGGGTGAAAGGAAGACAGGGAATACTCAGGAGAAAGTTGGTAGGAAGAGGAAAATGATCCAGTAGAAAAGTAATGTAAGATACAAGAGAAAGAAAAATCGATAGGAGCCAATGTTCTTGCACGTCCAGCCAGTAAGGATTGGGATCAGGAATAAAGAAAAGTTTCCCTTTAAGGAAGAATTACCCTTTGAGGAAGATAGAAATGGATAAAGTTAGAAAAATTTGAAGGTTAGGAGGGAGGGGAATCAAGACGAGCTCTCAGTAAAGTATGAAGTATAATCATCTGTGGAGGAATGTTTGAACTACTACTGTCAGGAATGGAGAAGAAACAGAATCTGATAAGGGATTAGTAGGCCAAGCTGAGGTTAGATAGCATGAATTTATAATAGACCCTGTCAGCATTGTTAGGACTTTCTTTAACAGTATGTCAACCTGAGCTACTTCTGAAATTATTACTGTTCATTCTTCCACCTGTGTCGTATTTGTATAATTTGTTTGAAAATAGTTTTTAAAGTGTATATACATGCTTTTACATAAATTGTAGCAAGAATGCTTTTTATATATAAAGTTGGGAAAGTGGTTTAGAAGCCAGAGAGTTTAGTTGGGAGTCAGGTACATAAACAGAGAAGTCTTTTGTGTTCTATCACCATGTTTAATTTCCTCCTAGAATTTAGTAAATCTTTTTTTTTTTAATGTTTTTTTTTTTAAATTTATTTTTGAGAGAGACAGAGCATGAGTCAGGGAGGGGCAGAGAGAGAGGGAAACACAGAATTCGAAACAGGCTCCAGGCTCTGAGCTGTCAGCACAGAGCCCGACGTGGGGCTCGAACCCATGACTGGTGAGATCATGACCTGAGCTAAAGTTGGACGTTTAACCAGCGGAGCCACCCAGATGACCCTAGAATTTAGCAAATCTGAATGTATCTTATTTATGTTTGCATTACTTCCTCTCATCCCTCCTCCTCTAGAATAAATCTTTGTAAATTTATATGGACCTTTTCTATTTGTTCACCATTAGATTCCTAGCATCTAAAACAGTTCCAGTGTATACAAAGTGGTCAACAGAACTTAGAGAATGTGTACTAGTGCAGCAATAGAAAGACTAAAGTCAGAGAATAACTGAGTGTCCTGATTATTATCAGGGAAGTTCTTACAGAAGATATTCAAACTAAGCCTGAAGGATAAATAAAGATACTGTAGGCATAAGAAAATAGCATGTGAAAAGGCATGGAGGTCTGACATTGCAGGGTTGATTGAGGGAACAAAGTTTTATATGATCCAAGCAAGAGTGCATGTTTGTTTTTGGCTGGGGACGAGTCTGGAAAAGGCACAGAATCTCCCCTCTCAGCCCTAGTTGACTAATCTTATTTCATCTTTTCATCCAGTATATGATGTAGACATTTTAAAATTTGAGTGTGGTCGAACATGAATAATTCTTGATTTGGGAGATGGAAATTCACAGTCTTTTTTCACATTTTAATACTGCTTCTAAAATATTGTTCTTTTTTTAAATCTATAGATATCCAGTCATGTTAAAGCAATTGATACAATTTACCAGACCACAGACTTCTCTGGAATCCGCAAC